>NC_064924.1:348583860-349219850 GCF_023897955.1 Schistocerca gregaria
ACTAACGTCTCGTTCCTCTCCTTTGGCTTTTTTCCCGTTTCTCTACGAGGTCGGCATTACTGTGTGTTAGTGACAGGCCCACCTCTTTTCCCCCTCCCAGCCCCACCGGGGGACGCAATCTGTGTAAGCCATCTGTGTACGACTACCGCAAATCTCTTGTACGGGTGTCGTACGTCTCATAGATATTTACGTAGCGGATATATGCACCGGTACGAGGAGGGATTTGGTTTTTTGGGGGAAGAGACCAAACTGCGAGGTCATTGGTCTCATCGGATTAGGGAAGGACGGGAAAGGAAGCCGGCCGTGCCCTTTCAAAGGAACCATCCCGGCATTTGCCTGGAGCGATTTAGGGAAATAACGGAAAACCTAAATCAGGATGGCCGGACACGGGATTGAATCGTCGTCCTCCCGGAACGCGGGTAACAGCCCGGTATTTACCTAGCTGCACATGTGAAACCGCGCAAAAACCACACCCATGCTTGTTGGCTCACCAACCCATTCGTTAAACCGCGGTGAGGATATGGTTCGGGGCACGCTTGCCTCCTGCACTCACGGAAGCGCCGCGCTAACGTACTCGGCTATCTGTGCGGGTCTGAGCAAGACTAAAATGACTATCGTAACATCGCTAGTCATAAAACAAGTTACAATTGTAGCGAAGATGACTGCAGTGTTGTCTGTGGAGAGACAGTGAGCTTATAGTACCGGAAAGACGAACGTTAAACAGTGTACACTAGAACCGTCAACTCCGAAACAGCTTCTGCTGTACTTTCAACAGGACGCCCTACTTGCTCAGACCCTGCAGGGAGCGCATCAGAAAGAATTAAAAAAATATATTAATCTCAATTCTACTGAGCAGACCGACTAATAACGGTAAAGGAGGCAGACTACTGGGCTGAAATTTACAGGGGACAGCATTCACCTCTTAAACCTGGTGCCCCCTCGCTGCTAAATCTACCCAAAAATCTTCAGTGGAATTTTGTCAGTCTGAAGTGGGTTACACTACACATATAGCCGATTTATTCGATACCTCCCTTTACCTAAAGCAGAGCCCATAAAACTTTTTAATTAGTGTCACAGGTGGGTTTTGAACTTTTGAAACTGCGGATAACCATAGTTAAATGTATTGCTGTTGTTGTTGTGGTTGGCAGGAGAGCCAACCCGTATAACTAAAGGAGGCCGAAATGCACGCGTTTTAGCTCACGCAGGCTGACGTGAGGTCTGGAACACGACAAGGGAATTAGAATTGAGAAAAACGGACGTAGCTGGTGGAATACTTTAATCCATTAATGAAGAACGTCGCTCTTTATGGTACATGGTTCACAATATCAATAGTACGGATACTGGCGCCTTGCTAGGTCGTAGCAAATAACGTAGCTGAAGGCTATGCTAACTATCGTCTCGGCAAATGAAAGCGTAGAAGTCAGTGAACCACCGCTAGCAAAGTCGGCTGTACAACTGGGGCGAGTGCTAGGAAGTCTCTCTAGACCTGCCGTGGGGCGGCGCTCGGTCTGCAATCACTAATAGTGGCGACACGCGGGTCCGACGTATACTACCGGACCGCGGCCGATTTAAAGGCTACCACCTAGCAAGTGTGGTGTCTGGCGGTGACACCACAGTTGTATTCATCAATCGTCCTTGGTGACAAACGTGATAATGTGACGGGATGCCGGCCGGGGTGGCGGAGCGGTTCTAGGCACTACATTATGGAACCGCGCGACTGCTACTGTCGCAGGTTCGAATCCTGCCTCAGACATGGATGTGTGTGATGTCTTTAAGTTAGTTAGGTTTAAGTAGTTATAAGTTCTAGGGCACTGATGACCTTAGAAGTTAAGTCCCATAGTGCTCAGAGCCATTTGTGACGAGATGACAACCCCCTAACACCGAAAATAGTAGCTGCTATGAGGCAGATTGTCTGAACACAGCAAGTGTACAGCCTTGTCACTCGAGTGTGGCATCAGCTACACAGCTTATCAATGACTGACATTGATTTATTAAATCAAACTTTAAAATGTTTAATTCATGTTGAAGATGGTGAGTAGGAATGGCTGGGTGTTCGTTTGCGCTGATCAGTCTTGAACTCCGGTCTACTACTGAATCCAGTGAGTGATAACTACAATCACCTTTATTATGTCTAGTTTGATCTGCTTGGTGGCTGCTCTACATGTGTTCCCGATTCTGTCTTGAGCTATTAGTGGTATGTACTGATATTATCTGAGCACAGTGGAGCTTACATCCAAGTTCGGCGGGTGGATGTAAAGTGGAACAGTTTTCTATGGCGTTAGGTGACGTCAGACAGTCGCATAAAATAGTCGTTACCTTGTGCGTTCTCTGTTGGAGGCTGCCTCAATTCAGTTGCACATGAGTACTGGCCCGTTCTGCGCTCTTAAATATATGGCTTTGATACGTATCTCTCGGGAGATACAGCAGTTCCTAACGTGGACTTTTCAGTTAAACACATTTAATAATGAAGTGATATAAATTCCGACATAAGCCACCATTATGCATGGAAGTGAATTCAGTGACGACAGGTGAAAATTTGAGCCAGATCCTGACTCTACCCCGGATTTCCCGCTTTACGTGAACTATCACCTTAAGCGCCTCGGCTATCCGGGCACGCTCTCTCTCAGATCCAGTTTCCCACCTTACCGCTCACTACTTACGTAGCGCCCCCTGTCCACCGTACTCATTGCTCGCCGCATCTTCCGACTTCCCATAGGAGTCCTAAAGAGCAGACATTACACTTATATAAATTCATTCTGTTCAAGGGCCAGTAAGATCTTTTCAGTGAGGACGCACTCTCTCTCCTGAACTCTTAAGGGAATCCAGCGTGATGCTGCGAGCAGTGAGTGTGGTCGACAGGAGGCGCTACGTAAGTAGTGTTTATGCCACTGGTTGGGAATCTGAGTTGGACGGAAATCGTGCTCGGTTGACAGGAGCGGTTAAGGTGATCGCATCAAGCGCAAGATATGGGTTCGAGTCCCAGTCAGGCACAAATTTTCCTCTTGTCGCCATTGAATTCACTTCAGTGCCCAATTGCGGGCGATGTCGGAATTTAATTCATTTCATCATGTATATGTATGGCCAGAGGATCAAGAACAGTGTTTGTTCTCTCGGACATGTCCGAAAAAAGAGACGCCATACATACACACATCAAAAAATGTTTTGCATCACCCCGGTTCCGAGAACTCCTGAAGAGAGACGTTGACTGTGGATATTGTACCACAGACACAGTCCCTTTGACTATTAAGAGATGTCACTAAACCCGCCAAAAAATGTAAACAACCGCGCATGAGTAGCGTCTATTAGACGGAGGGGACCCGACACCTGGTCAGTTCCAGTCGTTCCAAAAGGAAGGAGGTACACGGCTCGTGTTGTCTGTAGTTCAACCATGCCTAGACGGTCAATAATGCTGTTCGATCGCGTCCGCATTGTTACTTTGTGACAGAAAGGGTTCTCAACAAGGGAAGTGTCCAGGAGTCTCGGAGTCAATCAAAGCGATGTCGTTCGGGCATGGAAGAGATACAGAGAGGCAGGAACTGTAGATGACAAGCCTCGCTCATGCCGCCCAAGGGCTGCTACTGCAGTGGATGACTGCTTTCTACGGGTTATGGCTAGGGGGAACCCTGACAGCAACGCCACCATGTTGAATAACGCTTTTCGTGCAGCCACAGGACCTCGTGTTACGACTCAAACTGTGCGCAATAGGCTGCATGATGCCCAACTTCACTCCCGACGTCCATGGCAAGGTCTATCTTTGCAACCACGACACCATGCAGCGCGGTAAAGATGGGCCCAACAACATGCCGAATGGACCGCTCAGGATTGGCATCACGTTCTCTTCACCAATGAGTGTCGCATATGCCTTCAACAAGACAATCGTCGTGGACGTGTTTGGAGGCAATCCTGCCAGGCTGAACGCCTTAGACACGCTGTCCAGTGAGTTCAGCAAGGTGGAGATTCCCTGCTGTTTTGAGGTGGCATTATGTGGGGCCAACGTACGCCGCTGGTACTCATGGAAGGCGCCGTAACGGCTGTACGATACGTGAATATCATCCTTCAACCGATAGTGTAACCATATCGGCAGCATAATGGGGAGGCATTCGTCTTCATGGACGACAATTCGCTCCGCCTGGACCACCACCCCTGAAGGTCTCGCTGTATGGTGGTACAACATGCAGTGCGTGGTTTTCATGACCAATAAAGAGGGCGGAAATGATGTTTATGTTGATTTCTATTCCAATTTGCTGTACAGGTTCCGGAACTCTCGGAACCGAGGTGATGCAAAACTTTTTTTGATGTGTGTATAAATACATTTAAAACTTCCTTTTTTTGTTATATTCCGTTTCTTATCTGGCATTAGCCAAACAAACATGTTTGCTTTTAGCTGTAACAAGTTATTTTTAAAATTTTAAAACGGGTTTTTCATTTGACAAGGATCTTAAATTTTTGTTGTTTTTTTAGTAAAAATATTTATTTATGGCGATTCATTAAGTCATAAATCTTACAGTTCAATTTTGTATAAATTAAAAATAAACCTTAAATACGGCGTTATTTTTTAAATACAAATTTTTCTAAAGTGTTATTTCTTCAGGTTAGTTACCACAAAATTTCCTTTGGTAGAGCCGGCACCTCGTTTCGAGTCTAGGCGTCTGTAGGTCCTAAACACGGCCTTGACTGAAAATGAAAAGACAAAATAAAAAGACATCGACACGTGTAACACGAGCGCTTTCGAATAAAAGTGACACCATGTCTACACTCAGCATGCCGGCCAAATGTGGGGAAGCAGGCTCGTCCAGACGAAGTTTCAAAGCTAAATGCATCCAAAGCGGTTTTGGATTGGAGTACTAAAGAATTGGCACTACTTACGAAAAAACTGTCTATAAATTATAAATGACTAGTACTACCGCCCCGGCTTATCCACTTGTGTGGACAGTTCAAGCACACAAAGTAAGCTTTCCTATGGTGTCATTAGGTTTACATCTGTAATTTTTATTCTGCTGGACTGTTCTGGAGTTTTAAACATAGGACTTCAATATTCCATACTCTTTCATCGAAATTCATCATAAGTTCTTATTTATCTGTATTAGAACTTTTGTCTTTATTCTGTGTGTATCCTGCAGTTTACGTGTTGATATATCTTGTACTGAGGCGAAGATCAATGTTTTCACATCTCTCTGTAATATTCAGAACTCCGAGCTTACTCAGTTCTCGTTAAAATAAAGTCTTTACGCTGCGTCGCTATTACTACAGATTTGTAAAGAGAAGCGGTAAGTATGCAGGACCGTCAGTCTTTACGTGCCACAGACAACTTGAGGGGAAGGGTATCTTGGAGGTGGAGGGGGAGCACGAGAGAGAGAGAGAGAGAGAGAGAGAGAGAGAGAGAGAGAGAGAGAGAGAGAGAGAGAGAAGGGGGGGGCGGAGAGGGAGAGGTGGAAGAGGTGGGGTAGGAAGAGTGTCGGCGTTTATTGGACTAGAAGATTCATTAAAAACTTGGAATTCCGTAATTTTCTGCCAAGAAAGACGCGAAAGTTGAAAATTACAGCGCCAGAGGAACAGCTGGAAGATTTTTCTATCCCTTGCTATTAAAAGTTAGGAAGAAACGGACGGAGCCAATAGACCACTCCAGTTTATTAGTAAGTTGGTATTTCCAATTTTATCCATGGATGCCTCGCTACTTCACCCAACAAAATGTACGCTGCGACGAACGAAAGTCTGTGTGACTCCGGGATTCAAACTCGTGTCTCATTACGAGCAGTCCTTAAGCATTTCGCACTCCCGAGCACACCGATTAACTGGTTAATTTCATTGTTTTCATGGATTTTAACATTCGTGCGTCTTAGGTACCCTACGTCGAACCCATCTTCTCGGTGGTTCTATCCTACAGGTCTTGTGGTAGGACCTGTGGTTGCGGTGTCTTGGATACTACAGGAGGGCACTCATTAGTCAAATGTTTTCGACCTAGTTCTTCCAGAATACTTGAGTAGTTTTCGTCATGTGTTGACTTATCATTTTCTATATATTCAATAAGAAGAATCCGTTTTTTCCAGAAAGTGGTTGCCATAGTGTTTCCGACAGATAAAGTTGGATAAATCCTTTAAGGTGCAGAGCCTTCGTATTCAACAAAACGAGGCCAGAGGCACGAATTGCTTTGTACAAAAAAATCAAACTATGATCAAACAAATACTCTCATTGATGAGACAGCCTATGTGTTTTCTGTTACACTTGAAACACATGAACCAGGCGTAGCAGTAGACACATAGGCTGTCTCATCAATGAGACTATTTATTGCTTACAATTTGACTTTCTTGTACAAAGTTATAGGTGCCTTTTGACACCATGTTTATAACTAGTTGCGGTTAATAACAAGGTGTGTAGTTTGAGAATGGGCGAATCAGTCCGAAACCGATAACCACTGCAGCAATAAATTGTATGTTCATGCAACTGAGACGGACAAAATGAAAATATATCAAGTTTCCCTCAATACTGTACGGTTGCCGACCTCCATCTCCGATGCAGCATGCCCCGGATCAGCATAATTCGTATGATCTGCTGCTATTCAAACATTAAAATAATCTTTGGAAAAGTGTCACTAAGATGCAGATTTGTAAATATAATTAAAGAATATGAGATCAACATCTCGATTGGTTTTACCTTCAGGTAGAACAGGCAAGTATCACATCACACATGTATTTGCGCGATTGCTCTGAAAACAAAACAGAGAAATGTATTAAAATTACCTGAATCGGTTCAGATAAATATAAGAAATATTAGTCAGTTTATGTGGCTCATTGATTACAATATTACATTTATTGCTCAAAGCACTATGGGGGTGTTTTGATAGATACAACTCACTTTTCTAAGCTTCGTGATGGAGCGAAGGAAAGATTAAGGGCCACAAAGGCCCGAAACTCACGGGCAGAAAGACTATGGATTCTTACGATCGCTATGGTGTGGGCTGTTGCTATTACACATCCTGAGATATTACGCAAGATATATTACAGCTTTTACAACTGACGGAACTCCACGCCCACAAACCCACTAAACACATACGTCAATAAAATTTGGCTACCAGTGTGAAAATCACATTAACCTTTTGGAGTTCTGATTTTTCGAATTATTCACATTGACTTAATGTATCTGGCACTAATTTAGAAACAGTACGTTGTGATCAACTGCGAAGAGATTGTGAGACTCTGAATGTACGCTCCAGTTGCTGAGTACAAATCATGGCCTCCGCTGAAAGTTAAAAAAATAGGACCAGTGCATGACAGCTTGGTCGCACCTTACTCAACAGAGAGACGAGGACTTCCGTTTGATAACTTATCGCTGCTGTACAAAGAGAGAAGGGAGTCACAGTTTCCTGTAGCAGCAGCTGCCTGACTGATTTCTCCATACACTTCATTGCCGAAAACTGTGTGAACCGTATAGACGTTTGTTGTCGTTGACGAGACAACATTTTACATCTGACGTTCACTGATATTTGGTGTTGCGATAAGGCTGACGACTAATCAGTCACTTTCAGTGAAATATATTCTCACTACTGCTGGTTTCGAGCTGCCAAGCGTATGTTCAGTTAACGTGCGTTCTTCATTCCGAGACTGAATTTACATGTTTCGCAGGAAAAGAGGAGGGGAAGAGTCTAATATCAGAAGCATAAACTAATATTTTTCGTGAATATTATTACAAATGGTTCAAATGGCTCTGAGCACTATGGGACTCAACTTCTGAGGTCATTAGTCCCCTAGAACTTAGAACTAGTTAAACCTAACTAACCTAAGGACATCACAAACATCCATGCCCGAGGTAGGATTCGAACCTTCGACCGTAGCGGTCTTGCGGTTCCAGGCTGCAGCGCCTTTAACCGCACGGCCATTTCGGCCGGCAATATTATTACAGTTTTCATTTATTCTGTGATTAGTCTTTACAAATGAGTGGGTGCTAAGACATTGCTGAACGAACACGATCTCAAATAAAACACCTTTCGGCCGTCTAATTTCTAAACTTAATTTATTTGGCTACTAGTTTTTGCGATTTAATACGCCATCTTGAGGCCCTGTGTACAGACAACGCTGGTACTAGTATGTAAGAGAAAACCAAAAAAGCGGGTGGTGCAAGTCTTATATACAGTGGAAATATGTAATATCGTGACGGTACCAACCAATACAGGAAGTTACATAAAATTACAGATAAATTAAGAAATAAAATAAGAGAACAGTTATACACAGAATTAATCTAAACTAGTGAGGAAAGTATATGCGTCATATAATTGTAAAAAAGGAAGCTACTAAACAGAGGTCAATATTTCCTGTTATGTATAGATAATCACGGTATAATGCTATGCAATATCCGTGAAACAGCTAGGGTAAAACAATATAGTCATATACTGACGACTATAGACTGAACATAAAACATTTGATTACTTGCTGTCATGTACTAGTAAAACACCATAGCTATCTGAATCATAACTAATAAATAATAAAAGGAGAATACAAAAAAGCAGTGCACATTATCGATCACAAACTCATCAGATGCAACTTATTTAATAAAACATTTCTAGTGATCCAGACCATAAATTTAATGTAATATACCGTAACTAATTCGCACTAAGCGGCAAGTATTGAAATATATGGAAAAATGCAAAACCAACGTTATTATGAAAGTGTTAAGTCTGCTGATAAGCTGGCGTGTGGCTAGGTGATGTACGAAAGCAAAAACTATCAAGTAAGCCTAAAGAACAGCGATACACACGCGGTATGTTAGAAAGACACACATTACAATAAGAACAACCAAAAACTCATACCTCTATATGTCATGTAGCCCTTAAGCGAGGGAAGAGCAAGGATAGTATGACCTAATTGATGTACATGTTGAAGATCAGTAAAAACAATATCGTGTGTCGTTACAGGTTTATTGTACGAAATTGTTAGCGTCAAGTAAGAAGATCCCAAATTACAATTATGTATTTCTCATAGTGGTGTCTCATACGTACAGTACACATGAAAGCATTGCACTCACTATTGAATCATAATCAGGAAACTATGTTAATGTATTTTAACATACATGCAAACACAGATGTAAAGTAGAGCCCCGTTTTAATTAACAAGGACCAAAATGATGAGAAATTTAAAACTTCATGTCTGTCGTATATTAGTCTACAACCATGCTTGGGAAGCCAAGCGCCTGGATTTGAAGTAGATCAATCCTAATAGAAAAAAGAAAGAAAGTAAGTTTCGTACACGCCATCGACTGTGGTTATGGTATAAAAACACCTTATGTAAAAGGATGCTTCGCTTGATTAAGAGTTAGATGACATATAGAGGTTGTCTGATTGTACTGAGTGTCTTTATACTATGCTGCATATGTATCGCAGTACTTTTCTTTTCTTTAGGCTTATTTTATAGCTTATGTTTTGGTATATCACCTAGCCACTTTCATGATTACGTTGGTTTTCCCTTTTCCATATATTTCAATACTTACTGCTTACTGGGAATTGGTTATGGTATTTACATTAGATTCATAGTTTGGTTCACCTGAAATATTTTAATAAATAAGTTGCATCTGATGAGTTTGTGATCTATAAATTGTACTGATGTACTTTATATTCTCCTTTTATTAGTTGTTAGTAGTATATGGAACTTGATGACACAGATAGTTGACCCGCAGTAAACGACATATGTTTTACTGGTACACGACAGAATGTAATCAAATATTTTACGTTCAGTCCATACTTGTCAGTATATGACTATATTGTTTTACTCCAGATTTTTCACGAGTATCCCATTAGCATTATTCCATTATTTATCTAGGCATAACACGAAATACTGACCTCCGTCTAGTAGGTCCTTTTTTACAATTATATGACGCATATACTTTGCTCACTAGTTTAAATTAATACAGTGTGCAACTCTTCTCTTATTTTATGCCTTAATTTATCTGTAACATTTTGGTATGTCATGTTATTACGTATTACCACTATCCACTATATATACGAGTAAGACTTGCGGCCCCCCCCTCCCCACGTTTTTGGTTATGTAGTTATCTATTTCATACTGGTACTGTTGTTAGCTGTACACAGGACCAGAAGATGGCGTAGTAAATCACCGAAACTGGTAGCAAAATAAAATAAGTTTGGAGATAAGACGGCTGAAAGGTGTTTGATTTGACATCCTGTAGCGAACAGCCGAGTCCCTCAACCATCTCTGAAAAGATGGTCAGACAGAGACTTGCTGATCGAATTTCGTATCTCCTGTGTTCTGTCAGTATGTTCGTACCCTTTGCCTTATCTCTGCATATTTCTCGACGGATACATTCATCCGAGTAGGACATATTATCGTCTGCTCTTCCTAACTGCACACATTACATAAAAGTTATTTCCTTCCTACTCTCAGGAGGCGTAGTGTTCTACGTAACATTTCATGTATGTAATTAAACTTGAAGAAGAATAGAATGAAAGAGAAGGAGTTCAACTTCCGAGTTAATCATTTGAAACATTTAGTAAACGTATTTCATTGTTAACTCAGATCTTTTCTGTTCACGCGTATTCCAGTAAGTTGTGTCCCGCGATCTAAAGCATAACGTATCTACGAGAATGAACCGGTAACGTGTACGGCAGAGAGTCTACTTACCCGCAAACTCTACTGATTCACTCTTAAACGTGGCTGCATTGTCATACGGTATTTAAATATTTATAGCATTACATTTAACCTTAAATGTTTTCATATACTTGAAATAGACTTTATATGTACTGAATGATAAGATTTTATTCTGACGATTTTATGGAATTCACTAATTAGTATTACTACATACAAGCGTAATCAGATTTAAAATTATCAACTCTGTATTAATTTTGTTTATCCCGGGATCGCTTGCTCCTGTTGTTGTAGCGCGGTAACTCCTGTGCTAGGTTTTTCTAACAAAGATATTTCATACAGAGAAACAATTATCAAGTAAATTACTTCTTTATATTACCAAAACATTATAATTACATATAAACATTAAGTGAAACATGTATCTTGCTTTAGTCTCAAGAATACAACATGCAGTGGTCACACACAGTTTATCATTACATCACCACACTTCCCCTGACAGCATTTCGAAACAGTGACTGCAAGTGAACATTCAAAGTTACCATTACACCCGTTTTACTAATCTGAGTCAATTCAGCTTCTTACGACGAACACACGTGACAAATAAGAACACTCGTTGCTGTATGTTCTTTACGAATGGAATTGGAACAAAGATGTCAGCAATGCTGTGTATATCTGCTGTTTTCTTTTAAGGTAGTAGTGACATCTTGTTTTTCCTCTTGATGCACTTACTTCTTCTGCTGTAGGCAGGTTGTGGATACCTAGAACGCCTTTTACTTTGTCCTTCAAGTAGTGTGATATGCTAGAAATTTCCATACGTTTGATGATTTGTGCTTTTGTAAGCACCATACCCACTTCTGTTAGAAACCTTCTCCTGGATACCGCGTCATTCGTATTCATCTTGTATAATGTTTGAGCATTTATCACCCCGATGTTCAGCAAGGTGAAAAACAGCGTAATGGGCAAGTGGTTGCTTATTCTGAAACAGAATACTCCGATTTCAGACAGTCGACAACATCTATGCCACCTTTTGTAAGAATGAATAAAGTAATGACTTCGGGTTTATTTGATTCGCTACTGTTCGCATTAATACTATCGTCTCTGTGCATGGTAGATATCATTAGTACAATCTTATTCTCTTTCTTGTTCGGAACATATGAGCAAAGGGGACAGTTGTTACCTGGCTCTAAGCACTATGGGACTTAACATCTGAGGTCATCAGTCCCCTAGACGTAGAACTACTTAAACCTAACTAACCTAAGGACATCACCCACATCCATGCCCGAGACAGGATTCGAACCTGCGACCGTAGCTGCAGCGCGGTTCCAGACTGAAGCACCTAGAACCGCTCGTCACAGCGACCGGCAGTCGTTACCTGGTTTCTCTCCGTACGTGAAAATGCTACTGTTTATTGGCTTATCCTTTACAGACAGCAGTTCTGGTGGAATTTATTTTAGTCCTCAGAGCACCTACTACTGTGAGTCGATGATTAGTGTACAGTTTGTTAGAGTATGGTATAGATGCAAAATAATTGTCCAATGTCACGTTCTTACCTATGCTTTCAATGGGTCGAATTAGTCGTAATACCTCATTCCTTGCATCATTAGTTACTTGATATGGACCAGCATAGTGCATGTACTTTTATTCCGTATTTTTCTGGCTTACTTGGAATATACTGCATGAATTTGCAACGTCCACGGAAAGATTCGAGCATCTCGTCTATTGTTGTTAATTCTCCTACACTGTAACTCTTCTTGCAGACGTTCACAAACCTGTCGAATGTTTTCCTAATCGGTGCCAGATTATCTGTTTCCTTCCTCTGTGCCCTTGTAGACTTGTCATCAAATTCTACAGCTTGTAGAAGAGTGTGGAATCTTCGTCTGCTCATACCTGTAGATGCAATAAAAAATGTGGTGCAGTTCCATCAGTGGCCCGTAGTTCATCAGTACTGAGGTGCTGTGACTTTTTCACTACTGCGAGATATAAAACACCAAGCGATGCAGGTAATTCTTCACTATCTATCTGTAGGCAGTCTCGAGCGCTCCGTGAAAAACCTGCTGCCATTCTATCTAGTTCTTGGCTTGTGAATTTTACAATGCTGTCAATTACACTATCTGGAGAAAAATACTTTCCAGCAGCCGAGAACAGTTTTCGAATTTTCTGCTTCCCCTTTTATACGTGGAAGCTGTGTCACAATATTCTGATGAGCAGATTTTGATGGTGGGGCTCTATGTTTGCATCATTTTGTTTTCCCCATCCCTGCCTTGATACATATCAGGATTTGCAGACGTTGGGGCTACTGTAGACGCAATTTCAAAATCGCTACCAGACTCCCCTGTTGCTGTGTCTTTCTTTTCATTTTCGGACTGTGTTTCAGTATCTGAAGACAGGCCTTCTATACGGATATTCTCATCCATCGGTTCCTCTAGCCACATCAATATCTGTTCGTCTGACATGACACCTACCCTATAAAATTTTATAAATTTTCACATCTGACAGAGCATATCATGCACTCTGAGCACACAGCTGCTTCATTCAATATGTAAAACCAAATAAGTATACTTACTTTTTTTATAAAACACTTAATATGTGCAGAACACGTCCAGGAGAAAAAATAACCCAATATCACCTCACTAGCACGGAGAAACAGGCTAAAAGAGAAGCAAGAAGGCGTGTCACGAATGTAGAGGGCATTGTTACGAGAAAACTCCCGTGTGAACATAATCTGACAATGCGCACCGCTTCAAATAAAGCCACTAATAGCAGGCTTTACTTGTAATTAGACCAGCGAAAGCCAGTTAGACTGAAGGCAGAGATATCAAAGAAAGCATTCCTAGATCAACACTTCAGTATCTTTAAAATATATTCTAATATTTCAGTAAAATCATGTATGTTAGGATATTTTTTTTTTTTTTTCCTCACGCGTGAGCGATCCCGGCTTAACAGGGGACACTATAGGAGGTGTAATAATTGAGTCTCTTTCTGAGGATGTGATCAAATGTTAGTATTATATATGGTATTTCTTGTATAATGAAGAATGTACGCTGACTGAAGATTAGCTTAGCAGCTAGAAACAGGCAAAGATATGAACGAATTCTATTGAAGATAAATCAACTGCTGTTCTTGCCAATCGATTACTTTATTTTCTACAGTCACGGTATTTCGCCTAACACCCATCATGACCCTGTTCAGTTATTTACACGATTTTGTTCTTAACTGCTAAGCCCATTAAATGAGAAAAGCGAACAAAATTTGATATCTCATGGCCGAGTAGTTATTTTTAGTACAGTTGTCATTGCTTCATGTCGCCTGAGACGGAGAATCTGTAAGTTTTTCACAGTAAACCGTCTTGCTCATTCGAAAATTCTGACGGAACTAACCCCTGACAACCATTTGTACTTTCACGACGAATTACAGAAGAGCAGGCGTGACGTATTGCCCATCCATCAATGTTGTTTTTGCTGGCCACTATCGCCCCAACCCTTCCCCACCGCGACCTCCACGTATCACGCAAATTTTGATGAACTTTAAAGTTGTATGTAATTTTTGTGTTTCATTTGTACAAAGCATAAACAATAAAGGGAAAGAAACGAGTTCGTCAGTCAAATTGCACCATGTGATTAATACTGACCGCAAGTAATTGAATTACAGCGGAAGCAGGTGCTGATTGATTTCCAAACATGCTAGAATTCACATGGAGCAAACAGACTGAGTAATTACACTGTAATCAGTGAGCTCGGAGCGACAGGAATGGGGGAGGGTTGGCTATCAGACAATGAGAGGGCAGTCACCTATTTAGTAACCGGTAGAGTCATTGCTCGCAAAATTTTGAAACAAGCTACTTTCTCGTTTTCAAGAATCTTACCTTCGAATCAAGACAACGGGTTGTACATCCACGGCTATTTAACCACATATTAAAACGATCATTTTCCCAGGAGCGTTTAGTGGTGGCATTGATAAGCTCCACAGTATCACACGAACGTAGACATTTTTAAAGTAGTGAGCTCATTCCCCAGATTTACTCGCAATCGAGAAACCGAAATAGTAAGGACGGCGTCGCCCAAGAAATAATTTTCGTTGAGTGACTGAGCGATACTCGTAATGCAATAGTGTTCGAATTTTCACTAAAAATTGAGTTGTCAATACCAACGAGCTAACTTGTTTTGTAGTAGTTATTTGTCTGTCGTTGTTTCTGTGTATGTGATACGACCGAAAAAATTATCAGAGATTGTTTAATTATGCAGACGATATAGGCTCAAGTATCATACACTATATGATCAAAAGTATCCGGAGACCCCCAAAAACACGCCTTTTCCATATTAGGTGGTGCCACCTACTGCCAGGTACTCTATATCAGCGACCTCAGTAGCCATTAGACATCGTGAGAGAGCAGAATGGGGCGCTCTGCAGAGCTCATGGACTTCGAACGTGGTCAGGTGATTGTTTCATCTGTCTGTACGCAAGATTTCCACCCTCCTAAACATCCCTAGGTCTGATGTGATAGGGGAGTGGAAACCTGAAGGGACACGTACAACACAAAAGCGTTCAGGCCGACCTCGTCTGTTGACTGACAGAGACCGCCGACAAGTTGTTCAAAATGTTCAAATCTGTATGAAATCGTATGGGACTTAACTGGTAAGGTCATCAGTCCCTCAGCTTACACACTAGTTAACCTAAATTATACTAAGGACAAACACACACACCCATGCCCGAGGGAGGACTCAAACCTCCGCCGGGACCAGCCGCACAGTCCATGACTGCAGCGTGCATCAGGATCCACAGCAAGTACTACAACAATTAGACTGGATGTGAGAATACTTGGATTTCATGGTCAAGCGGCCGCTCATAAGCCACACATCAAGCCGGTAAATGCCAAAAGACGCCTCGCTTAGTGTAAGGAGCGTAAACGTTGGACGTGTGAACAGCGGAAAAACGTGTGGAGTGACGAATAACGGAACACAATATGGCGATCCGATGGCAGGGTGTGGGTATGACGAATGCCCAGTAAAATTCGGAGACGGTGATGTTATGGTGTGGTCGTGATTTTCATGTTGTTTTACGTGGCACTATCACAGCACAGGCCTACATTTATGTTTTAAGCACCTCCTTGCTTCCCACTGTTGAATAGCAATTCGGGGGTGGTGACTGCATCTTTCAACAAGATCGAGCAGCTGTTCATAATGCCCGGCCTGTGGCGGAGTGGTTACACGACAATAACATCCCTGTAATGAACTGGCCTACACAGAGTCCTGACCTGAATCCTATGGAACACCTTTTGGATGTTCGTACCAGGACTCACCGACCGACATCGATATCTGTCATCAGTGCAGCACTCCGTGAAGAATGGGCTGGCATTCCCCAAGAAACCTTTCAGCACCTGATTGAACGTATCCCTGTCATCAAGGCTAAGGGTGGGCCAGCACTACACTGAATTCCAGTATTACTGATGCAAAGCGCCACGAACTTGTCCGGATCCTTTTGATCACATAGTGTAGGTTCCTTTGTTCATATTTCAAGTATTTTGTGGTTGTTGCAGACATAGGATACTTTGTTATTTGCTGCTAGAAAGGTTACCAAGCTTTTGATATGTTGAGCGATCTAAAATTTGTAAGAAGAGTGGAATAAAGAATTAGCTTTAAGTTTCGTTTTGAGAGTGAAATGATTTGTAACACCACATTGTAAGTGATCGTAGTTGTTTCAGTGAATCTTCTATAAAGTAATACTTAGAAGCTCTACAAACTTTTTCAAAGAAATCGTGAAGACGTTGAAGATGAGTGGTCTCGATGGCCCAGAATATCCACAACCTCGAAAACAATGTCGACAAACAAAAGAAAATGACTATCGCACATAGTCGAGTTACCAAAAGATAGATTGCGGTAGGTATCTGCATATCTTTTGACGTGTGAATAATGTTTCTTTATTTTTTGGTATGAAATGTGTGGCTGATAAAAGTTTAGAAAATGTTGAGTTTAGAACAAAATAATGCAAAATGAATATTTTTCAAGATCTGCTGAACGGAGGTGACAGCTATCCAGAAATTGCGAAATGAGTTTTAATGTTATGAGACAAATCTGCCTAATTAAAGACGTCGGAACTAACATCAATTCGTCCCACTAGGAGCTTCAGAGAGAACTAAGACCTGAAATATCTCGTCGGCTGCGGACGAGCGACGAGGATGTACTCGCAGTTTTCTTCGGTTTTAATGACATAGTGTTCCGTGAGTTCTTATCAACAGATCGTTCCAACAGCCATGGAGCACGACGTGCGAATGCTGTCCAGTTTGCGTGAAGCAGTCCGAAGAGGCGGAACGGTTTTTTGGTTAAACAGATCATGGAAACCATCGAACGAGGAGGCGCAGCGGTTAGTGCACTTAAATCGCATCTCACAGGAGTGAGTGTTCAAATACTTTTTCTTTCCTCATAGTTTCCCTAAATGGCGATTTACAGGTATCGAAATATTGAAAAGGACACAACCGATTTACTGACTCATATGTGTTGAGTCCGCGCCATTGCTCCGGTCTGTCGAAGGGACGTTATAGCATAATCCGTTTTTCTTGGTGATCGATCGATGATAATATACAAGGTATACAACTTTGCTTCCACCGTTTGCCGATAGGTAGCGACAACGGTAGGCAGCGGTCGAAAGAAACAGATTGCAGACGTCAGGCAGTTAGCTTGGACCTCGGTCAGCATAATCTCATCCAAACATTAGTAGATTTGTGTGTGCATCATAAAGTTCTTCTTGATTGAAAACGTCAGTTTAAGAGCCTAATTCTCGTCATTTGCTGGAGGTGTTACTGTTTTGTTTCAATATAAAGAAAACAACGGATGAGTGTCATCGAATGCTCTCAAGTACATAAGGACGCTATTAGTGAAGGAACGTGTCGTGAGTCGTTTCAACGATTCAAGAACGGTGATTTTAACGTCGTAGACCGGCATAGTGGTGGAAGAGAGAATGTTTTCGAAGATGCACAATTGGAGACGTTGCTGAGTGAAGACTCGCGTCAAACTCAACAAGAACAGGGCACGATTAGTGGGAGTGACACAGCAAGCCATTTCAAAACGTGTCAAGGCTATGGGCATGATTCAGAAAGAAGGAACTTGGGTCTCGTGTGAGCTGAAACCAAGAAACGTTCAACGGCGTGTTGCTTCAGAGGCAAAAACGGAAGGGATTTCTGCATCGCATTGTGACCGGGGACGAAAACTGGGTTCATTACGATAACCCTAAACGCAAAAGATCATGGGGATATCCCAGCCATGCTTCCACGTCGACGGCCAAACCGAATGTTCATGCCGGCCAGGGTGGCCGAGCGGTTCTAGGCGCTTCAGTCTGGAACCGCGTGACCGCTACGGTCGCAGGTGCGAATCCCGCCTCGGGAATGGATGTGTGTGATGTCCTTATGTTCGTTAGGTTTAAATAGTTCTAAGATATAGGGTACTGATGACCTCAGAAGTTGAGGCCCATAGTGCTCAGAGCCATTTGAACCATTTTTCGAATATTCACGGCTCCAAGATCATGCTCTGCACTTGGTGGGCACAGCTCAGCGTCGTGTACTATGAGGTGTTAAAACCAAGTGAAACAATCACAGGTGCTCGATATCGAGCTGATTAATGCGTCTGCATTAAAAGACAAACGAGCGCAATACAGCGAGAGGCACGATAAAGTAATTTTGCAGCACGACAATACTCGACCCCACGTTGCAAAAGAGATCAAAATGTACTTGGAAACGTTAAAATGGGAAGTCCTACCCCACCGCCGTATTCTCCAGACATTGCTCCCTCTGAATATCACCTGTTTAGATCAGTGGCGCATGGCCTGGCTGACCAACACTACCGTTCTCATGAAGAAGCCACAAATTGGATCGATTCGTGGATTGCTTCAAAAGATGAACAATTTTTTCGGCGCGGTATTCGTACACTGCCCGAAATATGGGAGAAAATAGTGGCCAGCGATGTAAAATACTCTGAATGATACATGTGTAACCAATTTGTTTCATTAAAGCCTCAAATGTTGGGGGGGAAAAGACGGAATCAAAGTTGTACACCTTGTATCTGACAAAGTGAGTGTGAGTTTGTGGGCAAAACGCGCCATCAGTTTGACCTCTCAGCCAGATACGGCTCGCTCTGACTTCTTGTATTTTTATATCGAGGAAGGACCACGTTTTGACAACACTTAAGAGATATGGGCAAAATTGCCTTTAAGAAATCTAGTGCCTTCTTTCCTAATTATACAGTATCGCATACGAGCTGAAACTGGCACTCATCTGAGCATGCCACCGTTTTCCAGTCTACGTTCGAATCGATGTGGTCACGAGCCCAGGAGAGGAGCTGCAGGCGATGTCGTGCCGTTTGGAAAGGCCTTCGTGTCGATCGTCTTCCGCTGTAGCCCATTAAGGCTAAATGTCGCCGCACTGTCCTAACGATTACGTTCGTCGTACGTCTAACATTGATTGCTACTGTTATTTCACGCTGTATAGTTTGCCTGTAAGCATAGACAACTTTGCACAAACGCCGCTGCTGTCGGTCGTTAAGTAAAGTTCGTCGACCACTGTGTCGTTCGTGGCGATAGCTAATGTCTGAAATTTGGTAGTCTCATCACACTCTTGCACTGTGGATCGCGAATACTGTATTCCCAAACGATTTCCGAAATGAAATGTCCCACGCGTCTAACTCCAACCACAATTCCGCTTTCAAAGTTTGTTAATTCCCGTCGTGCGGCCTTAATCACGTTGGAAACCATTTCACAGGAATCATCTGGTTACAAATGACAGCTGCCAATTTGTGCCTTGTGTATGCGATACTTATGGTTGTAAGACTGTCCGTTATCTTTCATTCATTTCCTCTATTATTTAATAAAATATTGCTAGGGAGATCGAATCTTTCTGTCTCCGCTCATTATCATGACCCTTTACTGATGATCTTACGCGACAGACACATACCACACAAGAATATGGAAAATCAGTCTAGGGAAAGTTCAAAGAAAAACCTTTAATCGAGAGTGATTTGTCTTAATAAATCACCGACTCACCCCTCACTGCCTATGGTCGGGCAACTTACGAATACTGTGTAATTCCAACAACGTGATTCTACCGATGACATAAATTATAAACTTTTAGTTCTTTGAGGTCACCAGTTAAGTTGGTATCTCAGCAAAACCACTTTCTCCCTACTAAAGAGATTCTTCTTTTCCTTCTTTACTACCGCTCTTCAGTCACGGTATTAAGCGCAAAAAATAAAGTGTAGCAAAAATTTAATACCACTTAGTAGCGCAAGCCAAAGTAAATATGTTTCCCAGAGTACTGTCTATTATTTGTATATCTGACTGTCTATAATCAACGCACAAAGCCTTCGCGATAGGAATTTTGAAAAAAATTGCTATTTAACGTACTCTGTATGAAAAGCCAAATATTAGATTTTTAAGTTACTGTTTAATTGTTTATCAACATTTCTGCTAAAATTGGCGAGACTACTCTACCTTTTGTTCTGTAACTGTTCCATCAGGATAATGCTCGATTCACAATTCCCGTGAACGTGACGCCATTTTGACGTCAGGCACAATATCGACGACTGCATTGTCGGCTATCGACTTTATGACGAGGAAGACTATGAACATTATTGCTCCTCGAGTCACTCGCAGCAATTTAAGATTTCCTCTTAGGTTCCTGCCTAACCACATACTCGGAAATCGCTATATATTTATTTCATCCTTCAATCTCAGATCACAGTGGATGTAAATGACCTCTAATATCGCAGAAGATACTTGTATTACATTCATAAGAAAACAACAGAACGTGTTAATAACGCTAACAGGAAAAAAAAACTGCATGTAACGCGATCC
Source organism: Schistocerca gregaria (assembly GCF_023897955.1). Classification (NCBI taxonomy): domain Eukaryota; kingdom Metazoa; phylum Arthropoda; class Insecta; order Orthoptera; family Acrididae; genus Schistocerca; species Schistocerca gregaria. Next base: position 348,604,284 of record NC_064924.1, read on the forward strand.
GAACCAATAAATTTAGACTCCAGAAATCACGACGCTATTCATTAGCTAGCACTTAACCATGTGATGTTTAACTCTGATCTTGGTTATTATATTGTATAACCCTCTGGTTGCTTTTATTGGAAAAAACCAATAAACAAGAACATTGCTGATATCGACAAAGCAGTCGAAACAAAACACAATTTAATTAAGAAGTAAAGTATGGATCCCACTTCAGATCTTATAATAGAAGAATAACGAAATAAAATGTTTTCCACACAAGTCTCTCGCTCTATAAAGTCCACCAAAAAAAAAGACGGAAAAGAGAACTACTAGGGAGTGGTCGGCACGGGGTCGTAATCCCGCTGTCTAGTGAAGCCAGACAACCGTTACATGACACTCTTCAGTCACAGGTCGAAATTATCAATCCTGACGATCTGGGGCTACTAACAAACGATGCGGCGTTAATGTTGTGGCGGGGATGGTAGATTCTAAGTCCGGGCGCCGTGTCGAACTGCCTTTGTGCCGTCGTTGCGTCGGCTTATAACGCCGGTTGGCGGATGGACCTTCTGGGACTGTTTTGCATCACGTGAGTGGTGTAGGAAAACAGTCCGCTTGTTGATCGCGACCTCTGACGTTGCTGTCGATCCGCGGTGCTCGGGTAGCGGCTCCTGGAGGTCGTTGGCTGAGACACGAGGCTGTATTTTCGTCTCCAGCAGCGGCCTCAGTCATACCGTAAACATCTGCTTTGGTTTCACTCCGTGTGATGAAGGCATCCCGCATGTTTCTTATGCCATGCGGGATGCCGATGTTGCAGGTGGACGCGACAGACGCTGATGCAAATTATAAAACAAATGTGTTTCATTCTTAATTTCTTAATTATTGACAGTAATAACTCACTCCTAAGAGAGCACTCTTATATTAAGACATTAACGGTCGATAAATCATTACTTGACATTTTATTATAATAAATCATTCCAAGAATGACGAGTCTTTGTAAATCTCCGATAAGAGCGTATGAAAGCTTGTGAGAGGCCCGCATCGAATGCTAACGGAAGTCGATAGCCGATCATGTGGTCGTCGATATCGTGTGTGCCGCGTGACGTCACCAATGTAGTGTTCGCCGCCAGTGATAATTACTTATCAAATTCCTTTGGTCAAATCTCTGACAGTGTTATAGTGATCCCGTTAGTAAAGATCTTTGATAAGAACTATAGCGAGAGCCGTTGTTTGCATGTTGATTCGCTTGCTTTAGTACATTAAAGCTGTAAAATGACGAAGTACATTCGGTGCGTGGCTACCGCCATAATTATCATACGTGAAATAAATGCATTTATTTGTACTCTAAGTAATATAACTTGACCTTCATAAATTCCTCGTTAGGTGATTTCTATATTGGTTCACATGTTTCTGGAATATAACTTAAAAAGGAACAAGGACATTCGAGTACTATATTGCAAGCTGAAATAGCTTTCGCCTCTAGCTAAAAATCTTAACTTTGCCATGAGATGATCTATAGCAGAAATAGCATTCATGATTTAAACAATGAAATACCGTACCAATAAATTAAGTATTTTTGCACAATGCTTTACGAGAATTTATTCTCGTTATCAAGTAAAAATATTTACATAGGTATTTTATGTGATGTTTCGGAAAATCGGACAGAAAAAAATCTATCGGACTGCAGTAAATCATAGAACACAACTGAGGGGCAAAAGAGGCGGAACAACACACATACAAACACCGCACAAATCACCTATGTCAATATTTCTTTTTAATAAGGAGAATAAATTCTCCGAAAGCGTCATATTACGCATGAAAAAACTAATGCATTGTCTCACTATTTGAGTCATGAATGACACAGTTGCAGGGTTTCCTGAAACATCGATAATGATGAATGAAATTAAAAAATGGAATTTCTTAAAATAACTACTGTGTATGCAAATATGGGAGGCAACTTTCATGAGGACAAATTGAAATGTTTCTTCGCACACCATCAAATAATTTTCGTTGTCCTTTATGTCTTCGCACTGTGGCTCACGATCGAAGTTGTCATTAACAGTTCGAGATTTTCCTCTCACTGTCCACGGTTTCACCCGCTATCATTTCCATTTCTCTTCCTTTTCAAACAGTACATTTGCTACAAACTTTTGCTATTGTTAACTGTTAGGCATCCATTCCCAAACAAAGGTGACGAAAAATTTTATGGTCATGTAGTAGCTCCAGGAAATTAGTATGGTCGAAGAAGTTCGACGAATTCTTTGACAAAGCCTGTGTTTTTGGCGGCCGACAGTAAGCACCACATTTCTGACTTCACACAGACGTGCGCTCAGTCCTGTATTTATAGTTGGCCACGTGTACCGTCAAAATGACGTCGTGTTTGCGGGGATTGTTGTGAAGCGAGCCGTTACCCATTCCAGTAAACAAGCAAAGATACGTGTTTTCTGCGATACACTATTAACACTTAATTTAATAATTTTAATAGAAATCAGCATTTGTGTTACTTTGAATATTCGTTCCTACTATTGTACACGGTATACAGAGTGATTATAATGAAATTTAAACTTTCAGACCGCTGTAGAAACACCACCACTGGTCAGAATGACGTCAAATCGCAACGGAATATTATCGGAGAAGGGCGAAAACGTATGGCACAAGTAAATCAATAGTTACAAAATGTAGCAATAGATGGCGCTGTAAATATCATAATGTAATTGTGGTGTCACCGCCAGACACCACAAATTCCGGGATGGTTCCTTTGAAAGGGCACTGCCGATTTCCTTCCCCGTCCTTCCCTAATCCGATGAGACCGATGATGTCGCTGTGTGGTCTCCTCTCCCAACCAACCCAACCTCCCTCAGAGAACATGTTGTGAAAAAAATTTTCAAAGCATAGTTTTCACATTATTTTATCTGTGGTGTCACTGCCGGACACCACACTTGCTAGGTGGTAGCCTTTAAATCGGCCGCGGTCCGGTAGTATACGTCGAACCCGCGTGTCGCCATTATCAATGATTGCAGACCGAGCGCCACCACACGGCAGGTCTAGAGAGACTTCCTAGCACTCGCCCCAGTTGTACAGCCGACTTTGCTAGCGATGGTTCACTGACAAATTACGCTCTCATTTGCCGAGACGATAGTTAGCATAGCCTTCAGCTATGTTATTTGCTACGACCTAGCAAGGCGCCATGATCAGTTTCTATTGATATTGTAAATCATGTAATGTCCAGAGCGACGTTCGTCATTAATGGATTAAAGTTAAGTATTCCACCAGCTACGTCCGTTTTTCTCAATTCTAATTCCCTTGTCATGTTCCAGACCTCACGCCAGCCTGCGTGAGCTGAGACGCGTGCATTTCGGCCTCCTTTAGAAAAGCATGGTTGGCTCTCCTGCCAACCACAACAGTAATAGTGGTCTACTACAAATGACAAATGAATCATACAACAATGCCTAAGGTGTACATTTCTCGTTAAACAAACTATACTACCCAGTGCGCATTGGTGTTCAGGTGTGATACTGTTAGTTAAGTAAGACCATCCACCACGGCAAGGTCACATCACATCGGATGGCAAAAATCGGTTTTTAATTGTCCTGAAGCCAAAACCCGTATAATAAGCATAACATCGGTTTTTAATTGTCCTTATCTCAAAAACTGCATAAACAGCATCAATCAAAATCAAATTGGATTATTAATTTCCGTTTGACTGGCACAAAACATGTTCAGTATGCTGTCCACCGTTTCCTGCAACAAGTTGAAATCGAGAAACAACATGTTACACAACTAATCGAAGTGTTTCCGGGACTACGTTCAGAATGTGTTGCGCAATGCGTGCCTTCAATGCAGCTAAGTCTGCAATCGTAACACTGAACACAACATCTTTCAGATAGCCCGACAGCCAGAAGTCACACGGATTAAGGTCAGGTGATAGGGATGGCCAGGCTGTAGGGAAATGGCGCCTGATAATTCTAGCATTTCCGAAATGGCGTTTCAGCAGCTGATTAACTGGGTTTGCAGTGTGCAGAGGTGCGCCATCTTGCATAAAAATTATTCCATCCACACATGCACGCTCTTGGAAAGCTGGAATGACGTGGTTGCGCAAAAGACACCCATAGCGCTTACCAGTGACGGTGCAGGTAACAGAACCGGAAACACCTGTCTCTTCAAAAACATATGGCCCTATGATAAATGATGCCGTAAACACTTGCTACACAGTGACCTTTTTCAGGATGAAGTGGTACTGGTTGATTTAAGTGTGGGTTTTCCGTTGCCCATATACGACAATTCTGTGTATTGACATATCCGGTCAGATGGAAGTGGGCTTCCTCTGTTCACAAAATCTTCCACCACAATCATTGTCCACTTCCATGCGAGCAAGAAATTCTAAAGCAAAGGTCTCTCTTGCTGGCAGGTCAACGGAAAGCAACTGGTGCACATGGGTAATTCTGAATGGATAGCAAAGAAAGATGTTTCTTAGAATTTTACGCGCCATGTTCACGGTTACGTCCAATGGCCGGGCAATTCTCCGTGCACTACACACTGGCACTCCACCATTCCTGCATTGCTGTGAGCACTGCTTCACCTGACGCCGAATCAATTCGTTTTCTCCCTCTACCAGGTTGCACACTAATAGAACGCGTCTTTTCGAATTTCCGAATAATTTTCATCAGACCCACGCCAGTCATCGGACCAACGTTTTTTTTATTTTTTATTTTTTTTTTTTTCAAACCCTTCAGTGTCCGGAACTTCCGCACGTGTGCACAGTCATTATTCTTGTAATACAGCTTTACAAGTGAAGCGCGATCCTGCATTGAGGCAGTCATGGCGAAAGTCGCAGACGTGAAAGGAGTAAAAGCCGCACCCGGCGTGTTTATACCAACTTCAATGAGTCGTGCGCATGACCGGTGTTTTCATTTACTTATTACATAAAGCGCCATCTATTGATCAATTTTCACGCTGTTTTTTTCTTCTGCCATACGTTATTCCCCTTCTCCAATAATATTCCGTTGCAATTTGACGTTATTCCTACCAGAGGTGTTATTTCTACAGTGTTTTAAAACTTTAATTATAATCACCCTGTACATTATTCAAATATTTTTCTAAGCTTTCATGCTATCCTATTTGTCTCTTTATGCTAATGTGTCTTTTAATTGTTACTAGGCGAGATAAGCTACTCGATAATAGCGTTCAAAGCTTTCTCAGTTCTACTCCATTTTTGAAAGTAATTCTCAATGTAGAAATGGTTGCAGTTGGAATTTCTTTGCTTTTTATTATTATCTCTCGTTTTATGTTTTGTATAATTACACAGTATTTCATTTTACTGTATTAATATTTAATTTATATTCCAATTAAACCCCCAAGAGCTGTTTCATCGATTTGGACACTCAGCATAGACATTTTCTCTAAGTGGATAGTAACACTGATCGTGGCTCGCTTTAACGGTTGCTTTCGTTAGCAAAGAAAATAATAAATCGTGTGAAGCTCTAGTCAAATTTCAAGGACAGTCACACAATTCAGTGAAATTATAGTTCCTTAAGAGATCTGACTAATGCAGGATTTTAGCATAATAAGCAAATGAGTCGTCTCTGCACTCTTATTGCAATTTCCAAACAACCAATCCCTATTAATTCAATCAGAAACCACTCCGCATCGGCAGAGGTGTTTTTTTTTTTTTTTTTTTTTTTTTTTTTTTTTTTTTTTTTTTGCGAGACCACTATTCCAATATACCGGAATACATCATAGGAGTCAACACCGATTAATAATTCCTCACCATTCAATATACTCAAATGGCAGTTGATTCATTGACGTACAACAAAATTTAAACACAACCCCCTCGGATTCAACGATTTATTTGTTGTTGTTGTTGTTGTTGTTGTCTTCAGTCCTGAGACTGGTTTGATGCAGCTCTCCATGCTACTCTATCCTGTGCAATCTGCTTCATCTCCCAGTACCTACTGCAACCTACATCCTTCTGAATCTGCTTAGTGTATTCATCTCTTGGTCTCCCTCTACGATTTTTACCCTCCACGCTGCCCTCCAATGCTAAATTTGTGATCCCTTGATGCCTCAAAACATGTCCTACCAACCGATCCCTTCTTCCAGTCAAGTTGTGCCACAAACTTCTCTTCTCCCCAATCCTATTCAATACCTCCTCATTAGTTACGTGATCTACCCATCTAATCTTCAGCATTCTTCTGTAGCACCACATTTCGAAATCTTCTATTCTCTTTTTGTCCAAACTAGTTATCGTCCATGTTTCACTTCCATTCATGGCTACACTCCAAACAAATACTTTCAGAAACGACTTCCTGATACATAAATCTATATTCGATGTTAACAAATTTCTCTTCTTGAGAAACGCTTTCCTTGCCATTGCCAGTCTACATTTTATATCCTCTCTACTTCGACCATCATCAGTTATTTTACTTCCTAAATAGCAAAACTCCTTTACTACTTTAAGTGTCTCATTTCCTAATCTAATTCCCTCAGCATCACCCGATTTAATTTGACTACATTCCATTATCCTCGTTTTGCTTTTGTTGATGTTCATCTTATATCCTCCTTTCAAGACACTGTCCATTCCGTTCAACTGCTCTTCCAAGTCCTTTGCCGTCTCTGACAGAATTACAATGTCATCGGCGAACCTCAAAGTTTTTATTTCTTCTCCATGGATTTTAATATCTACTCCGAAATTTTCTTTTGTTTCCTTCACTGCTTGTTCAATATACAGATTGAATAACATCGGGGAGAGGCTACAACCCTGTCTCACTCCCTTCCCACCGACTGCTTCCCTTTCATGTCCCTCGACTCTTATAACTGCCATCTGGTTTCTGTACAAATTGTAAATAGATTTTCGCTCCCTGTATTTTACCCCTGCCACCTTTAGAATATGAAAGACAGTATTCCAGTCAACATTGTCAAAAGCTTTCTCTAAGTCTACAAATGCTAGAAACGTAGGTTTGCCCTTCCTTAATCTAGCTTTTAAGATGAGTCGTAGGGTCAGTAATGCCTCACGTGTTCCAACATTTCTACGGAATCCAAACTGATCTTCACCGAGGTCGGATTCTACTAGTTTTTCCATTCGTCTGTAAACAATTCGCGTCAGTATTTTGCAGCTGTGACTTATTAAACTGATAGTTCGGTAATTTTCACATCTGTCAACACCTGCTTTCTTTGGGATTGGAATTATTATATTCTTCTTGAAGTCTGAGGGTATTTCACCTGTCTCATACATCTTGCTCACCAGCTGGTAGAGTTTTGTGATGACTGGCTCACCCAAGGCCATCAGTAGTTCTAATGGAATGTTGTCTACTCCGGGGGCCTTGTTTCGACTCAGGTCTTTCAGTGCTCTGTCAAACTCTTCACGCAGTATCATATCTCCCATTTCGTCTTCATCTACATCCTCTTCCATTTCCATAATATTGTCCTCTAGTACATCGCCCTTGTATAAACCTTCTATATACTCCTTCCACCTTTCTGCCTTCTCTTCTTTGCTTAGAACTGGATTGCCATCTGAGCTCTTGATATTCATACACGTGGTTCTCTTCTCTCCAAAGGCCTCTTTAATTTTCCTGTAGGCAGTATCTATCTTACCCCTAGTGAGTTAAGCTTCTACATCCTTACATTTGTCCTCTAGCCATCCCTGCTTAGCCATTTTGCACTTCCTGTCGATCTCATTTTTGAGATGTTTGTATTCCTTTTTCCCTGCTTCATTTACTGCATTTTTATATTTTCTCCTTTCATCAATTAAATTCAATATTTCTTCTGTTACCCAAGGATTTCTAGCAACCCTCGTCTTTTTACGTACTTTATCCTCTGCTGCCTTCACTATTTCATCCCTCAGAGCTATCCATGCTTCTTCTACTGCGTTTCTTTCCCCCATTCCTGTCAATTGTTCCCTTATGCTCTCCTTGAAACTCTGTACAACCTCTGGTTCTTTCAGCTTATCCAGATCCCATGTCCTTAAATTCCCACCTTTTTGCAGTTTCTTCAGTTTTAACCTACAGATCATAACCAATAGATTGTGGTCAGAGTCCACATCTGGCCCTGGAAATATCCTACAATTTAAAACCTGATTCCTAAATCTCTGTCTTACCATTATATAATCTATCTGATACCTTTTAGTATCTCCAGGATTCTTCCATGTATACAACCTTCTTTTATGATTCTTGAACCAAGTGTTAGCTATGATTAAGTTATGCTCTGTGCAAAATTCTACCAGACGGCTTCCTCTTTCATTTCTTAGCCCCAATCCATAATCACCTACTATGTTTCCTTCTCTCCCTTGTCCTACTGACGAATTCCAATCACCCATGACTATTAAATTTTCGTCTCCCTTCACTACCTGAATAATTTCTTTTATCTCATCATACATTTCATCAATTTATTCGTCATCTGCAGAGCTAGTTGGCATATAAACTTGTACTACTGTCGTAGGCATGGGCTTTGTGTCTATCTTGGCCACAATAATGCGTTCACTATGCTGTTTGTAGTAGCTTACCCGCATTCCTATTTTCCTATTCATTATTAAACCTACTCCTGCATTACCCCTATTTGATTTTGTATTTATAACCCTGTAGTCACCTGACCAGAAGTCTTGTTCCTCCTGCCACCGAACTTCACTAATTCCCACTATATCTAACTTTAACCTATCCATTTCCCTTTTTAAATTTTCTAACCTACCTGCCCGATTAAGGGATCTGACATTCCACGCTCCGATCCGTAGAATGCCAGTTTTCTTTCTCCTGATAATGACGTCCTCCTGAGTAGTCCCCGCCCGGAGATCCGAATGGGGGACTATTTTACCTCCGGAATATTTTACCCAAGAGGACGTCATCATCATTTAATCATACAGTAAAGCTGCATGTCCTCGGGATAAATTACGGCTGTAGTTTCCCCTTGCTTTCAGCCGTTCGCAGTACCAGCACAGCAAGGCCGTTTTGGTTAATGTTGCAAGGCCAGATCAGTCAATCATCCAGACTGTTGCCCCTGCAACTACTGAAAAGGCTGCTGCCCCTCTTCAGGAACCACATGTTTGTCTGGCCTCTCAACAGATACCCCTCCGTTGTGGTTGCACCTACGGTACGGCCATCTGTATCGCTGAGGCACGCAAGCCTACCCCACAACGGCAAGGTCCATGGTTCATTTACGATACCCAATTAGTAACGTACTGTACAAGATCCAATCTACTGCTTAATACCGATTCGTAGTCGAATCAAAACATCGAAACTTACAGTTCGAAACATTGGCTAATCACTGCATAAGGAGCATCAAATACCTCTATCGCCATGAATTTGATTGTAAGTAGAGCATTCTTGCCACCTTACCCCTACGATCCTCCACCCTTATCCAATCCGTCCACAACCAACATTGTATTACTGAAAATACTTCGTAAAACAATTGAAGAATCATAAAAACGAATAAAGGGACAGCTTTATTAACAATTTTGACATTTAGGAGATAGTAGCGTCGCAACATTGAAAAGTGCAATGTTAAGTACAACGTTTTCCACGCAGGATGCTGCTTGGCTGGGACTCACACCATAACGGAATTAGTGATGTCCTTTTCTTCTTCGGCTCTTCCAACAACGATATATACACAACAAATTATAAACAAAACAAAGTAGTTTACAATAAGGAAATTTTTAGCCATACATTTGCGTCGGTCGTTTGCTGACGTAGCCCATTAAGCCTAAATTTCGCCGTACCGTGATAACAGGTACGTTCGTCGTACGTACCACATTGGTTTCTATGGTTATATCACGCAGTGTTGCTTGTCTGCTAGCACTGACAACTCTACACAAACGCGGCTGCTCTCGGTCGTTAAGTGAAAATCGTCGACCACTGCCTGAAATTTGCTATTCTCGGCACACTCTTGACTCTGTGGATCTCGGAATACTGAATTCTCTAACAATTTTAGAAATGGAATGTCCCGTGCACAACTACCATCCCGCGTTCCGAGTCTGTTAATATCAGTCGTGTGGCCATAACCAAGTCGGAAACCTTTCTACATGAATCACCTGATTACTAATGACAGCTCCGCCAAAGCACTTACCTTTTATATCTTGGGTACTAGATATATTTGTAGATGTCCATATCGCTATCCCGTGACTTTCGTTTCATCAGTGTATTTTACTTTGCAACGACACATCAAGCGAAAGTTACTTTTGACCTTAAACTTGAGACACTAATGTACCATGTGTTTAGCAGCAGGAAAAGATTAAAAATCCAATTTTGCTCCCAGTGGCATAATTCCAAGATCAATTAAAAAGTGAAAGGTTATAATAGTATACAAAAAAGAAAAGAAAACAAAGCATAAAGAAAACGAAAATATCCATTTCGAAGTACTAGGGAACCAGTTCTTAAATTTAGACAACGTAGTCACTGTAGAACAGCGACGTGATAGTATATTTAAGAACAATCAAGATCGCAATAATATTTGTTTATTAACCGGTTTCGGCTTATGTAAAAGCCATCTTCAGAAGTTTTGGCCCACTACGGCTGGTGCTGGCGGGTCCTCGGTTATCTCGTGATACCACGATCGTACACGATCCAGTTAATGGAAGAAGTATACAAGTAATCTACACTCAGAATAAGTTTCTAAGAACGGGAGGTACAGAGATTGCTTTGAACTTTACTGTCGATTAGCTTATCTCGCCTAATAATAAAAAGAACATTATTATAAAGAGACAAATAGGATAGGATAATGGATTTTCCTATTAAGAGAAATGAGTGAGTAATACATACTGGGTACAAAGGAATGAAAAAATATTGAAACAAATACAAATATTGACTTTTTAAAATTCAGATGTCATGAGAATTAAAGGTCGTACATGGACATACGTGTCAGAAGGTTTGACGTCGTGACGAAACAGAAAGGAGGCGGCCTCGCTGTGGCGTCCGGCCATCCTGATTTAGGTTTTCCGTGATTTCCGTAAATCACTCCAGGCAAATGCGGGGATGGTTCCTCCGAAATGGCACGGCCGACTTCCTTCCCCATCCTTCCCTAATCCGATGTGACCGATGACCACGCTGTCTGGTCTCCTTCCCCAAACCAACCAACGAACCAGCCTCGCTGTGGACGGACGTGTGATAGCTTGTCACGCCGCCCACGCCTGGCTACAGGCGCTCCGTCGCCGTATCTCCGCTGTTCGGCCGCGAGGCGGCGTCAGCACTTCCCGCCTCCGAAGGGCGCTGTCTTCACTCGCCTTTTTATCTGCTTTTTTTATCAGCGCCGGGCATGTCACTCACTTTCTCGTAGGACGCTACGGAGGCAACATCTTTTAATTAACGTGACGAGCACAGTGCAGTCAAGAGCAGCAAGCAATGTTATTCATTCGTAAAATATTCTGGAGCGACTACCATAAAATAACAGTGCAGTAGCAAAGACTAAATAATTTTAACAGTGATTTTCTTGAGGGATATGTCGTTGGACCCTAAGACAAGCGACACTAGTGATCACAACTTGGCCACTTATGGCGGAGCTTAGTCCGTTTTCTTCTGATAGAACTGCAGAAAAACTACATATAAAGGATGGCGCCTCCAGCACCTACAAAATTTTCTAGTGGCTTTGCTTGTAACCTGTGTGCACTGGTAGGAACGTTTCACTTACGGTTTCCTTGTAGTCTTCTTCCACACCAACCTAAATGTATTAAACATCACTTCAAAATGGAAACCCATTGTTCTTACAGTCGCATTCTTTCGTCAACAATTTGTAATGGACAAAATAAAACAAAACAATAATGAATAGACACACAATTAGTTTGTTAAACAGGTGGCTGTGTTGGCTTAAAATTCATAGCCTCTTTGACTGTTCTGACCAAGGTTAATTGACTGAATGTCTATGTGAACAACAACTACTTGAACAAGAAACAGTCCTGTCCGCAATTAGTTGAAATCAGTCGCTGAAGAACAATGATGTTAGCTGGCTCGCGGACATGGAAATTAAAAGATTATCTGTCTTAGCATTCATATCAGCGCACACTCCGCTGCAGAGTGAAAATCTTATTCTGGAAACATCTCCAAGGCTGTGGCTAAGCCATGTCTCCGCAGTATCCTTTCTTTCAGGAGTGCTAGTTCTGCAAGGTTCGCAGTAGAGCTTCTGTTTGCAAGGTAGGAGACGAGGAACTGGCAGAAGTAAAGCTGTGAGGACGGTGAGTGAGTTGTGCTTGGGTAGCTCAGTCAGTAGAGCACTTGCCCGCGAAAGGCAAAGTTCCCGAGTTATAGTCTCGGTCCGGCACACAGTTTCAATCTGCCAGGAAGTTTCATATCAGCGCACACTCCGCTGCAGCGTGAAAATCTCATTCTCTTGCAGCGTAATTACCAGATCGTAAATCAAGCATGTACATTATCCGATCAATTGTACATTATCCGTACACTTCAAAGTGGACATTAAAACGATGTGTGTCACTCTTCGCCTTTATGACGGCTTGAACGCTGCTGGAGAGGCTCTCAATGAAGTATCTGAATATCTGTGGAGGAATGGCAGCCCATGCCTCCTCATGAGCTGAAACTAGACAAGGCAGTGATGTTAGACTCTGGAGTATGGAATGGAGTTGACGTTGTAACTCATCTCAGAAGTGTTCCATGTTGTTCAGGATGGAACTCTGCGAACGCCAGTCCACTTACATCAGCTAACGCGTCGCTCAGCGCTGACTGTAGGAATGTGTGGCTCATGAGGAAACACTCGACTATTGTACCCCATTGTTTGTAACTGCCAACGCATTGTCACTATGCTAGCCGGACTGCTAGTAGCACGTTGTAGCTCACGAGTGACTACTTCCACTAATTTCTTGCAATTTTTACAATTAGCACCCACAATACTCGATGTTCCCTATCCGTTAGTACGTGAGGTCCACCTGGTAGTGCTTTATCTGTGGGTTTTCCTTCGCATTTCCACTTCACAGTGACATCACTTACAGTCGACTTGGGCAGCTGGTTTTTTTTTCTTTTTCGTCATTAGCCTTACGTCTGGTTTAATGGCTCTCTCCTCCCCTCCCCCCCCCCCCCCTCCTCCCATGAATTGCTCTCCTGTGCCAACCTTTTCGTCTCAGAGTAGCATTTGCAACCTACGTCCTCGATTTTTTGCTGGATGTATTCCAATCTCTCTCTTCCTCTACAGTTTTTTGCCATCGAAAGCTCCCTATAGTACGATGGAAGTCATTCCCTCATGTCATAACAAATGTGCCATCATCCTGTCCCTTCTCCTTATCAGTGTTTTCCACATATTACTTTCCACTCCGATTCTTGACAGAACTTCCTCATGCCTTACCTTCTCAGTCTACCTAATTTTCAACATTCATCTGTTGCACCACATCTCAAATGCTTCGATTCTCTTTTGTTCCGCTTTTCCCACGGTCCAAGTTTCACTACCGTACAATGTTGTACTCCAGATGAACATTCTCAGAAATTTCTTTCTAAAATTAAGGCCAATGTTTGATACTAGGAGACTTCTATTAGCCAGGAATGCCCTTTTTGCCAGTGCTGGTTTTCTTTTGATGTCCTTCTTGCTCCGTCCGTCTTTTGTTATTTTGCTGCCTAGGTAGCAGAATTCCTTAACTTCATCTATTTCTTGACCATCAATCCTGATGTTAAGTTTCTCGCTTTCTTCGATTTACTCTGAGCTCATATTCTCTACTCATTAGACTGTCTAATCCATTCAGCACATCTTGTAAATCTTCTACACTTTCACTCAGGATAGCAATGTCATCAGCGAATCGTGTCACTGCTATTGTTTGACCTCGAATTTTAATCCCAATCCTGAATCTTTCTTTTCTTTCCATCACTGCTTCTTCGATGTACATATTGAACATTAGTGGCGAAAGTCTATATCCCTGTATCACACCATTTTTAATCCGAGCGCTTCGTTCTTGGTCGTACACTCTCAATACTCTCTCTTGGCTCTTCTACATATAAGTCAGATAATATGTCACCAGACTCTTACGTTCTTCACACCAACGCGAATAGTAATTTTGTTGCCACTTCCCCCAATAATTTTAGAAATTCTGAAGGAATGTTATCTATCACTTCTGCCTAATTCGATCTTAAATCCTCCAAAGCTCTTTTAAATTTCGATTCTAATACTGGATCCCTTACCTCTTCTAAATCCACTCATGTTTCTTCTTCTATGACATTACATCAGAGAAATCTTCCCCTCATACAGACTTTCGATTTTGTCTTTCCACCTATCCGCTCTCTCGTCTGAATTTAACAGTGGAATTTTCGTTACACTCTTAATCTTACCACCCTTGCTTTTAATGTCACCAAAGGTTGTTTTGACGTTTCTGTATGCTGAGTCAGTCCTTCCGACTTCCATTTCTATTTCGATTTCTTCTCATTTTTCATGCATCCATTTCGTCTTAACTTCCCTGAACTTTCTATTTACGAGGGTTGGAATTTAAATAGTGGCAACTATTTACTCACAACCAATACAAAGGAGTTACAAATTTTCACCTGTTACTGTCCTTCAAAGTAGCCACCAGCGTTGTGTAGAACCCGTTGCCATAGATGTGAAAGGCCTAGTATACTGTTAGCAGAGCCTGTTCTGTTGGTGGTGCGAATGGAGCGGTCTAAAGCTATGGTGATTCTTGTGTACGACTGTGATGGTATTAACCTAACGCATTATGTTTCTCCACGGCAGACCGTCAGTGCACAATATTACTGTTCGGTTTTGGAGCATCGCCTGCGACCTTCTTTGCGATAGAAGCGGGGACACTTTCTGCGCAACCCATCCATCGTTTTGCACGACAATGCGTGGGCGCATACAGCGCAAGCTGTGGCTGTTCTGTTCGGTCGATGGGACTGGGAAGAACTGTTGCATCCACCATACTCCCCGGACTTGAGATCGTGTGACTTTGATTTGATTCCGAAGATGAAGGAACCACTTCGTGCTATTCGCTTCAGAACTGTTCCAGAGATTCTACAGGCAGTAGAGCGCTCGATTCGCACCATCAACAGAACAGGCTCTGCTAACAGTATACTACGCCTTCCACGTCGCTGGCAACGGATTCTACACAACGCTGGTGGCTACTTTGAAGGACAGTAACAGGTGCAAACATGTAACTCTTGTGTATCGGTTGTGAATAAAAAGTTGCCACTATTTAAGTTCCAACCCTCGTATTCCTCAGCGACCTGTATTTCTGTACTCCTCAATTTCCCTGGACGTTTTTGTGCTTCCTTCTCCCATCGATGAAATGAAGTTTTTCCTTTGTTACCCATGGTTTCTTTGCAGGTACCTTCTTTGTAACTATGTTTTTCTTTCTAACTTCTGTGAGTGCTCTTTTTAGAGATATCCATTCCTTCTCAACTCTACTACATACTTAGCTATTACTTATTGCTGTATCTATAGCCCAGAGACCTTCAAGCGTACCTCGTCATCCCTTAGTGCTTCCGTATCCCACTTCTCTGCGTTTTGATTCTTAATGCCTAATCTCGTAAACTTCAGCCAACTCTTCGACCAACTGTAGAATGATTGAAATGAATTTGTTACTGAGGTGTCATTCAATGACTAAACTGCTTTCGAAGTCACTGAGGTCTCGTGGTGGACCCATTCTGCTGTTATTACTTCTCTACTGACAACGCAGTACGCCCGCCTCCTTTTATACTGATGAGTTCGTCTCTCGTGACATACAGTGGTCCCTTCCGCGACATTGTGTTGTCCGGATGCTTTTAATCAGACAATTTGTGAACGGTTTGCACTGATATCATTGCGTATAATTCGTTTCATCCCTGTAGAATCTCTGGTAGTGGCTTTCGGATCTCATACAGAATTACAGTTTCTCTTAGACGTTTTTCAGTCAGTACATTCAGCAAGCGTTAAAGAAATCAAATGAGAATTTTCGGAAAGAAGTTCAGGGAAAAGAAACAAAAATCTTAAGGTTTGCCGATGACGTTATAATTAAGGACTTTGAAGAGCAGTTGAAAAGAGGGTGTAAGTTGAATGTCAACATAAGTAAAACAATGGTAGAAGTCGAGATGCTGATAGATGTAGGGTAGGGAATGACACGGAGAGTGGTCGATGAGTTTTTTGACTGACAAATATAGCTGACGATGGTCGAAGTAGAGAATATCAAATTCAGATTGGCAACAACAAGACAGATTTTCTTAAAAAGAGAAACTCGTTAACATCAAGTATAAATAAAAGAATTAGAAACTATTTTTGTATCTATTTTTATTTAGAGCAATCTTAGACTGAAGTGAAACGGTGTTGATTAACGCTTCATACATGTGAATAGAAACGGCGATGCTGCAATGCCTGTGTTATTCCGAATAACGATGCAAAGTTCTTCGAGCATGCATGCATGCGTGCATGGAAGCGACTTTCAATTAAAACGTCTCCCTTGTGCGGGAATACACATTATGAATGTACGAGTACGGGTTTTAGATGCATGGTTAACGACATGGGGAAATTCTTATCTGGCCGTGAATCATGATCGGGTAGCCAAATGGTGAGGCAACCTCTCGCGACAAGCTGGAAATCAGGGTTCTAGTCTCGGTGCAGTACAAATTTTCATTGTCGTCATTCCATTATACAGCTGATGGTTGTGCATATTCGCAATTGCGAATACATTTAATGTAAGAGAATAGCTTTTGTGATGTGATGCCACAGAATAATGCTGAAAGTTATGTGGGTAGATCGAATGACTAATGAGCAGATATTGCGACCTCGCTCTCTATCTCCACGATGAAGATGGATTTGGGATGAGAGTTATGTAAAAATTGTGGGTCCTATGACGTTATTTTTTACTGTGCGGTCATATAACAAATGTGTCATCCACATAGCGCAGCCTACAAGGCGGCGTTGTTGGCCTACTACATCTTTTCTGTTGTTCAAAATGCCCCACCAGAAAGTCAGCTGCTACTGACAGCGAATGTGAAGTTATGGCAACACCATTAAATTGTAGATTGTTCACAAAGCTCGTCTCTGTTTTTAGAATATCTCGCTGGTAGATCTAATTCGATCAGGTCACACTACAACGTCTCTGTTATTGTGTGTTCGTCCTATAAATATAGTGTCCACTCACCTTGCGGTGATTTCTTTTTCTGCAGTCCGGTACACACGCATTCCCTGTTAAAACGAATGATGCTCCTGTAATGCAAAAGCTACAGTAGAACCAGTAGGTTTGTATGACTCCCGGGTTCCCGAGTTCGATTCCCGGCGGGGTCAGGGATTTTCTCTGCCTCGTGATGGCTGGGTGTTGTGTGATGTCCTTAGTTTAGTTAGGTTTAAGTAGTTCTAAGTTCTAGGGGACTGATGACCATAGATGTTAAGTCCCATAGTGCTCAGAGCCATTTTTTGTATGAATCAAACGGGTGCAACAAATGTTTTTCAGTATTAGGTTAACTGAGCGACTGATTGAAAGGTAGCCTGTGAATGAATACTGCTATATATTTACACGTGTTTGGTATAGAAACACTACCAAACCAGTACTACTCTTAAGCTCTAGTTTCAACACTCACACGCATTCACAGATCTCATCATAGCTATATTACGGTAATTAACCAAACCGATTAAAAAAGGATTACCAATCGGATTGACTGTGACCAACTGATTGCTCAAATATTGCAAAATTTGACCACTACGAATCTCTAGTTTGCGGTCTCCGGTAACATAGCATGCGGCTTTTTGGTTATTCAAAAGTCACAGTTTACATATCAAAATCGGAATTTCAAGCGTTCGTTTCTCTCACACGTTCGCATCCGCTTTGTAGCACTCGACGGTCAAGTTTTAATCATTATTCTGCAGAAGTATGACATATATTCAGAGTTTCTCATATTTGCATCCGAACATGATGATGGCTGAGCTCCGATCTGCCCTCTATAGGCTTCACAAAGCAATTCTTTAGCCCACAAAACAAACGCGAACGTACTGTCGTGTGATTGGTTGGTACACATCATATCACTCCGATCTTGATATTAAACCGCGCAACCCCGCGTCTTTTGCATTTGACAAATCCAACTTAATACCTTTTATGAGCTATTTACTAAATGGACAAGTTTAGAAAATCCACAAATATCAAAACAACTTCTTCTTTAAATAACAAAATGTTTCTTGTTTCCCCAATCCCATAAACTGGCTAGTTGCACCTTAATATTTCCCCTGAATATGATCCACTCTCTCTGTATGCAGTTCTCACACTAACGCATACTCAGTTAAAAGACTTAACAATATTTATTTATTGTCTTCTTTTCCACTCACACCATCATTCACACTAATAAACAATTAGTAATATTTAATGACAATCATAATAATTACAATAACTACAGTTTTGTTTCCAAAATATGTTTCAGTTACTTGATAATTTCATAGCACATGAAAAGCTTACCAATTTCGGCCACAAACGTAACTACTTGCAGCTAGCTGCTGGATCAGAGCACATTTCTCATTCGATAATCATGACTCAATGCCTGAAGCTGTCTGCGCGCTATTGTCTCTTACTTAACATAGGCGCAATATGAACCGCTACGCCCCAACAGGTATCTGGGACCCAGTTTTATCCCCCACCTTAGCTATTGTCGTGAAATGCCTTACCTGTCGATTACACTAAGAATAATGTTAATATTTCAAAACGTTTATAAAACATCAGCTGCTTTTAAAAATGCTTCAATTTCAACAATCAGAGTTACGTTCATTGAATATTCTCATTTGGCAGGTGCCTGAATCTTGCGGAGTGCTTTGGTTCATACGAAAACATTTCAGGTAACATCTGGATGTGTATCTACACTTACATGACTAAATTGTACTGCCTGGCAGAGGGTTCATATAACCACCTTCAAGCTTTTTCTCTACCGTTGCGCTCTAGAACAGCGCGCCGAAAAAACTAACACTTAAATCTTTCCACGCGAGTTCTGATTTCTATTATTATGATGCTAATTTCTCTCTTTGTAAGTGTGCACCATCAAAATATTTTCCCGCTCTCAGGAGAATACTGGTGATTGAAATTTCATGAGAAGCTCCAGCCGTAGCGAGAATCGCCTTTGTTTTAATGACTGCCACCCCAATTCGCGTATCATATGCGTGGAACTCTCCCCGCTATTTCGCGATAATACAAAACAGCTGCCCTTCTTTAAATTTTTTAGTGTTCTCCGTCAATCCTGTCTGATTCGGATCCCACACCGCGCAATATTACTCCAGAAGAGGGCGGCCAAGCGTAGTATAAGCAGCCTCTTTAGCAGACCTGTTCCATTTTCTAAATGTCCTTCCCATAAATCGCAGTCTTTGTTTTACTCTCCCCGCAACACTATCTATGTGATGGTTCCAATTTACGTTATTCGTAATTGTAATCCCTAAGTATTAAGCTGAATTTTGAGTTTTTAGATTTGTGTGATTTATCGTGTAGACGAAATTTAGTGGATTCCTTTTAGTACTCACGTGAATGAGTTCACACTTTTCATTATTTAACGCCAACCGCCACTTTTCGCACCATATGAATATCTTCTTAATCGTTTCGTAGCTGATTTTGATCATCTGACAGCTCTACAAGACGATAAATGACAACATCACCTGCAAAAAATCTAAACCAGCTTTTGCCAAGTCATGTGTACCAAAGCGTTCCGCAGATTACTTCTTTTGCACCTGTTGTCTGAGGACGTTTAATGAACTTAACCAGTTGCTTAAGTTGAGCCATTTCCTAGCAGCGGCTGATGTGATGTATTACATGTATCTTTCTTTAATAGTCGTGGTAGCGCAATGCGGAATATACATAGAATGTTTACAGTTCGGAACCTCTTCCGAAAATCGGGCTGAGGCCCGCTATTACAGAGGTCTGCGGCACAACTACTCAAACACGTGAAATACATCTACATCTACATCTACATTTATAATCCGCTAGCCACCAAGCGGTGTGTGGCGGCGGGCACAATTCGCGCCAAAGTCTGTTCCACTCGCGGATCGCACGAGGGAAAAACGACTGTCTGAACGCCTCAGTACGAGCTCTAATTTCCCTTATCTTTGAATAGTGCTCATTGCGCGATTTGAAGGTTGGTGGTAATAATATATGCTCTACATCCTCAGTGAAGATCGGATTTCGGAATTTAGTGAGCAGTCCCTTCCGTTTAGCGGCCGTCTATATACAAGTGTGTACCTCTTCAAACTTTCTATGAGATTTGTAACGCTCTCGCGATGGCTAAATGTGCCAGTCACGAATCTTGCCACTCTTCTTTGGACCTTCTCAATCTCTTGAATCAGATCCAACTGGTAAGGTCCCATACAGACGAACAATACTCTAATACTGGACGAACTAACGTATTGTAAGCTATTTCCTTTGTTGAAGGACAGAATCGCTTCAGGATTCAACCAATAAACCGCAGTCTAGAGTTTGCCTTACCCGTTACTTGTGTAATCTGATCCTTCCATTTGAGATCATTTCGAATAGTCATGCCCAGATACTTGACGGATGTTACCGCTATCAAAGGCCGGGCATTTATTTTGTACTCGTACATTAATGGGGATTATCGCCTTGTTATACGCAGTAGGTTACACTTACTAATATTAAGAGATAACTGCCAGTCATTACACCACGCATTTATTTTCTGCAAATCCTCATTGATTTGTTCACAACTTTCGTCTGATACTACTTTCCTGTAGACTACAGCATCATCGGCAAACAGTCTAATGCCGCTGTCAGTACCATCAACCAGATCGTTTATGTAAATTGTAAAAAGCAGCGGACCTATTACACTGCCCTGGGGCACACCTGAAGTTAAGCTTGTTTTTATTGAAGTCACCCCGTTCAGGATGACATACTGCTCCCTGTCTGTTAGAAAACTTTCTATCCAACCGTATATGTCCTCGGACAGACCGTAAGCTCGCACTTTTTGGAGCAAGCGACACTGTGGAACTGAGACGAACGTCTTTCGAAAGTCGAGAAATATGGCATCAGCGTTCCCATTTGTCATACTCCTTCGACTACACACCACTTTCCTCATGAAAAAATCAAGGAACGAATTGTCCTCTACAGTATGATGCGTACGCACTCCTGAGATGCGACATGAATGAATTTGGTATATGAGCACTGAGTGGCAGTTTTTGCTGCTATAATTTTTTTCCTTTTCCGACCACGTTTTAATGAAGAAAAATCTTAACGATAAGGCAGTTCGGGTACGCCGCTGAGTCAGCTTTATTTAACGACCACAATCACGAACGCTCGAAATTTGTAATCACACTGCGAGAAATTTGGGCCGGCAGAGAACGCTCGTTTGCAACACTCCATGAGATGTACGACATTATAACACGAACTGCTAAGTAGATTATACGTAAAATCAGTTCATTCCTTACGACTGAGCTTCATTAGGAATTGGTGGAGGAAATATTAGCGATAAACTGTCGTTTAGAGAAGAGGAATTCGTTTCCACCACGTCTCAGCGCCATCGCTAATTAAAAACATCGTCTACTTACGCAGCCTTCACGTTGTCAGGTCTTTAGGGTCACGTTACGTCATTGGGTAATTAGAGCAGATAGTCTCTTCAGGCGTTGAACCGCTGTTTAGATGGGACCTCCTCTCAACCCCCTCCCCCCCCCCCCTCCGCCTGTCTCCCTCTTTTTTGTTGAAGTCATAAATAGAGCAGCAGTTTGACCTACAAAAAGACAAGCAGACATATATTACAAACGGTGGCAAGATATACAGTTAGTGCAAGCTTGCATGTTTCGTCCTCTCGTGTTAGTTACAGCTTCTGAGTGTAACTAACTTAGTAACAATGCTTTTTGAGTCATCACCGATGTATTTCATCTCGATAATTAAATAGCTGAATTACTTTGATTATGAATGATCCCAATCTGATGATTAATCACATCTTTCAACTAAAAACGAATCAAAATAGAGAAAAGGTTCTAGTATGGTAAACAATTCAGAGCAGCTTGTACGAGTCTATTGTGAGTTTCAGATGTTGCATTTACAGCCAGAAAAATCCCTGAAAATATTTGTACTGGCGAAAGAAACTGTTATCCTTCTCTACTATATATGAATTGTTAAATATAATTATTCCATGAGCAGCTATGTTGACAGCGGATTCATATAGTGAAGTAGTTGATGACTTTCACGAGAAATGGTTTGTTCGATTAGTTATCAAGAGAGAAATAGAACAGGAGGAGAAAATTTACTGTTGAATGGCACTTCTTGCAAATTCCCACGGCATGTAGATTTGCCTGAGAGATATATATTTTTGATTTTGATTCCATTTAACTGTGTCCTAAAAGCTATTTGAGTAGTTCACAGTGCGATAACTTCAAAAAGAAATATTTTCAGCAATATGAAGCCTCTAAATCTTTTATGTACATTCAATGTTTTTGTCACGCATGTTGATTACATTTCTGAATCCGGACTTCAACTGTCTTAGGTAACTGCCTGACATATTTCGACAAACATACATGCTGCAGACGCCGATTACATCCTAAGCCGAAATCATAAAGACCGGCACCGTTATTTTCAGATATGTTTAAATTTTCTGGGTTGTCAGAATATTTGACTTGTACGTCGTGATGCAACTGTTCACGGCGTTTAAATAGGCTGGTATTTATTACATGTTATAGAGTTTTCATTAACATATTGTATTTTTAGAGCAAGTAAGAGGTGTATATCATGACCATGCTTCGAACTGTATCTATATATCCTATGTAAATTGTTTATGATGAACATATATTTACAGAAGGAAGTAGAAAGTTGAAATGGACATATTTTGTAATGCAACTGCGTTACCACATTTATCAAAAAGATCTAAACCCTCAGGGATTTATTTTTACTTAGGTAGCCAAATCTTCAGATCCATTGATATTAACGGAACTGGATGAGCTGTAAATATGTAAACGTTCCCCTCAAGCGTTGCTGACCAACTCTGCTACACAGACCACATGCATCGTTCCTTAAGCTCATTAAATAGCATTGCTTTATAGAATAGCGAATATGATCAGTAAATAAGTTAAAAAGACAGGTGTTCGATGCTCGTTTGGTCTTAGGATTTTTTATGAGAGTGGGTGCGATTTTTTGTCCCTGTTACTTCATTCTCTTATGTCAATAAGACCATATTCAGTGTGGTCAGATTCTGGAGGGAACTGCTTCCTGCTGACACAGTCACACCCATGAAACACATGCTCGTAACATCGCAAAGCGACACGAAATGGCATCAGGACGGAATGTCGGTTGTAGAGAAACCGAATTATGAACTTGAGTTTAAAGTATAGCTCATTTATAAAGAATACCGCGGATATAACACTGGTGCCACTCAGTCTTCAGAACTGGTCGAGTGTTAAGAATCTCAACAGTTCGGACTGAAGGAAGAAAGCGGGGCAGTTCGGAGACGGGATTCTAGGTTTTCTTTTTTTTCCCAGGAGGTTCGATTAGCATGCGAGTGTTGCGGAAGTACTATGTGAACTGAAATGGGAATGTCTGAAGGAAAGGCGACGTTCTTTTTGCAGAAAGATTCTGCTGCTACCATCTCGGGTATGGACAGGGAAGACAAAATTAAAGAAATCTGTGCACGAAGGGAAACATACAGAATAGATAAGTTGTTGTTTGTATCTCACTTAGACAATGAATAGCAGACATTTAGTACCAGTATGGACATAGAGGAATTGTGCAACGTTTAAACAGATTGTACATTGCACTCTGGACAAGTATGTGCCCAGTAAGTGCATAAACGACAGAAAAACCCACCCTGGGTTAACAACAAAATTCTGATAATGCTGAGGAATCAAAAGAGAACGCGCAAATGACGACAGGCAAAGGTCAGCAGAGATTAGTGCGTCTGTGTAAAATCTATGCTTGAATCATACAACAGCTACCACCGTCATTACTTAACGAGAGATCTGGCTGAGAACCCGCGAATGGCCTATGTGAAATAGCTAAGTGGGTCTAAGGCTTTCATCCAGTCAAACGTTGGCCAATCTGGTGTGGCAGTCGAAGAGAGCCAAACCAAAGGCCGAAGTTTTCACGCAGAAAAACAGTTCAGACATACCGTCGTTTGACCGTCGCACAGCGTCCCTTATGGACGAGATATAATGAGTGTCTCTGTCGTAGAGAAACAACTGAAAGAACTGAAACAAGTCGCCAGGTCCGGATGTAATCCCAATTGAGTTTTACACTGAGTTGAGAGAAGTGATGGGATATCTCCTAACATCGCATTGGGCCTATTTTTGCCTGGAGTAGTACAGCAACTCGGCCTGTTGTTTACTTAGCACGTCACTGGAAGTCCCCTAGCAAATATTGAGCCATGCTGCCTCTACAGCCATCCACAACTGCGAAAGTGTTGCCGGTGCAGGATGTTGTGCACCAACTGACCTCTCGATTGTGTCCCATCAATGTTCGAAGGGTTTCATCTCGGGCGACGTGGGACGCCAAATCATTTGCTCGAATTGTCCACAATGTTCTTCAAAAAATAGCGACCCAGTGACATGACATCATTGTTTGTGAACATAAAGCCCACGAATGGCTGAAAATGGTCTCCGAGTAGTCGAACATAATCATTTGCGCTCAGTGATCGGTTCAGTTGGACGAGAGGACCCAGTCCGTTCCATGTAAGCCACCAGCTTGCACAGTGTCTTATTGACTATGGTCAGTGACACTGGAACCCTACCATCAGGCCTTACCAACTGGAATCGGGACTCCTCTGACCAGGCCGCAGTTTTCCAGTCGTCTAGGGTCCAGCCGATACGGTCAGGAGCTCAAGAAAACGCTGCAGGCGATGTCGTGGTGTTAAGAAAGGCACTCGCGTCCGTCCTCTGCTGCCATAACCCATTAATCTCAAATTTCGCTGCTCTGTCGTAACGGATATGTTCATCGGACGTCCCAAATTGATTTCTGCAGTTATTTAACGCAGTGTTGCTTGTTTGTTAGCTTTGACATCTCTATACAAACGCTGCTGCTATCGGTCATCACTAGAAGGAACGCAACGTTCTTTTCGAGGAACCTTATTGAGAAAATTCAGGAACGGGCATTTAAAGCTGACTGCAGAATGATCCTGCTGCCTACAAGTCACAATTCGCTTAAGGCAACTGGAAGGAGTGAAACAGGAAAGGAAACGCGTAGTAGTGGTGGTGCACGGTACCCTCCGTCACGCAACATATGGAGTAGGCTTGTAGGTGTAGATTTAGACGCCGGTGTACAGGACAATGACGAACAATTTCTGTGCTTCGGCAGCGGACACTCTCGTGTCGTATCCGGATTTGCGATATAATACATCTGGACTAGATCAACACGCCCGAGGAATTTACTCTGCAAAATAGCATCAAAGTGGCGCCTTTGTGGCTTTAGAATAGAGATACACTTGCCCTAAAGCGTTGCTTTTCGTATTTTTAAAATCATACGTCTATCGGCACCACAATGTATATCTTGTCTTCCAGAACTGCTTGTTTCCTCTTTTCGGCGAGATATTTTAACTTTTGTTTCCAGTGATTGCTCACGGTTTCCATTTCCGTCTGTTCAAGTCAGAAATTTTTTAACTGGTATGCGAACAGAGTATTCTTCTGTATTTTCACCCTCGACTGGGACGCAGGCTACGTAGACTGCAGCGTACGTACGAGCACCACGAAAACTGAAAATAGAAGAAAATGACTTTGTTGTAATGCTGTGGTGAGGAGACAAAGATGTGTCATTATTTCGTAAGAGCGTATTCCGACGATGTTTTCAGTAGCCAGCTATTACTCTTAAGTCAGCATTCACCTGACGCAACCTGCCCTCCCTCGCGTGACATTTCCACTGGCGGCCGGCCAGCAGCGCGGTACTTGTGTGGGCCAAATCCCTAAGAGTTTTTACGAAAAGTTAACGGAATTTTAGCAGTTTAAGGTGTGTTGTATTTCACAGATAGCCGATACTTTCCACATCCCTTTCCATCCCTGCCGTGACGACCGTACCTGTCACCGCAGCCGAATAGAAGTGTACCAGCAGAGCAAAGCTACCACAGTATTAAGACTCTGTTTTTTAAAGAAATTCGTGTAGTCTATTGTTACGATTCGCCATGAAATGGAAAGAAACATTGAAAGAAGAATTTAACAGCCAAGTGCCAAACAAAAATTGGTTTAATTTTTTTAATAGAAAAATTAAATACTAAATCTTAAATGCCATCTTGTAGAATTTAATTTCGAAAATGCTCTAAATACTGTTTTTGCGGGTTAACTATCACTAAATTTCTGCAGAAATGGCCCAAAGAACAGATCGAGCCAACCTGTCCGTGGATCTAAACGAGGTCTTCACTCCATAAAATGCTATCCACTTTCCGAGTTCGTACACATAGACAGGAGTGATAAGGTGTTGAAATGTAATACATGACGCTTCAGACTAACGACGGTCCTATTTGTAGAAGGTCGCACTTGACCATGAATAATATCCGTGCCAGTGTCATAACTGGCTAGGGTATTGTATTCTACAAATTTTCTGTCGGACTATATTAGGTGTATTATGTTTCATGAAAACATCAACGTTGACAAGAAACTATAAAATGCAGAGCGGACAGTATTTTTCGTGAATATTTAATACTCGATACTGTTTTGTATATCGGGGTAACTGACTACAATTAAAAATTTGAAAATTTGTGTTTCTTTCAGGACATCGGTAAACCTTTTTAAATCAGTAGTGTAATAATATGTTTTTCTACATGAACAGAGAATTCTGGATCAAAGAATGCGAATAATCTACTTAATGTGAAGGCCAAAAGTAACAGACCAGAGCGGTCCGCCTCCATTGCCACGTAAACATCGCATAGTAAGGCGCCATTCCTGCTCTACCAGTAGCGTGGCTTTTAACACCTACAACGTTTACGTACTTTGTCTATACGTTTCACTGCAAACTATTAACAATGCCATTTGATTAAACTTCTCTCTGCTGAGAGACATAAGCTGAAGCGATGTAATAAAACCTGTTTTGTTTTAATAAACTGAACTGGCAGAAGTCCCATTTGAAGATGTGACGACGGACGACTTCCGGGACCAGGTGCAGCATCTTGGTGCTAGTCCCGTGTAGTGCGGAGCCCGCTGAATTCGAGGTTTGGAAAATTTATTTTTTTAAGTTTGCAGTCGGATGCCCTTCCTGTCGCCGAGGAAGTCGTGTGCGCCACCTGTCTGTGAATTGACTGACTTTTCTTCTGTTTGTGATAGTATTGTAAATCTTTGTTTACTGCTCTTTCTGAGGCGAAAATTGGGAAACAGCCTAGCATTTCCCTAAATGAGACTGAGAAACTGCTTAAAAACTCATTCAGTCTGACTATTGCACCAGCCACGGTCATTAATATGGCGCGCTGCCTTTATCCGGATCTGGCTCACCTTTCTGTTCCATCCCCTCCACTCGCCCGCTTTGCCGTACGTACCGACCCGATCCACATAATTTTACTTCTCCGTAAAATACTTCTCACTCCTGGCACCACTCTTCCCTTCAGTGCCTCAGTTTCGACGACTCCTACATACTCGGATAATCGCTTGAAATTCGAGGAACTGATGACCCCAGTATATAGTCCCTTGAGGGGACCTGTACAAAATGGCGTGAAGTTGTTGCTAGTATTTTGAAATTTAACAACTCAAAAATATAATGGACACTGGAATGAAATATTAACCAAATAATGCGTATATTGTGAACTCTGTGTGAAAAAATTAAAAGCTGTTCAAAAATGGTTCAAATGGCTCTGAGCACTATGGGACTCAACTGCTATGGTCATTAGTCCCCTAGAACTTAGATATACTTAAACCTAAATAACCTAAGGGCGTCACAAACATCCATGCCCTAGGCAGGATTCGAACCTGCGACCGTAGCAGTCGCACGGTTCCAGACTGCGCGCCTAGAACCGCGAGACCACCGCGGCCGGCTCAAAAGCTGTGGTGTACGAAGTGGAGTGATATCGATTTTTATCTTACGTACTGATTTACGTGTAATTTTTATTTTAGGTACACTATATTTCCACACTATTCGAAATAAAACGTCGAAACAAATCTTATTCTTTTAATTATGAACTTATTGAAAGAGTAAACCAGGAGTATTTAGTAATTTGATGTTTTGTGCACTAAAGAAATATTTTTTGGAAGTTAATTTTTCCTCTTAGTAATTTAAGAACATTTTACTTGCTCCAGCTTAAAATTTATCATAAATTGTTGTATAATGTGGTTCACTGAGCTAAGCATGCACTGTATTATTATTCATGGAAAATTTTGTTTTTATATCTTTAGTGTTGAATGTGATTATGAGACTAAAGTAAGCAAACACTTTGATTACTTATAATTGAAACTAAAGGTTTGTATGTAAAGCAATTCAAAACATTGCAGCTCTTCTTACTTAGTTTTATTTCTTTTATTTGTTATTCTGGCCTCCTTTGTCATGGTTTCAGAAGCTTTTTCAGCTTCAGCCACACGTTGCCTGTCCACCCGTAGCAGCCCACTTTTCATGTTGTCCTCAGCTTTGGTTGTTAGTCTGCTCATGGTTTTTAATCTGCTTGTCACATCATCATCAAAAGTTGACATGCCAACATAAAAAGTTTTTGGCAAGCGTTCTCAAACGCAACTGCTGAAGCTTTCATTCGGATTCTATGGTTTGGCATGTACACATTCTTCTAGGGGTTTAGAATTTGAAAGATCTACATCTAGTGGCTTTGGTTCTACCATAACAGTTTCTGGTATGAGGTGTGCATGTGAATGTTTTTCTCCATTTGCTTCACATCTATTATACTTACACCCCTTATTATACTTGCACCATGAAGTGTTACCATTTGGGCACAGGCCATGCTGTGCATGCTCATCAGTGGATATTCTATGAAACAGAATTGCTCAAATTCCTTTATTCATCTGACTGACATTTTCGCTGTTCTCACCGATGGTTATACCATAATATTCTGTTAGGTTATCTATTTCTGATTCGGTGAATCTGCCTTGACTTCCAGTTGCTTTGCCATCAGAGATTTTTTTCCTGACATGTCCTTGCGGAGTTTCCTATGTCATGCTCCCATTCTCTTCTGCACATGTTCTTCAAATTCCATTTTTTAAATTTCATTTTCACCTAATGGTATAGCAATTGACCTACTAACAACAGAAACTGCTCACTTTTTTTCCATACCATCACCGAAACTTTCAACTTTTTGTCGCACTGTAATCATTTACCTCTCTGGCAGTGTTTTGTCAGCGATTCATAGTCCAGCTCCTTGGCTGTAGGTAACTGTGGCAACTCCATTCAGCAATGTATATATGGCCTCTCTTTTTCCAAGGGCCATCGAATGCAGCAACAATATCAATAGACCAATAAAAATCTATAGTTTCTTTCGCTCTGCATAGATGCTTCCCTAAAATTCTGTTAGGATTTTATGCAAACGTTTAGAATAGCTCTCAGATTTGAGAGGTGGCAGTGCGAGATCCATCGCAGCACAGAGCATCCGTGCTGTTATTTCTTTCCTTCTCAATATTACTCAAGGCATAAGCGAGGCGTATATTCACTTCACTATATTTTGTGCGTGTCGCAGGAGATGTCCTTGTACATTTCGTTACACACTTAACGTTCAATTGTGCTGGGCAGGCCTCTTCTCCTACTTATACCATCACTAACCGTACACGTACACTATTACCTATTACAATATTTACATTTAGTAACACAGACAAAAGCAGTTCTGAAAGTTTGCACCTACTAATTAAAATATAACCATTATGGTCACTATTTACAACACCAAAACGTTGTTTGTTATCGCTAAGATGTTCAACTTGCAATTTGAGGCACCCCATAGCGAACTCACTTCGCTCCGGCGCAACAGTTTCTTCATTTTTACGATTTTCAACAACACGCTTGTGTTGATTACGGTAAAATTTACGACTGCAATTATAATTCTTCGTTTCTGACTATTTACGATGTAAAATAACTGAAATACACAGTCACAACAAGTTTACAGACAGAACGCACAAGAAAAACCTAAGTAAACTCCAGTAATCTACTTGTATTGACAGAAAGATCGACTGCAATACAGTCTATAAGTTGTTAATTTTGTACTGTTGCTGTAATGAATTAAAAAATGTTGTGCAGATACTTTGTGACTTGCCCTAGTAGTACAAGGAATGGTGAACTCTACGCCTCTGTCAGAAACAAAAAGGAAGCCATATTAGTTAGGGATAACGGATCCAGCAGCAGCCTTTTCCCTGTGCAGAGTCCGTAAATTACGCGCGCGCACTCACAAACACAAACACACACACACACACACACACACACACACACACACACACACACACACACACACCATGTCAGGAGCCGTGACGTAGGCCGCTTCATCTGTCCCCGTGTGGGCGGGCGCACTAAGGGCGTTCGGCCATTACTCCCCGCCTCCGTGTTTCATTATCGTGTTCGTTACCGCTTAATCCCTCAAGCTAGACGCCGAAGAGCCCCATTATTTTTAATCGTCGGTGTAACGGTCCTCCGCGTGTTAACTACTGAAAGACAATAATCCGCGGCATTTGCACGGATAATTAAAACAGGTTGCATCAAAGGGCATTGTAATTAACCGTGTTACGTACCAATGCTGTTATCTTGCAGTTGAAAGCCAGTACACTCGAAACAGGATACACGTTGTTAACTGGTGCACTGCGCAACAGATGTCCATTTCGCTAGCGATCGCATATAGGACAAAAATTCTTCTCATTTTAAGAGTATTCGATATTTCGGCTACTTTGATACATCCTCCAGCTTCTTGTGATAATACTTTTTCTTCTTTGCTATATGACTGCTACATCAATAATGTGAGCTATACAACAATAGCCACTGCTGTATGAGACTAAGAAAATAACTGTAGTCAAGCAGCAACATATCGACGCTGAAGAAAGGAAAGGAAGTTCACCGTTTAACTACCGGTGATTTGGAGCTCCGCATTTTTTTAAGGGGAAAGCTGTACGTTGTTTCTAATTTCCGAACTGCGTTGCACACTCGTCGTCGTTGAGGAGATTATTGTTTAACGCCCCTTCGACAACGAGATCATTCGAGACGGAGGACAAGCTCGGGTTAGAAAAGGATGGGGGAAGAAATCAGCCGTGCCCATTCAAAGGAACCATCCCGGCATTTGCCTTAAGCAATTTAGGGAAATGACGGAAAACCTTGTGAGATAACGAGCATTTCGCTCTCATTTAAGTATATGGCCGAAAGAGTCAGCCTTCAGGATTTGTGAAACGAGCCCTGTCGTCGGGGACCGTGTGTAACAAAGGGCGCAGATTCACCACGAGATAGGGAAATTCACAGGCGTTTATTGTCTACTCAGGCCTAAGCGCTGTAGTGCGCGAGTGAGACAGAAGAGAACCTACGTCATAGGTAAACCCAGGGAAGCATAGCAGTGTTAAATATGGCGGACCTAAGATTGGCCGTAAAGGTAAACATTTATGAAAATTATTTAACTCTGTAGTAAGTCAGTGAATTAAGCCACAGTTATTTTAATCTACCATCCGTCATAGGTTTTCATGGTGATCCCAATAAAACTTGAATATTGATCATCTCTATAATAGTTTACGATTTACCGTTAAAGTGAAATTAACAAGTTTTGTAACAAAGACCTGAATGCTAAAATATGAACGCTTTAATCGATCTTAACGATCGACATTTCATATAGAAGCGCATCATTAAAATAACAAACGTTGTAAATATTAACTCTGAAACTTTATTTGTTTAAAAGATATAGTAAATTTAAATTATCAGTATTTTCATTTAAGCATCAGTTCATCATTTCCTCCGTACAAAACACATTGAACGATGACAGCATGACACCTTACTGAATCATTAGGTAATAGAATATTTGTTGTAAAGTTTAGTGCATAATAGTTACTTTTGTTCTTCATTTATTTATCAGAAAGCGCAGAGGTGGAAGGCTACTGGCCGTGATATTCAAAGCTAGGAAGGAAATTGTATAGGAATTTAACGTTTATTATGTAATGTATATTATTATTATTATTATTTTATTTATAACGTGAAAGTGGTGAGCCTTTGATTATTTAAATATGTCGTAATGTAAAGTAATGTAGAATAAGCTGTGGCCAATCAGATGGACGGCTTCAGCAAAGGGAACTGCGCTAGTCAGTTGAGCGAAGATGTTCGGCACGCGGGAAACACAGTCGGTGACGGGCAGAGAGCAGTTCTGATCGAGACATCCAAGAGGACAGTTCGGGTGGAGACGCGAAAACGGACAGATCGGCTGGAGACTGTGTAGGGACATGATGAAGGATACCGTAAAGTTAATATTTATTTTAAAAAAATTGAAGCACCGATCGATTATAAGCATTGGCAAAGACGTTAATTGTGAATGCGCATTGGGGCGCTAACAAAAGAAGGGACTTTCGTTCAATTATTTGTATACGATTTTGTTTTAGACAGTCTCAGGCAGGCTCTTTCGTACGTAGAACTTTTGTTACGCTGTACTGCTCGAAGTATGACGGGCTACGAGTCTTTTGTATCATATGTGTTTCCGAATAAGAGAAGACTTAGTAACAGTGTTAAGCATTTTTATTAAAGTGAAATAGAACCAATCAAGAAAATTTCCTTCATATTTTCCATATTCTTGGGAGTCACTGGTGTTTCCTGGAGTCGGCTGCCTGCTTCTACAACTAAAATGGAGAGAAAGAAGTCCACGGTCATATTTTCGAAAAATTAACAGAATGAGAATCTTTCAGAAGACGAGAAATATAATTAATATATGTATAGAGATGGACACAGAAAAAGAAACGAAGCAAGGCAAAGTGAATGAAAAATAGCCCAATTTTGTACACCCAGAACATTTCATAATAATGTAATTGTACTAAAATTCTCTCTTCATTGCAAGCGAAAGGACAATTAATAGGTTACTGTGGCTAACATTCACAATTTAGTTTTCACACTCGGAAGCAAGTCTTAATAGTGTTCTCGCACTGGTTTTGGCATGTTTCATTTAGGTATCGTGTTAGTGCCTACCAAGTTCCTTCTTTTATACCGATTACTTTTACAGTTCAGTTCCTCGGCCTTAAATCGTCTGTGTGTGCTTTATATCTACTTTCACCATTTGCAAGAGCCTGAAAACTATTTTTGTGGTCAGCTAGAAATTGATGGAGAACATACTGATTATAGTTTCCAGATTGTAGGTCCACATTACTCGTCGTGCTCACAGAAAGAAAATATTTCTACTTGCTAGTTTCTCAATGGGATCAGGAACTATGACTACAAATAAAAGTTTTGAATTTTAACTGATTGATATATTATGTAAAAGTTCACATGCACCAAATAAAAGTCTTAGTATTCTATCTAATATACCTGTAGAAAACAGCACTATTGACAGTTCAGAGGCGACCTATACGGGAAATTCCAAGTAAAATGGTTTATCGCCCTAACTTCTAATTACCAAAAGTTAATTTCTCGCCTTAAAAGTGGAAAATAATCTCGCTACTTGAGATGCGATTTTGTCAACATTAGGGGCGGCCCACAGATAGTTTCTTCCGTGAAATCTAAGCGATCCAGGACGGTATACAGTAATCACGATTTCGCTTCCTACTTTTACCGAAAACGCTTTTGATGGTTGCCGAGCTATAATGTCATCTGAGACACAGAACAAGCTGGTGTCTGACTGACGGGAACACATTGATATCTCGGTGGGGTCGTATTACTGCCTCTATGGCTGTATTTATATATGGGCTCAGCAGGCCACCAACCAAAACATCTGCTAGCAACCGCTCTAGACACAGGTAGCAGCAACTAAGTGGCCGGTTCCTGGGATATGTATTAATTAATAACTCTTTCTTTTAAAAATTTACATTTTTTTATATAATGAGAGTTAAGTTTGCTTTACTTACCGAAAAATATTTAGGTCAACTGCATTTAAATTTTGCTGGCAAGAATTTTTAGAACAGAACTGACAGTAGAACATGACCTCTGAACTGCCTCTTAAATTTGGACAGCTGTATTGTTGCATGAATGTAGAATGTTGTAATTAGAACTTTCTGTTACAAATACAAATGATATTTAATCTACCACGAATAACGACTCTTTAGTTCCAAATTTGGTTTTTAGCAAATAACTTGAAAACTAATAGAGGTAACTTATTGGTGTTACGTATTTAGTGGTTTTACACGGAACTTTACCTTTCTAAAACTAGTATTTAGTGTCTTCAATTTTCCATAAAAACACCAGTTTTGACGAAAATATTTCTCTGATCGAGATTAGACTTCTAACTTTTAGTTGCAACGTACATTTGCATATTCTGAACAATTTTTGGCTTCGTAGTCTTATTATTCAGCGCCACTTATTTTTTCCTAATGTTGTGTACTTTACCTAATATTCACTTGATCATTATCAGACATTAATATATTGAAGCAAGAACTACCAAATTTGGAACAGTTATTTTAATTCTTAATATCAGTCTTAGTTTACGGTGCAATCATTTGTATGTTAAGCAGAGGTGTATTATGATGACATGGTGCTGGTAGTAGTGAACTGGGGTAAGCCGTAGCACATGTGCTCGCCTCTGTACCTCTTACAATGATATAGTAGTTCTTTCACCTCAGTGACTCTAGTATGCCTGTCAATCGCATCACATCGCACTTTTCAGTTCTGAGCACACACTGAGTACACAAAGATGCCTCCCACCAAGTATGGGTGTCTGCCGCGATGTTTCGTCTGATTGCATACAACCCCACATGACATACCTTTATGCATTTCCTTCTTCATGTCAGTTCTTCGCCGCACTCTGTAGGAACAATGAGTAAGCTCCTGCAAAGTTTTCGATGGGAAATGTTTCATTACCCACCACACAGTTCGGACTTGGCACCCGCTGATGTTCACCTATGCTCACTGAAACCGCTGGCTAAGAATACAGGATTTTACCACAGACAACGAACTGCAGACAAATGTAGAGAAGTGACGGAAAACATTGGCGGCTGCCTTCTATGACGAGCGTATTGGAAAGTTAGTGCAATGCTACGACAGATGTCTGAGTGGCGACTATGTAGAGAAGCACCTGGAAGTTGTAGCAAACTGTTGCAAATAAAACATTTTTGATATTCACTGTAGTTTCCATTTCAGGAGCAATCGGACGTTACCTTCCAAACAGTCATCGTATTTAGGGATGAGCTCCTCTTACTACACCTTGCTTAAATATCAAATAATAAGGAATTTACATGCCAATATCCTTATTGCAAGTACTGCTGACTTCACAGCGTAGTATGTCATCCTTATCTTCGGGAATAAGAGTGTGTAGCAAGTTTTCCAACTGGCATAACATGTAGTCTGCAAGTACTGTTACTTTTTGGCTCTCCAAACAAAACATGTGGGTCAACCTCAGTATATGTACACGGTCTTGGTAGGTTGAAGGCACTAGTAACAAAACGAACAATATTCTCATTATTGTTTACGATAATGAAAGGTAGAGCACACACTTCTTCTATATTAGGTATATTTTGAGCGCTATTTGTTCTCTCAAAGACTATGCTAGGGATATTAGAAGCATCTGTTTTCTTGTTGTCATTCTTTGCGGGCCCTTACGTGTTCTGGGGCTTCACCGTTATTTGCTATATCCACTACATCCAGCAGCATCAGATAATCTGTGATTGGCTCTGTTGTTGCATTCATCGTACTTTGGCTACACCCATAGGTTGACTCGCAGCACATCTCCGTTTGCACTCACTATAGTCGTGCCACTGTCTCGGCTACCGTCCTCCGTATATGCCATATGGCAAGCAGTCTCTTAGTACAACTAACGTTGACTTCTCTGAACACTCACGGCAGAAACAGGAAACGTTATGGTAACAAATTTATGGCTTAATTACCAACGAACAAATCTATATTTACAAACATTATGGGGAGCGATCCGAACAAGTAATGTTGATGACGTTGCTAGGCAAAGATTGACGACTTCATTATAGTCGGCTTAAATGCTCGAATTTGGGGAAAGAAATTGTCAGTTGCAGGCTGACCGCTCATTTGAGAAAGTATTTCACGATGTGTAGTGTCAGTCTCCTCAAACTGATTTGGAATTTTCTTGGAGTCAGGGCTAGCGAACGACCTTTTCTGCAGTGTTAGGGGTGGGTCATCCACCATTAAGCATATCCCCTAGTAACAGCTTTCTCAGGCAAGCACCGATTGCACACGTAAAAGCTGCCATATACTGAAAAAGAAATGAATGACAGAGCGAAAGAGAATAAATGGTAACATACCTTGACCAAATAAATAATTGTAGTAAAGGTAGTAGCGAAGTTAAGTTTGAAGTCTATATATATTGATCACTCGAACAGGGTTAAAAAAATAGGAGCACAGTGCAGTTAAGATTTCGTGAATAGCGTATAAGATTCCCCACTCAAATAAGCTACCGTGAGTACAGAATCAATATTATAGTCTCTACTACGCGCTAATGTTTAAGTTCATCAGTGTTGCTGCTTCACTGTTTGCGAAGTTTCGTCACGAAACATAATAATAACCCGCGCGTAATTAAAGTCCTTCAGTCGTGAAAACTTGCATCTGAAAGTTGCGTGCACTGCTCAAAATTACATCAGCTGTAAAATGTTAAAGCACTGAAACGATGCGGCTGGCTTGCTGCACAGGAACTAAGGTGAACTTGTGCTGAAAACTACAGCGACTCGCCACCAGCTGCTCCAGAAGACTGCGCAGAACACGAGGCGCACAAGCGCTACCCATGTAAAACGTTGGGTAACTAGACCATGTTAATTATGTTCACAACTTCTTACAAATTTGTGTTAAAATTACCCTTCATGTCTTCTAATATTATAAACGCGAACTCTGTCTGTTACGCTTTTATGACCGACTTCTTTGAACGTAGGTTACTTTGGAAAGAGTGTAACACAAGATATTTATTGATTTGAAGAATATTGAGCGAAATATAGGACAATAATTAGTCTTTGAAATAGCTACCTACTCTTTGACTTTTGAACTTTGTTTGTGAATATGCTTTTATTGTTTGATATGTTCTATACAATACGATTCAACGTAATGAATATAAAACTTATACAATTCTCAATGCGTTAAATTCATAGATCTATACTAATACCAGTCGAAAGCCTGTCATATTTTAGCTCTTAAGCGTCAAGCGTCTCGTGTAGATTCTGAGAAGCTTGAAAACTCAATCAACGACGAACTTTTAGATGCTGTATGACAGAGAGATGTCGTGCCTTTACATATAGAACGTGGGAGGCTTTTAGTGAAGCTGCATTTGATTATGGTATGTGAAAGCAGCCGCGGGGAACAGGCAGACATGAGTGGGCAGCTGCCGCTAATGGACGTACAAATGTTATAAAATTTGCGCTGCACCGAACTACAAATTATTTTCGAACTTGCAGCACGCTTCAGGTGAAAAATAGGTTCACAACTTGTGTTATATAATTTTTTCTTGTTACTATGCATATTGACGTACCTCCCC
This sequence comes from Schistocerca gregaria, assembly GCF_023897955.1. NCBI lineage: Eukaryota > Metazoa > Arthropoda > Insecta > Orthoptera > Acrididae > Schistocerca > Schistocerca gregaria. Next base: position 348,641,567 of record NC_064924.1, read on the forward strand.
ATTATGGTCATTTCCGAAATTACTAGAAGTTCTTACATACAGCGTGTTTCTTCTGAAAGACATCAGGTACATTTTCTCTGGTGTTTTGGCAGTTACCTGAGAATTCGATTTTGTAATGTGTAGTTGGGGTCGGTCCAAACAACTGCTGTTCATTACGTCTTTCATGCGACACCCACTGCCAACAAAACACATCAGTTTGTTTTCGTTGCAAACAAAATGATTTTTTAAGTTGAATTTTACGCGCCCATACGATAGGGTTCCCCAAAATTAGTCAAGTGTAATATTAGTTTTTTTATGAGTGTTAAAAGGAACAGTAAAACACTAAGAATAGCCAGTATTTTAGCAGCAACGGCACCGCCCTGGCCCTCGCTCCTGGAGCAGTGAATACACTTTGCGTTTTAATGTTCCTGGTAATACATATCCACAAAATGAACATCGAAGCGTACTAATTTGGCACCGGTAACACGGATGGGCACGTAAAATTCCGTTTTAAAAACATTTTGTTCGAAACTGGAAACAAACTGACGCTTTCCGTCAACGCTAGCGTTGCATGAAAGACATGAGGAGTCGCATTTGTTAGGGATGACTCCAGGCACACAGCAGAAATAGAATTGCAAATATCTGCCAAAACACCAGAGAAAATTCGCAGAAATGCTCTTAGGAAAGATACACTCTTTGCACTTCGCCCTAATACGCTAAACATTAATAAAAACGATGTGCAATCATGTACAACTTTTAAAAAATACATGTACACTATGTGATCAAAAGTATCCGTACGCCTGGCTGAAAACGACTTATAAGTTCGTGGCACCCTCCGTCGGTAATGCTGGAATTCAATATGGTGTTGGTTCACCCTCAGCCTTGATGACAGCTTCCCCTCTCTCGGGCATAACTTCAGTCAGGTTCTGGAAGGTTTCTTGGGGAATGGCAGACCATTCTTCACGGAGTGCTGCACTGAGGAGAGGTATCGATGTTGGTTGTGGAGGCCTGGCACGAAGTCGGCGTTCCAAAACATCCCAAAGGTGTTCTATAGGATTCAGGTCAGGGCTCTGTGCAGGCCTGTCCATTACAGGGATGTTATTGTAGTGTAATCAGTCCGCCACAGGCCGTGCATTATGAACAGGTGCTCGATAGTGTTGAAAGACGCAGTCGCCATCCCCGAGTTGCTCCTCAACAGGGGGTAGCAAGAAGGTGCTTAAGAGATCAGTGCAGGCCTTTACTGTGATAGTGCCACGCAAAACAACAAGGGGTGCAAGGCCCCTCCATGAAAAACACGAACACACCGTAACATCACCGCCTCCGAATTTTACTACACGTTGGCAGATGACGTTCACCGAACATTCGCCATACCCACACCCTGCCTCGGATCGCCACATTGTGTACCGTGATTCGTCACTCCACACAACGTTTTCGCATTGTTCAGTCGTCCAACGTTTACGCTCCTTACACCAAGCGAGGGGTCGTTTGGCATTTACCGGCGTGATGTGTGGCTTATGAGCAGCCGCTCGACCATGAAATCCAAGTTTCTTCACATCCCGCCTAACTGTCAGTTTGGAATTCCTGGTGATGGTCTGGACAGATGTCTGCCTATTACACATTATGACCCTCTTCAACTGTCGGCGGTCTCTGTCAGTCAGCAGACGAGGTCGTCCTGTTTTTTGTGATGTACATGTCCCTTCACGTTTCCACTTAACTATCACATCGCGGACAGTGGACCTAGGGATGTTTAATAGTGTGGAAATCTCGCGTACAGACGTATGACACAAGTGAGACGCAATCACCTCACCTCGTTCGAAGTTCGTGAATTTCACGGAGCGGCCCATTCTGTTCTCAATGTTCAAAATGTTCAAATGTTTGTGAAATCTTATGGGACTTCACTGCTATGATCATCAGTTCCTAAGCTTACACACTACTTAACCTAAGTTATCCTAAGGACAAGCACACACCCATGGCCGAGGGAGGACTCGAACCTCCGCCGGGACCAGCGGCACAGTCCATGACTCCAGCGCAGACTTACATGCTTTGAATGAAAATAACAGTGGTATGTAATACATAAACCGTGTGACTTAAGCCACTACTTGTAACTTTTTATGACATCATAACAGTATACACTTCAGGTATTCTTAGCATTACGAATGGCTAGCTTCTAGCCGAAATCTAGATCTGCATGATAAAATTTAAAAAGGACGATTGATTACTGCAATCTATAATTTACATGAAAAACGTGTTTTGGGGAAGGGGGGGGGGGGGTGACCGGATACTTTTGATCACATAGTATATGTGTTTTTATACAAAGAAGTGTCGTGTATGATGTTGTTGTTCTTGTGGTCTTCAGTCCTGAGACTGGTTTGATGCAGCTCTCCATGCTACTCTATCCTGTGCAAGCTGCTTCATCTCCCAGTACCTACTGCAACCTACATCCTTCTGAATCTGCGTAGTGTAGTCATCTCTTGGTCTCCCTCTACGATTTTTACCCTCCACGCTGCCCTCCAATACTAAATTGGTGATCCCTTGATGCCTCAGAACATGTCCTACCAACCGATCCCTTCTTCTGGTCAAGTTGTGCCACAAACTTCTCCCCAATCCTATTCAATACTTCTCCATTAGTTATGTAATCTACCCATGTAATCTTCAGCATTCTTCTGTAGCACCACATTTCGAAAGCTTCTATTCTCTTCTTGTCCAAACTATTTATCGTCCATGTTTCACTTCCATACATGGTTACACTCCATACAAATACTTTCAGAAATGTCTTCCTGACACTTAAATCTATACTCGATGTTAACAAATTTCTCTTCTTCAGAAACGCTTTCCTTGCCATTGCCAGTCTACATTTTATATCCTCTCTACTTCGACTATCATCAGTTATTTTGCTCCCCAAATAGCAAAACTCCTTTACTACTTTAAGTGTCTCATTTCCTTATCTAATACCTCAACATCACCCGACTTAATTCGACTACATTCCATTATCCTCGTTTTGCTTTTGTTGATGTTCATCTTATATCCTCCTTTCAAGACACTATCCATTCCGTTCAACTACTCTTCCAAGTCCTTTGCTGTCTCTAACAGAATTACAATGTCATCGGCGAACCTCAAAGTTTTTATTTCTTAGCCATGGATTTTAATATCTACTCCGAACTTTTCTTTTGTTTCCTTCACTGCTTGTTCAATATACAGATTGAATAACATCGGGGAGAGGCTACAACCCTGTCTCACTCCCTTCCCACCGACTGCTTCCCTTTCATGTCCCTCGACTCTTATAACTGCCATCTGGTTTCTGTACATATTGTAAATAGACTTTCACTCCCTGTATTTTACCCTTGCCACCTTTAGAATATGAAAGAGAGTATTCCAGTCAACATTGTCAAAAGCTTTCTCTAAGTCTACAAATGCTAGAAACGTAGGTTTGCCCTTCCTTAATCTAGCTTCTAAGATAAGTCGTAGGGTCAGTATTGCCTCACGTGTTCCAACATTTCTACGGAATCCAAACTGATCTTCCCCGAGATCGAATTCTACTAGTTTTTCCATTCGTCTGTAAAGAATTCGCGTCAGTATTTTGCAGCTGTGACTTATTAAACTGATAGTTCGATAATTTTCACATCTGTCAACACCTGCTTTCTTTGGGATTGGAATTATTATATTCTTCTTGAAGTCTGAGGGTATTTCACCTGTCTCATACATCTTGCTCACCAGATGGTAGAGTTTTGCCAGGACTGGCTCTCCCAAGGCCGTCAGTAGTTCCAATGGAATGTTGTCTACTCCGGGGGCCTTGTTTCGACTCAGGTCTTTCAGTGCTCTGTCAAACTCTTCACGCAGTATCGTATCTCCCATTTCATCTTCATCTACATCCTCTTCCATTTCCCTAATATTGTTCTCGAGTACATCGCCCTTGTATAGACCCTCTATATACTCCTTCCACCTTTCTGCTTTCCCTTCTTTGCTTAGAACTGGGTTTCCATCTGAGCTCTTCATGTTCATACAAGTGGTTCTCTTATCTCCAAAGGTCTCCTTAATTTTCCTGTAGGCAGTATCTATCTTACCCCTAGTGAGATAAGCCTCTACATCCTTACATTTGTCCTCTAGCCATCGCTGCTTAGCCATTTTGCACTTCCTGTCGATCTCATTATTGAGACGTCTGTATTCCTTTTTGCCTGCTTCATTTACTGCATTTTTATATTTTCTCCTTTCATCAATTAAATTCAATATTTCTTCTGTTACCCAAGGATTTCTACTAGCCCTCGTCTTTTTACCTACTTGATCCTCTGCTGCCTTCACTACTTCATCCCTCAAAGCTACCCATTCTTCTTCTACTGTATTTATTTCCCCCATTCCTGTCAATTGCTCCCTTATGATCTCCCTGAAACTCTGTGCAGCCTCTGGTTCTTTCAGTTTATCCAGGTCTCATCTCCTTAAATTTCCACCTTTTTGCAGTTTCTTCAGTTTTAATCTACAGGTCATAACCAATAGATTGTGGTCAGAGTCCACATCTACCCTTGAACTGTCTTACAATTTAAAACCTGGTTCCTAAATCTCTGTCTTACCAATATATAATCTATCTGATACCTGTCAGTATCTCCAGGCTTCTTCCATGTATACAGCCTTCTTTTATGATTCTTGAACCAAGTGTTAGCTATGATTAAGTTGTGCTCTGTGCAAAATTCTACCAGGCGGCTTCCTCTTTGATTTCTTTGCCCCAGTCCATATTCGCCTACTACGTTTCCTTCTCTCCCTTTTCCTACTACCGAATTCCAGTCACCCATGACTATTAAATTTTCGTCTCCCTTCACTATCTGAATAATTTCTTTGATTTGATCATACATTTCATCAATTTCTTCGTCATCTGCAGAGCTAGTTGGCATATAAACTTGTGCTACTGTAGTAGGTGTGGGCTTCGTATCTATCTTGGCCACAATAATACGTTCACTATGCTGTTTGTAGTAGCTTACCCGCATTCCTATTTTCCTATTCATTATTAAACCTACTCCTGCATTACCCCTATTTGATTTTGTATTTATAACCCTGTAGTCACCTGACCAGAAGTCTTGTTCCTCCTGCCACCGAACTTCACTAATTCCCACTATATCTAACTTTAACCTTTCCATTTCCCTTTTTAAATTTTCTAGCCTACCTGCCCGATTAAGGGATCTGACATTCCACGCTCCGATCCGTAGAATGCCAGTTTTCTTTCTCCTGATAACGACATCCTCTTGAGTAGTCCCCGCCCGGAGATCCGAATGGGGGACTATTTTACCTCTGGAATATTTTACCCAAGAGGACGCCATCATCATTTAATCATACAGTAAAGCTGCATGCCCTCGGGAAAAATTACGGCCGTAGTTTCCCCTGCTTTCAGCCGTTCGCAGTACCAGCACAGCAAGGCCGTTTTGGTTATTGTTACAAGGCCAGATCAGTCAATCATCCAGACTGTTGCCCGTGGAACTACTGAAAAGGCTGCTGCCCCTCTTCAGGAACCACACGTTTGTCTGGCCTCTCAACAGATACCCCTCCGTTGTGGTTGAACCTACGGTACGGCTATGTGTATCGCTGAGGCACGCAAGCCTCCCCACCAACTTCAAGGTCCATGGTTCATGGGGGGAGGGTGTATGATATCAGAGCATATTATCCCGCTCGTTTATGTGGTACCCTTGGTGTGTGTAGTATACACCAAATTTGAATTAATGCCCACTTAACTGGAGGCTTGTTTCAATCAGAATGAGTAATGCTTAGTTTGGAACAGAAATTGTTTACATATCTAAACGTAAATTCACTTAGGAAATGGCTGAAGGTGTAGGAAATCGTATGGTGATGTCATGCAACATGTAACGTCGGAATACATTTAGATCTGGCTTATGTGATTTAGTGATATAATCAAACTGTATATATTCTGTATCCATTTACATTACAGTCTGCATCTCCATGTATCCACCGCACACTTGAGCTATTGTTTGACATATTCTTTATGACTGTAGCAGCTTTAATTTACCAGTAGCATAATACAGTTTATATAATCATTGCCTACCAAAATCAGTGTCAGCTAAAAAGTTGAGCTTGTCATGACGTGCCACAGAGCTCATGACGTCCAGAAGTACGATTTCATGACCTCATTTACTGTGTAGGTACTTTTCTATGTAATACTAGCGAGTACTGTTTCGTCGCTGGAAAGATTCTCAGCCACGCTCCCATAGCAGAATCCTTAAAGGAAACACCCACACCACGCTGCCCTGATCAGGCTCGCAAAATTCCATTTCAGTGCTGCCAAGAGGCTGTAACCTCCCCCTCACTTATCGACCTTCATGACAGTGAAAAATTAAACCGCGTGTACCTAATGGAAATTTGGGAAAAGCAATCGTCACCGAGGTTAATCTGTCGATAAAGAGTGAGGAAAGGGTTATATCTCAATGAAAGGAAAAATGCAAATGAAACTGGTGGAAATTAATTTTGAAAAGGGGTAAAGTTAATAAAGAAAGTCAATGAGGGGTCGTTACGTTAACAACTAACTGGCGTTAATTAGATATTACGGTCGCCAGTCCTATGGACAACTACTATCATAACTGAAAAAGGCAGATTATTGCACATATAATTACTAAAAGCGTGGCAACTGAAGGTTGACACGTGTTGTGTGAAGACGAATGTTTGTCAGAAGTAATAAATTTCGCTACACTCTGACTTTATTTAGCAAAAGAATTAATAAAACCGGAAAAATTGAAAGTTAATTTAGTGAACTTTGTTTCTGAAGCACTACAGAATTAAATAAAATAAGATTAGTCTTGAGCTACCTCAACAATCATCTCAAAAGCAACTAAAATCTACACAATTTAGAAATACGAGATTTAACTTTGAACTTGAATTAAATGATTCTGAACAATTAACAATAGTAAAACATAGTACGTACCAAGCTGAGCTGCAGTCACAGGTAAGCTAAAATATGGTAACAAAACTCGCACTCTTAATTTGTGCTTGTGAAATCTAAAGATTGTAGCCAGCTATGAATACCTTAACTGAACTTTGAAAGTAAAGCAGTGAAATGGAATGATATTACTTTAATGCTGGCGTTTGCATTTCAACGACACTCGGGTTCATTCCGGAAAAGGAAGGGACCTGCTTGGTAATGCAATTGGGACAATGAGCAACAAAGGATCATGCTAAGTTGCTGTAATTTTGTGAGGCAAATGGAACAATTTTAAAAGCTGAGATCTGCAATACAGTTCTAAAACTTTACGTGCTTCCAGTCTTCCTTGTTGGTTGATTGAAGGTTTGAAGTCGTCGGTCGAGGAGGTGGCGACAGTCACTCATTGGCGCGCCTTCTTCTCGACACGGTCACCAGGCGGAACGGGCTCTTGATGTGCGCCAGCTAATGCTACCCGTCCGCAACACCATGTCAGAAACTATCATACCAAGTCGAGCGCAATTACATGCTGCCAACCCCGAAAGCGCGGCAACTCGCGGGAGCGTCACACAACACACCTGCTCCACCGCCCTACTCCAGCCAGACCCTCCTCTGCCCGCGCTCCATGCGGCAGTGTTAACACTACCAAAGATCCTAAACACTTTGGTTCTCCACACGACCTATCGATATAATCGTTCGATAGCATAGTCTTCCCTAGGTAAGACCCAGCGTAAAAATCCAAATAATATTTGCAACACAAACCAATTATACATTCACACACACACACACACACACACACACACACACACACACACACACACACACACACACACATATATATATATATATATATATATATATATATATATATATATATATATACAATCAAAAATATGTCACATGTTCAGGTAACAAAATAGGAAAAAAATTATAGTACAATAGATGAAAACAGGAGGATATGCATTTCTGGCGTTACAAGGTCCTCGGCTAAAGCCGGGAGTCATCAAGGCTTGCAACGTTGGCAGACCATTCTGTAGAAACGCGATGTATGTTGCAGCTGTTTCGGGCCCTGCAATGAAGGGTGGACTAACGAGGTGGTCGACAATGATTCCGTACCATACATTTACAGTCCACGGTCGCTGTCGCTCTACCTGTCTGAGCCAGCGAGGATTGTCCACGAACCAGCAATGCATGTTCCGTAGATTCACTGCCCCGTGGTTTGTGAAACCCGCTTCATCGGAAAACAGGTAGAACTGCAACACATTCTCTGTTAATGCCCGTTGACAGAATTGCACTCGATGATTAAAGGCATCACCATGTAATTGCTGATGTAGCGACACATGAAACGGGTGAAAGCGGTGACGATGCAGTACGCGCATAACACTACTTTGACTCAGTCCACCGGCTCTCGCAGTGTCCCGTGTACTCATGTGTGGATTCATGGCAACAGCAGCTAACACACCAACTGCACCCGCTTCTCCTGTGACGGGCCTGTTACGGACCCGTTTGCGTGTTACGACCATACCTGTTGCATACAGTTGGCGGTAGATGTTTTGCAATGTGCGGCACGTTGGATGCTATCTGTCCGCGTACCGTTCTGCATACACCCTGCAGGCTTCAGCTGCATTTCGTCGACACTCGCCATAGATGAGTATCATCTCCGCCTTTTCAGAGTTCGAATACACCACGGTCACAGATCCTACAAAGCTACACTATCACACGATGTACTACAGTTGGTTTGCGTGCGGAGACGAATGCAGTATAACAATAGCAGAAAGCGCTACATGCGGACACTGAGACAGCTAGACCAAACCACAACAGTGCACTACAGCCACACTCATAAACACGGTCTTCATCGTAAACATGTCCCTGCAGATGCTGCTCGCCGACCGTGGCCCGTGTTTGTTACAATACGCAACTGAACGTAGGAGGTTTCAAGCGTCAACTTTAGGTTACAATATCTCCGGATGTAATTAACATTTTACAATGCAACAAACGGCACTGATTACGTATTTGTTTATATGTTCAGATGTGCTAACAAAACTAACGCGGATTCATTTAAAAAAATTAGGTTCGTGTTAAAAACATACTTCCATGCATTTTTGTATGGTTTGTATTAAACAGTTACACTAGCCCCTCTCCTCAGTTCGGTCTGTGGAATCGGTTCGTCAGTATTTGATGTGGTTTACGAAATATATCCAGCGGTAACGTTAGGTGACTCACCCTGTATATTAAGACGAACGGAAGAAACAGTATTTCCTGTTTTACAGGATAAAAAATAGTATTTTGTAGCGTGAAATTCATGTGGATGCACCATAATATAATTTAAAACATGATACACAAAAAAAGTGGAGTACGTCACTAGTACAACAAACTGATCAAATCTGCCAGTTTTACTACTGGGAGCGACAATTACATCTCTAGGTCTTCAAATTCACTTTCTTGTTTTTTTATTTGAAGCGTCAGATGAGCACAGCGTGGACTTGCAAAGAAATAAAATGGCCGTCATATATTTTCACCCTATACTTGAATGTGCTATATCGGGAGCGATCCTGAGAAATTAAACCTGCGTCGGTGTAGGACTAATAATACACGATTGCCTTCCGATCTTAACCCCTTAAGTTCTGCCAGTACCTAAGTCCTCCCTATTAATTTGTCCGTGAAATCCATTCCTTCACTTGAAGCTACGAAAGTAACACCCACGAAAGGCAAGATGCATACCAGATACTGTTTCCCCTTCGGTACATAGCTTTAATACATTAGGTAGCTTCTACAACTTTACTTGTTATGTTAAATATTAAATAAAACCAAATAATTACGAATGTGCGGAAGGAACTGTACCGTTGCCAGCTGAAGTAAACAATCTGTTTACGAGCGGTTCTAGGCGCTACAGTCTGGAGCCGAGCGAAAGCTACGGTCGCAGGTTCGAATCCTGCCTCGGGCATGGATGTGTGTGATGTCCTTAGGTTAGTTAGGTTTAAGGAGTTCTAAGTTATAGGGGACTGATGACCTCAGAATTTAAGTCCCATAGTGCTCAGAGCCATTTCTTTCTAATAACGGTTGTTACCTGTAGTATGGACTCCACAAGACATGGGTAACGGTCGGAAAGCATGCTAAGCAGTGATTATTCTACAGCAGGCAGAGTTCGTTGAGGATGATAGTAATATCACACAAAACCTAAATGCCCTGATACACAAAATTTCAGATGTTCTCTATAGGTTGTTCTGTTATGAAGTAACTGACTACCCAGGCCTGGAAGAGTCGACATTGACAACTGACAGTAAGTGTTTTCTGTTTGCAGAAGTGGTCCACGAAACGGGCTGCCACGACACACAGCTGCGACTTACTTGCCGCAACTTGGAGTCCACCATCGCCATCTTAGAAGTGTACTTCTCGCCGGAGCGGGAACAGTGCGCGCCTGACAACGAGACGACGTCACTGGCGCCGTCGACAACGCAGATGTCGACCGCAAGAGAGCGGGAGGCCGCCGAGGCTGCCGAGGAGACCACGAGGGAAGAGCTGTCCCCCTACATAGTCCGGCCAGCGCTCAACAGGCGGTAAGTGACGCCTCTGAAGCCGGCTTCTTCTTCCCTGTTATCTACAGCCTTGTGTCCACCGTACATACTACTGTCCACACAGCAAAGATGCCTGTAACTAGCCCCATCTTGTCGTTCACACTCAGAGAAGGTACAGAGGAGAATACTTCCGCTCAAACTAAAATAGAAAATCCATATTGTTGGCGAGCTATTGTGAGAAGAGAAACTACAGCGTACCTTTTGTCAACAAATGACAAAATAAATCACTTTCACTCTGAGGAATCGGAGGTCATGGGAATGCAGACTGTTGAATGCTTCGCAGTGCATTTACCTCATCGCAAAGATTGTAGAAATCGATCTGTGACGCTGCACATTAAATCGCTGGCTATGTTTTCCACCGTAGGGGTGACATAATATATGCTCGTCAAACACTTGTGATAGTCCTGTGCAGCATCCACGCGTTTGGAAACCTTAACTCTGCAGTACTGAATATTTCCCCTAGACACTGTTGATCTCAGAAATTCTAACGCTTGTGTAATTTCCGATAAGAACCGTGCGTCTTGCACCGATTTCCTTACCAACTTCAAAGACGGTTAATATCACACAGGGATACATAATACGGCTAAAGAACCCTCGTCATTGCATCTATGGAACGACCCTAACCTTCCGCGACATCCTTGAGGTATATACAGACTCATTCGACGTACAGCGTAGATTAGATCTTGACGAGTCATTGCAATAGATACCGTCTGTTGATAAAGCGCAAGCTGTTCTCTTTTTAATCTTCCTATCGGAAAAAAGATTTTACCACTTGACCCTAAGCAGTATTTCTAATTGTTAACCCAGATGTTGGAGAAGTTGTTATTTTGTACCATGGGTGTTCCCACCCAACTCCATTTCTGTATCCCTAAATGTGAAATCTATCTGTGTGATATTTGTCCTTACCACCCATAATACATTGCATGACTCTCTTTCTTTTTATGGTATTCTCTGCTGGTGTCGGTGTAGAGAGGAGAGGCCTGGTGCACTACGTACACCTCTCCATGCCCTATATCTTCTGTTACCCATACTCTCTGTTCACTGTTCTCCTTAAGTCGTTTCTTCTGACAGCTTCACAGTACTTGACATGACTGTCTCCTATTGGCTCCTTTACTCTGAGGATAAAGAGATTAACCACCACGCTAGAAACTCCATTCATCATCATCATTATTGTCATCATCATTATCACCATCATCATCATTATGAACACCATCATCACCATCATCATCATGATCACCATCACCATAATCATCATCTTGATCACTAGCCCTCTTTCAGCGTGAAAAAAATAGGTGATTTTCGTAATTTTCTTTCAGGTAAAATAAAAAGTAATGTAGAATCTGATGATATAATTTCATTCCTTTGACTCTTGCCTTTAAAAAATCATTTTTGTGTCCACATCAGACACCCCCCATCCAACCCCCCCCCCCCCCCCCCCCCTGTAGCTGTTGCACCAGATGAGAGGGCCCCTTGCAGCCACAACATTTTCCTCGCCGGAAAAGTCGAGACAAAAATGTGCACGAGATTAGACTTTTAAAGACATCGTAAAACGGCTACGTACGGTGATAGACAACTCAGTTTAGAATGCCGGCATCAAATTCCTATCAAAATCGTATTTACCGTTCTCGGGTTATATTTTCCGCCAATTTGAAAAATACGGTCTCGAGAAAAACGCGTTTAAAGTTTTGGGTTACACGCTTTGTAGTCTAATTAAACATACCTGTAGTCAGAGATCCCTGGACCACACAGCAATCTTTCCAGATCGTAAAGAGGTTCACCTCCATCTGCCTCGTTGCCATGGAGGCCTATTTAGGACCTTCCGTTATTCGCTGCTGTGTTCTCTCGATACGCTTTTGGTCCGCTTTTGTGCAGAAGTTGTAACAGTCTGGTCCGGTGTCAAGTTCGAACACGTTCATAATTTCCATAATGGATGTTAGGCCGTGGTTGAAATTATATGCTGCTAAATTGGCTTTCGGGACGACAATGGTGGTCGGAGGGAGTTTTCACAAATGGTCTTATAACTCCAAAACGGAGTTTCTGGCGAATATAATATAAATAGTACAGTAAAGCAGACAACTGCTGGAACATGTGAAACAAAAAAAGCATAGAGTGTTCGAAATTTTCAGAGAGGACTACCCCATTAATTCGCAATATGCTGCTATGTTCGCTACACGTCTGTCTGTGACAGACAGTTGGTACGTCACGTCTATACTCACTCCAGATGCCGCGTCTGCTCACAACAGTCAGGCGTCATATACGGCACATCTTCAAACGATAAAACTGGCTTTCAGTCACTTACTAAATTTAAAGCGACGTTTGGATCAGGATAGCACTGCTTTTCAAAGTTTGAGGTATATAAAAAAAAAAGTGGTTCAAATGGCTCTGAGCACTATGGGACTCAACTGCTGTGGTTATCAGTCCCCTAGAACTACTTAGACTTAACTAACCTAAGGACATCACACACATCCATGCCCTAGGCAGGATTCGAACCTGCGACCGTAGCAGTCGCACGGTTCCGGACTGCGCGCCTAGAACCGCGAGACCACCGCGGCCGGCCTGAGGTATATCAGGACAAGTTACTAGGGAGTAATTTTTAACGAGGGAGTTCTGGTGACGCCTGTTTTTTACATCAGTGATTACCCAGCGTCAACCGTCTGGGGAAAATTTCAGTGTCTTTAATGTAACTAATATTCATTTCGCGAAACAGTATGTAATAACATACTGTGACACTGCCGTACTTTTCTTTGAGTGTAAGGATGTGTTCTTGAATGTGTATGGCGTATGCATAAAAATGTATACATTTATTCTCCGTTTTCAATTACGTAACCCTTTAAATTATTAGTTAAACGATCTCATTCGCTTAAAATAGTATTTAATCTTAGGCAGCACTGAATTGTGTGTGTTGACACTGGTGAGATCTGCAGGGGTTGGGTTTCCCAGCAGGGATGACCCAGAAGGGGTAGCCCTTGTGCCCTCCTAAGCGGTGATGTCATATTTTCAAAAACGTGCTTGTATATTTCTATGGTGCACCGTCGTAATATTTTTTGTGAGGATATATTTAGAGGAAATTTGGGTATTATGGAATACCATTTTCTCTGTAGTCATATCTCCAAATTTAAACCATTCTTAGAGAAACTTAAATTATTTGGAAATAAATACTTATGTTTTTATTAATAAAACCATCGAAAAAACAGTTTCAGAAAAAGTTGCCCCTCGAGGTTATTAAGGAATAGACAGGAAATATTGAATAGCGTGGTAAGAATGCAGATATTAACGTAAATTTGGAAAAATACATATTTAATGTACATAAATTACAATTCTGTACAGTAACAGTCTAAATAATTTGATTCTAGAACGTATCTACTTTATACCAACAAAGTTCTGAAACAATTATTTGCTTGTGTAATAGAGATGATCCTTTTTACGTTCATATATTTGTAGAAGTCACTTATTTAATCTTCGTTCTCAGCTCTTTAGTCACGATGGGCCGCCGCGCGGTTTTAGCAGAGCGGTCTATGGTGCTGCAGTCATGGACTGTGCGGCTGGTCCCGGAGGAGGTTCGAGTCCTCTCTCGGGCATGGGTGTGTGTGTTAGTCCTTACGATAATTTAGGTTAAGTAGTGTGTAAGCTTAGCGACTGATGACCTTAACAATTAAGTCCCATAAGATTTCACACACACGCACGATGGGTCCACATTTTACCAGGTATTGCATACTGCGTTCACGCTAACTAGGAAATAACAACTTAAAAACAGAATCAACTGTATTCAAAGCCAAAAACTGAGCAGTACGTAACGACCAACTACTCTTTTACTTATAAATTTCATAGTATTAATCGTTAGTGTACCTTTTCAATAATTATTGCATATTTTCGAAGACTTAACAGCAACACATTTGTCAAGCTATGAAAACAGATTTTCTGCACCTTCACTTACACCATGGCTGGAGACGAATTGAATTCATTACAGTGCATCACGGGAACATTTTGAAGCAGTCCATTCGTTTGTCACTTGTGAGTACCATCGACAGATGGTATCATGGTATTCCATTGTACCCGAAGTTCATCTGTTTATTCGGTTCACATACAGAATACATTCATATTCAGCAAGGGCACTGATAACAAAGATACAAACCATATACAACTTTCATCGTCAATATCACCATACTTCATTTTTGAGTCACTTCTGGCGTGCTGTACATGGTTTGCTGGTTACCAACCTTGCTTTTTGTAGTAGGGTCAATGAATCGGCACAAGGTAATACTGTCGGAGCATCGCCAATACTGTGCGCTGTGTCAACACCGAAAGCCCTCGCGTCTCAGCAAGGCAGGCCACGCCGTTTCAGAGGAGAAGTCGGCGAAACTTCAGAAACTGTATTGTTCCGGTCAAAAATCAACAAGGAAGCCGACAGACGTACCGTGACTTGCGGCCATCGATGAAACTACTAGACGCACAATCAGTGTTGTGCCACAGAGATTAAAAATGCGTAAACATTTGGAGCCATTAGTCTGTGCGCACCAATGGAACACTTACATCGGTAACTGTCAGTTCCTTCCTCCTTTTCACTGGCGTCCATAGAGAGGGAACGAAAGAACGTGGACCAAAGGCAAACAGTGGCCTATGAAACTAACGACAGTCGTCACGGCAGAAAGAAAGAATTAATTTAGTTTTATGAATAACGACTTAGACTTGTCGTCACTCTGAAACGTATCGTGAAGTGAAGAATGCTTGGTAAGAAGCTTTCTGCAACGGGGCTGAAACAATGGGAGAAGAAGATATGTTGTATGTTGCTAGTAGTGGCAGCTTATTCTGGTGAACATCGTTGATTTGAAAGTCATTGTTTTACTACCTGGATTCGTTTCGGCGGCGTCGCTAATTTGTGTTGATAGTTGATTTAATGACTGACCTATCCTTGTGGTAGGCACGCTGGAGGTTGACTGAAATAATTAGTTTAAAAGCGTGTAACATATGATGTTGACTTTTTTGTGAATAGGTCATTTCTTGTAGGGATAAACAGTGCAAATGACATGTATCAGCTCAAAACCACATAAATTAATTCAAAAATATTCACACATATTACTATGACAATAACCCGGTTTACATACAAGACCACTGATAACATTTTGTCTCTCTCCACAATCCTCAACTAAAATCCACTCCTGAACCGCACATTAAAGTTTGTCCACCACATGGTTAGTGCTCGCTGAACTTACGTTAACGAAGCTGAAAATTACAAAAAAAAGAAGCATTGGGATTACTGTATGGGTGGTTGTAGTGGAGAAAGGATTTCAGAGAAAGTTAGAGTTCTTAAAATACTTAGAGCCTGCCATAAGTTTACGATTGTCTACAGCAATTACGAGGGATGAGATTTCACTATCTCTCTGGGAAAATCAATTGTGGAGACCAGATTAGTTTACATCCATCTATTTATTTGAACAAAAAACTGAATAAGCACGCACTGATTCTGCTCTCATCAACCAGAAAAGGAAATAACATTAACTATATGTGAGTCTATTTTTCCAAAATTCAAGATGTAAAAATACAATATCTTGGAGAGAAGAAAATCGCATCAAATATGAGTCTCTATTAACGCTTTCAAGCAACCGTGTAAGGTGGTGCAGAAATTAAAATAAAAGACACGAAACAAAAAATACTAAAAAGCTTCGTGGGGTAAAATCTACAAGCTGTCGCGCCAGATATCGTCTGCGAACGAGAGTTTATTCCGATATCCATTTGAAAGAAACTCGGGCCTGATACAGAAGGGGATTGGTAAATATCAAATGAATACACTTACCCATGCGGCCACCTTGGGCAAAACCATTACAGATTGTAAAAATATCTATTCCATATCGAATTAAAATTGCTGCTTAACAATATGTAAACATAGATCGCCCAATCTCACGAAAATAAAGTAGCCAGTTATGAATTAAACCAAAAATGAAATCCCGCTATTTCACACTCAAAGCTGACTACATTTCACTGAAGAGGCCATCTAGATCTGCATACTTCCTTCTCAGTCACTAGAACAGAACCATATAATATCTACGATGTATAATATCTACGATGTATAATATCTGCAGCATGACTCTTCCTTCCCAGTGTCATCGCCTTCGTTGCGGACACGCAAAAAATTCTAGAAGACATTACGGTCATCCACCCCTGGGGCGACTCACCAGTAAGTGCAAGCGCGGAACTATCTCATTGTAAGAAACGGGGCTAACAACTACTTTTCAGTAATAACTTTAGAAGTTTTAACTTGGATAGATCGCCACATGTCTGCTTTGTACACGTGTCATTACCATGTTTACTGTTACCGGAACATGCTGTCCCATGACAGATTATGCCTTACTCCAAGAAAAGATACTCATTGACTGTATGCCTTTTGTAATTATGCAGACAGAGGGTATATGTGTTTTGGTAGATATACGTTATTAATTACGCTGACCAACGACCGAAAAAAAACACAAGATGGTGTCTTAGTCTTGTAGTTTTTAGTTTCCTAGATCCTAAAACGATAACAAAAAAGCTGCTTTACAATTCACATTAAACTGTGTTTTCAGCGATTATAATTTATAGTTTTCGTGTACTATTCAATTAATAATAACATAAAGTTGAAATTTCGGTGCAGTGGTTGGACTGGTTAGTACACACCTTTACTATGGTACCATGACTCTTCTGTTTTTGCGAAAGAACATTTGGATCTGAAAAACAATTCATTATCACCTCTACCCATTAAGTTGGGCCTGTTGAAATAGTTTGTGAAAGCATTGTATGAAAATGGTTCAAATGGCTCTAAGCACTATGGGACTTAACATCTGAGGTCATCAGTCCCCTAGACTTAGAACTACGTAAACCTAACTAACCTAAGGACATCACACACATCCATGCCCGAGGCAGGATTCGAACCTGCGACCGTAGCAGCCACGTGCTTCTGGACGGAAGCGCCTAGAACCACTCGGCCACAGAGGCCGGCATTGTATCAAGGAGGAGAATGTTTCATAACTGCCTATACGAGAAGGTTCCTCATATATCAGTAGCGAAATTGAATGATACCTGTAGGACCTGAAATTCGATGATTATTTTCGATTCTAACTTCAAATAAACAAAAGAGACTGAGTCAGAGAGAGAGACTTGTGAATTGTTCACGGAGGTTTTTACCAAGTTCTTAGAAAACGAAAAGGCTCCACAATAAATTTCTGTTGTAACCAATATGCTGACAGTTTTAGAAGAAGTTAGGCTGTTTGATGAATATAAAGAGGTATCATGAAGTCATTAAAGTGATGCGAAGATGGTATCGTGTTTGCTGGAATACCATTACGACGTCGGACTATTATTGGTCACTTCACTGAGACGCATAAGTGACGGTTCATCAGAGAAAAAGCTGTGTTTCGAAGGAAGAGAGAAAGGAAATACAAGTCAATGGACACATAATTCGTATTTAATAATGGTAAATTAAACTGTTTACTACGGAAAACAAATTACTTTCTCTTCCAATTACATGTGCATTCCTAATTTTCCAGTTTACAACAAAGTCATTTAGTGACAAAACTGTAAACGAAAAAAGGGTGAGATATGGATGCAGCATCTAAAAATCCATGCGATTGTGGTCTTACCTAACAGAAAGTAAAATTTTCTGTTTTACTTGTGTAATGCTAAAAACCCGTAATGCGCGCTGAGTAGATATCACAGTGTACAGTTTTTCACTTCGTTATTCTGTAAAATATTTCTGTGACTGTCCAATTCGTTTTCATGTGGTCCGACAAATGGAGCTGGAATCTACAAATACCGAACAGCTCCAAGAACAATGCCACAGATTGGTAATTACAATTTAAGATCCTCGGAATTAAGACGACTGCGTCATGGAAATATTTCGCAGAATCATTCTGTGTTTAATTCCGTTCCATTTTCTGTAGAAGGTGTTAGAGAATAACGTTTTAATAATTTGGGAGGCTGTAAAGGATGAATTCGGAACATTTTGCAATAAGGAATATTCTGTAAACAGAAATATGAAATAAAATTCTAAAACACTACGCAATTTCTACGCATTCGGTAAGCTAAATGAACTACCAGACACTGTAATTTAGAAAACTGATATTTACAAAATAATAGAGTATAAAAAATAACTATAAACTGAATATACTTCTTCGCTACTGTAGAGAAAATGTTCAATGTAACGACCACCGACTTTGTTATATACTATGCAAGACGATCCGTATTTTGTCTAGTTCTCTCTAAGAATACACGCTCCCCTCTAGTGGTATCAAACCCCGTAAATATGCACGCAGTAAGCTCACGCACTGTTCGTACTGATGTTATGTACGGAAGGGTGTTTACATAATCCCACAAGAAAAAAATCAACACTGTGGGTGGAGGGGGTGGGGGTTGGGGGATGTCAGGAGAGGGCGCAGACGAAGGGACTGGGCACTCCCTTCCAATTACTCTCTGCCTAAAGCTGTCTGTGAGATATGTCCTGACTCCATGATCAAAGGACGCTGGGGCACCGTCGTGCTACAACCACAAACCAGTGTGCTATGGCAAGGGAACCTGCTCCGAGAGTTCACGGGAGGCATTCTCCAGAAAGTTCAAATACCATAGGCCATTCAGAACTATCCAGTAAGGTGATCTCCAAGAATTCCGACGCAAATGTTTACTGAGAATCGCATCTAGAACTCCCATTGTGGGTAATGCGTGGATTTTTAACAGCCCATTGGTGATTACTGCGGGAGATTTTGTAAATGTTGACTCATCAGTAAACAGCATCAGGTCTGGAAAATTGTGAAAGCCAGTGCACTGACGAAGGAACCAGTGTGAGAACTGAAAATCAGGCTAGCTCATAGTGTGAACTGGTTGACTGTAAAATCGATGTAGGTGAGCACCGTGTAAAACTCACCAGATCCTCACGTGGTACGAGTATATGTGCGTTGCGGACAGCAATTGTACGTATGTTTGTTCTTGGATTAACAGTTATCTATTCCTTAACCTCTTCCTCAAATTGAGGGGTTCTTGCCATTCTTGGACGTGCTTAATATGTATCAGTTGCCACGATCCCTCTCTCAGTCGACTATGACACTAATGAATAACAGGATACAAGAAGTCATCAGTTTGGGTAACTTACTGCTTACCACCGACGAGTTGCACTGGCATTCCCGCAGCGTTCACTTAACACAGATCCGTATCAACGAGTTCTCCAGATGTGTGATTACGCTCCATGATGTCAGAAATTAACTAAAGCGCATCAAGCAAGATAACCAGACAACTGTACCATTGACTTTTGTTGGCTAGCTGTGTGTTTAGAACACAGCTCCATTGTATGGAAGGGGTCAACTGAAGGACGACCAGCACTAAGTAAACTAATTCCCATACCCAGGCTCAGGTAGATTACTGTAGTTGTGCGCTTGCAGTCTTCCATCTGCAGAAGTAGCACAACGTCAGTGGATGGGAGGACAGCTACCCAAAAGCCTGCTACTGCTATAGAAACATTATTTCACTTTTCCAACAGCGCACGAAGATCTCTATCGCTGTAACTACTTTTTACTCAGCATCAAGCACTGTCTGATCCCTTCTCGGTAACGTATATACACGTATATTAACGCAAATAAGTGAATTTATGCTACTTAACGACGGTTACCTGTATCACACAATATCAGTAGCAGGTTGCCAATGTAACTGCTTCAAGGGGAAACAAAAAATTGATTTTAGCTATTTCATACAATTATTGATCGACTTTAAAAATTTAAAGCGCTGCCACAATCTATTCATTAATAGGCATAATGTTACTTACATGTTTAACAGCCGACCTCCGTGGCCGAGCGTTTCTAGGCGCTTCAGTCCGGAACCGCGCTACTGCTACGGTCGCAGGTTCAAATCCTGCGTCGGGCATGGGTGTGTGTGATGTCCTTAGGTTAGTTAGGTTTAAGTACACTCATGCTCATAAACTGAGGATAAGTGGAGAATGTGGTGCCACACAATGTGGCACTACACATAACTGGTGCTAATAGCATAGGCACATAGGGAACACACACGACACACATGTGTAAGTCCACAGTATTGGTGATAAGTTGAGAAAACCGTCAACAAACACATGTGCCACAAACGCCACTGTTTCCTGTCCATTTACCCCGGCATCAATATGGGATATGATCACCATGTACACTTACACAGACCGCACAACGGTTTGGCATACTCTGGATCAGGTGGTCGAGCAGCTGCTGGGATACAGCCTCCCATTCTTGCACCAGTGCCTGTCGGAGCTCCTGTTTTGTCCTAAGGGTGGAAGACGTGAAGCGATACGTTGACCGAGAGCATCCCAGACGTGCTCGATGGGGTTTAGATCTGGAGAACATGCAGGCCACTCCATTCGCCTGATATCTTCTGTTTGAAGGTACTCCTCCACGATAGCAGCTCGGTGGGGCCATGCGTTATCATCCATCAGGAGGAAGACGGGACCCACTGCACCCCTGAGAAGGTGGAAATACTGGTGAAAAATGACGTCCCGATACACCTGACCTGTTGCAGTTCCTCTGTCAAAAACATGCAGGGGTGTACGTGCAGCAATCATAATCCCACCCCACACCATCAAACCACGACCTCCATACAGGTCCCTTTCAAGGACGTTAATGGGTTGGTATCTGGTTCCTGGTTCACGCCAGATGAAAACCCGGCGAGAACCACTGTTCAGACTATACCTGGACTCGTCCGTGAACATAACCTGGGATCACTGTTCCAGTGACCATGTACTGTCCTCTTGACACGAGGCTTTACAAGCTCTCCTGTGACCAGGGGCTAATGGAATGCACCTTACAGGTCTCCAGGCGAATTAACCATGTCTGTTCAGTCGTCTGTAGACTGTGTGTCTGGAGACAACTGTTCCAGCGGCTGCAGTAAGGTCTCGAGCAAGGCTACCTGCAGTACTCCGTGGCCGTCTGCGGGCACTGATGGTGAGATATCGGTCTTCTTGTGGTGTTGTACACTGTGAACGTCCCGTACTGTAGCGCCTGGACACGATTCCTGTCTGCTGGAATCGTTGCCATAATCTTGAAATTACACTCTGTGGCACACGGAGGGCACGTGATACGACCTGCTGTGTTTGGCTAGCCTCCAGTCGCCCTAGTATTCTACCCCACATAACATCAATATGTGTTCTTTGAGCCATTTTCAACACACAGTCACCATTAGCACTTGTGAAAACGTCTGCACACTTCATCGCTGCACCGTACTCTAAAATGCACCAGCACACCTCTGCGTATGTGGACTACTGCCAGCGCCACTGTGCGAAGACCGTAGGTCAAACGCACTGCATGGTCATACGCCGAGGTGATTTAAACCCGCAAACCGCCAACCAGAGCATTGTTTCACCATGTATCAGTATTATCCTTAATTTATGAAACTGAGTGTAATTCCCAACCTCGCAGTTTGAACGTCCTAACACAAACTGTTTAGAAGTAATGATAATTTTATTTCATTTAGTTCAATATTTGGGACCGTGCATTAACGGCAATCTACACGTGGGACGGTAATTCCCCAGTGTAGCTGCTACTAGTACGGTGCACGTTGACACAGAGTGCTGCAAGCAGTCCACTGCTTGTTCTCGGATGGCGGGCGTGCGTGTGAAGGGGACACGATGTGCCTGGTGCACAATACGGCGCTCCTCCCTTGGTCAGACGTCTTCGACTGGAATCTTAAGTATGTGTGTCCTCACATTCCCATTCGGTCCAACATCGGGCCGCTGTTACATCCAAATGCCCCACAAGTCTGAAGAATACTGCTCGATTCGACTGGCCGGTCAAGTGGAGACCCGCAGTGAGGTCTATTTCAAACTCTGTCCGATGCTGATAACGCTGTCTCAGACTAGAATGTGGTAGCTTCCCGTGATACTTAGTGATCACTCAACATCTGACACTTTTCGTGCTCTTTACACAACCTGCCATTGGGCGCTAATGACCATTGTAGATGTGCGCCCTAAAACCACAAAAAAACAACCTGCCTTGCCTGATGACAGTACTATTGTTGGCCGCTGTACCTGTCACAGAGACATGCAACTTTGATCGTTTACCCATCAGCCTAACTGACGTATTTACTTTGACATCTGGCCATGTCTTTATTCGTATACTCTCTCACAAACTATTCCTGTTTTGTTAATTCTGACATTTGTAAATTTTGTAATTGTAATTCTGTTAGCTAAGTACTAACTCATAATGATCAACTAGCACTGGATCGCATTTTCCTCGGTATTTGATAGATTAAATGAATAATTTTTGAAATTATGTATTTACCTGTTAAGTTACGAGGGAAATGATATCCAATTGTGAGAGCACAAGCAGGTCACTGTATGGCTTAAAACAAATATATTCTAATCCGCTTTGCAGGTTAGTCAACACATTTAAGACTCATAAATTCTGACTGATAAATTTTTAAATTTTTCTACGTATCATTGCCCCTCGAGAATTATCACGTCCGTTACACGCCAGACCGGCAACGCCTACCGGTGAGACGCGAGCTGTGTTAAGTGTACGGAATGCGGCGGCGCGCCTGGCCCATTTACGCTAAGTGGATAAACGCCCGCCCACTGTTCGTCGGTGGATCACCTTAGGAACCCCCCGACCAGAGTCGCTCTTCTCCGACGGCGTCAACTTAACGCCGCTTACCGAGCACGTGCGTCTGGTCAGCGTGGCATTACACGAAAGCATTCCACAGGCGTTATGGAGAGAACCCTTCCGCAACATAGACCCAGATGTCACATGCAGAGAAATGTCCGAAAAAGTCGTTGTGTAATCGCAAGTGCGTAG
This sequence comes from Schistocerca gregaria, assembly GCF_023897955.1. Lineage (NCBI taxonomy): Eukaryota > Metazoa > Arthropoda > Insecta > Orthoptera > Acrididae > Schistocerca > Schistocerca gregaria. Next base: position 348,664,810 of record NC_064924.1, read on the forward strand.
GATTCATCGGCAGGCGTTAACCTGAACGAAATGACTCGCTCTCTGCCTTAGGAACATACGTAATGCATTACTGACACAGGCAATTTCTCGACACCGTACATCACTGTTAAACCTCTTTCTTTAAAAGAAAAAGTAATACATTGAAGAGCAGTCTCATATTTAAGTAGAAACAATTTACTTAACACGTCATGGTTTGACCTACAGAAGGGCTGCTCGACTGAGAGTGTTGTTTATGCATTCATTCACCAAATATTACAGATTCAAACTTTACTCTCTGACTAAGGATTCCTTAACGTCATCTATCTATGTTAGGTATTGATATACTACCTATTAGTGACATGTGAAAATTTGTTCCAGACCAGGACTGGAACCCAGATTTCCCCTCTTATCGCGAGCAGTCACCTTAACCATCTTGGGTATCCGTGCATATTCTCTACATCCGTACGTCAATTTTTGGGTCGGTCCGCGGACAGTGCACGCGCAGCCCTTATTGGTTAAGGTGACAGCTAGCGATAAGCGGGAAATCTAGGCTCGAGTCCCAGTTAGGCTTAAATTTTCATGTGTCGCTAGTAGATAGTACACCTATTTCTAATACAGTAATGTCAAAGAATTCGTAGCCAGCGAATAAATACCGAATTATTTCGTACATATGTGGATCGTCAACAAGGACTATTCTTTCAGACATGCAAGTAAATATTACATTTCTTAAATAACAAAATATCGTCAATGATCCGTTCATGGCAGTCGTTCCGCTCTCGTTAGAGCACGGCACCAATATGTTCCAAAAAGCTGCACGCGAAAATGCTGTTGTTCGAGGGGTCATATGTTGACTCTAAGAACGCGAGATAGCGGCCAAGTGTTTTGGATAGTCCTTGGTCCAGCGACTATTCGTACACCTATTGGAAGAATGGACCTTCTAAAGCTATCCTGTAGTAGCAGGTCAAAATTTAAACATTACACACTTCCTCCAGCCCGGGAAAATTGCATTAGGTGTGGTCTACGGCGTGCCTTAGGCGTCTTATAAAAGCACCATTTGTCCATGCACCGTTCCTGAGAAAACCCCGAAAAGCGATAATACCTGGGATCGCAAAGCACCAATTCTACGGATGATCACTTCCATAATTTTTATTCATTGCCAATCGTCGAAATTTTTAATGCTCTTAAGATGACTTTCTCGGTGAGCCTTGAAACTGTTTTCGGTATCAACTGTTATCGAGATCCAGTGGTTCAAATTTACCTTACTTATTCACGTAAAGTATGCACGTAACATCCGGCGTGAGACGTAAATGTAGTTTTAACTGACGTAGTAAACACATGGCAACGATTCTGGGGTCATCGGAAGGATTCTGAGGTCCCCGAACTATGTTTTTAGTCAACAGTTTTTTCACCAATGGAATTTTGTGACGTACTGTCTCTATGTAACGGGTACTTCACGCCTGTACATGCTGTCTTGACCATTCCATGGTGCCACCTGGCGGCGAAGCACCTACCAAAAAATTATTTTCCGAAACGAACTTCTTTGAAGTTGCAAATCAAACAACGCATTTTAGTATAATGAAGGTGACATCTAAGAATGTTGCGCATTTTGTTTTAGTCGTATGTTCAAAGGTCTTCTTCTGTGACTCGAAGCAAAATGAAATAAAGTGCTTACTGACACTTATCAAGTGTTAATGACTATACAATAAAATAAAGTAAAACCTGAACACACATTGAGACAGCCTTTCAACAGCCTTCTGTAGAATGTTAAAAGAGGAGCCAGCAGGCAGGAAAATATCTGGTTGCGTGATACATTTTTATATTCTATTTTTGTCATCAGTCTACTGACTGGTTTGATGCGGCCCGCCACGAATTCCTTTCCTGTGCTAAACTCTTCATCTCAGAGTAGCATTTACAACCTACGTCCTCAATTAATTGCTTGACGTATTCCAATCTCTGTCTTCCTCTACAGTTTTTGCCCTCTACAGCTCCCTCTAGTACCATGGAAGTCATTCCATCATGTCTTAGCAGATGTCCTATCATCCTGTCCCTTCTCCTTATCAGTGTTTTCCACATATTCCTTTCCTCTCCGATTCTGCGTAGAATCTCTTCATTCCTTACCTTATCAGTCCACCTAATTTTCAACATTCGTCTATAGCACCACATCTCAAAAGCTTCGATTCTCTTCTGTTCCAGTTTTCCCACAGTCCATGTTTCACTACCATACAATGTTGTACTCCAGACGTACATCCTCAGAAATTTCTTCCTCAAATTAAGGCCGGTATTTGATATTAGTAGACTTCTCTTGGCCAGAAATGCCTTTTTTGCCATAGCGAGTCTGCTTTTGATGTCCTCCTTGCTCCGTCCGTCATTGGTTATTTTACTGCCTAGGTAGCAGAATTCCTTAACTTCATTGACTTCGTGACCATCAATCCTGATGTTAAGTATCTCGCTGTTCTCATTTCTACTACTTCTCATTACCTTCGTCTTTTTCCGATTTACTCTCAAACCATACTGTGTACTCATTAGACTGTTCATTCCGTTCAGCAGATCATTTAATTCTTCTTCACTTTCACTCAGGATAGCAATGTCATCAGCGAAACGTATCATTGATATCCTTTCACCTTGTATTTTAATTCCACTCCTGAACCTTTCTTTTATTTCCATCATCGCTTCCTCGATGTACAGATTGAAGAGTAGGGGCGAAAGGCTACAGCCTTGTCTTACTCCCTTCTTAATACGAGCACTTTGTTCTTGATCGTCCACTCTTATTATTCCCTCTTGGTTGTTGTACATTGTACATATTGTATATGACCCGTCTCTCCCTATAGCTTACCCCTACTTTTTTCAGAATCTTGAACAGCTTGCACCATTTTATATTGTCGAACGCTTTTTCCAGGTCGACAAATCCTATAAACGTGTCTTGATTTTTCTTTAGCCTTGCTTCCATTATTAGCCGTAACGTCAGAATTGTCTCTCTCGTGCCTTTACTTTTCCTAAAGCCGAACTGATCGTCACCTAGCGCATTCTCAATTTTGTTTTCCATTCTTCTGTATATTATTCTTGTAAGCAGCTTCGATGCATGAGCTGTTAAGCTGATTGTGCGATAATTCTCGCACTTGTCAGCTCTTGCCGTCTTCGGAATTGTGTGGATGATGCTTTTCCGAAAGTCACATGGTATGTCGCCAGACTCATATATTCTACACACCAACGTGAATAGTCGTTTCGTTGCCACTTCTCCCAATGATTATAGAAATTCTGATGGAATGTTATCTATCCCTTCTGCCTTATTCGACCGTAAGTCCACCAAAGCTCTTTTAAATTCCGATTCTAATACTGGATCCCCTATCTCTTCTAAATCGACTCCTGTTTCTTCTTCTATCACATCAGACAAATCTTCACCCTCATAGAGGCTTTCAATGCATTCTTTCCACCTATCTGCTCTCTCCTCTGGATTTAACAGTGGAATTCCCGTTGCACTCTTAATGTTACCACCGTTGCTTTTAATGTCACCAAAGGTTGTTTTGACTTTCCTGTATGCTGAGTCTGTCTTCACATTTTTCCTGCAGCCATTTCGTCTTAGCTTCCCTGCACTTCCTATTTATTTCATTCCTCAGCGACTTGTATTTCTGTATTCCTGATTTTCCCGGAACATGTTTGTACTTCCTCCTTTCATCAATCAACTGAAGTATTTCTTCTGTTACCCATGGTTTCTTCGCAGCTACCTTCTTTGTACCTATGTTTTCCTTCCCAACTTCTGTGATGGCCCTTTTTAGAGACGTCCATTCCTCTTCAACTGTGCTGCCTACTGCGCTATTCCTTATTGCTGTATCTATAGCATTAGAGAACTTCAAACGTATCTCGTCATTCCTTAGAACTTCCGTATCCCACTTCTTAGCTTATTGATTCTTCCTTACTAATGTCTTGAACTTCAGCCTACTCTTCATCATTACTATATTGTGATCTGAGTCTATATCTGCTCCTGGGTACGCCTTACAATCCAGTATCTGAGTTCGGAATCTCTGTCTGACCATGATGTAATCTAATTGAAATCTTCTCGTATCTCCCGGCCTTTTCCAAGTATACCTCCTCCTCTTGTGATTCTTGAACAGGGTATTCGCTATTACTAGCTGAAACTTGTTACAGAACTCAATTAGTCTTTCTCCTCTTTCATTCCTTGTCCCAAGCCCATATTCTCCTGTAACCTTTTCTTCTACTCCTTCCCCTACAACTGCATTCCAGTCGCCCATGACTATTAGATTTTCGTCCCCCTTCACATACTGCATTACCCTTTCAATATCCTCATACACTTTCTCCATCTGTTCATCTTCAGCTTGCGACGTCGGCATGTATACCTGAACTATCGTTGTCGGTGTTGGTCTGCTGTCGATTCTGATTAGAACAACCCGGTCACTGAACTGTTCACAGTAACGCACCCTCTGCCCTACCTTCCTATTCATAACGAATCCTACACCTGTTATACCATTTTCTGCTTCTGTTGATATTACCCGATACTCATCTGACCAGAAATCCTTGTCTTCCTTCCACTTCACTTCACTGACCCCTACTATATCTAGATTGAGCCTTTGCATTTCCCTTTTCAGATTTTCTAGTTTCCCTACCACGTTCAAGCTTCTGACATTCCACGCCTCGACTCGTAGAACGTTATCCTTTCGTTGACTATTCAATCTTTTCCTCTTGGTAACCTCCCCCTTGGCAGTCCCCTCCCGGAGATCCGAATGGGGACTATTCCGGAATCTTTTGCCAATGGAGAGATCATCATGACACTTCTTCAACTACAGGCCACATGTCCTGTGGATACACGTTACGTGTCTTTAATGCAGTGGTTTCCATTGCCTTCTGCATCCTCATGTCGTTGATCATTGCTGATTCTTCCGCCTTTAGGGGCAATTTCCCACCCCTAGGACAAGAGAGTGCCCTGAACATCTATCCGCTCCTCCGCCCTCTTTGACAAGGCCGTTGGCAGAATGAGGCTGATTTCTTATGCCGGAAGTCTTCGGCCGCCAATGCTGATTATTTATCAGAATTTAGGCAGTGCCGGGGATCGAACCCGGGACTGATATATTCTATATCAACCGAATAAATCAGAAGAATGTGTACGAACTTCCTGGTCTTATCTATACAGAGGCATGAACAATTAAAGTCCAGGAGCATGAAGTCTGTGTGTGCGAATGAAAGTCACTTTCTCTGCTGCCGCACTGTATTCTTTATTTTGATTATCTCATTTACGTAACATAGAATTCTAGACAATATTGTCTGCTCTTCAGGTACTTGCTATGCGTGTTCTTGAACTGAATGCCGTTAAGTACTGTTAACTGTCGTAATGTCAAGGGAAGCACCTAATAAGCATATACCACACAGTTGATATATTGTATCAAACGGCCTGTACTCTCCTCCTCAAAATGTATGGATCCTGACCCACAAGTAAAGAGAATAATAAGAGGTGCAATACTTTAAGTTTTATTTGTAGTTATATTGTTATTGCTGGAATGAAATGGATCAAACTTGTTGATTGAGGATGTAGCGCAGCAACAGAAGGTATTCACGCCGAATGGAAATGCTGCTATTTCATGTCTCTCAAAGTATATGTTCCTTTTATTTTTTCTGATCCTTCATCACCACCACCATCATCATCATCAAAAGACTAGGCCTTGTCGCTGCAACAATAGTTGTCTCTCCTCAGCTGAACGTTGGAAGTCAGCGTAGTGTTTAAATTTAAGTCTCTCCATCACAGAATCCAGGTGATTTTTCCGCTGTCGTTGAGCATTTTCTTTAAACTGCCACAATAAGATACGGGTATATCATAGTTTAAAGAAACTGTGTATAGTTTTAAAGACGTATATTATCATTTCTAGCAGCGTGTTTAAAATTTAATACTTTTTTGGCTTCGGGCTTTGTGTGTAAACCAAAGTATTTGTAGATGGTGAGGAATCTACTAGTATTAATGCAGTAGATAGGAACTGATGTTAACCACTATCACTGTTACATCTTTAGGATTGGTATCATATTCCGGTATGAGTGGGTATGTGGTCTGTTGGGACAGGGGATCATAGCGTGTTAATATTAAAGTGTAGGGAGATCGTTGTGGTGGCGTTGTTCCCGCGAGAGTGTTGCTGATATGGATCTCAGGAAATTCATGATGACTAAAAGTCAACATCAGCTGCACAGGGCTTAAAGTTTATTATGCTGCACCGGTATCGGCCTGATACCCATTCCCAGTGGTACACTGTAATTATCATTACGTAGTGTGAATAATCTTTAATAGAAGTCTTATTCTCAACAACATGTACATGGAAGACATAATACGTAGCATATGGTGAAAAACAAGAAGGTCTACAGAATAAATGAGCCAAAATGTGACTGTTTTGGACATTTGTGTGATTACAATCTAACAACAATCAGTGGTTGTGGCCATATATCATGACTGCACAAACGTCTTTATTCAGTGCTTCCTACAGTCGAAACATTTCTGATAGTCGTTTTACGTGGAGATACACATTTAAGGCCTTGAAATGAAGCACAAGAAACACACATGTAGTAAACTGTTCGTCCTTAGCCACAGAGTTAATCGACGTGTATGAAATTTATCACTACATGAAGATACAGTTCAAGGTTGTAAAACAGTCTTGCGCGAATACGTCATGACCAATATTTTCTTATGTTGTAATCACTAAATACACCTGATGTCAAACATTAATATATAGCAGGAAGAAAACCGCTAACACAGAAAGTAGCGGCTGCTATTGAGGTGACCATCTTGCTCGCAGCAACTATACAGCTTCATCACAGCACCAAACAGTGTCAGCCAGCAGCTAAACATGGCAACTCAGATTAGCAAATATGTACAGTAATTTACTAATCTAAATTATACATTAAGTAACTTGAGTGTGAGTAATGCGTAGCTTTGCTGTAAAACATTCACTTGCACTGCTCTATCTGTGAACGACCGGTCTAGTGCTGAATCCAGAATCCAGTGAACGAAAGTATAACTAATAGAATAACAAGTTGTCTCTTCTTGGTCCGTCTACAATGACCTCAACGTCGTTGCGACGTTAAACCCTAATCTTTCTTTCTTCTTCTTGGCAGCAACTGTAGACACTCCTGTCGCTGTCTTGATACTTGATGTGCTTTGTTGATACTAACGCTCACATTGTTGATACTGACTGAGGGGAGTCGTCATTATTCAAGTTTGGCAGGGGGATGTTTATTTCGGAAGTATTAAGATAACTTCACGCAGAAGCATAAAATAGACAGAGTTCTGTGCGCTTATGAGAAAGAACTTTCTCCCTTTGCAGCAGCACCTCATCGTGGGTCGCTGGATCAGCGAAGTATACGAAGAGATTGTACTAAAGCGCCACCTCATTCCCGTTTTCAGGAAGGACCGTTCGACAGACGAACACAATTGTTGGCGTTCATAGATGACGTCATTCTGTTGTAGACGTCAGGAACAAGTTCGATGATCAGACATTAAAACGTATATGGAGAACGAAACTCTGTTGTACGAAAATCAGTAGGGATACGCAAATTGTGATCTTGCGAAAGTAAAGTCGCTTTGTTCGTCCATGTTATCCAGAAAGTCATAGAAAATGGTGCCCAGGCTAATGAAATAATTCTGGGTTTTCGGGAGGGATACCATACGTTTCCACGTTTTCGTTGAGTGAAACAAATACGAGCGCAAAGAGTATCTGCCCAGATTTGCTATTCGTTTAAGTGCTTCCTAACAGACAGAAACGTGAAAGTCGTTTTTAACGGAACAAAATAGTGATATGTAAAGGTAATTTCGATGGTAACCAAAGGGAGTGTTCTTGGGCCATTACTGTTCACAATATAAACAAATGATCTGCTGTTTAGCGTTGGAAGCTCAGCGAGGCTTTTCATGGACAGTGCTGTTATCCATAGGAATATTGCAATGTGAAGATTAGCGAACGTAGAAATACCTACACAATATCGAAGATTGGTGCAGTCGTTGGCAGGTGCCACTTATGTGGCGTATTGCACGTAAGTAACCGAGGAGACCCGTAGCCTTCGAACGTACATTTGGCTTGGAAACAAAAACAACCGTAAAATATCTAAGAGTAACTAACCGAAGTAGCCTAAAGCGGGATAACCACATACAATTAGTTGTGGAAAAAGAAAATTGCATGCGGAGTATCACTAGAAGAATCTTCAGGAAACGTACAGGGTGTACGGAAAGATGCTGTGCAGTTATGACATACGTTGTAAATGACGCCCATGGCAGCTGTACAAGTCTGAACCCGCTTAATTTTATAGGAAAGCACTTCCTACAGATCTGATTGTAATACACTTCTCACGTACGTAGTTATTTCAGTTTTTAAGCCACAAAACATGGGGGGCCGATCTGAAAACGCTACAGATGTTGCTGCTCCACATAGAAAAAGTCTGGCGGAGTAAGGTACGGCGAGGGTAGTGGCCATAGGTTTTTTTAGATGACACTTTCCGCAAACATCTGTTCAGAAGACGTGTAGTGTTGGTAACTGTATGCTCAGTAATGCCATCTTGCTGAACCCATAACTAGTTGATATCGTCAACCTCTAGGGGCCAATGAAACCATGGATGATTAAAAATGACGTTCACGCTTCGCGGTTTCTTATTTTCTGAAGATGAAATGGCGTTACAAGCACAGCACTAGGAATCTTCATTGACCACGAACGTGTGTTTTGTGTGTCAACTTGACCAAAGAGGTGGAACCAGGCATGGTCTGTATTCAAGGTGACATCGGGAATACCATTTGTATTCCTCTCGATAAAAGATGTAACTGTTTGTACCAACGGATTTGCTTTTCATGGTCCGCTTTCTTCAGTTCTTGCAATGCTGTCACTTTATATGTAAGAAATTTCAGTGTTCGCTTAAGCGCTTTACGCGAGGTTTCAAACCAGATATCTTTTTCTTGCACCAGCTTGCGCAATGATTTTATTCGCCTCTGCTGCACAGAGTCAGAAATGTCCAGAAACTTTTGTTCGTTTAGTTTTGACGGTCTTCCAGTTCGTTCGAAGTATACCTGTAATACTGAGCCTATCATACGAAATTTGTCACTAAGTACGCTAACCGCATTACGATTAGGTACTTCGACAAATGCGTCCTGCAACTAAATCTGTATAGTTATCACCTACTCGAAACACATCTGCAACAAAATATACTATAATTTAAAAACAGTCCCAATATCTAAACACTACATATAGCATTTAATAGCTTTCATGAGCTGAGCAAGCACTTAAATGTTACGCAACAGGAGACTGAATTAACAAATAAAGCATATGAAAAAAAAACAAAAAAAAACATTTCTGCCAACAAGTGTTCTGCCAGTTTCGTTTCGAGCTTCAACCGTAATCTACATCCGTAGTGCAGCGCACAGCGAATTACCGTACACACTGTAGTTCATACACGAAACACAAGTGTCATATATATTAGTTCGACCGCTTCTGGACTATTGTTTATCAGTCGGGGAGGTTGGATTAATAGGAGAGGTAGAGGAAATTCAACAGAACGGCGCGTCATGTGATCGTTTAGTAAGCGCAACAGCATTTAATTGAAATATACAACCTATCATGGCGGATTCTACAAGACAGGCGCTGCGTACCAAGACAGCTTTATTGTTAAAATTTCGGGGGTGCACTTTCAAGGAAAGCGGACCAATATCATACTTTTTCCGGAATGATGACGGCGACAGTATCAGAGAAATTAGAGTTCGTATGGAGGCCTTATAAAAGTAATTCTTTCAGCACACCACACACTGTAACGAGTAGGGACATAGGTTAATGTGCAAAGAAACATACAATTTGGCCGTGACTGCACAAACTGATCAAATTCCTGTGCATCGTAAGCTGCCAAATGCTTTTTCCAAGTTAAAAATGAAGTTTAAGTTGTGGAATTTTTGGAGGCGCATAGAAACAAGTAATTTTAGCTTAGCTCTAGGTGGATTGGATTGATATTGGTCTCGTTTTATAAGAGTCGGTGGCCATGTATCCCTGGGTTGGCGCTCCATAACTGTGTCCCAGGCCGCCGGCCCGCTTTGTGCCAGTGGCTATTGTCCTCTGCTGCCTGCGGTCCAGCGTATCGCCTGGTAACTTACAAAGCTGGCTGTCAAGTAGTGCAAAGTGAAAATCCGTTCTCCCAGTTACTGATATTTTCAGCCGCTCTTATATTCCGTCTATTGTCTCCAGATTTATACTGCCGCAAAAGCTACCTGGTAGATGTGATTCTCTGTTAGATTCCTTTAGGTCCAGTCCAATCAGTTTAGCTTTCCTTCTTTCCAGCATGGCTGAGTCTGACATTGGATATGTGTTCCTTGCAAACGCAGTGATGTGATTGGCCGGTGTAGGACTTCCCATGTTCAGAGAAGGCGATCCATTTCTGGAGCGCAAAGCATCAGCATGTTTTCAGTACTCATTACGTAACTGTATCTTTGTATATGGCTAATACCGGAAGTGCAGTACATTTTACAGAAAGTATGACAGTGTAAGACCTCACGAATGTCTTCTATCCGATTGCTTCGTTCTATCGCCATATTTTTTCCTTACTGATCATCGTTTCCACTGCCACAGGTTTGCTTATTTTACGAAGTGACACGATGTCACAAGTCTCACGAAGCAGACCTCTGGTTTGCCGCATTTTTTCTCAACTGTAACAGATCGAATCTGGGTAAATGTTACACTGTTGTTTTAAATATCAATCTTACGACATAAAATAAGGGAACACTGACGCCATCATGGCAGTGGTGTTATACCGAAGTAATGCTTGCTTCTAACTGTACAATGAAAAAGTTTTAAATAAACTAACAGTATTTCAGATAGTTGAAAATAATAGTTAAAAATATTGATCTTTCCTGTGGTTAACAGACGAAATATTGATGAGATATAACAACAGCCTTTATTCGTTTATTATCCAGTTAATGTCAATAATGACATTCGACAGGCCGATTTTTATTCCTACCTATCGAACTTCATAGTCTTATCGCGATACTAACTCTAATTTCATTATGTTCAGATCACATAACAGCTTGTACAAATGCTTCGAAGGTACAGACATAACATTTACTTCCTCAAATTTCACTTCTGTAACCTTGGCCACGACTAGGGTTTGTAGTCTGTGGAATGTTGATACAGATGGTGTGATTAAGGGAATGTTTCATTTTTAATGAATTTTCTGTCTCCTTAATTCCGAAGACAAATGTCCGAACATATCTCTAAATCATTTTAAAACTTAAAACTGATCACTAACGCGTTGTTTACTCCATGATAATATCCTCGTGCAAATAGTGCCGGAAAGCTTCAAATTGCCCCCTCGCGCTTTGCTAGCATGCGCTAATGTGAACCACAGCAATTTGCGACATGTTCACATGTTACTAACTGTGCGATTCCAGAGTTTTTGACAATACTGGCCTCTTATATCTGAATTCTGCACTTCACACATCCCTTCACGAAACCGGATTTCCGTAGATAATCATAAGCGAAGGTGGAGTAATTACTCCAACTAAGCCTTTCCCAAACGAAGTTATCCACGTGCAGTCATCTACAGCGCTGCCCCGAAGGAAGCAGATAGCTGTGACAGTGTTTACTGGTGTAGCACCCTCATACTGGGTGGAAGCTGCGACAGCAGAGCTCGCGACTACTTTGTAAGGCACCGGGATGCAACAGTACGGTCTCTTGTAATTCTAAATCGACTCTTAATTTTGATGACCCACAAAAGACGAGGTAAATACCAGTTAGGGTAAGAAACTATGAATTTAATACTAAGCAAGCAATTAGCAATTAAAAATGTTACCTGGACAGCAATGGCGTGCGTGAGCGCTCCTGGAAGTTATACAATGAGCTAAATTATCGACTTATGACTATGATAAGTACGATTGACCACATCTCAACTATTCGACTTTAACAGCAAACACTATACTAGAGAAGATCTAGTCATTATACCCGGATTTGTGAAGGTTAGTGCGAAGTGAAGACTTCCCAAATAATATTCTACGAAATTGGGAAAACGCTCGCTTGGTAACACGTTTACATCTGCAAGACCACTGTGGTTCGCGTGATTACATGCTAGCAGAACGCGAGAGAACGATCTGAAGATATATCCGAACAGACATCTACATCTACATGACTACTCTGCAATACACTTTTAAGTGCTTGGCAGAGGGTTCATCGAACCACAATCATACTATCTCTCTACTATTCCACTCCCGAACAGCGCGCGGGAAAAACGAACACCTAAACCTTTTTGTTCGAGCTCTGATTTCTCTTATTTTATTTTGATGATCATTCCTACCTATGTAGGTTGGGCTCAACAAAATATTTTCGCATTCGGAAGAGAAAGTTGGTGACTGAAATTTCGTAAAAAGGTCTCGCCGCGACGAAAAACGTCTTTGCTGTAATGACTTCCATCCCAACTCGTGTATCATATCTGCCACACTCTCTCCCCTATTACGTGATAATACAAAACGAGCTGCCTTTTTTTGCACCCTTTCGATGTCCTTCGTCAATCCCACCTGGTAAGGATCCCACACCGCGCAGCAATATTCTAACAGAGGACGAACGAGTGTGGTGTAAGCTGGCTCTTTAGTGGACTTGTTGCATCTTCTAAGTGTCCTGCCAATGAAACGCAACCTTTGACTCGCCTTCCCCACAATATTATTTATGTGGTCCTTCCAACTGAAATTGTTCGTAATTTTAACACCCAGGTACTTAGCTGAATTGACAGCCTTGAGAATTGTACTATTTATCGAGTAATCGAATTCCAACGGATTTCTTTTGGAACCCATGTGGATCATCTCACACTTTTCGTTATTTAGCGTCAACTGCCACCTGACACACCATACAGCAATCTTTTCTAAATCACTTTGCAACTGATACTGGTCTTCGGATGACCTTACTAGACGGTAAATTACAGCATCATCTGCGAACAATCTAAGAGAACTGCTCAGATTGTCACCCAGGTCATTTATATAGATCAGGAACAGAAGAGGTCCCAGGACGCTTCCCTGGGGAACACCTGATATCACTTCAGTTTTACTCGATGATTTGCCGTCTATTACTACGAACTGCGACCTTCCTGACAGGAAATCACGAATCCAGTCGCACAACTGAGACGATACCCCATAGCTCCGCAGCTTGATTAGAAGTCGCTTGTGAGGAACGGTGTCAAAAGCTTTCCGGAAATCTAGAAATACGGAATCAACTTGAGATCCCCTGTCGATAGCGGCCATTACTTCGTGCGAATAAAGAGCTAGCTGCGTTGCACAAGAGCGATGTTTTCTGAAGCCATGCTGATTACGTGTCAATAGATCGTTCCCTTCGAGGTGATTCATAATGTTTGAATGCAGTATATGCTCCAAAACCCTACTGCAAACTGACGTCAATGATATAGGTCTGTAGTTAAATGGGTTACTCCTACTACCCTTCTTGAACACTGGTGCGACCTGCGCAATTTTCCAATCTGTAGGTACAGATCTATCGGTGAGCGAGCGGTTGTATATGAGTGCTAAGTAGGGAGCTATAGTATCAGCGTAATCTGAAAGGAACCTAATCGGTATACAATCTGGACCTGAAGACTTGCCCGTATCAAGCGATTTGAGTTGCTTCGCAACCCCTAAGGAATCTACTTCTAAGAAACTCATGCTAGCAGATGTTCGTGTTTCAAATTCTGGAATATTCCATTCGTCTTCCCTGGTGAAGGAATTTCGGAAAACTGCGTTCAATAACTCCGCTTTAGCGGCACAGTCGTCGGTAACAGTACCATCGGCACTGCGCAGCGAAGGTATTGACTGCGTCTTGCCGCTTGTGTACTTTACATACGACCAGAATTTCTTCGGATTTTCTACCAAATTTCGAGACATTGTTTCGTTGTGCAACCTATTGAAGGCATCTCGCATCGAAGTCCGTGTCAAATTTCGCGCGTCTGTAAATTTTAGCCCATCTTCGGGATTTCGCGTTCTTCTGAACTTCGCATGCTTTTTCCGTTGCTTCTGCAACAGCGTTCGGACCTTTTTTGTGTACCACGGGGGATCCGTTCCATCTCTTACCAATTTTTGAGGTATGAATCTCTCAACTGCTGTCGCTACTATATCTTTGAATTTGAGCCACATCTCGTCTACATTTGCATAGTCAGTTCGGAAGGAATGGAATTGTCTTTTAGGAAGGCTTCTAGTGACACTTTATCCGCTTTTTTAAATAAAATTATTTTTCGTTTGTTTCTGATGGATTTGGAAGAAACGGTATTGAGCCTAGCTACAACGACCTTGTAATCACTAATCCCTGTATCAGTCATGATGCTCTCTATCAACTCTGGATTGTTTGTGGCTAAGAGGTCAAGTGTGTTTTCGCAACCATTTACAATTCGCGTGGGTTCGTGGACTAACTGCTCGAAATAATTTTCGGAGAAAGCATTTAGGACAATCTCGGAAGATGTTTTCTGCCTACCACCGGTTTTGAACAAGTATTTTTGCCAACATACCGAGGGTAGGTTGAAGTCCCCACCAACTATAACCGTATGAGTGGTGTATTTATTTGTTACGAGACTCAAACTTTCTCTCAACTGTTCCGCAACTGTATCATGGGAGTCTGGGGGTCGGTAGAAGGAGCCAATTAATAACTTAATTCGGCTGTTAAGTATAACCTCCACCCATACCAATTCGCACAGGGTATCTACTTCGACTTCACAACAAGATAAACCACTACTGACAGACACAAACACTCCACCACCAATTCTGCCTAATCTATCTTTCCTGAACACCGTCTGAGACTTCGTAAAAATTTCTGCAGAACTTATTTCAGGCTTAAGCTAGCTTTCTGTACCTATAACGATATCAACGTCTGTGCTTTCTATTAGCGCTTGAAGCTCAGGGACTTTTCCAGCGCAACTAGAACAATTTACAACTATAATTCCGACTGTTCCTTGATCCAAGCACGTCCTGTATTTGCCATGCACCGTTTGACATTGCAGCCCACCTCGTACTTTCCCGAGGCCTTCTAACCTAAAAAACCGCCCAGTCCACGCCACACAGCCTCCGCTACCCGTGTAGCCGCCAGCTGAGTGTAGTGAACTCCTGACCTATTCAGCGGAACCCGAAACCCCACCACCCTATGGCGCAAGTCAAGGAATCTGCAGCCAACACGGTCGCAAAACCGTCTGAGCCTCTGATTCAGACCCTCCACCCGGCTCTGCACCAAAGGTCCGCAGTCGGTTCTGTCGACGATGCTGCAAATGGTGAGCTCTGCCTTCATCTCGTAAGCAAGACCGGCAGCCTTCACCAAATCAGATAGCCGCTGGAATCCAGAGAGAATTTCCTCAGATCCAAAGCGACACACATCATTAGTGCCGACATGTGCCACCACCTGCAGCTGGCTGCACCCTGTGCTCTTCATGGCATCCGGAAGGACCCTTTCCACATCAGGAATGACTCCTCCCGGAATGCACACGGAGTGCACACTGGATTTCTTCCCTTCCTTAGCCGCCGTATCCCTAAGGGGCCCCATTACGCGCCTAACATTGGAGCTCCCAACTACGCAACAGTACGAGATACCATCAATAATGTGACTAATTCTTTGCTGACTTGGCTGACAGTTATATTACGCCTAATGAATATATCATCCATTACACTCGGTTTTAAGGCTACGTGCGTCATATTTTTTTGAGTTTATCGTTGGTGTTAAACTAGTGCAGTTGTACATTTTTGTAATATTCAGGGTGAGTCAAGTTGCCGATGTGATTGTCGTTAATACTCGGGAGAGCTTCTAATGTACGAATCAGATTGCTATTCCTACAAGTTTTGGATTAGAAAGCGGTTATTTTTAGTTACGTGGAGTTATTTGACATCATATAACTCGATGAGTTTGTCCATGCCCTGAACAATACGAGCTTTCCTGTAACGTAACAAGAGAACAAAAGTACAGTCGAGTAAATTGTCGTTTAGTGCTCACATTGAAGGACTCAGTGAGAAGAAGTAGAAAGTACGTATAATGCGAGACAGTAGTCCGCAGATTCAGTTCATTTTGGTGTCGTTTGTATGAAAACCGATTCGATACTCGGCACATTTCGGATTCATATGTGTTGCATTGTTATTGTTTTCTGCGAAAAACTGTTCCATCAGTTCATTTCTCTTCTTAAGAACAGCCACAGTCGTTAAAGGAGGAATATCTGCTAGTGCTAGACCACCAGGTTCGACTTTACTAACGTAAATTAACATTTGTAAATATTTTAAATGTAAAGGTAACAGCTCACCGAGTAGCAGAGGAGTTGGATTAAAAGCCTGAAAACTTCACTAGCTTTCGAATAAGTCCTTTTTCGAACTAGAGTACACGCACGCACACACACACACACACACACACACACACACACACACACACACACACACACACACTGAAATATGTACCTGTTTTTATGTGAGAATACTTCCTTGGAAAGTTCAAGGTTTGACAGTTAAATTTTTGACAGGGGAGGGACATATCATATAGCGGACAAGAAAAGGAAAATGTTTTGCTGCTAAATTCAATGGCATGGCTTAATTTTATCTTTAGTGTCATAAAATACCTTTCCTCGTCGGAACATCGCAAATATCAGAGTCACAGGTTGTGATTGAAAAACATTGAACTTGGTAATGCCAGACCGTATAGTTGTTACGGTTAATGTGAAAAGTCGATTTTGCATCAAAATATTACTATCGGATGACGTTAAAATTATGAACTGTAGAGTCGAATGATGTACGCTGTAATATGGAAACGGCAGCGTGCTTATGGCGTGAGATCGTTGCGTCGTCAAATTGGCCACTCCCATCTTATTTAAGAGGAGGTAAAAGGCTGAAGTATTATATATTTATTCGTCTCGACGGTGGTAAGTCCACCACCTTCAGTGCTGATGCACAACTACGTTTGCCCTCCTGTGGGAGTCTCAAAGTAGCGAGCGTGGAGAACGTGGACAGGAGGCGCTAGGTGGGCCGAGAGGCGCCGAGGTAGCCCGAACCATTATGATAAACAATGTGTCCGGATGGCGCGGTGGTTAACGTAACTACCTAGTAAGGGTTCGACACCTGCTCCGACACACATTTTGGCTCGGCGTCGCTGATTCCGCATAAAGTCCCGATGCAGCTGAATCAATAGCGCCTTTCCTTTCCTTTCCTTTCCTTTCCTTTCCTTTCCTTTCCATTCCATTCCTTTCCTTTCTCCCCCTTCATCTTCAATTTACGTAACCTCTACTCAATCAAACGTAATCTATTTTAAGCAGCTCATTGTTATTTCATAATAAAATTACGCTAAAAAAAATACAGGATCTTCTCGTGCAGCAGGTCGAAGAGGAAGCACAAGAGTGAGTTTTACCTCGTTTTCACATTTTTTCAAAACACTAAAAGAAGAAAATTCCCATTCCCATATACAGGGTGTTACAAAAAGGTACAGCCATACTTTCAGAAAACATTCCACACACACAAATAAAGAAAAGATGTTATGTGGAGATGTGTCCGGAAACGCTTAATTCCCATGTTAGAGCTCATTTTTGTTTCGTCAGTATGTACTGTACTTCCTCGATTCACCGCCATGATTTCATACGGGATACTCTACCTGTGCTGCTAGAACATGTGCCTTTACAAGTACGACACAACATGTGGTTCATGCACGATGGAGCTCCTGCACATTTCAGTCGAAGTGTTCGTACGCTTCTCAACAACAGATTCGGCGACCGATGGATTGGTAGAGGCGGACCAATTGCATGGCCTCCACGCTCTCCTGACCTCAACCCTCGACTTTCATTTATGGGGGCATTTGAAAGCTCTTGTCTACGCAACCCCGGTACCAATGTAGAGACTCTTCGTGCTCGTATTGTGAACGGCTGTGATACAATACGCCATTCTCCACGGCTGCATCAGCGCATCAGGGATTCCATGCGACGGAGGGTGGATGCATGTATTCTCGCTAACGGACGACATTTTGAACATTTCCTGTAACAAAGTGTTTGAAGTCACGCTGGTTCTGTTGCTGTGTGTTTCCATTCCACGATTAATGTGATTTGAAGAGAAGTAATAAAATGAAAGTAAGCGTTTCCTGACACGTGTCCACATAACATATTTTCTTTCTTTGTTTGTGAGGAATGTTTCCTGAAAGTTTTGTTTTTGGATTCCGTTAGTAGCAGCAAAACTTACGCTACCTACGGTTCTCGAAATTTCACGGAATGCTGTATTTTGGTTGTGTACAAAACATATAACCCTCTCTCGTTGCATGCATGTGCGTCAGTCATCTTTTTAGTCACTGATGGGACCTCCGACGTCAAAAACGTGCCGAATGTCAAAGCAGCCGAAAGCTATCTCCTTCGTTAATTACCTCGGCATCTGTTGATAATCACCTTTTCTCCGGTTACTTGTAGATAGTGTAAAAAGGAATGCGGGACGCTTCTTTGACACCAAAGTATCGGCGCTGATGGCGCGTCGAGTCTTTTTGCACAAGCTACAACTGTAACTATTTTTAGCCGCTTTAAAGCCTCTGTAATATGCAAGCAAAACGGTTCTGCACGCCTGGTGGCGCTTGCCACATTGTTTTGTTTACGCTGTGCGGAGAGTGTTTGCCACGGGGCCGGCGGCGAGGACGGCCGTCTATTCCGGGAAGCCGCTCGCCGCAGCGGCGGTGTTTGCGCACAGCACAGCGGTGACTCGACGTCGACGTCTGCGCCTGTCGCGCTGCCCACAGGCCACAGGCGGGTCTGCCGAGTTCGCTGTCTGGCCCGCGGCGTAGATTAGACCGCAGCCGCCTGGGAATCCGCGCCTCGTGACCGGGGAGCTTAACTGCCCTCGCCTAAGCGGCCGGCCGGCGGAGTTGCGCCGGAAGCTGCGGCCTAATCTTGCCGAGGGTCACCCGGCGTCCTACTAACTTCCTGCCCCTCCCCTAGCGCTGTAAACGTGATGCCTGTAGCTCCCAGCTCAACGGGAGAATCGTACAAGGTTCTACACAACAAATGTAGGTCTTTGAAAGAAGGTAAACAACAACGAAATTTATTTGAATGTACGAGTGGCGTTCAGTAAGCAACGGACACACATTTTTTTTTCTGACAGCACGTTGGTTTTATTCCGGATTCCGGTATAACATATTATTGCCCCTCTTTTGGTTACATAATCCTATTCTTCAACATAATCTCCGCTCAATGCGACGGCCTTACGCCACCTTACTTGGAGTGCCTATATGCCCGCATATTACCAGTCTACTGACAACGTCGAAGCCAACGTCTTGTTATTTCAATAACCCTCCCTTCATCCACGTACTGCTTCCCACAAAGTGCATCCTTCATTGGGCCAAACAGATGGAAGTCGGGAGGTGCGACATACAGGCTGTAGAGTGGATGGGTGGGTGAGCAAGAACAGTCCAGCGAAGTTTTGTGGCCATCTCTCGGGTGCGCAGTCTTATATGAGGCCTTCCATTGTCATGGAGAAGGAGGCGTTAGCGCTTTTGTACTGACTAAGTTTCCTGAGGGTATCACAAAACACTACTGAGTTGATCGTTGTACCATGAGGAGGACATCAAAGACAATAACCTCGTCAGAATCCCGTAAGATCGTGATTTTTATGGATGAGGGTGTGGTTCAAAAATGGCTCTGAACACTATGGGACTTAACATCTGAGGTCATCAGTCCTCTAGAGTTAGAGCCGGCCGGAGTGGCCGAGAGGTTCTAGGCGCTACAGTCTGGAACCGCTGGACCGATACGGTCGTAGATTCAAATCCTGCCTCGGGCATGGATGTGTGTGCTGTCGTTCGGTTTGCGTTGTTCTAAGTTCTAGGGGACTGATGACCTCAGAAGTCCCATAGTGCTTAGAGCCATTTGAACCTAGACTTAGAGCTACTTAAACCCAACTAACCTAAGGACATCACACACATCCATGCCCGAGGCGGGATTCGAACCTGCGACCGCAGCAGCCGCGTGGTTCCGGACTGAAGAGCATGGAACCGCTAGACCACAGTGAAGGTGTGGCTTTGAACATTTTCTTTGGAGGAAACGCTGCGTGGTGCCACTCCATGACTTGCCGTCTTGTTTCCGGTTCGAAGTGATGAACTCATGTTTCATCGCCTGTGACGACGTTCGGCGAAAATTGTTGCTATCAGCTTCTTAACGCGCAAGCAGTTCCGCACCGATCGACCTTCGTTGCTGTTTATGATTTTCTGCTAGGCTACAAGGTTCAAATGGTTCAAATGGCTCTGAGCACTATGGGACTTAACATCTATGGCCATCTGTCCCCTAGAACTTACAACTACTTAAACCTAACTAACCTAAGGACATCACACAACACCCAGCAGGCTACAAGGAACCTAGTGGGCGCGCACCTTTGAGTCCCTACTGGTGGACGAGTGTGTCAGCACAACCAACAGAGACGTCTAGCTGAGCAGCAGGGTGTTTGATTGCGACCCGTCGATCACCTCTAATGAGTGTCCGCACGTTCCAGAGTTGTAGGAGTCACAGCTGGGTGTACCGAGCGAGCTGGAGCAATGGTTAGCAAAGAGGGTTCACATTCGGGAGGACGACGGTTCAAACACACGTCCGGTCATCTGATTTAGGTTTTCTGTGATTTCCCTAAATCGCTTCACGCAAACGGTGGAATGGTTCCTTAGCAAGGGCATGTAAGAGTTTCTTCCCCATCCTTTCCTAACGCAATGGGACCGAACACCTCACTGTTTCTTCACTGCCAGGTCTCCGTAGCTATTCTGCAAGTGCCTATGGAACATGTGCGAAGCTCTGGTTTTCCGCTAAAAGAAACTTACTGACAACTCTCTGCTTGGGACGCAACTGCGTTAAAGACGCCCATTTTGAAGGCTACGTATCGGAACATCATGAAACATTAAGTGCTGAAGCGGGAACATTGCATGATGTCTCACAACAAATTTTGCATTTTTCCAATCGAAACTGGCCTAGGAAAAGATATGTGCATTCTTTTTGAGTGCCCCTCGCAAATATAAATTGTATACCGTAGATACGACGACAAAACACTTTTGAAATATTTTTTCATTCCTATAGACTAGATTTCCAGCCTTTTCAGTACGTGGAAGTACTGTCTCTATGAAAAATTATTTCGAAAAATATGTTTCTTTACTTCAGACTGTCTAAGATGTACGATCTCGGAAGTGCTATTTATTATGCTACGCAAAGTATCGCATTTATATTGGCTCGGCACAAATTACTTCTTGCCTATAAAGGGAATAAACTACGTGTCAAGCAAACGTTGTTTAGCTACCTGGTGGACAATAACCAGCAAGTCTGCCTTTCTTGTAAGTTTGTTCGTGACACAGATATCAACAGAAGTACGTACTTTTTAAAAACGTCCCTATATTTTTATCGACAATGTACTTCCTCTGCTCAAGACATCTTCAAAAAACGTATCGCAATGTATCATTTACATAAAATGACATTAATAAAAATGTGACGAAATATTGAATTTGACTCTCTTCCACTAGCACACGTTGTAGGTATACCTGGATTAGCGTAACTCGTCCAGTTGGCTGAGTTGACAGTATCCCCGTAGAAACTCAAGGAAGGTGCACACTGACCATTACTGGTCTGCTGCCTTACGTTCTCCATAGATGAGCAGCATTTCTACCTTCTCTTCGATAGTGGACACTGTACTGACACAGACCTTCTACAGTGATAGCCAGCTGAAAAATGGTTCAAATGGCTCTGAGCACTATGGGATTTAACATCTGAGGTCATCAGTCTCCTAGGACTTAGAACTACTTAAACCTAACTAACCTAAGGACATCACACACATCCATTCCCGATGCAGGATTCGAAGCTGCGACCGTAGCGGCCGGCTGAAAGATCGGTGTACATTTTCCTTGTTCTTTCTTTTGGTTATTACCAACTCCAGCAAGTGGACGAGCTACATTACCAATTATACCTGCTAAAAAAACTTGTGCTTTTAATAATTTTTAAATTTTGCTTCCGGACAAGAAGGTAGAGTAAGAAATATAAATGAGAGGCAGTGTATAGTTATGTAACTGATGACACTTGCACTATTTTTTTTTTTTACCTGTGACATATACAGGGTGTACATTTTGACTGAAGACATTGAAATAATTCGAAACCTACACATCGGATGGAGAAAAAAAGGTTTAGTTCCAATTTGTTTGCTTCGGATCGAGACAGTCAATGATACCATACACGACCCCCGACACTACCCCGTGCGTTGTTGGCGGGGGGATCAACTTTGAAATCTTGAATGGGAACCCTCGTTTTTTAATACAGATTAAAATTCTAGAGCAAAGCATTTTCTTCGTTTCGCCACAGACAGCTCTGTAATCGGAGTAATAGAAATGGCTACACAATCGTAATTTAGGACGTTCTACTCAAAGGCCCTTGAATATCAAGAGGCACTTCAATGCCGCGAGGGTAGGACAGGCCAGAATTTCGTAACTTCTATTGGAAACCCCATTCGCGACGATGTATTCCTCCAGCATATCGAACAGGAGATCACTCGACGCGCCACTGTGGCCGTGGATCGTGGCGAACACTACTCCGTTTTTCCAGTTAGATTAAGTGTTCAAATGTAGTACCGCTAGCATCAATACACTTAATGATTCGCTTTTCAAATGAGCGTACACAGGACACAAGCATATCGGCGGGAATGTTAACGCAGACGTTTCTTACGCGGTCGACCATGTCTTCACCGCCTGTTGGCAAGTGCTGATACGCCAGATCTTCTAACTATCACCACAGAACGAAATCCGGCGACCTCATATCCGGCGACTCAGTGGACCAATTAATAGGGCCACCTTCACCGATCCACCGACCAGTATAAACACGGTCTATTACCTCCCGTTCTTCACTTGCCTAATGCGCTGGAGCCAGTGGGTCTGTTGCCCATGATGTCACACCATACGTTAACTGACTAAGGACGTCGATGGTCAACTTGCATTAGCCGGTCGGGGTGGCCGAGCGGTTCTAGGCGCTTCAGTCTGGAACCACACGACCGCTACGGTCGCAGTTTCAAATCCTGCCTCTGGCATGGATGTGTGTGATGTCCCTAGGTTAGTTAGGTTTAAGTAGTTCTAAGTTCTAGGGGACTGATGACCTCAGATGTTAAGTCCCGTACTGCTCAGAGCGATTTCAACTTGCATTAACCAGGGAAATTGTTTACACTCCAGTAAAGCATGTAATGCCGGTTAACGCTACAATGGTTTGTGAATGTAGACTCATTGGAAAAAAGAACATTGGGTTGGTTTTTACTTGTTGGCGTGCTCATTCACAAAATATTAGCCGGTTATAGAAATCGGCGTCTGAAGTTTTTCATGCAGTGAGACGTGGTATGGATGACGATGGAAAACTGTGAAAATACTGCTTACGGACATACTGGAATTGCGGTGTAATTGGCGGGTGCTTATTTGTGGGTTATGGTGCACTGCCGCTGGTGCAGCTACTTCATTAGCTCCGCCTTCATTTCCTTTTGCTGGTCTGTAAACTGCCATTAGACATAAAGGCGTTCACCACCTTGTGGAAAAACGAACGACAGCGAGCTTTCTCTGGAAAACGCTCGGCATACAAGGCAGCAGCTGTCTCAACATTTCTCCCACATTCTCTGTAAATCAGGATCATTTCATTTTTTTCTTCTGTGGTTGCAACATTCATCGTCGACTTGCACGTCTGTTCTCCAGATGATAAGCTGGTGTGCAGGCAGTAAACAATGCGCAAGTATTTTAGTGTTTAGAGCCGCTATCTGTTCTATGTCAGCACGATACGCGAGCTCAGCGGTGCACCGTCTGTTACGACACGTCGTAGTTCGCTGTACCGCCACATGGGCGCGCCGAGTAGTCCCCTGTTCGATATGTCAGAGGAATCAACCCGCGAATGTGGTTTCCAATTAGAAGATATGAAATACTGGCCTGTCCTACCGTTTCAGCATGTGCCAATGTATAATCACGGGCCATTGACTGGCATGTCAGAAAATTACGATTCTGTACCCATTTCTATTCCTCCGATTACAGCGCCATCTATGGCGAAACGCAGAAAATGCTTCAGACAAAATATGATTATATTTTGTCCTAGAATCATAATCTGCAATAAAAAACGGGGGTTCCCACTGAAGATTTCAAAGTTGACCCCCGCCACCTAAGCATCCCTGCGGGTCGAGTGTGGGTCGTTGGATGTCTGCCTCCGAGTAAAAAACAAATTACAACTTTTTCCGATGTGTAGTTTTAGAGGCATTTCAATGACTTCATTTAAAATAAACACCCTGTATATGCAGCTAAGCTGTTGTGATTCTTGAAATTTTCCCGGCGTCAGGAGTATTCCACGAGTATTCCGATGACGTCGACTTCTTGCCACGATATTTGGGCTGACAAGCATTCAGCCATCGTCAGGTGAGTTTCTCCCGCTGGAGCTAGTTCTCATCGTTAAATTAACGCGGACATGCATAGACGAGCGAGCTTTGTCGAGTTTTACACGTTTGCATAATGCTGATACAACACGAGCGCTCTCAGTCAGAATGCGGGCATGTGAAGTTAGGTCCAGATGTCAGTTTTATGAAGTTAACTGTCGCCAGGCATAATATGTTTCCTTAAACGTTTTACAGAAAATCTTCTGAGTTATGATGGCGGTTTTCAACTGGAAGGCGGGGTTTCCGGTGATTTTTTTAACATCTACAGAAACGAAACATTTTATGACCAGTGACACATCTAGTAACATTTAATTTTACGAAATATTTTACGACTAATGACACTTTCAGCAACAGTTAGTTTCACAAATTTGAATCTGAATTTATATTCGAATGCACGCATTTTAATAGAGAGTTCGCACATTGTGTCACCATTATGCACGCATCTGCGCGTCATGGATGGAGGCAATATTTCCATATGGCGCGTAACTCGAGAGAGGTCGCTAATGTAGCGGCTTCCTATGCGCATGCGTCTACTGTCCAATTTTTGGTATAAAGTTAAGAATGTAAACTACTGCAAAACAGTCACCTGAAGATGGCTGAATGGTTGTCAGCCGAAATATCATGGCAAGAAGTCGATCTCATCAGCTACAAGCCCGAAATTTCGTGGAATAGCTATGCTCTTAATGAAAAAAGCATTTTATAACAATATTGAAGTAGTTAACTACGCAAATTCTATCCAGTATATTTAATACTCATGTACATATAATCATAAAACTTGCAATAAACTGAATCTGTGTTGACCAAAAGCCAATATTTGAATGTTGTCTTAATTTAAGAGACAAAGCAATAGTTCACATAATGATTTTGTGCAGTAAATTTTATTAGTTATAATAAAATAAAAGCAGTGAGCCCACAGCCCACACTATCATCACCGGCTGACGCAAAAGCCATGCAACTAGTTTTAAGCAATTCATTATATTTGAATAGCAATAATGGTACCGATTATTAAAATACTAAAAGAAAAAGATGTCCATTACTATACATTACAAATAACTTTAGCTCAGAAAGGGGTAAATAATGCTATTACTCAAATATTTATTTATGTGCGTATGTGCAATCCATGAAGGATTCAAGAGGTGGATTTGAGAGAAAACTGAAAACAATATTTCTGCGTAATTAACGGGTGAGCTTAGGAAGCGCCTGACATTGCACTCGCATTCTAGAGTAGCAGCTTTCAAACCCGTGTCGTCGTATCCTATTTTCCTGATTTCTATTTTCCGTGGTTTCCTAAATTGCTGGAGGGGAATGCCGGGATTATTCCTCTGAAAAGGACACGGCTGATTTCTTCCCTCCCCATCCGGCCCCGTGCCTAAGCTTCATCCCTATCGATTTAGTCGTTAACGAGATGTTAAATAATAGAAAAAAGTACACTTAATGTATAGATAAACTAAATATTTACATTTTTATCCACAAGACTGCTGCGCAGTTCACACGTAATTGTTTAGCAGAGGACACACATGCCACTACCACACTATTTCTTGACCATTACACTATCAAATAGCAAGTGGAAGAAAGCACGTTAATCTTTCCATGTGAGATTTGATTTGTCTTGTTATCTTACAGTGGTCACTTCTCTGTAAATAGATGGGAGTAACAAAATATTTTAGCATCTGAGGGAGAAAGTTAATGATTGAAATGAAAAGAGTACGTCGCAGCGAAAGTCTTTATTTCAATGATAGTTATGAGTGACACTATCTCCCTTGCTTCGAGATAATGCAAAATGAACTTCCCTTATTTGAAATTTTTCCATGTCCTCCGTCATTCCTACCTGGTAAGGATCCCACATCGGCAGCAATAACCCAGAAGAGGACGAATAAGTGTAATGCAGGCAGTTTCTTCAGTACATTTGTTGCCTCTTAGTAGTAAAATAGCCCAATGGATAGCCCGTCAAAACTGAATAAGCATCAACCATGAAAACCGGAAGAATGTGTTCTGAACTGTGAAACAAGAAGCAAAATAGAAACAGTGAACGGTCCAAACTGAAGATGTGCTACATCGATCAAATTTCAAGCATCACGGTGAAGTAGTTGTGTGGTCACGGTGTTGCTCTGCGAAGGGGGAGAACCGTGTTCAGATCTCTCTCGTACCCCATTTTTCTTTGTACAGAATTATGAACTTTTCGTGTGCTCATTGACGTGTGTTCTCCTTCTGTAGTTTTTTCAATAGTCATACTTTACATTGATTATAGGATATGAAACACATGGTAAGAATATACGTATTTACCATCGCAAGTAAATGTGATGAACGGTGAGAGGAAGTGAGATGTCACATAGACCTCTCACAACAATAAAAACAATAGGTAAACGGACGTGAACTGTATCAGAACAAAAGAATGTAAGAGTAAAAACTTCCAAAACAGAATGCAAGAGTCATTACGTGTGGTACTTATGTAGAACAAATTGGAGGTAGGTACGTGTGGAGGTCCCTCGCTGTTGTAAGCAAGCCGGCCGATGTGACCGAGCGGTTCTAGGCCTTACAGTCTGGAACCGCGCAACCGCTAAGGTCGCAGGTTCGAATCCTGCCTCGGGCATGGATGTGTGTGGTGTCCTTAGGTTAGTTAGGTTTAAGTAGTTCTAAGTTCTAGGGGACTGATGACCTCGGAAGTTAAGTCCCATCTAATCAGTTTCCACATTCCGCATAGTGTATACATTTTCTCTTACTCATTTTGCAATTAGTTTTGGTCTGATTAGTTAACTACGTGCTAAAAGACATCATCTGCAAACTAATATGGCTGCACAGATTGTCTGCTAAATCGTTTATTTAGATTAAGAATGGCACAAGACCTGCAACAGTTCCTTGGAGAGCCTCACATATCATTTGCATTTCATTAGATTTATTTTTTCACTAAACCACTTTTCACAACTGTAGTATGAAAATATCTTTCAGAGGTCAGCAGGCATATATATTAAAGTACCAATTAATTCAAAAGCTTGGAAACTGATTTGTTGCTTCTCATTATGATGTATTTGTTCATAGGATTCATGGAACACAGCAGTTACCAAGCGCGGGATGTTTACAGCCAGTCGCCCCCACTTTGCATTTTTTTTCGTCGCTAAACCTGTTTAAAATAACGGTGCAACAAAGCAGCAGGATCGCCAATGCGTCACCTATTTGTGAAAAATTTTTGTTCTCTGTGAAAATTTCATTATGCTACTGGACAGTGTTTGAAATTATTGAACTTTCCGTTATGGTTCCACCAGCCAAAATACGCGTAACGCATTCAGTGGTATAGTAGTGCTCAGCGATAAGTTAGCTACGAATATACTCATATTCCGAGCATACGCTAGTTTGCTTCCGACCTGTATGTTCTGTTATGTGCACAGTTTCTTCAGGGTGCAGAAATTTTTCCTAACTGTAGCACTCGTGAAAAGGCTTCTACTAAAAAAAGCAAAAAGAACAGAAAGCTTTTTTTCTTATTATTGAACATATTCAAGTAGTCTGTATTTGTTAAGGGAAATTGCGATCTGGAAGAGGAGATGAAGCTAATTAACGATATTCTGTTGCGGAATGTGTTACAGCCATAGACGGACAGCTTTCGCACTTGCAGCAAAGCCGGTGCTTGTGATGTTATGGGTATGTGCTGTGGACGCCCGAAGCGGCTTTAATAACGGGTCGATGCAGGCAGTGTACAGCGTCTGTGGGTGCGGGTATCTGGACCGCACCTCGATTCTGATTATCCCTCTTGCGTCCCGTTCTGACTCGGCGGCCGGGGATTTTAGCGGCTTTATTGCAGGGTGCGTCCGGGTCTGACAGCGCTCTATACTGCGATATACGTGGCAGAAGCAGAATTACTTACAGCACCGGCGTCAAGTAGCACTGCCACCTTACCCCTTAGCGCACGAAGTTGGCTCATGACTTCGGTTCCCTAAGCACTAACACCGGCCTGAAAAACACTGCAGTCTTTTATGCGGAAGTGTTTCTGGTCGCCAGAACAAATAAATACTGATCGTATTCCGTGAGACGTGGTGATCACTGCCCTCATAAGTACCCTGAGATTGTCAGTTTTAGTATTCTTAGTGTTAATTTGGTCGATGTTCCGCCATCAATCTACAGAATCGACAGGAAATTTGCAGCGAATAAAACACGTTTAACCACGAAAAGTCGCAGAAATTGCTGTGGCTGCACTAGTATTCATTCTGCAACAAACCGCTTTTCTGCTCATTGACATTTTCTTAACAACATGACTGATTACAAGTCAACACATTTCAGTGGATATACAGATGGTTGAAAGGATTTAAAGTGTTTGACATTTGATCTTTTTGTACTTCCACGGAGCGGCAACTCTTTTGACGCCGGCTTTCCGGAATTTCGCTTCGGGAAATGGAAAATTAATTACAGTTCAGTAAAGCAGATCACAACAGCGGCCACTTCCCTATCTAAAGTGTTCATTTGACTGATTTATTTTCCACTCACGGTACAATGGACTGCAGGTCAGTTGAATGGATAGCACGAAAATGGTATAAAATCATTTCCTGTAATCTTCAGTTCACTTGCTGAAATCTCAGCTCCATATGCTGAAATACGCTTGCTGTATGGAGACAACTGAAAGTAAAGTACGCTTTTCGATCTGGTAGCATAGAAGCGTACTGAAACATTTTAAGCTCACATTGTAAGCAAATCCTTCTACAATACGAACAAGAAGCTTTTGGCACATTTCTGATTAGAGTGTTTGAGAATATTCCATTATTTGACTCTGTTAATTGAAATAATCATTGGTTAGTTGAAAAGCAAATCTCTTAGCTCTAAAAATAGAAAATTGTAATAGTCCGCATGCCAAGCGGTATCTCATGCAGGCGGAGCACGTAATCTTTTACGAATTCTAAGACACGTTAATACGCCTTCCTACAGAAATATCACTTGAAACAGTCACTTAAGTAAACTTGTATAAAATATTCGCATCATTGTTTCCAAAAAAAATTTACCAAAAACAGTTATCTCAGGCACGCAGTTATACTTTTTGTAACGACAACTTCTCGATGTCTAGCGCGGGCTGGCTTTGCGGACTGCGCTAACTGCTATCCATAGACAGTCCGACTACTTCAGAGAGAAGCGAATGTCCTCTGTGGACACGAACGTCTGACGGAACTTCTATTTTTCTCGCAGCGAGCCTTCTCCTGCACACTAACAAAACGCCCCTTCCGTCATACATAATTTTTAATAGCTCTCCTACTTGAGAACTGACGCAAAAATTCTCTTTGTTACACTGAAATTTTCTTGATACGATAATCTTGATTATAATCGACTACTTCTATCAACTCTGAAGCTATAATATTCCAAATGCGATTGTTGCAGACTTTCACAATCAAAACTGTCGGTGCAAAACTCCCTGTATCTTCAGTTATTAGAATTATGAATTCGAAAATTGGTGCAGCATAATTGTATTATACAATAAATGAGTTGCTGAAATATCTTATCTATACGCTAAGATGAGAGGGTTGATGATCTGTAACATGTTTCGGTTTTCATTTCACAAATACACTCCTGAAAATGGAAAAAAGAACACATTGACACCGGTGTGTCAGACCCACCATACTTGCTCCGGACACTGCGAGAGGGCTGTACAAGCAATGATCACACGCACGGCACAGCGGACACACCAGGAACCGCGGTGTTGGCCGTCGAATGGCGCTAGCTGCGCAGCATTTGTGCACCGCCGCCGTCAGTGTCAGCCAGTTTGCCGTGGCATACGGAGCTCCATCGCAGTCTTTAACACTGGCAGCATGCCGCGACAGCGTGGACGTGAACCGTATGTGCAGTTGACGGACTTTGAGCGAGGGCGTATAGTGGGCTTGCGGGAGGCCGGGTGGACGTACCGCCGAATTGCTCAACACGTGGGGCGTGAGGTCTCCACAGTAAATCGATGTTGTCGCCAGTGGTCGGCGGAAGGTGCACGTGCCCGTCGACCTGGGACCGGACCGCAGCGACGCACAGATGCACGCCAAGACCGTAGGATCCTACGCAGTGCCGTAGGGGACCGCACCGCCACTTCCTAGCAAATTAGGGACACTGTTGCTCCTGGGGTAGCGGCGAGGACCATTCGCAACCGTCTCCATGAAGCTGGGCTACGGTCCCGCACACCGTTAGGCCGTCTTCCGCTCACGCCCCAACATCGTGCAGCCCGCCTCCAGTGGTGTCGCGACAGGCGTGAATGGAGAGACGAATGGAGACGTGTCGTCTTCAGCGATGAGAGTCGCTTCTGCCTTGGTGCCAATGATGGTCGTATGCGTGTTTGGTGCCGTGCAGGTGAGCGCCACAATCAGGACTGCATACGACCGAGGCACACAGGGTCAACACCCGGCATCATGGTGTGGGGAGCGATCTCCCACACTGGCCGTACACCTCTGGTGATCGTCGAGGGGACACTGAATAGTGCACGGTACATACAAACCGTCATCGAACCCATCGTTCTACCATTCCTAGACCGGCAAGGGAACTTGCTGTTCCAACAGGACAATGCACGTCCGCATGTATCCCGTGCCACCCAACGTGCTCTAGAAGGTGTAAGTCAACTACCCTGGCCATCAAGAACTCCGGATCTATCCCCCATTGAGCATGTTTGAGACTGGATGAAGCGTCGTCTCACGCGGTCTGCACGTCCAGCACGAACGCTGGTCCAACTGAGGCGCCAGGTGGAAATGGCATGGCAAGCCGTTCCACAGGACTACAATCAGCATCTCTACGATCGTCTCCATGGGAGAATAGCAGCCTGCATTGCTGCGAAAGGTGGATATACACTGTACTAGTGCCGACATTGTGCATGCTCTGTTGCCTGTGTCTATGTGCCTGTGGTTCTGTCAGTGTGATCATGTGATGTATCTGAGCCCAGGAATGTGTCAATAAAGTTTCCCCTTCCTGGGACAATGAATTCACGGTGTTCTTATTTCAATTTCCAGGAGTGTACATACTTTACTTAATGGTAGGAAAATGATGAAAATAATCCAGCGTGTTTTTAAGGGCGGTATTTCCTTGCTCAGACGTACAAACCATTAAAATTTTAGATTTATAACTTTTATATTCAGGCAGCTATCAAAATTATACAAATGCTTGATTTCCCCGTAAACACTTAACTGGGCTGACTTCAAACTCGGGTTACTGTACATTTGCATACATCGTAACATATTGGTAAGGCAGAGAAGGAAAATCTGAGAATGGAAAAAAATTAATTTATTTGAATCGATGTCTTTGTTGCCCTTTACAGAAAAAATGAACTTAATCGAAGGTTTTTGCTTTCAGGCTTAACACAGGTTACTGTCATGTGCCTGACAGACACTAGAAGAATTTATAAAAGGAACATTAATCCACACATTGTACTATAAACAGCTATCCTCTTTCATAAACATTCTTCACGTGCACCCTGCCTGGTAAGATGATACAATTTTACAATTTTTCCGGGGCATTGAACTGGTAGTTAAAACATTCGAAAAAATCTCATAAAGTATGGAAACGGATGAAACACACAAAACAAAAAATGTAAAAACGGACGATTGAAGGCTATCAATAGAGCACATTTACGCACCAAGAAACTGGTACCAACATGTGTATACCAATACAGATATACGTAAACGGGCAGGGATACGGCGCTGCGGTCGGCAACACCTGCATAAGACAACAAGCGTCTGGCGCAGTTCTTAGATCGGTTACTGCTGCTACAATGACAGGTTATCAAGATTTAAGAGAGTCTGAGCGTGCTGTTATAGTCGGCGCACGAGCGATGTGATTTTTCCGTGCGACCATTTCACGAGTCTATCGTGACAGAAATGCAACCGTTCCGCAAATTGCGGCAGATTTCAGTGCTGGGCCATCAACAAATGTCAGAGTGCGAACCATTCAATGAAATATCATGGATATGGACTTTCGGAGCCGAAGGCCCACTCGTATACCCTTAACGACTGCACGACACAAAGCTTTACGCCTGCCGTCAACACCGGCACTGGACTGGAAACCTGTTGCTTGTCGGACGAGTCTCGTTACGAATTGTATCGAGCGGATGGACGTGTGCGGGTATGGAAACAACCTTATGAATCCATGGACACTGCTTGTCAGCAGGGAACTGTTCAAGATGTTGGAGGCTCTGTAATGGTGCGGGCCCCTGACACGTCTAGGTACGACTCTGACAGGTGGCACGTACATAAGCATCCTGCCTGATCAACTGAATCCATTGTTGTCCATTGTGCATTCCGACGGACTTGGGGCAATTCCAGCAGGACGATGTGACATCCCACACGTCCAGAATTGCTACAGAGTGGCTCCAGGAACACGCCTCTGAGTTTAAACACTTCTGCTGGCCACCAAACTCCCCAGAGATGAACATTATTGATGGAATCTGGGTTGCCTTGCAACATGCTGTTAAGAAGAGATCTGCACCCCCTTGTACAAGACAGCTCTGCACGACTGCACGATTAATGATGTCAATTCCCTCCAGTACTACCTCAGACATTAGTTGAGTCCATGCCACGTCTTGCTGCAGCACTTCTGCGTGCTCACGGGGGCAATGCGCAATACTAGGAGCAGCAGACTATGTTTAACGTCGCGTCGACAAGAGACGGAGCACAAGCTCGGATTAGGGAAGGAAGGGGAAGGAAACCGGTCGTGCCCTTTCAAAGGAACCATCCCGGCATTTTATTTGCCTGAAACGATTTAGGGAAGTCACGGAAAACTTAAACCAGGATGGCCGTAGACGGGTTTGACCGTCGTCCTCCCGAATGCAAGTCCAGTGCGATACTAGGTAGGTGTGCCAGTTTCTTTGGCTTTTCAGTGTAACGGAGCAATAGATATAAGAAAACGGTTCAAAGCTCTGTATAAAAATTTATAAATGCATAAAGCTGGAAATACACTCCTGGAAATGGAAAAAAGAACACATTGACACCGGTGTGTCAGACCCACCTTACTTGCTCCGGACACTGCAAGAAGGCTGTACAAGCAATGATCACACGCACGGCACAGCGGACACACCAGAAACCGCGGTGTTGGCCGCCCAATGGCGCTAGCTGCGCAGCATTTGTGCACCGCCGCCGTCAGTGTCAGCCAGTTTGCTGTGGCATACGGAGCTCCATCGCAGTCTTTAACACTGGTAGCATGCCGCTACAGCGTGGACGTGAACCGTATGTGCAGTTGACGGACTTTGAGCGAGGGCGTATAGTGGGCATGCGGGAGGCCGGGTGGACGTACCGCCGAATTGCTCAACACGTGGGGCGTGAGGTCTCCACAGTACATCGATGTTGTCGCCAGTGGTCGGCGGAAGGTGCACGTGCCCGTCGACCTGGCACCGGACCGCAGCGACGCACGGATGCACGCCAAGACCGTAGGATCCTACGCAGTGTTGTAGGGGACCGCACCGCCTCTTCCCAGCAAATTAGGGACACTGTTGCTCCTGGGGTAGCGGCGAGGACCATTCGCAACCGTCTCCATGAAGCTGGGCTACGGTCCCGCACACCGTTAGACCGTCTTCTGCTCACGCCCCAACATCGTGCAGCCCGCCTCCAGTGGTGTCGCGACAGGCGTGAATGGATGGACTAATGGAGACGTGTCGTCTTCAGCGATGAGAGTCGCTTCTGCCTTGGTGCCAGTGATGGTCGTAAGCGTGTTTGGCACTGTGCAGGTGAGCGCCACAATCAGGACTGCATACGACCGAGGCACACAGGGTCAACACCCGGCATCATGGTGTGGGGAGCGATCTCCCACACTGGCCGTACACCTCTGGTGATCGTCGAGGGGACACTGAATAGTGCACGGTACATACAAACCGTCATCGAACCCATCGTTCTACCATTCCTAGACCGGCAAGGGAACTTGCTGTTCCAACAGGACAATGCACGTCCGCATGTATCCCGTGCCACCCAACGTGCTCTAGAAGGTGTAAGTCAACTACCCTGGCCATCAAGAACTCCGGATCTATCCCCCATTGAGCATGTTTGAGACTGGATGAAGCGTCGTCTCACGCGGTCTGCACGTCCAGCACGAACGCTGGTCCAACTGAGGCGCCAGGTGGAAATGGCATGGCAAGCCGTTCCACAGGACTACAATCAGCATCTCTACGATCGTCTCCATGGGAGAATAGCAGCCTGCATTGCTGCGAAAGGTGGATATACACTGTACTAGTGCCGACATTGTGCATGCTCTGTTGCCTGTGTCTATGTGCCTGTGGTTCTGTCAGTGTGATCATGTGATGTATCTGAGCCCAGGAATGTGTCAATAAAGTTTCCCCTTCCTGGGACAATGAATTCACGGTGTTCTTATTTCAATTTCCAGGAGTGTACATACTTTACTTAATGGTAGGAAAATGATGAAAATAATCCAGCGTGTTTTTAAGGGCGGTATTTCCTTGCTCAGACGTACAAACCATTAAAATTTTAGATTTATAACTTTTATATTCAGGCAGCTATCAAAATTATACAAATGCTTGATTTCCCCGTAAACACTTAACTGGGCTGACTTCAAACTCGGGTTACTGTACATTTGCATACATCGTAACATATTGGTAAGGCAGAGAAGGAAAATCTGAGAATGGAAAAAAATTAATTTATTTGAATCGATGTCTTTGTTGCCCTTTACAGAAAAAATGAACTTAATCGAAGGTTTTTGCTTTCAGGCTTAACACAGGTTACTGTCATGTGCCTGACAGACACTAGAAGAATTTATAAAAGGAACATTAATCCACACATTGTACTATAAACAGCTATCCTCTTTCATAAACATTCTTCACGTGCACCCTGCCTGGTAAGATGATACAATTTTACAATTTTTCCGGGGCATTGAACTGGTAGTTAAAACATTCGAAAAAATCTCATAAAGTATGGAAACGGATGAAACACACAAAACAAAAAATGTAAAAACGGACGATTGAAGGCTATCAATAGAGCACATTTACGCACCAAGAAACTGGTACCAACATGTGTATACCAATACAGATATACGTAAACGGGCAGGGATACGGCGCTGCGGTCGGCAACACCTGCATAAGACAACAAGCGTCTGGCGCAGTTCTTAGATCGGTTACTGCTGCTACAATGACAGGTTATCAAGATTTAAGAGAGTCTGAGCGTGCTGTTATAGTCGGCGCACGAGCGATGTGATTTTTCCGTGCGACCATTTCACGAGTCTATCGTGACAGAAATGCAACCGTTCCGCAAATTGCGGCAGATTTCAGTGCTGGGCCATCAACAAATGTCAGAGTGCGAACCATTCAATGAAATATCATGGATATGGACTTTCGGAGCCGAAGGCCCACTCGTATACCCTTAACGACTGCACGACACAAAGCTTTACGCCTGCCGTCAACACCGGCACTGGACTGGAAACCTGTTGCTTGTCGGACGAGTCTCGTTACGAATTGTATCGAGCGGATGGACGTGTGCGGGTATGGAAACAACCTTATGAATCCATGGACACTGCTTGTCAGCAGGGAACTGTTCAAGATGTTGGAGGCTCTGTAATGGTGCGGGCCCCTGACACGTCTAGGTACGACTCTGACAGGTGGCACGTACATAAGCATCCTGCCTGATCAACTGAATCCATTGTTGTCCATTGTGCATTCCGACGGACTTGGGGCAATTCCAGCAGGACGATGTGACATCCCACACGTCCAGAATTGCTACAGAGTGGCTCCAGGAACACGCCTCTGAGTTTAAACACTTCTGCTGGCCACCAAACTCCCCAGAGATGAACATTATTGATGGAATCTGGGTTGCCTCGCAACATGCTGTTAAGAAGAGATCTGCACCCCCTTGTACAAGACAGCTCTGCACGACTGCACGATTCATGGTGTCAGTTCCCTCCAGTACTACTTCAGACATTAGTTGAGTCCATGCCACGTCTTGCTGCAGCACTTCTGTGTGCTCACGGGGGCAATGCGCAATACTAGGAGCAGCAGACTATGTTTAACGTCCCGTCGACAAGAGACGGAGCACAAGCTCGGATTAGGGAAGGAAGGGGAAGGAAACCGGTCGTGCCCTTTCAAAGGAACCATCCCGGCATTTTATTTGCCTGAAACGATTTATGGAAACCACGAAAAACTTAAACCAGGATGGCCGGAGACGGGTTTGAACCGTCGTCGTCCCGAATGCGAGTCCAGTGCGATACTAGGTAGTTGTGCCAGTTTCTTTGGCTTTTCAGTGTAACGGAGCAATAGATATAAAGAAACGGTTCAAAGTTCTGAATAAAAATTTATAAATGCATAAAGCTGGAAATATTAAAAGAAAGGTACTATTCACATTACAGACATCCAACTTGAAAATTGTAGTTACTAAAATGGACTAGCTTTAGTTAAACTATCATAGGACAGGCTCTTAGACTAATTAATAGCGGTTCTAAAACACAATCAGAACAGTGTATTACTTAGTGGGCTCTTAGAAGTCAAAAAAGCTTGTAAGCGAGGTGCAAGTTAGTTTCAGCTGAGAAATAATTGTGAAAAAAATCGATACGTTCACCGTTTCCGAGATAATTAACATTGAAGTTACCCAATCAGGCCATCGCACGCGTAAATTCAAACTGCCAGTGGTGTTCGTTTGGTTTCCTAGTGCCGAACAAGAGAGCGATATGTAATTTCGCCATAGGACTGTAGTTAGAATGGAACCCAAGGCAAAGGCCGAATAGTCTTGTGTGGTATCATCTACGCTATGAGAACAACAGAAGCTAATTGCATCTGGAGGACCACTCGAATTTGCAGGTATGGAATTTTTTCTTAGCAATTAATTCTTACCACAACCTCCCCTGCAACACCATTACTAGCTTTCCTGGCTGTTTCTCACCACCCTGTGTGTACGGGTGCATAATTAAAGTATCAGCATCAAAACGCCGTAAAAGAAAGAACTGCTGCTAAGAATAAAGTCAAATCTGAAAGAAATATTTTCGAAGAAGGGGGAAAGGTAATGGAGGCAAAAAAATTAACGAAGTTTTTCCCACGGGATGGTTGTGTAAGCGTTATAACGTAAATGGGTTGCCCTACAAACGTGAGATGAATCGCAATATGATGGCTACGGTATCACTTGCTCATTAAACCAACTATACAGTGAAATGTGCGCGACCGCACAAGTTTGACATTCAACAGTTGTGGCACTGTTAGCTAAGCCAACCCACCAGTGCAAGGTCGTACCACATCGGATAGGAAAAATCGCTTTTTAATTGTCACGAGATCAAAAATAGGATAAAAAGAAGAATGAAACCGGTTTTTAACTGTCGTGGTACTGGCACAAGACATGATCAGTATGCTGTCCACCCTTTTTTGCCACAAGTTGAAATCGAGGAACATCATGTTCCACAACAGATGGGAGGATGCGTTGCCCAATGTGTGCCTTCAGTTCAGCTACGTTTGCAACCAGAGTATTGAACACAGGATCTTTCAGATAACCCCCACAGCCAGAATCACACGGATTAAGGTAAATGTGATTAGAACGGCCACGCCGTAGGGAAATGACGGCTCATAATTGTAACGTTTATAAAATGCCTCTTCAGCAGCTGATTCACTACCTGTGCAATGTGCGGAGGAAAGCCATCCTGCATAAAAATGATACTACCCACACATTCATGCTGTTGAAGAATTGGAAAGACGTTGATGGGGAAAAGATTCTCATAGGCTTTGCTAGTGACTGTACAGGTAACAGGTCCCGCCTCCTCTAAAAAGTATGTCTCTACGATAAAAGAAACCGTCGATACGGACCAGGCAGTTACCTTTGCAGAATGAGGCGGTACCGTTTGATGTGCAGTCGACTTTTCCGTTGTCCATATTCTCCAATTTTGTCTACTGCAGTGCCCTTGGAGATGGAAATGGGCTTCGTCTGTCCGCAGAATGTTCCACGGCCATTTATTTTCCACTTCCATGCGGGAAGGAAATTCTGGAGCAGGTGGTTGTGTTGTCGGCAGGTCAACATGAAACAACTTCTGGAGATGGATAATTTTATACGGATAGCAATGCTGGATGTGTCCTAGAATTTTATTCACAGGCATGTCCGAAGTTCAGGCAACTGTACGTGTCTGCATACCACTCCTCGACCGCTCCTGTGATGCTGTGGCCGTAGCTTTTACAGACGTCGGATCAATTGTTTTCATACCTCTGCCGTACTACACTTCAAAAGAATCTATCTTTTCGAATTTCGTTATCAGTTTCTCCAGACTTTTGCCAGACGACAGACCACCGTCTTTTTTCCTGCTCTTCGGCATTCGGAAGTTTTATACAGCTACTGGTGCGTAGCCACTGTTCTTGTGAAAGAACTCTACTAGCAGCACGCAATCCTGCAAACAGACAGTCATGACGAGCCTCTCAGATGCAAACTGAGAGACAGCCGTATACTTGTGTTTTGCATTTCCGCCGCTTACAGCGTAATCTAATGTAAAGTTTGTGTTAATTTTTCTTCGTTTTCATACCGTTTCCCCATTCTTCGATAATACTCCTCGAAATGTGGCGTCATTATGAGCGGTGGTTCCTTTTTTTTTTACAGAGTTTTGCAATAATCTTTAATTATAATCACCACGTACACTTCCAGTACAATGCCAGTAAAATAATTACAGAAACTCGATTAAAATAAGTTGTACATGTAATCCCGGAAAAAAACTGTCATAATTTAGACATTTTTTAACATTCTGGCAGGGGGATTTAACCATTATAATGGAAAACATGGGCAGAGCCAAACAGCACTGCAACGGGACTATAAATCAGATACAACTCAGAAAGTTAAATAAAAAGTTAGCTAATGTCTATCTTGCTACGATCACGTGCGGAAACACGCAAGTTAATCCACTGTGGTAGACGGGAGAGCATTTAGTTTTAAAAATCTGTCTCACTAGATTAAATTTTCTTCAGTGCTCTGCTCTTTGTGCAGTGGACAACTACTTGCATTTTATGCACAGCCGTCACCGGTCAGGCCCTAGCGCGATCGTTCAGACTATAGCATGTTTAGAGCGAGATATCCTCAGATTCAGTATACCGAGTGCGTCTCCGCCAATGAACTGGAAATGGAATCATCGTAGCCTTGTGCCTCAAGCTGACGGAAGGCAGACAAAGAAATCAGGCTTAACATACAACACAATGAAACATTGGTGTCATCATAGAAGCAGATAACCCACGGTTGCAGCTCGTGGACTTAAAGCGACGAAGCAAGACACACACTCAGACAGAGACTATGCTCACAGTGCTCTTAAATCGTGCGGGCGTTTCCCCGTAGCACTCGTTGATAGGTTACAGCGTGCAAAGAAACAGTAGAATGAAGATTTCTACCGAAAGAATGTTCACGAACTGTTGACGGCTCGCAGATTAGATTCCTCTTTATAAATGTTAATTTATAAAGATTTAATGATGTGGTACTGCACAGTAGTTAAATATCAAACCTGAGCTACATAAGCAGGCTCCAGCAAAGCGGGAGATGGAGATCCCCGCACCCACAACATGTAAAGTAAATTATAATATCACAATCGCGCAGCAGGTGCTTACTTCTCCACACGTCCTAAAATACATAGAGACGAGTATGCCTGATGACGACAATATTTACAATTTTTTTGCCCTAATTCAAGAACGGCACCGTCTTACTGGTACAACCGTGCACATTCACTGTTAAAAAAAAGAAAAAAACACGTAATACTTTGTTACTGGAATTTAAGATACGAGGGGGATTCAATAAGTGATGCAACACATTTTTTTCTGAAAGCAGGTTGGCTTTAGTCAGGATTCCAATACACCATATTATTCCCCACTCTATGTCTAGAAAACCCTATTTTTCAAAACAATCTCAGTTCAATGCGACGGTCTTGCGCCACCTTCCATTGGTTCAAATGGCTTTAAGCACTATGGGACTTAACATCTAAGTCCCCTAGACTTAGAACTACTTAAACCTAACTAACCTACGGACATCACACACATCCATGCCCGAGGCAGGATTCGAACCTGTGACCGTAGCAGCAGCGCGGTTCCGGACTGAAGCGCCTACAATCATTCGGCCACAGCGGCCGGCGCTCCACCTTCCTGAGAGGATTCTTATGTCCTCATGGTACCACTCTACAAGTTGTCGTCGGGCCAACATCTTGTTGCATCAATAACTTCCACATCAGTTAACATTCCCATCATTTAGGTTTTGCTTCCCATGGAGTGCATCGTTCGTAGAGCAAAAGAGATGGATGTCGGAAGCTGCGAGATCCGGGGTGTAAGAACATTCCAATGAAGTTCCATGAACTTCTCTCGGTTACGCAGACTTGCATGCCTTGTGTTGTCATGGAGAAGGAGGAGGTCGTTTGTATATTTGTAGCGACGATCAAGCTGAAGTCGTTTCTTCAGTCTGAGGGTAGCACAATACACTTCAGCGTTGATCGTTTCTAGGTTTTGCTTCCCATGGAGTGCATCGTTCGTGAGCCAAAGAGATGGATGTCGGAAGCTGCGAGATCCGGGGTGTAAGAACATTCCAATGAAGTTCCATGAACTTCTCTCGGTTACGCAGACTTGCATGCCTTGTGTTGTCATGGAGAAGGAGGAGGTCGTTTGTATATTTGTAGCGACGATCAAGCTGAAGTCGTTTCTTCAGTCTGAGGGTAGCACAATACACTTCAGAGTTGATCGTTTCACCTTGTGGGACAACATCAGAGTAACTCATTCAGAATCCGAGAAGACCGTCGCCATGAGTTTTCCAGCTGAGAGTGCGCCCCCTTAGGGGCGAGAGGTGGTGTGGCACCAATCCATGAATTGCGTTTTGCTTCTGGTTGAAAGTGATGAACCCATGTTTCATCGCCTTGACGATATCTGACGAAATATTTCCTCGTAACGGCAAGCAATTCCGCACAGATGATCCTCTTTATGGTCTTCTGTAAGCGGCGAGGAACCCAGAGGCATACACGTATCCCAACTGGTGGACGAGTGTGTCAGCACTACCACCATGGACGTTCAGTTCAGCAGTGAGGTGTCTGATTGTGATCCGTCATCACTTTGAATGAGATTGTACGCACGTTCCAACACTGCAGGACGCACAGCTATGTGCTACCGTCCTGCAAGCGGGAGATCGGACAGGTTTGCACGACATTCTTGCGCCACGCCCAACGACTCACCGTGCGCTTGTTCACTGCCAGGTCTCCGTAGACATACTTCAACCGCCTATGAACATCTTCGTTGCTCTGGTTTCCCGGCAAAGGTACTCAATTATAGCTCTCTGTCTGGAACGCCCATCTGTTACAGACGCCGGTTTGAAGATAACATGTAGCGCCGCCACCTATCGGTACTCAACGAAGCTATAGGGGCTGAAGCGGGAATATTCCACGATATCCCACAGCAAATTCCACATTTTTTAAACCGAAATTGGCCAATTAAAAAATGTGTTGCATTACTTACTGAACGCCCCTCGTAAAATAAGACCAATTGTCACAAAAAAAGGAAAAAGAAAAATTACGGTCCAGTAACACCACACATGCGAACTGCACACCATACCACAATTTTGGATTCGCGTGGGTATTTCCATGTAAACGTCGTGAATTTTCCTGGGATGCAAGTTTCGTTTATTAACACAACCAGTAGCAAAAAAGTTTGCTTCATCTGACATCAGCAGTTGTTGGAGAAACAGTTGTTCCCTGGTGAACATTGTAAGAATGTCAGTGCAGGTAGAGAGTTTTTGCCTATCAATGTCTTTTGACTCTTGGACCACCAGCAGTTTACACTGATTAAACTTCAGATCATCCAGTAAAGCGGCCAATGAGCACCATCACGACAGCTGTAAAGCTTTTTCATGTCGCCGTGCTGACCATACAGGGCTGTGGTCAAGTGTTATGCTTTATCGTTCCAGGTTTTCACACATTTGAGCACACCTTCCTAGGCCTGGTGACTGCGGTTCATTACTCGCCTGAGAATACTGCGCCTCTCGGGTATTCACCGCGCATTTGGTCAGAGTTGTCAACGGTGACAGACAGATACAATATCCACCGCCCTGCACCATCAGTGACTACAGCTGGACGCCCAAGAGGTCTGTCTGGACAGACAGATCAAAAAGATTGTTTTTAACTTGTTGGTGACAGTTTTTCCACATGTTGGTGAAGGAAGCGTCCAAATTCACTTTTAAGACATAGCTTATCTTCTCCTGAAAAAAAAAAAAACTGTATCACGTTGCAGTAAACAACAGTCTGAAGTGTCATGCTTTAAACCATTAAGGTGTCATGTAATGTACTCTGACTCTTCTTCTTATTTTTTATTTAAAAGAAAACTGGCAATTTGATACGAGTTAGAGGTGTGGTCTAAATTTGGGCTACTCTTAAAAAATATGAGAGGTCGTTGAAAAAATCTGTAAAAAGAATAAAGAATAATTTATTTACAGAAAACTATGTCACAAACATTTTATAAAGTGCCTGCAAAATAATATAGCATATTTCTGTTTTTAAATCCCTGTGTTTTATGAAAAATTATGGTCACATTACGTAAAACATTCAATTCTCTTGAGAAAAGTCATCAATATACATGTTTTTATCAGACTCTGGACATTCTTTGTGTACCTAAATATTACACATATGCATATAACACATTCCATATACGTCATCAACGAGTGGCATGGCCGGTTCATCTACATGTGACTCATCTGAACTCTCTTCTTGCTTTTTTCGTCGATTTCCATTTGTATTCTGTATTTTTATTTTTTTTATCTTTATCAACCTTCATTTTTTTGGATGAGATTTCACACTTTTTTTCAAATTTCAATTTGTTTCACAGCGTTTCCTTCGGGAAGATATTTATAAACTTTTTTCTTCAGTAACATCCTTTTGTAAAATTCCTTTGTAAGGAGTATAAGTTATCGGGAGAGATCCTGATTTTGTGTTTTGTTTGCCTTAGGAGCAAGGTCAGTGTCGCAGGCACCAACAGTCAATGAGACAGATCTGTTTGGGTGAAGTTGCTGAATTAAAGGTGATATTTCCAGGATAGGACTACCTGAAGTGGATGGGTGGTCTTGAGAGGGTTGTCTTCATAATTTTATCTCTCTCAGCCCGAATCGCTATGGAGATATTAGTTACTTTTCATTTCTGACATTGTTCTCGGAATTCTAGAGCGAAAACGACACAGGACAGTCATACAGACAAAACGATCCAAAATCAGGCGTAGCCCAATATTGGACCACATGAAACAGCCTAAATTTAGACCATTACTACTAAATAATTTTTAAGTTGATTACAAAACAACGAAAAATAGTAGCTATTGAAACAGATGTTTTTAAAGCTAATATTACCCTTAACAAGACATATTAGATGGAAGACTATTCGTAAACACAAAAACTGGATGACAAAATAATGAATGCATATCTGTAAAAGCTTTCGGAGTGTCGAAACTGAGTTTATGCTGGCTACAGTCGCATCCGACAAAGGACGGTGGCGGTGGTTTTGCAGAAATGACGTGATCTGAAGCGCTGTTTCACATAGTTTCCACAAGTTTGTAGCACCTCACTGTGCTAAATAAATATCTAGCTAGCCCAGATTTAGACCCTAGCCGAAATGTGGACCAGTTCTTTTAAGAATCATAGAGGAAGACAGTCGCCCCTTCTTTAACCTGTTTCCCACTAAGGCTGTCTTTAGAGACTTTGAAATATGATTCTGAAGATACAAGCACAAGCAAGTCTTCTCCGCCCTTAGCGTATCAATTCGCTCACGTGC
Organism: Schistocerca gregaria; assembly: GCF_023897955.1. NCBI lineage: Eukaryota > Metazoa > Arthropoda > Insecta > Orthoptera > Acrididae > Schistocerca > Schistocerca gregaria. The sequence goes on from NC_064924.1 coordinate 348,708,803, forward strand.
AACCTGATTCCATTTGTTTCACACTGTGGAGTGTGAGCTGCTTTAGTGCTAAAGCATTTCATCAGATTCCATCTTCTGCTGAACTGAGAAACCTGCGACATCTATTGGTTTGGATGAGGGATTTGTGTTGAGCAGCTTGATACAGACTGTAGCTATAGATGAAGTGTTATCTGCGAATTCATAAGGCTCGGCCCTGATTTACGACTTGGGTTAATTTTGCTTAAACGTTTCTCTTTTATTGATGAGGCAGGAGGCCTAACAGTCTGATCCATTCTAGCTACTTTTTTATCATTCACCTGAAGAATGAGATGGTGAGTTTGGTCACACTACTTGCACCTTTTGGCGTGCTGATGAAGATATCAAGGTCTTTGCATGAGTCGTGATTGCTACTAGTATATTTTGTTCCAGTAGTATTTATGCCCTGAGGTATGTATTGCGTTCACAATTTGTTTGATCATGACAGCGGACACTTGTAGCGTTTTTGGATTCAACGTATCACATCAGCTTCGTAACGATTTCTTTGCTTAATCATTTGCACCTCATTGGAAATTGCACTTACGTGATTCTAGTGCTATGCAGGAGCTGATCTGGTTCTACTCTAATCATTTCATTATCGTTACAAGCATGCAATGTATAAAAATTCGTGGCAGATTAAAACTGTGTGGCAGATTGTAACTCGAACCTGGCACCTTTGCCTTTCGCGGGCAATTGCTCTACCAGGTTTGGAAGGCAGAAGATGTACTGGTGGAAGTAAAGTTGTAAGGATGGGTCGTGAATTTTATGCTTGGGTAGCTAGCTCATCGGTAGAGCACTGGCCAGCGAAACGCAAAGATCCCAGGTTCGACTCCCGGTCTAGCACACAGTTCAGGTTTACCAGGAAGTTTCAACCAATATACACTCCGCAGAGGTCAGATGTTTTGATGGTTATTTTACAAGGATCTGTCAAAAAGTGAAGGAGTACGGATATCGTTCACTTTGAAGCTGCTGCAGCCAATTATCGAACTCTTGTACTTGTATCCAAATCTGCTTCAAATTTCTAAAGGAAGTCATTTTCCTGTGTGAACGTGTTCTTTGTCACTGTTATTTTTACTATTTAATATTCCATTTACCATTAGTTAATTTCGTCCCTCTTAGGCAATGTCAAGTGGCAGCGCACGAATATTGCAGTAAGTCGTGATTCACGTAGCAGTTTAGATAAGACACCATGTAAAAGAATCTTTTATAGTAATGTAGCATGACCATAGCAGTGATGGGCACAGCTACGACAGACGTCAAATTCTGTTTGTGGAATGGTGCAGTACATGACAAAATTCGCATATCGATTGCACTCCTTTCGTTATACATAATATGGAACTTTCCACCTGCCGATTATATGTTTTTAGTTCTACACTTCTGCGAGGATCGTGATGCACTGCAAACACAAAAACGCAATACTTGTGTGGTATCATTTGATAACGCACACGGGAGAGAAATTAGCTAATCACAAATGAAATAGTTTATTTATATACATACTATAAATTAAAGTCCTCTGCCGTATTTTTCCGTCTGTATCTGAAGGCTAAACTCAGGGACTACTGAACGGATTTTGGCACGGTATTCACTAATCGACAGACTGATTGACGAGGTAAGTTTATGTATATAATTTATTACCACTCACCGGATGAGTAGCAGAGCAATAGATACCTGTGTGAAGCCAGAGTGGGGCACTACTTTCAAGTCAGTAAAAAGCGTCTCCACACATAAAAATAGCTCGTTTCTAGAAAATCCTGTATTTGTTTATTATTTCCGTCACTTGCCTTTAATAGTGTCTGTTATAATTTTCTCTTCGAAAATGACAAATTTCTTCTCAATAATACAGCAGTAATTACCTGATGATTTTTACGTTGATAACACATTACTTCTTAACTTAAACTTTTCGGAAGATCATAAAAAGTTTATGCGTCATAAAATGAAACAATTTTTCTGTCTTCTACCTTTCAATCTCTCTTCTACCTTTCAACTTCAGAAGAAAAAGCAAACATAGGTGAGGCTACGGGTAGTAAAGGTGTGATTCTAGGTGGTAGGCACACGTGCTGGTTGACTGCTATCTCAAAGAAAAGCGAGCTGGGTTCCGTTTGATCACGGCGACAGCTGCGTACTACGCAGCGCAGTGTAGCAGCACAAAGCCTGCCTTGTCGCTGGGGAAATCGCCAGTGACAGAAACTGCCACTCTTACGTCACGCTCCAGGACCAAACGGACGAAACGCACAGTTGTGTGTGTGTGTGTGTGTGTGTGTGTGTGTGTGTGTGTGTGTGTGTGTGTGGGAAGGGGGGGGGTGGTGACCAAATACGTGGTCCGTTATTTAATATTTGAGGCATCAAAATGAAGAGAAAAGCAGTTTGGAAGCTGCAGAGTAATTTTCTGCAAAGTTTCTGTAAATATTTTAGCCTGATGACTGCCAACAACCACAGTGGTGTATAAAACGACATGACGGTACGGTCACGTACCAGAAAACATTTTACAGAAAATAAGTTTATGCTTTCGTTTCGTGTGTACACGATATATGCACGCGAGTTTATGTTAATGCCTGTTGTACAAATGTATTGGATCTTCCGCAGTAGCATTTCACCCTGGCTTTTTAGTGTAGCGCAGTGGACGTTGCATGAATTCTTAACTTACCCTGCTGGAAGGTCAGATAATGTCAGCGTATTAGCCAACGCTAGAAACGCTCTTATGTTCTCTCCCGCAAATAACTAGCAGATGAACTGACTCATTACTGTACTGTTGAGAAAGTGACAGGCTGGCAAACTAGCTAATATGACGACTGCCGCATCAGGTTGCTCGCTTTGTACAAGAAGAAACATTGTCAGAGCCAAGTTTCGCAGATACGGCAGACGTCGTTGACTAGTGAAACGGATACAAGGAAAAACGGCCCTGTCATTTGAGGGAGAGGTACTGGACAAAACAAAGTTAGAGTCCTCATTTCTTGAAGTGTTCGGATATGTCGGTACAGTACGTCCATGGCGCTGTGATTTGTTGGCCTTCTCTTGTGACACAGTCATCTTGCTGTGTGTGGAGGAGGGTATTTTGTGTACCATAGTGACTTCTATCCTTTTCTGTTACAGACACGAATGGTTGGCGGGAAGAATAACTGCCAGCAAACTTTCGTGTGGGCTCGAGTCTCTCTAAATAGCTACAGTAGACTCTTATCTCTCTATTAGGAGCGTATAGTATTGCGGCAGTACATCAAGTTCACAAAAGCACGTCTGCTACACGTAACAAAAATAAAAAACCATCTTAACTTGTGGACAGTCACAAGACACTGTAGAAAGGATATTTACTTCTAATGAGAAGACAACTGCAAATGAAGTGGTTGAGTGGCGGCTGAATGTAATGTGCTTGATTAGAAGACTCAGTGGAACCGGTACAGAAAATTGGAATATATATCAACAGAAACATCATTTCCGCCCTTTTTATTACTCATTAAAGGCACACATTGCATGTTGTACCACCATACAGCGAGACCTTTAGAGGTAGTGGTCCAGATAGCTGTACACACCGGTACCTCTGATACCAAGCAGCACGTCCTCTTGCATTGATGCATGACTGTATTCGTCGTGGCATACTATCAACAAGTTACTCAAAAATCTTTTTAATAATTATCAGCAAAATTCCTCTTCTACCTACCCCTGCGTCGGCTGTTTTAAACACTTGGCAATTTGGGTGGTTCGTGGACGATTAAAGATAAAAAGAGAATAGTTTTTAAAATGTGTTTTATGGAAGGACTCTGAATATTGGATAGGTGGATCGAGTAACAAGTGGAGACATACTGAATCGAATCGGGGTAAATACTTTGTCGGTAAACTTGACTAAACGGAGGGATAGTTTGATTCAAATGGCTCTAAGCACTATGGGACTCCACATCTGAGGTCATTAGTCCCCTAGACTTAGAACTACTTAAACCTAACTAATCTAAGGACATCACACACATCCATGTCCAAGGCAGGATTCGAACCTGCGACCGTAGCAGCAGTGCGATTCCGGACTGAAGCGCCTAGAACCGCTCGACCACAACGGCCGGCGACAGTTTGATACGTCGCATCCTGAGACATCTACCAATAGTTACTTTGATAATGTAAGAAAGTGTATGTGTTTGTGGAAGGCTAGGCAGACCTAGGTTCGACTACGGTAAGCAAGTTCAAAAGGATATAGGTTGCAGTAATTTTGTATAGATGAAGTGACTTGGACAGAATAGACTAGTGTGGAGAAACTTTCAACACTAGCATCACAGCAACTACAACAGCAATGGTAACTGTAAAATACGACGTATTTAAATGCACACACTCCCGCTGTGGTTCCTTCCTCTGCGCTGAACAAACGTGCATATCGCTTTCCGCGAGACTTCGCAAAAGCTCCATTATTTTTTCCTTCCGCTGGAGCGCAAAATCACGTCAGTAGTAAACTGCTCGTGCTCTGGCTCTCAGAAAATCGGCTTTAATCAAACTTTTCACAATTAAAGACTGAAGATACGTACTGTACTAATACGTCAAGGCAAATACGGCATTAGTAATGTCACCAGTTTTCCTTCCGTCAGACCTCAAATATTTATACGGCCGTTAACACGGAACCGAGACGAATAACAACTTAGCTCAGACATCCTTGATGCATTTGTACACCTTTACACCTGGGCGTAGATGACGATTTTGTCCTACATATCAACGCATTCTCCGTTTACAGGCTCAGTCTTCAGGATACCGAAGCACGTTATTCGAAGGCGATTACACAGTACATTATTTTACTTTCAAGTGCTTCCAAATAAAAAAATATACGCTGTTATTCGCCCTAGCGATGCTGCTTGATTAAGAACACGATTATGCTATTTCGTGGAAATAAAAAGCGATTGTATACTTTTTCGTGATAAAACTACACTGTTTCGTGATAATACACAATGAGTACTAAAAAATTAACTGCCCTTCTTCGAACTTTTTCAATTCCACCCGCCAATCCTATCTGCTAAGGATTCCATGCCGCGCTGCAATAATCAAGAAGAGGACCCAATGATGTAGTGTAGGGAGTCTTTCTAGTGAATTTGTTAAGTCATTGAGGTGTTCCGACACTAAAACTGTCGTTGGTTCGCCTTCCCCACAAAATTTTCTTTGCTTTGGTTCCAATTCAAGAGGTTTATAATTGCAATCTCTTAGGCAGTTTAAAAGAGAACCTTTAAATTTGTGTAATATTTTTGTGTAACCAAAATTTAATGATACTTTCGTAATACTTCTGTAGAAAATCTCAAACTGTCTTTGATGACAGTTAACTGCCATATTTTGCAACATGTAGTTATCTTGTCTAATTATTTCTACAACTCATTTTCATGCACCGATGACTTCGCCAGACGTTAAAAACACGGTTTCCCGCGTTGCCTAATGCTTTAAGTTTAAGGATTCCATATTTAGTAACAGGTATGTACGAATAACTCAACTTCTGCTTCATATCCTTCACCGAAACGTTTTACATACATGGTCTTCCAACTTACCACGTGTTTTGATTCATCCACATCTTCATCTACATAAATACTGCGTAAATCACCATATACTGCATGAAGGAGGGTAACTAGTATCATTGCCAGTTATCCATTTTCCCTTTACACTCGCGAACTGAGCGAGAGGAAAACGACTGTCTGTCTGCCTCTGTACGAACCCTAATTTCTCTTCCGCTGCCTTCGTGATCCTTACGCGAAGTGTGCGTTGGCGGCAGTAGAATCGTTCTGCTGTCAGCCAAAATTCCGTTTCCCTTAATTTTCTCAACAGAACTTCGCGAAGAGAACATTGTCTTTCCTCGAGGAATTCCCATTTGAGTCCCCGAAGTATCTCCGCAATACTTGCGTGCTGTTCCAACCTACCGGTAGTAAAGGGGCGTTCAAAAGGAAACAGTACCAGTATTGTCCCTCGCTGTTGAGACACATGTCCCACTGTGACACGAGGCGGTGAATGTTTGTCTCATAAAATTCACGTATCTGCGATGTTAACCAGTTCCGCACGTACAGCTGGACGTCGTCGTCCGCGGTGAATCGTTTGCACCTCAGAGCCTTTTTAAGGAGACCAAAGGCCGGCCGGTGTAGCAGAGCGGTTCTAGGCGCCACAGTCTGGAACCGCGCGACCACTACGGTCGCAGGTTCGAATCCTGCCTCGGCCATGGATATGTGTGATGTCCTTAGGTTAGTTAGGTTTAAGTAGTTCTAAGTTCTAGGGGACTGATGACCTCAGATGTTAAGTCCCATAGTGCTCAAAGCCATTTAAGGAGACAAAAAATGGCTTAATCACAGGTAGAGGGGTCCGGACTGTATTGAAGGTGGCCGAGAAATTTCCTTGAATTTCTGCCTGAGTGCCGCGACTGTGGTGGCCGTAAGAGGCTTTCCATTGCCGTGGAGCAGAACGACCCCACGGGTGAGATTGCCTGGTCGTTTTGATTTGATCGCTTGGCGAAGGATGGTCAAGGTTTGCGAGTAACGCTGGACATTCACTGTTGTCCTGTGCTGCAAGAAGTGAATGAGGCGGAACCATCTAGGTCAATTAAGAACCTCAGCATAACCTTTCCTGCACTCATGTGGACGACGACGTCCAACTGTATGTGCGGAACTGGTTCACACTGCTGCCCCGGGAATTTTACGAGACAACCATTCACCGCCTTGTGTCACAGTGGGTTATGTGTCTCAACAGCCAGGGTCAATACTTTTAGCATACAGGTACTGGTTTCTGTAATCTTGCCTCCGACTCCTTTCTTTTTTAACTCCTGTTATAAATCTAGAAGCTCACCTCTGAATTGCTTCGATGTCCTCGTTAGTGCGACTGGTGGGGATCCCAAACACTAGAGAAGTTCTGAAGAATGGGCGTTCTGTACGCCATCTCCTTTACATATGACCTACACTTTCCTAGAATTCTCGGAGTAATCGATCATTCACCCTCCCTACTCTTGACGTCACGTGCTCGTTCCATTTCATATCACTTTGCGATGTTACAACTAGATATTTAAACGATGTGACTGTGTCATCCAACACACCACTAATACTGTAATCGAACAGGACAGGGCTGATTCTCCTACGCATCCGATTTAACTTATTGTTTTCTACATGTAGAGCAGGCTGCCATTCATGATACCAAATACAGATTCTAAATCGTCATGTATCCTCCTACGGTCACGCAACGACAACACATTCCCGTACACTATAGCATCATCTGTCAACAGTTGCAGACTGCTGCTCCGCTCTCTGTGAGATAGTTTATGGACATAGAGAAAATACGCGTTCCTCACACAATTCCCTGGATCATACCTGACGATACCCTTGTCTCTAGTGAACACTCACCGTTTAGTACAACATACAGGATTCTGTTAGTAACTTAAGAAGTCTTCGAACCACTCACGTATGTGGGAATCTGTTCCGAATATTCATACCTTCGTTAACAGTTTGCAGCGTGGTACTGTGACAAGTGTTTTCCGGGGATTCTAAGAATATGGAATATGTTTGTTGACCTTCATTTGTTTGCATGATATCTTACGAGCACATGGTAAGCTGAGTTTGGCATGAGTGATGCTTTCTAGATCTGTGGTGATTTCGGACAGATTTTTGTTAACTTATATAATCTGTTTCTCTGATATTTAGTCACTATCAATGCAACCTCCTTTTGCCCTTCCCCATGTTAATTGTTTACAAAACTAGAATACATCTTGTGGTAGCAGTTAACTCGTCCCCCCTTATTTCACTAATGCCACCTCTGTTTCACTTTTGTGTGTGTGTATAGCCGGCCGTTGTAGCCGAGCGGTTCTAGGTGCTTCAGTCCGCAACCACGCTGCTGCTACGGTCGCAGGTTCGAATCCTGCCTCGGGCATGGATGTGTGTGATGTCCTTAGGTTAGTTAGGTTTAAGTAGTTCTAAGTTCTAGGGTACTGATGACCTCAGAAAAAAAGTCCCATAGTGCTCACCGCCATTTGAACCATTTGTGTGTATATATATGAGGGGTTGGGGGGGGAGAACCATGCGAAATTTTCGCACTTTCCTATTGTTAAATTATGACAGTATCTGAAAAAATTGTAGTCGTTGGGATAAGGGTAGTTTTGGGAATGAAGAGAAACCATCTGTAAAAAAAGAAGCGAAAGGCGTGAAATATTAATCATGAATTTATGGTAAATCATTTGCATGTGTCAATAAATGTGTTTTGCATTCGGACTGTTTGTCCCGGCTTGTAAGAAGAGCAGAGATCAGGGACTGTCAGTAGGGACACATAACCTGTAACTTAACGTAACAAACATTTTCAGTTACAGTAAGCACGTTAGGCCGTAGTGGCAAATATGTCTGCCGTTTAGAAAAGCATATTCGTTTAGAAACGTACAAATAACGCAGTGCTCATTGGTATTGTCTATGACAGTTTTATATACAAGTTATCTAGTTAATAAGTACTTTAACATAAATGAAATAGTATTTGTAAATGGATAATGTGGAAAGGTAGTCCCTTATTCTGATTAATAAGTTAGCTTCGTAGAATATTGGTTTGAAGCTCGGCATCCATCTATCTAATCTAATATAAACTTTTGTAGATAGAACTGGGATAGTTTTATATCAATCTTTTTGATTGCAAGTCAAATGTACTATTCACTTTTACCTACGATAGTTAAAAGTCGCTTTTTTCTTCAAATTTGCCACAAATAGTAAGCTTTATCGCAAAATCGGTATGCAATGTCAGAAGCCGGTTAAAACAAGTTTCTAACGATACCTTACTCATCCCTGTACGGTTAGTATGTGATGAGAAAAAGGGGTGTTGAGAAATATACGACTTTTACATTTTTATTCATCATACGCTAAATTTATTTTCAGATATTATTTACCAGCAGACAAATACAGATCAACATAAAGAGATTTCAAATATACAGGTTGTGGCCTCTCGAATGACCAACTTAAATTACAATACAAGCTTAAACAGAGTTCGTCATTCCAGTAGCTTGCGTCGGGAAGGAGAAGATGGCTGAAAGAAAGCGGTGCTCTGTCGCGCCCTTCGCTGCTCCCGAGTTTGTCGCAGAGGGTCCTGCCCGCCTGGCGACCGCGGCAGGACCCGATAGCCGTGGGAGCAGGTGCGGAGCTGAGTCGGGTGCCCCACGGCGCCGCACGCAACTGCTGACGCAAAAGGGTTGCCACGGGGCGCACGCGAACCCCCGCTGCAGAGGGCGCCGTTTCCTGCCCAGTATTAACGGTCCTCGGCGTCGGCTTATCCGGCGCTCTGGAGCCGAGATCGATGTCGCAGCTCGTGTCCCAGAGTCACGCGACGGCTGCCACAACTGCACCACAGCCTATTTCCCTCCCAAGACCCATTAAATATTCACCGTGTTCCTTAAATACAGGCCTACTTGTAACTCTTAATAGAACGCAAAAATAGAAACCGGAACAGAGTGCTGCTGTGGTAGAATTTCGGATCGAATTCAGGGAACACATGTTCTCTCGCTCTTCTATCCTTCTTCAGGTTCTCCCCAGTTATGTAATTCCCGAAAAATATCGAAACAGTATCGTAAATAATTTTCCTGTCATTGCTCACACATGTGAAACGAGGTAGAGGTGGCTAAAAGTCTGGAGTATTTCTGAGAAATTTCGTAAAGAACTATGCCATTTCTCACATGAGATCTACAAGTCCAACATTTATTTTGAACCTGACATACGTGTTGATACTTCGATATACCTTACTTTATTAGTATGAATATTTTAATTTTTAAGATATCTGTAGAGTGCTAAGTACAACTTAACTCTTGTGCTAAATGTGATAGTAATAATTATTTTCTGTCAGTGAATAAACGAAAGTGAGTGTGGAATAAAACGGGCTTCTGAGATGACAAGGCGCTTAAAAAAAGCCGCTACTCCGGAACTCAGTTTTTCATTTCTATTTGTTATTGTATTCACAGTGTTAGCAATAAAAAATCAACTAGGTGTATGCATGGGTAGGTATAGCGAGCGACTTAGGACTGAAGACTACAACAACAGTAGTTTATTCACGATGTAGTCTGTATCTCTGGCGCTACTGCAGACTGTTTATTTCTGTATGTATACTTCTAAAGTTTTTACCGTTTCCTATCGCTTGTAATAATAAAACCACTTAGAAAACCAATCACCATTCTAATATTACCATTCTATTACTATTTCACAACTAACACTGTAAATAGTAAACACAAATGCTGTAAACATTATTTTTTAAATTTATACACGGTTGACGTGTCTGAAAAGAAAGAACGAAAATACATTTAAGAAACCTTGTAAGTAATTCAGCCTTATGTACGTTAGCACATTAAATCCTACTATATTCGCTTAGAAACGTAAGCAAATGTTAAAGGCCTCATCTGATGAGAATGCCGTCATTATTACACTCATACGTATTATTTAAAATGTTTTTAGTGTTATAGGAAGAGATACACAAAAAAAATCTCTTTGCTTCTTATTACATTCGAGCCAGTATTTCTTCCCGTGTCTGAACGAACAGTCATTTACATAAAGCAAGAAACAAAAAGAGTCTCCACGTTGACAATGACATGAGTGTTGTTAATAAGAACCAATATTTCGATCAGTCAGAATGGACATATCATAGGCGAGACGGAACAATTCAAGTTCCTAGGCGTTCGGATAGATAGTAAGCTGTTGTGGAAAGCCCATGTTCAGGATCTTGTTCAGAAACTAAATGCTGCCTTATTTACCATTAAAAGCTTATCTGAAATAAATGACAGTTCAACACGAAAAGTAGTCTACTTCGCATATTTTCATACGCTTGTGTCATATGGTATTATTTTTGGGGTAATTCTTCTGATTCAAAAAGGGTATTTTTGGCTCAAAAATGGGCTGTTCGAGCTATGTGTGGTGTAAGTTCGAAAACATCTTTTCGACCCCTATTCAATAGTCTGGGAATTTTGACGTTGCCTTCACAGTATATATTTTCTTTAATGTCGTTTGTTGTTAGCAATATTAGCTTATTCCCAAGAGTTAGCAGCTTTCACTCAGTTAATACTTTGCAGAAATCAAACCTGCATGTGGAATGAACTTCCTTGACTCTTGTGCAGAAAGGAGTGCAGTATTCTGCTGCATCCATTTTCAATAAGCTACCACAAGAACTCAAAAATCTTAGCAGTAGCCCAAACACTTTTAAGTCAAAACTAAAGAGTTTCCTCATGGGTCACTCCTTCTAGTCTGTCGAGGAGCTCCTGGAAGAGCTGAAGAATTAAGAAAATTCCCGTGTTACATTGTTGATTTTCTTTATTTAAACTTATGAATTGTCGCCTGAATATGTTACTTATATTTCATTTTATCTGTTTCTACTATCGTGTTATAATTGCATGTATTGACTCTTTCAATGACCATGGAGACTTCTCCTTAATTTGGTCCCACGGAACAATAAATAAATGAATAAATAAATAAATAAAATAAATCACACAAACAAAATAGCTGTTACAAAGAAAACATGATTAAGGGTTTTGTAAATGCTATTTGTGATAATTTTATAAGTGTATTTCCACTGACCTTTAAATAAACCAAATGTTTTATTTCCCAAAATTCAAAAAATGTAATTTGAAGTATTTAAGTAAGCGGTATAGTAACTTCGGTCTCAAATCGTCTTATTTCTGGGGCGGGTAAACTGTTACCTATCTGTCTGGCACATAGCAATTTTCCGCTTGCATAAGATGCATTCATTAAGAGACGAGCAGGGGGCTGTAAAATGAAAATCGACAATGAAATTGTAATGTCACTGCCTGTGGATAAAGCTGTGACCGGTCCCTATGCCAGCGCTGATGCTTCGAACTCTCTGCTAGTTTGGCACGAGCTCACACCCAGGCGACTATAGGGCGACCGCGTCCACGCGTCTAGAGTCTACGGCCCTGAATCGTGCAGAAAACAGAAAAATCGAAACTACAAAGATCAAAAGACTAGAGAAGGAGGGCATTGCATTTCCTGACAGCAGAATAAGGGCAGGGAACGGAAGTTCGTCAAACAATGGCTCAAGTGTACGGGAGGGCACTGCATCTCCATTATAAGGGTCAAGGTGTGGCACAAGTGATTCGAGGAAAGAAAGATGTCGTTGGCTAATAACCCACGATCTGGAAAGCCAAATCTTACTACCGATACTATTGTCGAACATGCGGATGCCCTCATTATTGAAGACCTTCGAGTTATGGTCGTAGCCATTGCCCCAGAGGTCGGGTTGAGCGGCGGACGTGCTACGGACATTCCGTGCTCTCCGTACACTTGCGCCATTCTGCAGCAAATCTCCATTCCTCGCAGTCCTTTCGCTGTAAGGAAGACTCAATTTCTCTTATTTCAGCACTGGTGAGTAAAGTGAAAGGTTGACGGCTGCTCGTGCACTCTCTCGTCACGTGGGTTTCCCTCCAGCGGCGAGTTTGGGATCTCAGTGCTCTTATAGGGACCACACCTCCTTCCGTAGATAATGTCATTGCGATCCATCCAGTGGTTTTCATTTTGCAGCTTCCGGCTCCTCTGTTCCTGAATGCATCACAAACAATACTTCTAGCGGTCCAGAACGGGTATCGTTTTTAAACAGTTCCCGCTATTGCTTTTTGAGTTAACATTGATTTTCTTTCCCGCGATTACATCTGGGTTAATCAAGAGACCTTTTCGTAACTGACAAATATTTACTACTCTCGTACTCTAGTAAAAAGTTTGTTTGATCTCGCGTAATCTGATAGAATCATAAATCTTCACTTCGAACTGAAGTTTATGCATCGTTCTACGTTTAATAAGTTTGTAAGCGTACTGCTCACCTTAGCCAGAGCGGCGCACCTTTTACTTGCCGTTGGTTACCTCTAACCTGCAGCACGACTAGTGGGGGGGGGGGGGGGGGGGGGGAGGGAGGGGGGATAGGCATTGTTTTGCATTAACAGCGTGAGGGAGTGGTTGTGTTAAAGATATTAGACTGAACACAATACAGTTAATTAACTATGTAGACACGAACCATACCGAGGGCGAATTACAAGCAATGTATCTTACTTAGAAATTCTCGTATAACTGAGAGAATGATCGCTGATAAAGGGCTTGCATTTATGAAAGGTCGAATTATATTTACAGCCGTGAGCATGTTAGAGCTAGAAAACATTATGATATTCGGAAATCAGTTCCAAAAGTATCGTGTAACTTAGGTTGAACTGTTGTTATTCACCGGCCGGGGTGGCTGGGCGGTTCTGGACGCTACAGTCTGGAACTGCGCGACCGCTACGGTCGCAGGTTCGAATCCTGCATCGGGCATGGATGTGTGTGATGTCCTTAGGTTAGTTAGGTTTAAGTATTTCTGAGTTCTAGAGGACTGATGACCTCAGAAGTTAAGTCGCATATTGCTCAGAGACATTTTTGTTATTATTCAATATTTTCAAGGTCAGCAATAAAACATACAAATAATAACAACAGTTTTAACCATGATTGTATTGATTAGGGACCACGGTCATAATAACGAAAAAACCAATACGACCAACAGATGTGAGCTCTGCTACTAATTAAACAGTTCGATGGCCGAACACTAATTAAATTGTGATTACGATTTATTATTAGGGACTCTGCAAGTTGTTATATTGTTAACGTACGCTTTTGAGCTCAGTCTGTCTTAAAAGACACAGCAATACATATGGTATTCACATTTTCAAGAATTAAACCGTCATTCATTGATTCTGTGTAAAGTGTCCATACATTCTGCGTGCCGTAGTTGTTGCATACGATACACAGCGCTTGCTTGAACCACGTGAAAGCAGTACGCACGTGGCACAGTGGTTGTCCCACGTCCGCATCGGTCCTGACGGCAAGAGAGGGTGATGTAATTTATCGTTCCCAGTATCGATAGGGAGTTCCACGCCATAAATTTTCATTCACATCAACCCTCACGTCTGTCCACAGAAATACAGCAGGGAACATGAAGACGTATAGTTTGCGACACATTCTGTGACCCAGGGAGAAGGGCTCTCGCAACTGTAAGTTATTTTTATAACTATTAGAAGAGACTGATATCTGAAATGAAACATTGTGAAGCCTCTTAATAAATAGAGCAGAAGAAAGTATACGTGTGACTCACACCATAGACTGTCGGTTTTAGGTCACTTTAACTTTTTTATTTTTTTAAAGAAAAGCCATTTTGTGTTGTAATTTAGTATTTACATTTTAGTCAAAAAATTACCATTGTTCTAAATATTTACACTACACCGTTTTATATAAAACTTTGAGGACGGCATCTAATTAAAATCATCATTATTTCGAAGTAGCTATAATTTTTAGAGTTAGGTTTTTATATATTGACGGGAAAAAAATCCAATCTCCAAGAAGGAGCGGTGAGAAATAAACGAAATTTATTGGGCGTGTTTCTACATCTGAAAGATTACGCCTATTCAAATTTCGCGCCGTTCGTCTAAGAGTGGCGCTAGTAACGGACGGTCGCATGACTCTCCCACGACGGAAAGCCATCGTGTTCGGTGTATGGTTGTGACGCATCATACTGCGCCTGCAGCAGCAATTCGAGCAGCAGTTGGCACCACGGCGACGCAAAGAAACGTTGAAAATCTGTATTTTCAAGGACAGCTCCGAGCCAGACGCCCTATGGATTCCATTGGCGCCAGCCGATGTGGCCAAGCGGTTCTAGGAGATTCAGTACGGAACCACGCTGGTGCTACGGTCGCAGGTTCGAATCCTGCCTCGGGAATGGATATGTGTGATGTCCATAGGTTAGTTAGGTTTAAGCAGTTCTAGAGGACTGATGACCTCAGATGTTAAGTCCCATTGTGCTCAGAATCATTTGAACCATTGGATTCCATTGGCTCCAAACCACCGCCGTTTGCGACATCGGTGGTCTCAAGCGAGACTCATTGCAGAGCGTAGTGGAGGCTTGTTGTGTTTTCTGATGAAAGCTGGTTCTGCCTCGGTGACAGTGATGGCCGTGTGTTATTGAGAAGGAAGTCAGATGAGACCCTGCAACCAACCTGTCTGCGGCCTAGCCACAGTAGACGTACACTCGGAGTTCTGATGTGCAGTGCGATAGACTATGACACTAGAACACTCTCGTGGTTAGCTCGCGCACCCTGGCTCCAAATTTGTACGTAAATCTAGTGATTCGACATGTTGTGCCGCTATTCATGAACAGAATTGCAGGGGGTGTTTTACAGCAAGATAACTGTCGCCCACATACAGCTGTTGTAATCCAACAAACACTAGTAACCATTAAAATTGCTACACCAAGAAGAAATGCAGATGATAAACGGGTATTCATCCGACAAATATATTATACTAGAACTGACATGTCATTACATTTTCACGTAATTTCGGTGCATAGATCCTGAGAAATCAACACCCAGATCAACCACCTCTGGCCGTAATAACGGGCTTCATACGTCTGGGAATTGAGTCAAACAGAGCTTGGATGGCGTGTACAGGTACAGCTGCCCATGCAGCTTCAACACGATACCACAGTTCATGAAGAGTAGTAACTGGCGTATTGTGACGAGCCAGTTGCTCGGTCATCATTGACCAGACGTTTTCAATTGGTGAGAGATCTGGAGAATGTGCTGGCCAGGGCAGCAGTCGAACATTTTCTGTATCCTGAAAGGCCCGTACAGGACCTGCAACATGCGGTCGTGCATTATCCTGCTGAAATGTAGGGTTTTGCAGGAATCGAATGAAGGGTAGAGCCACGGGTCGTAACACATCTGAAATGTAACGTCCACTCTTCAATGTGTCGTCAATGCGAACAAGATGTGACCGAGACGTGTAACCAATGGCACCCCATACCATCACGCCGGGTGATAAGCCAGTATGGCGATGACGAATACACGCTTCCAATGTGCGTTCACCGTGATGTCGCCAAACACGGATGCGACCATCACGATGCCGTAAACAGAACCTGGATTCATGCGAAAAAAATGACGTTTTGCCATTCGTGCACCCAGGTTCGACGTTCAGTACATCATCGCTGGCGCTCCTGTCTGTGATGCAGCGTCAACGGTAACCGCAGCCATGGTCTCCGAGCTGATAGCCCATGCTGCTGCAAACGTCGTCGAACTGTTCGTGCAGATGGTTGTTGTCTTGCAAACGTCCCTATTTGTTGAATCAGGGATCGAGACGTGGCTGCACGATCCGTAACAGCCATGCGGATAAGATGCCTTTCACCTTGACTGCTAGTGGTACGAGGCCGTTGAGATCCAGCACGGCGTTCCGTATTACCCTCTGAACCCACCGATTAAATTTTCTGCTAACAGTCATTGGATCTCGAACAACGCGAGCAGCAATGTCGCGATACGATAAACCGCAATCGCGATTGGATACAATCCGACCTTTATCAAAGTCGGAAACGTGATGGTAAGCATTTCTCCTTCTTACACGAGGCATCACAATAACGTTTCACCAGGCAACGCCGGTCAACTGCTGTTTGTGCGTGAGAAAATAGTAGTATTTTGAATACGTATTACAGTTAATTTTCACAGCATTTTAAAACGCATTATGATATTTGAAGTAGCTCCTTGATTTCTCATTCCTTTCGCAAGTCTGTGGTAGAGGCGCCAGATGGTACATGAGATCTTTCCTGTAATATAAGGTACGACCAGAAAGTTTCATTTCTAAGGCCGTACCGTCCAGAATCGGTATGCCAATAAGGCAAAATCGCCGTGAACATTGTGGTAATCATCCTATCGACTCGTCAAACTAAAGATACCCGTTTGGTAAAACACGGTGTTCTGTTTGCGTGAAGAAGTCCATAAGTGCCTGCTGACGACCTTGTCCGCTGTCTTTCCAAGGCCTTTTCCAAGAGACCGAAGGCGTGATGGGGAGAGATCAGGACTTTATGGTGGGTGCTCTAGTTTCTCTTACTTGAGGTGGCATAATTTCTGCTTTACATATGCGATATACGGACGTGCGTTACCATGGACCAGCAGCACCCGTTGCCGCGCCATTTCAAAACGGTGGTTTTCATCTGAGATGCACATTCTTCATTCCTCGATGGCTGTCTACCGATGTTTATCCTTCGACAACCAGCAAAAGATTAACGGCACGTTGTTTGGAAACAACGTCGCCATTGTTCACGTTCCCGTATTGACGGCACTGACCCCTTTCCTACATGTCGGCTGTTATATACCCGCATCGGAGTCGTGCTACATTGCATATACCATGCAGCATCACCCTCAAAAGGGAACTTTATAATCGCCCTTATAATGCGCACACCGTGCACCTTCAGCTATTTGTTAGAACGCTGCTGCCGACATCGAAACACTGATGTGTTATCTTGTTGATCATCGTACGACTTCGTAACCGTAAAGGAGTACTACATTTGTAGCAAAGACGAAGAGACGATACTGACAGTAAACCACTGCCGTTTTGAAACTTAACAATTTTTTTAAACGGATCATTCTCATGTGTTGAGTTAAAGCGGTGACTTCATTGACTACTTTGCAAAGTTGTGCAACATACACCCCTCAACAGGGAAATTTTCACCACGCTTATACCTTCACTTTCACATAATTTTCATTTTGTGCAAACTTCTTTCAATTTTCTTCATTACTATTTGCACATTTAATGTAACGCGTCAATGATTCAGGCCCTGCACCTGACTCAAACTTATGATTCAGTTGTTTGGTTATAAAGGCAGTATAATAATAATAATGTCGTGTGACGAGGGCCTCCCGTCGGGTAGACCGCTCGCCTGGTGCAAGTCTTTCGATTTGACGCCACTTCGGCGACTTGTGCGTCGATGGGGATGGAATGGTGATGATTAGGACAACACAACACCCAATCCCTGAGCGGAGAAAATCTCTGACCTAGCCGGGAATCGAATCTGGGCCCTAGGATTGACAGTCCGTCACGCTGACCACTTTTTTTTTCTTTTTTTTCATTTTGTTCGTTGTGTTTGGTAGTTGCGGACGTCGCAAGACATCGTGTTCAAGTTCGGTGGTTGATCCTTCCATTCAGTTTTTTTATTGCAGAGGCCAACCGGCTTTCTGACCGAACACGCTGAGCCACCGTGCCGGCACCACTCGGCTACCGGGGGCGGACAGCAAACACACTAGAGTGGTAAACAAGTGTCTAGTTCAGCAGCCAGCTGCACGGAAAAGACTTAGCTGATGGACGTGGGCTTCTAACAGAAGCTCCCGTTCCATGTCCTACGAGTTTGTCAGGTCATTTTAGACTCGTCTTTGTATCGTCCAATAGTTTTCCTATGTTTCTTGGAGCACACGTTACATTTCGAACACTCCTTAAGTAGGACCAGCCGCGCGAGGCAGTGCACTGATTTAATCGCACAGATTCGGGGGGGGGGGGGGAGGGGGAGAGGCGGGAGAGAGAGATTTAAATCCACATCGAAGATTGAGGTTCTTCATCATTAAATTCCCCAAGATGTCAGGATGTTTAATCTGAAAAGGGGAAACGGTCACCGACGATTTTCTTGCACAAGGACCTCATTGTCAACGGAACATTAAAAGCTAATATTTTTTCTGAACTGGAGACTGGCAGACTCACTCTGAACCGGAGAATTTGTTCCATTTGACTGACTCAACTATAACCGTGCACGTCCAGGGCAGCAGCACGGAACTACGACTACCCCCGTCAAAAATAAACTGTTTTACTTTGTGCGAGAACAAAGGACCGACATCAGGCGAGTTTCAGTTTCTGTCAACACAAAACCAACCTCGGGCGCAAACAGGTGAACAGACGTTTGCGGTTTAACTTGGGCGTGCCTCGCGCTTTGTAAGGGGATACCTGTCTTTACTGTCGCGACAGACGGGCCGGGGGCTACCGGATTTGCAAAGCGACTGCGGCTGGAGAGCAGAGTGCGCTGCGTTCGGCTCTCCATTATTCACACAGCAGCCCTGGAGATCACTTTGTGCTCCGTGACCACTCTCCTCCCCATTTCACTTGTTACTGCAGACCCACTAAGAGCAACAAGGGCGCGGATGGTGCAACTTGTGCTTTAATACGCTCTCTCTCGCTGTGTGATTGTGTGTGTGTGTGTGTGTGTGTCTGTGTGTGTGTGTGTGTGTGTGTGTGTGTGAGAGAGAGAGAGAGAGAGAGAGAGAGAGAGAGAGAGAGAGAGAGAGAGAGAGAGAATGTGAGAAAGAAATGGGGGGGGGGGCGTTGTTGACTCACGTTCATAAAAACAGATCACCTTGGAGTAATAGAGACAGGACATTCATAATTACAGGACATCTACATTAGTATGTTCGGCAAAAATGATTAGCATTTGAGCCACGTTGGCCTGCGCGTTCAAGGTTAACATAGATATCACTGCGCAGCACCACCTACCGATAAAATGTGCTTTCGGCTCCCGTTGTCGCTATAAACCGAAGGTAATGGCTCAGTGTGACTTGAGAAGACGTGCAGGATGCCTCGCAAGCGTATGCGCTAACCGTACCGTCAAGCCAGTGGGTTTGAAAGAGGGCGCGTTATTGCCACGAGAGAATGTGATGCATCCATCCGGGAAACTGCTGCTCGTGTAGGACCAAGTGTTTCGGCAGTACAGTGAGTGTGTTCAGAATGGGTCACTGAAGGCCATAGAACACGACGATATGAGTCAGGTCGCACCACGCAGACCACCCTCTGAGAAGATCGAGACCTCATCCGAATGGCATTACATGACAGATCTGTGTCCTCCTCGGCTGTGACGCAAGAGTGGAACAGTGTAACACATCGTACACTATCAGGGGTGATAGTCTGTCGTTGTTTCTTATGGCATGAGTTACGTGCATGTTGTCCGCTTTCTGCCTACCTTTCACGAATGTGCAGACAAACTCTAGATGGCAATGGAATATGGAACGACGTCTCTGGGGACACGCATGGCATAAGATAGTGTTTTCGGACGAATCCAGGTTATATTTGAAGATGATGGTTCCATTTTGCTTTCCCGCAGTCAGGGGGACCGGTATCACAGTGACTGCATTCACACAGAACATTCAGCGCCAACTCAAGGCATTGTGGTGTGGGGTGCTAATGCGTACCATCTCAAATCACAGTTGGTACGTGTTCAGGGCACTGTGACCGATGTGACTTACATGAATGTCATCCTGCAACCTACAGGCATATCCTTTCTGCACAACACCCCAGACGCCATTTCTCAGCAAGACAATTGCACGACCTCATGTTGCTGCACGACCACGTGCCTTCTTGGTGTCACAGGATGTCAGCCTTTGGCGCCAGCCCGCCGTGTCACCAGACTTGTGGCCAATCGAAAATGTGTTGAATCCGGTGAAATGACGTATGCAGAACTGTGACCCAGTGCCAACCTCCACAGATGATCTTCGGAACCAGCACGGTTGGCTACACCGCAGGTCGCCATTCGCCCCTTGTACGTCTCGATACCATCACGCATGGAACAAATTATCAGGGCCCATGGAGGATCTCGTGCCTATTAGGCAACAGGGCACTTGCTGAAATGGAGTGATAGAAATACTAATCTTTTCTGCAGAACACATTGATGTACATGTCCTGTGAATATGAACGCCATACCTGTAGTCGTTCAGGGTGTTCTGTTTTTTTCTGAACGTATGTGTATATTCTCTAACTGTGTAAGGACAGTTGAGATTCTGTGAAGCATTACTGCAAATGCAAATGTCGTCCACTAGGAAAGACATGATGTTATTAATTAAGAGCGTCATGTTTCAGTCTTTAGACGGCAGCTTTTTATCGATTACCGTGCTTCGTCGGTCAGGAGACTTCAACGAATGTCGTGTTGAAAAAATATGTTCTGCATGGTTTCGACAACGAAAGAGTTGCCAATCCACGGTCCGATGAAGATCTTGCGCAACGGTTGACTGCTACTACTACTGGTCAGGCTGACGACCAATTAAATACATTCTCAGAGGAGGTGATTTTTCCATGCTATCGTAAGTAATTGCTGTACTAAATTTCAAGTAAAAATTCTCTAAAGCAGTTATCAACAGCCTAAATAAGGGTCGAGAACTGTTCTGTACCAAAGCTACGTCACAGTCGTGGATTACATCAGTCATCCGTGAAGTGCAGAATAAATTTCTTTCAGTTCCATCAGTGGTAACAAAACTTTTGATTCTTAGACTACGGGCAATGAGCTTTTTCAAATGTATTTTGGAACGTGTCCTAATATTTAATAAAGCCATAGTGTCATCGTCATAAAATATACACAAAATTAGCGTAGCATCGTCGCCTATATTTAAAATATGGTTTTAAGTGGGCCGCATTGCCGGCAGAGTTATACTGTCAACAGCGTTGCTATGGCTTTAGTACATTAGGACGTGCTATAAGCGGATCTGAAGATGGTCATTGCTGACGGAAACTGGAAGCCTAAGGACCAAAAGTTTTGTGATCATTGACGGAAACAAAATAAATTGTTCTGTAGATAATAAGCGATGATACCTCACAACAAGAGTTGAGACAATTTTAAAGAAAAACACATAGAAAGTGGGCTCATATATTTCTTCATTTGTTGTTTCATGGAATACACTTTACTGATGAACAACAATTACTATAATTACAATTTGAAAACCTTGCTAAAAGTATAACGACACTCATAATAATTTAAAGAACTTGAACAGGGTCAATTCATTAATAACATAATTTAACAATTTATACCATTAAGAACAGGGCTTGAAACCAGGAATATAAAGTTCTCAAATACAAGTAAGAAGTCACACCAATTAGGTGTCGCTGCAAACGGGTTCAACAAACTGTAGTAAAATAAACTACGAATGACTGCCACTAAACGTATTACAATTCCCAAGCATGAATAATACGTTAAACAAAAGACAACGCCCAACCAAAATGCAGAAAGGGTAACAAGTCACGCCACTGATTGTGGCTGTTGGAAAGCCCTTAACAATCGATAAGCCGTAATAAAATCCCGTAAGCAGTAAATTACACAGTTCCCAAATATCCAAGCAATGCTGGGAAGACATACAATTTAAACTGTGACTCCCAGCTGGTACACACCAGGAGAAACATTGACAATGACTTAAATACATGTGTAATCCAACAAAATACAAGATAAGCTGGGAAAACGTGCAATTTAAATCTGACTCCCAACTGTTACACGTCAGCAGAATTATTGACAATGATCCTTAAATAAATGTACGATGCCCCCCTCCCCCAAAATACAAGATAAGCTGGGTAAACAAGCAATTTAAATGTGACCCCAACTGGTTCGTACCAGCAGAAACATTGACAATAACCCTTAAATAAATATACAATTCCACTTCCTCCCCCCCCCCACAAAAAACAAAAAAAAAAACAACCAAAATGAGCTGGAAAGACACAAAATTTAAATGTGACTCCCAACTGGTACACGCAAGCGGAAATATTGATAATGACTCTTATCATAGCCAAGAGGCAACAAATGGTTCATTTGCCTTTGAGCACTATGCGACTTAACTTCTGAGGTCATTAGTCGCCTAGAACTTAAAACTAATTAAACCTAACTAATCTAAGAACGTCACACACATCCATGCCCGAGGCAGGATTCGAACCTGCGACCGTAGCGGTCGCTCGGCTCCACACTGTTTCGCCTACAACCGCAAGGCCACTCCGGCCGGCAAGAGGCACAAGCACGCAGGTTTTACAGTGAGAGGAGTTAGCTAATGGCTATGGATAGAAAGCGAAAACTCAACAGTTCATACGCATGCGTAAATGGCTTTGAAACCTAACACGCTGCAGAATTAACAATAAGGGTGCAAGGTTTAAACGAGTAGTTACAGAGTAGGTATAGTGACGAGGAAATTGGGTCTTACAGGAAACGCTTCAAAGTTTATGTGCTTACTGATTTCATAATATTGAATAGATCAAGTGTTTCCGATTGATTTGCGACAAGCCCACAGAAGTGTCGCCGCAGCAGAAAGAAAACACATATATGTGCTCCAGGCAACAGGAACGCATCGTCTCCTGCCAAAATAATCCTGCCAACACACACCAGAAGAGAACAGGCGAGAACGTCTAGGATATAGGCAATATTAACTTATTGCGGAAGCGACAACACATATAAGTTACAAGTTGAAAACTCCTTAAAATTACTTGAAAATTACAAGGCGAAATATCAGCGCTGCAAATCCAATTATTATGCACATACTCATCTATAAAAGGGTGCCTTGCCTTCGACACAGACAATGTTACAATTTCAGTACCACCAATTCAGTTTGCAACAGACAATGTTCGTAGGTAGACTCGCACGGAATATGGCCTGGGACAACAAATTATCAGTTACACTGATCACGCACACAATGACTCGGAGGTGCGGTAATATGACAGCTCTAATTTCTCATTAACACATACGCTGCCTTACGGTAACAAGCACCAATAAAATACAGCACTTAACTCACTCAGGTTTGAAGGAGCCGTTACTTCTAGGATTCCAAGCAGGTGAGTTATTGTCTTCAATCCGTACAGGCAGTCTTCGAGGTGCCCTAAAATGTAAGCTGATAGAGTTGGCCGGGAACTTGCCGACCAGGTTGCCCTCGACGTCGGTTGCGCTTCACGCAACTCGCCGCTATCAATCCTTGATCGAGCCGGCAAGGCTGGTCTCCGACCGATTTAACCACTGGCGGCTTCTCGACGTCCGTGCCAGACAGCAGAAGTCCAGCAAAACCAACAACTTGTTATCCACGTGCTCTCTAGCTAACAGCAAGTACCAGGGCCCGCCAAACCCCAACAACTCACGCCTTTTCCAAAGATCCTAGCTCCCGACGTATGTTGTTGTTATCTTCAGTCCTGAGACTGGTTTGATGCAGCTCTCCATGCAGCTCTATCCTGTTCAAGCTTCTTCATCTCCCAGTACCTACTGCAACCTACATCCTTCTGAATCTGCTTAGTGTATTCATCTCTTGGTCTCCCTCTACGATTTTTACCCTCCACGCTGCCCTCCAATGCTAAATTTGTGATCCCTTGATGCCTCAAAACATGTCCTACCAACCGATCCCTTCTTTTAGTCAAGTTGTGCCACAAACTTCTCTTATCCCCAATCCTATTCAATACCTCCTCATTAGTTACGTGATCTATCCACCTTATCTTCAGCATTCTTCTGTAGCACCACATTTCGAAAGCTTCTATTCTCTTCTTGTCCGAACTAGTTATCGTCCATGTTTCACTTCCATACATGACTACACTCCGAACAAATACTTTCAGAAACGACTTCCTGATACATAAATCTATATTCGATGTTAACAAATTTCTCTTCTTCAGAAAAGCTTTCCTTGCCATTGCCAGTCTACATTTTATACGCTCTCTACTTCGACCATCATCAGTTATTTTACTTCCTAAAAAGCAAAACTCCTTTACTACTTTAAGTGTCTCATTTCCTAATCTAATTCCCACAACAACACCCGACTTAATTCGACTACATGCCATTATCCTCGCTTTGCTTTTGTTGATGTTCATCTTATACCCTCCTTTCAAGACACTGTCCATTCCGTTCAACTGCTCTTCCAAGTCCTTTGCCGTCTCTGTCAGAATTACAATGTCGTCGGCGAACCTCAAAGTTTTTACTTCTTCTCCATGAATTTTAATAGCTACGCCGAATTTTTCTTTTGTTTCCTTTACTGCTTGCTCAATATACAGACTGAATAACATCGGGGAGAGGCTACAACTCTGTCTCACTCCTTTCCCAACCACTGCTTGCCTTTCATGCCCCTCGACTCTTATGACTGCCATCTGGTTTCTGATCAGAATCGATTTCGACAGCCCAAGTATTTAGTGGCTCCAGCGGAGCGCCATGCCTGCCAAAATTAAGGCTGCCACGGCTCAAGTGTAATACACACATAAAAAAAAAGTTTTGCATCACCCCGGTTCCCAGAACTCCTGAAGATAGACCGTTGACTATGGATATTGTAACACAGACACAGTCCCTTTGACTGTTGAGAGCCGGCCGCGGTGGCCGAGCGGTTTTAGGCGCTTAAGTCCGGAACAGCGTGACTGCTACGGTCGCAGGTTCGAATCCTGCCTCGGGCATGTCCTTAGGTTGGTTAGGTTTACGTAGTTCTATGTTCTAGGGGACTGTTGACCTCAGCTGTTAAGTCCCATAGTGCTCAGAGCCATTTGAACCATTTTAGACTGTTGAGAGATGTCACTAAACCCGCCTAAAGATTTAATCTGCCATGCATGAGCAGCGCCTATTAGACCGAGGGAGTCCAACAGCCGATCAGTTCCAGGCATTCCACGAGGAATGTTGACCGTGGTTCAACAATGCCTAGACGGTCAATACTGCGGATCGACTGCGTCTGCATTGTTACTTTGTGCCAGGAAGGGCTCTCAACAAGCCAACTGTCGAGTCGTCTCCGGAGTACTCCAAAGCGATGTTGTTCGGGCATGGAGGATGATGTTATGTCTTTTGTCAGTCGTCCTTCTTTTCTCATTTCGTTACCTTTCCTCCTGCTGGTCTTGGTCTGTTGAAATGTATGTATATTTGTAAACATATATAAGTGCGAATGATTGTTACTTTCTTCCAAGTAATGGATCCTGTTTTATTATTTCTTAATATTAATCTCTTTACTGCGTTATTGACAATTTCCCAAGTGGAAATGTGGGTGACCTTCATTGCATGATCGCAAATAACCGGCTTGAGAAATATTTGTTCAGCCTCCACTGCGGCCATTTCGCCGAGATAACTAGGAATTTTAGTAATTGCTGACAACCTGCACATCATTTGATTAAAACAAGTCCGATTGTATAGTGCGAATCAGATTAGCGCACTTGAGATATTCCAAATGTTCATGATCAGGAAAGTACTAAATGAAACCAGTTATTAAGAGAGAATAACATTTATTGTTTTACAAATTTTAACTCTGTACACCTGTTAAAACTTCAGTAGGAAATTGTCGACCGCTCCTGCATTAATAAAACACCATGAAAATATCTGAAACTGTACCTGGATTTTGTGTGCTGGAAACAAACAGCTGTGTCCGGCTTGGTGGTGCTTCGTGTAATTCCACTTTGATTTCACCGCAAGCCTGCAAACTGACGATAGATTTTGGATTGTTACGTTTGGTGCGATATCCGCAGACGGTATTAGCAGATACAGTCTGTAGGACACTGCAGCTCACAGGGTATCGCGCGTGCTACTGAACAGACACGTGAGATCACCAGCTGTGACTGCTCATAGCGTTCAACGCACACGGGAAGACGTCTGGAATCTGTAGCAAACCGCTGCTTCCTTAATCCTCGTTCTACAGGACTTTAGCAAAATGTCGCATTCCCGGCTGGATTTGGGCTCGCGTCCTCGTGACTTCACAGCTGAGAACGGGATTAGCACGCCTCCACTGCGGCTGCCGTGTCGCTACTCGCAGCTCAAAACAGGGTGGAGGGCACTGGATGCGGGCGAGAAAACTTCAGAGTTGCAAAGTAGGAATAAGTATTAAGTTCTTCATAGCTGACACTAATAATGGCGCAATTATTAACTATACAGGGTGTTACAAAAAGGTACGGCCAAACTTTCAGGAAACTTTCCTCACACACAAATAAAGGAAAGATGTTATGTGGACATGTGTCCAGTAACGCTTAATTTCCATGTTAGAGCTCATTTTAGTTTCGTCAGTATGTACTGTACGTCCTCGATTATCATGATTTCATACGGGATACTCTACCTGTGCTACTAGAACATGTGCCTTTACAAGTACGACACAACATGTGGTTCATGCACGATGGAGCTCCTGCACATTTCAGTCGAAATGTTCGTACGCTTTTCAACAACAGATTCTGTGACCGATGGATTGGTAGAGGCGGACCAGTTCTATGGCCTCTACGCTCTCCTGACTTCAACCCTCTTGACTTTCATTTATGGGGGCATTTGAAAGCTCTAGTCTACGCAAGACCCGGTACCAAATGTAGAGACTCTTCGTGCTCGTATTGTGGACGGCTGTGATACAATACGCCATTCTCCACGGCTGCATCAGCGCATCAGGGATCCCATGCGACGGAAGGTGGATGCATGTATCCTCGCTAACGGAGGACATTTTGAACATTTCCTGTAACAAAGTGTTTGAAGTCACGCTGGTACGTTCTGTTGCTGTGTGTTTCCATTCCATGATTAATGTGATTTGAAGAGAAGTAATAAAATGAGTTCTAACATGGAAAGTAAGCGTTTCCGGACACATGTCCACGTAACATATTTTCTTTCTTTGTGTGTGAGGAATGTTTCCTGAATGTTTGGCCGTTCCTTTATGTAACACCCAGTATGTTAAATTTCCTTAACTCATTATACAAGGTGTATCGCAACTAGGTGCGAAAAGTGATAGGGCTGATTGCAGACGACAATACAAGGGAAACCGAGTGAACGTAGACGCGCAAAGTGGCCGTTCGCGAAATAACTACGAATGTGTAGATATGTTGTAATTTCTGTCGAATGTCAAGCATAGCACATGGTGGGGGATGTGGTACACGAGTGATGGAATAGCGGCACCGTTTTTTGTTAATGCAAGTTGTCATCTAACGTGCCAGCATCATCCATGATGGTTAAATCGAGTAGGTTCCGTGCTTCGGACTTCTAGATCAGCTGAACTCAAGCCTCTGGAGTTTTTTGTGAGGTGCTTTCTGTAAAATGAAGTAAGCAGCACTCAGATTGATTAGGTCGAGGACTGGAGCAGCGAATTGTATAGTCTTGTTAAGATTTACGTGATGATGCGAGGGCGTTTCAAAGAATTCGTGGCTTACTGGGTAGATGAGTGGAGTATTGCATCCAAATGCGAGGACAATCCGTGGAACACATCTCCTTTAAACGAGTGTAAAATAAATCGAAATATGTAACGTCTTGAAGCATCTTCTTGTTAATGTAGTCTGTGGGTGAAATTTGTGCAAATTAGAAGAGAACTTGATGTAACATCTACATTTAAAACAAATTTGCGCTATCTAGGAAAATGTTACACTATTAAAGTAGCAGCAGACGTAACTACACATTCACAACAACATCGCAAACAGCTCCTACCCAGGGCCGCTGTTTATTGAAAAACTTCTGCTTCTACTATCATGTACTTTAGCCTATGTCAGTTTTGATACACCCTCTTTGCTACATTGAATAATTATTTACTGATGACTTCAAGCGCAAACTTTAGACAGCAAGCCATGGCATGGATACGGAACGTCTCACCGATTTTAGTCTGCAAGTTTTATGTTTACCTGTCCTTAGTATCCTCACTTCGAGGACTATACCCGTACCTGTATCAGAGTTTCTTTCCACCTCATTAGAGCAATATAGTTGTGGGTAGAAACTGAAGTTTTTCTGGTATGGGTTTCCTGATAAAGTAGTCGGAACAAAGAATAAATCTCATAAGAAAAGAAAATCACATATCGTCAACATGACCCAAAAACTTAAATAAACAATGTTCGTAAGAATTGCTAGGAGAAACTAAAAATAGCTAATCCTAAGTGAAATAGCCGTAACATTTAATCTGAGGTATAATAATTAAATGTCAAACTCCCCACGCCTTAAGGCAGTCCTTTAAAATACTTAACACGGAAGTAAGTGTTCCAAGAAAAAAAAATCATTGTTATCACAGAAACCAGAAAGAAAGTATTAACGTATCCATAATTAGATATTATCAAAATATGTGACGTAAGTGACTGACGTAGAATTTAGATATTATCAAAATATGTGACGTAAGTGACTGACGTAGAATGTTAAAACTTTTAAACTGGGTTTCAGTACGTGACATAAATTCCAGCTTGATACGCTGAGAAAAAATATCTTAACAGGCGAACAGACATTGTTGTTGTTGTGGTCTTCAGTCCTGAGACTGGTTTGATGCAGCTTTCCATGCTAATTTATCCTGTGCAAGCTACTTCATCTCCCAGTACCTACTGCAACCTACATCCTTCTGAATCTGCTTAGTGTATTTATCTCTTGGTCTCCCTCTACGATTTTTACCCTCCACACTGCCCTCCAATGCTAAATTTGGGATCCCTTGATGCATCAGGACATGTCCTACGACCGGTCCCTTCTTTTTGTCAAGTTGTGCCACAAACTCCTCTTCTCCCCAATCCTATTCAATACCCTCATTAGTTACGTGATCTACCCACCTAATCTTCAAAGTTCTTCTGTAGCACCACATTTCAAAACCTCCTATTCTCTTCTTGTCCAAACTATTTTTTGTCCATACATGGCTACACGCCATACAAATACTTTCAGAAACGACTTCCTGACAGTTAAATCTATACCCGATGTTAACAAATTTCTCTTCTTCAGAAACGCTTTCCTTGCCATTGCCAGTCTACATTTTATATCTTATCTACTTCGACCATCATCAGTTATTTAGCTCCCCAAATAGCAAAAATCCTTTACTACTTTAAGTGTCTCATTTCCTAATCTAATTCCCACAACAACACCCGACTTAATTCGACTACATGCCATTATCCTCGTTTTGCTTTTGTTGATGTTCATCTTATACCCTCCTTTCAAGATACTGTCCATTCCGTTCAACTGCTCGTCCAAGTCCTTTGCCGTCTCTGACAGAATTACAATGTCATCGGCGAACCTCAAAGTTTTTACTTCTTCTCCCTGGATTTTAATACCTAGTCCAAATTTTTCTTTTTTTTCCTTTACTGCTTGCTCAATATACAGATTGAACAACATCGGGGAGAGGCTACAACCCTGTCTCACTCCCTTCCCAACCACTGCTTCCCTTTCATGCCCCTTGACTCTTATAACTGCCATCTGGTTTCTGTACAAATTGTAAATAGCCTTTCGCTCCCTGTATTTTACCCCTGCCACCTTTAAAATTTGAAAGAGAGTATTCCAGTCAACATTGTCAAAATATTTCTCTAGTCTACAAATGCTAGAAACGTAGGTTTGCCTTTCCTTAATCTTCCTTCTAAGATAAGTTGTAAGGTCAGTATTGCCTCACGTGTTCCAACATTTCTACGGAATCCAAACTGATATTCGCCGAGGTCAGCTTCTACCAGTTTTTCCATTCGTCTGTAAATAATTCACGTTAGTATTTTGCAGCTGTGACTTATGAAACTGATAATTCGGTAATTTTCACATCTGTCAACACCTGCTTTCTTTGGGATTGGCATTATTATATTCTTCTTGATGTCTGAGGCTATTTCACCTGTCTCGTACATCTTGCTCACCAGATGGTAGAGTTTTGTCAGGACTGGCTCTCCCAAGGCTGTCAGTAGTTCTAATGGAATGTTGTCTACTCCCGGGGCCTTGTTTCGATTCAGGTCTTTCAGTGCTCTGTCAAACTCTATACGCAGTATCCTATCTCCGATTTCATCTTCATCTCCATCCTCTTCCATTTCCATAATATTGTCCTCAAGTACATCGCCCTTGTATAGACCCTCTATATTCTCGTTCCACCTTTCTGCCTTCCCTTCTTTACTGAGAACTGGGTTTCCATCTGAGCTCTTGATATTCATACAAGTGGCTCTCTTTTCTTCAAAGGTCTCTTTAATTTTCCTGTAGGCTGTATCTACCTTACCCCTAGTGAGCCAAGCCTCTACATCCTTACATTTGTCCTCTAGCCATCCCTGCTTAGCCATTTTGCACTTCCTGTCGATCTCATTTTTGAGACGTTTGTATTCCTTTTTGCCTGCTTCATTTACTGCATTTTTATATTTTCTCCTTTCATCAATTAAATTCAATATTTCTTCTGTTACCCAAGGATTTCTACTAGCCCTCGTCTTTTTACCTACTTGATCCTCTGCTACCTTCACTACTTCATCCCTCAGAGCTACCCATTCTTCTTCTACTGTATTTCTTTCCCCCATTCCTGTCAATTGTTCCCTTATGCTCTCCCTGAAACTCTGTACAACCTCTGGTTCTTTCAGTTTATCCAGGTCCCATCTCCTTAAATTCCCACCTTCTTGCAATTTCTTCAGTTTTAATCTACAGTTCATAACCAATAAATTGTGGTCAGAGTCCACATCTGCCCCTGGAGATGTCCAACAATTTAAAACCTGGTTCCTAAATCTCTGCCTTACCATTATATAATCTATCTGATACCTTTTAGTGTCTCCAGGATTCTTCCATGTATACAACCATCTTTTGTGCTCTGTGCAAAATTCTACCAGGCGACTTCCTCTTTCATTTCTTAGCCCCAATCCATATTCACCTACTATGTTTCCTTCTCTCCCTTTTCCTACTGTCGAATTCCAGTCACCCATGACCATCAAATTTTCGTCTCTCTTCACTACCTGAATAACTACTTTTATCTCATCATACATTTCTTCAATTTCTTCGTCATCTGCAGAGCTAGTTGGCATATAAACTTGTACTACTGTAGTAAGCATGGGCTTCGTGTCTACTTGGCCACAATAATACTTTCACTATGCTGATTGTGGTAGCTTACCCGCACTCCTATTTTTTATTCTTTATTAAATATACTCCTGCATTACCCCTATTTGATTTTGTATTTATAACCCTGTATTCACCTGACCAGAAGTCTTGTTCCTCCTGCCACCGAACTTCACTAATTCCCACTATATCTAACATTAACCTATCCATTTCCCTTTTTAAATTTTCTATCCTACCTGCCCGATTAAGGGATCTGACATTCCACGCTCCGAACCATAGAACGCCAGTTTTCTTTCTCCTGATAACGACGTCCTCCTGAATAGTCCCCGCCCAGAGATCCGAATGGGGGACTATTTTACCTTCGGAATATTTTACCCAAGAGGACGCCATCATCATTTAATCATACAGTAAAGCTGCATGCCATCGGGAAAAATTACGGCTGTAGTTTACCCCTGCTTTCAGCCGTTCACAGTACCAAAACAGCAAGGCCGTTTTGGTTAGTGTTACCGGGCAAGATCTGTCAATCATCCAGACTGTTGCCCCTGTAACTACTGAAAAGGCTGCTGCCCCTCTTCAGGAACCCCACGTTTGTCTGGCCTCTCAACAGATACCCCTCCGTTGTTGTTGCACTTACGGTACGGCTAT
Source organism: Schistocerca gregaria (assembly GCF_023897955.1). Lineage (NCBI taxonomy): Eukaryota > Metazoa > Arthropoda > Insecta > Orthoptera > Acrididae > Schistocerca > Schistocerca gregaria. Next base: position 348,740,654 of record NC_064924.1, read on the forward strand.
CTGTATCGTTGAGGCACGCAAGCCTCCCCACCAACGGCAAGGTCAATGGTTCATGGGGAGGGGGGGGGGCGGACAGACATATGGATAACAAATAAAAAATTATCGTGTGATATGATTACAAACGAACAATTTTCGGATATTTTTCCTTCACTTTCACTGTGAAACTTTGTTACAAAATTTTATGATTATAGGTCAAGAGGAAGTACCCTATAGGTTCTGATGAGTGAGTTTACGAGTATGAATATACACTGCTCAAGAACATTAGGGGAACAGATGAGATATCATACACAATAGACATATGGTAACGTATTTTATTCAGATATCGGTTACAATTGTAATTTATGTCTGATTGCTATATTTTGCTGTGTCAACTCTTTACTTGAGGTTTACATGGCGTTCACGTAGAGCGACGCACCATGGGGCTACCATAATAGTTATATAGTCATTCTCTTAGCCTTCTAATATGGTGTGTGATCACCTCGAACGGCTCCTACAGTTGCACACATGCGTGGAATGGACAGTGTGAGGTTATCAATCTCCTCTTGAGGGATATTCGGCCATCCTTCTCGAATGAGTGCAGTATTTATCTGTGCAACCGTTGTGGGAGATGTTGGTCTGGCTGCAATGCATCTGCCAAGTGCATCCCAGACATGCTCAATCGGGTGAACAATCTGGCCACTCCATTGGTTCAATTCCCTCAGCTTCACGCGTGTTGTCCATCGTGCAGCTCTGTGGGGACGAGCGTTATCATTCAGCAGAAGGAACCGATTTCCTCCAGTACCAGTGCAGGGCACAACAAAAGCTCGAAGGATCTCGTCTCTGTACCTCTGAGCAGTCAAAGCGCCATTCTGAACGGCACAGAGGTCCGTGCGTCCGCCAATACTGACTCCTTCGCACACCATTCGCCCAACACCATGATATGGCGATGTTTTTCTGCACATAAGCAGGATTGTTCCGAGTTCCACGTTCTCTCCAGATGAGGGAAGAACGATTGTCCGGCTGAAAACAACATCTTGACTCATCTGTGAACAGCATCCGGGGCCACTCGTTGCGACTCTGATCCTGGTGCTTCTCCTCCCAGTTTCTGAGGGCTAAACGGTGTTGTGGTTTTAATGGGACACACATCATAGGCCTGAGTGCGTAGAGTCCACATTCCCGAAGGCAATTTCGGACTGTTTGTGTTGATTTGCGTGTCCTGTTGCTGACTGGAGGGTGCGTTGCAGCTGAGTTTAATCCAGCCTCCTGTCTCGACGGGCTGCTGACCGGAGACAACGGTCGTCTCTTGCTGGTATTCCCTGTGGACGACCTTGGCCTTACCTTCTTTTAGAGGTTCCTGTTGTCTGAAATTAGTCCAGGTTCTGGGGACACTACAATAGTTGCAGCCACCACCCTCTGTGTCTCACCCACGTCCAACCGTCCTATGGCTCCCCATGCCATAGCTTCGGGTAAGTCGCGTTGTTGTTGCATTGCACTACCTGCTCACTAGACTGTCTGAACCCACCTGCTTGTGTAATTCGTTTGATAGAGTAAACACAGGTCAACGTCCGCCCCCTCTGCAGCAACTTTCCGTTATTACCACTATCTCGGTGATCGTAATGTTGTTGTCTCCACTCCGTAGATTACCGATTGAGGTACGGAACTCTTCTTAGAGCTCCGAACTGCCTGAACTGTGTTCCGTTCAAATCAAATTCATTTCCCTCGCATATTACGATTCTATTTGAAACCGGAAAAATCTCAATGAATATAATTACCGACAGGAAACTTTCAAAAAATGTTGCAGATAAGTGGCCACTTTTATCTGGTGGAAAAGTATGCAGGTGTTACTTTCGCTCTTACACTCAATATTCGTCCGCAATTCCATGTTTGTTTGTTACCCTTTTTTTACAAACTAAATAAATTTCAGTTTTGTAACCGTGAACTTGAACTGAATCTCTTACAAGCGGTGCAGTCAAAACGTTATGTGGAAGAAACTTTACAGTCTTCGTAACCACAACCACTATATATCATTTTGGGAAATAAAACCGCTTCGCCTATAAAGTGCTTTTATTCTTGGTCACTTGCGGTTTCATATCACTTAGAGCTGCATCTTAGGTGCATACCTGATCATAAGTGAAGAAAACAATAATGTAGAAAAATATATAAGCCAAAACCTTAGCTGAGAATGTAATAAATGCTGTACTCACTGGATTCAAGTCATGTTGTACATAATATATTATGGGGGAAACACCCAGCATTCATAGTCAGTCCAGTGCAATACATTATCCACAGAAAAAGAAAATCCCAACGGTAATAAGATATGTGTTAGAGAACATTGCCGTATAACTTATGCAGAAGGATAAAAACAATAAAGAGGAATTTTACGTGACGTCACAACTTATAGGAAGGAGATGTAACAGGCAATCATTGAAGGGGAACGTGTCAAGGTGAACAACCACAGACATATGGTATCTAGGTGACAGTCCATCGGCTAAAATATTTTGCCGCCATATTAGTAGTACGTCAAAGGAAATTAATTGAAATGTAAGGATTCTCATTAAGACCTGAAATAAAATTGGTACTTCAACATGGATTCATCCTTTGTGAGAAATTCGACTTAAGTGCTACAATAAGAATGACATGCAATTTAATTGGTCGGAAAAGTTAGGGAATAGGTCAGCAACGTTACAATTTTTTCTTCGGAACACCTTTCGGTTATAAGAAACAGCTTCCAATACAATCTCTCAGACTACTCAACTCTAATTAAAAACCATTCAACAGCCAAGACCGCATAAAACATCTCTTTAAGATAACCGATTTCAACAGACTTTGCTGCCATCTTCGGATATCGTGTACCATGTTTGTATGGTGTAATAAGCATCTATGAACATTACATATATGGACACGGCCTTTTGCACAAGGTGCTTTACGTTTTTAATTATGTTAGCAATAATAAACCTTTTATAATGTGATGATTTTTGTCCATTTGACATCTCATGCGTGAGGTTCACCGTAAAATGAACATATTTTGCAACAAAATGTCTGAGACCTGAAGATGACAGCAAAGTCTGTTGAAACCGCTTCTTTTAAATAAATAAAAAAATTTTATACGATATTGGCTGTTTAATGGTTTTTAACAAATAAAACAGTTCGCCCTTCACTACCCTCAATCAAAATTCTAAGAGTCCCAATGCTTGGCTATGGCATCTGCTGAGAGGGCGATTAAGTGAGTAAGTGTACAGAAAGCAGTATCAAGTTCTTTTGAAGTTGAGCGTGTAAATTACCGCCTGAGCTCACAGGCACATGCAAGACTTCGGCGATCGATTCAGGCGAGTCATGGGAAAGTCGACGCAGTGGAGACACACGGTTAGCCATGAGATGCCGGAAGCCTGACTAATGACAGGCGAGGTAGCGTTCCGTTTACGATATAAAGTGACCAATTACGTAGAGCATGTATCCATTGCCTACTTTATAGCAATTAGACTTCCTCTGTCGGCCACTGACTAATGAAGGTGAAACATCAATTTGCAATGAGCCAGTCCTTTGACAGTACGTGTTGGCAGAAGACTATGGGCGTCCTTCTTGCAAATTTGGCTCTATAAAAACATCGAAGTACCTTATTACTTACTTCATCCACCACTGGCATCTGAATAATACATATCTTCTCGTGTGCATCGGTAGAAGTAACAGACCAAAATGTCAAGATCAAAATCCAATCTACAGACGCCTTCACGTCGCAACAAGAACAGGAAGATCATTCAACAAATATTTAAATTTTTTAATGTTTAGAAAATTTCTTCTTTTCAGACAATCAAACAAATAACTGTAGAAAATGTATACGACTCAAACCTTATAAGTAGACTGAATCACAAAATTAAAACAAAAATGTAGGAGACAGTTAGCACACAAAAACAAATAGTTCATCACCAACGTATAAACACGGGCACACTGAACACAGATATACAGAACAGACACACAAGTACACATGAACAATAAACGCCCACAACAACAGGCAAATGATACACTCGCACTTACAACAACAAAGCAACCAATAGGAAAGGCAACATATTCAAAAAAAAAAAAAAACAAGGACTAAAACTAGCTTACAGAACAGATAACTCAATACAGAGAAAAACTAAGGAATACCAATACAAATACACAGCAACAAAACACACATGAGATTTACCAACTGACATGTCAGGACTGCAAATCAGTTTAAACTGGACAAACAAGCAGAAACCTTAATACCATATACACAGAACAAGAGAGACCATCAAAAAGCAACAGCCGTCACTCGACGTTTGCGAACATCTTATGGACATGAAACACAGACCAACAGATATCAACACCCACTTGAAAATTCTCAAGTGCGGAAATAGTCCTCCGCAAAAACTAATAATTGAAGAAAACTACCAAATACCAAAAGCCATTATCGAACGACAACAAATAATAAACGAATACATACCTTTCTGCAAAGGAACTTTGTTCTCTGCACTTAAAGAATTCTCAGACAACACCAACGCACCCGCGAGCACCTCCCCCCCCCCCCCACCCACATACACACGATCTGCCACATACACTCCTGGAAATTGAAATAAGAACACCGTGAATTCATTGTCCCAGGAAGGGGAAACTTTATTGACACATTCCTGGGGTCAGGTACATCACATGATCACACTGACAAAACCACAGGCACGTGGACACAGGCAACAGAGCATGCACAATATTGGCACTAGTACAGTGTATATCCACCTTTCGCAGCAATGCAGGCTGCTATTCTCCCATGGAGACGATCGTAGAGATGCTGGATGTAGTCCTGTGGAACGGCTTGCCATGCCATTTCCACCTGGCGCCTCAGTTGGACCAGCGTTCGTGCTGGACGTGCAGACCGCGTGAGACGACGCTTCAGCCAGTCCCAAACATGCTCAATGGGGGATAGATCCGGAGATCTTGCTGGCCAGGGTAGTTGACTTACACCTTCTAGAGCACGTTGGGTGGCACGGGATACATGCGGACGTGCATTGTCCTGTTGGAACAGCAAGTTCCCTTGCCGGTCTAGGAATGGTAGAACGATGGGTTCGATGACGGTTTGGATGTACCGTGCACTATTCAGTGTCCCCTCGACGATCACCAGAGGTGTACGGCCAGTGTAGAAGATCGCTCCCCACACCATGATGCCGGGTGTTGGCCCTGTGTGCCTCGGTCGTATGCAGTCCTGATTGTGGCGCTCACCTGCAAGGCGCCAAACACGCATACGACCATCATTGGCACCAAGGCAGAAGCGACTCTCAACGCTGAAGACGACACGTCTCCATTCGCCCCTCCATTCACGCCTGTCGCGACACCACTGGAGGCGGGCTGCACGATGTTGGGGCGTGAGCGGAAGACGGCCTAACGGTGTGCGGGACCGTAGCCCAGCTTCATGGAGACGGTTGCGAATGGTCCTCGCCGATACCCCAGGAGCAACAGTGTCCCTAATTTGCTGGGAAGTGGCGGTGCGGTCCCCTACGGCACTGCGTAGGATCCTACGGTCTTGGCGTGCATCCGTGCGTCGCTGTGGTCCGGTCTAGGTCGACGGGCACGTGCACCTTCCGCCGACCACTGGCGACAACATCGATGTACTGTGGAGACCTCACGCCCCACGTGTTGAGCAATTCGGCGGTACGTCCACCCGGCCTCCCGCATGCCCACTATACGCCCTCGCTCAAAGTCCGTCAACTGCACATACGGTTCACGTCCACGCTGTCGCGGCATGCTACCAGTGTTAAAGACTGCGATGGAGCTCCGTATGCCACGGCAAACTGGCCGACACTGACGGCGGTGGTGCACAAATGCTGCGCAGCTAGCGCCATTCGACGGCCAACACCGCGGTTCCTGGTGTGTCCGCTGTGCCGTGCGTGTGATCATTGCTTGTACAGCCCTCTCGCAGTGTCCGGAGCAAGTATGGTGGGTCTGACACACCGGTGTCAATGTGTTCTTTTTTCCATTTCCAGGAGTGTAGAAATACTTAATGTTGAACCTAACAACAACATTCATTATCGTAAAATTTCGAGATGGTAAGTTTTAACCACTGTATGTGGTAACAACATATTACACAAAATATAAACGTAGGCTTCCGCAGCCATTGTCACAATAATAAAACTTTTCTGTGTTTGTGACCGCATTGTCAAAATGTAAAACTAATGACGCTCTACCAAGGGCACTTCCCCGCGAAGGGCAAAGGTCCCGAGTTCGAGTCTCTGTTCGGCCAGGAAGTTTTATCGTGGACCGAAACGTCATTAGTTTTACATATTGACAATGAGGTCACAAACCCAGAATAATTTTATTGATTGTATTACACAAAACTTTTCCTGCTTTTCAAATTCGTAAATAGTTCCTCAAAAACTCGAAATTATTTATGTAAACTCAGTAAAGAGCTTTATTCCTTTTGTTTAATAGGATAAAACAAAAGCCCCCTGACAACGCTGAATCTTCAGCGAAATCTTTCTAGACAATAGAAGAAAGGAAAAATAGAAGAAAGGAAAAATAGAAGGAAGGAAAAATGTTTTTCCAAAGGCGGACCCCTTCCAAAAACAAATTTATTTACAAGCAAACACAAACAGGATAGCTTCAACCTCATGATAACGCTCTTTTCGTTACTGAAATGTGAACAAATCAGACTCGCACGTATTTTTGCTTCAGTAAACCAGTGTAAGGATATTGTCTAATGCTGATTTTACAAGTTTATTTTTCAGCAGAAAAATCTCTATTCCATCGAAATAAGAGGGCAAAAATGGGAAACAAAATTACTTATACAAGCGTCCGCTGTTGACTGTAGTATTGTATTTTATCTTAATTACAGGCTTATACAAGAATTCTAGATTTTAAAAATTGAAAGCGAGGGTATATGACATTCCGAGTGTCTATACGACAAGAAATTGATTGGAAAATTAATGTAGGTTAATTCTTACAAAGAAGAAAACAGCAACCAGCCACTATTAATACTGCTATTTATTTAGGTAAATAGAGCCGTTACCGATTTCGAACTGGCGAGTTCATCATCAGACAGCTGTTCACATGATTTTCAAGATACACTTTACAATATCGTCCGTTTTCAATTTTTATTATTCCACTATCGCGAAGTATTTTTGGTGTTTTGTTCCCGTCGAAAATTCCGCGCAATTTTGTTGCGAAGTTACAGGATTGTATTTTTCGCATATTCCTAAATATATCCGCACTTACGTGACTTGTACATCACCATATTGTGCAAAGCACCACACACACACACACACACACACACACACACACACACACACACACACACACACACACACACACACACACACACACACCAAAAAGAATTTAAATTTAAAGATTTTAAATCTGCAATCTCTGTGATAACTTCACATGTGTCAAATTATTTTTGGTGTGTGTGTGTGTGTGTGTGTGTGTGTGTGTGTGTGTGTGTGTGTGTTTGTGTGTGTGTTTGTGTGTATGTATGGTGCTTTGCACAATATGGTGATCTACAAGTTACGTAAGTGCTGGATATATTTAGGAATATGCGAAAAATACAATCCTGTAACTTCGAAACAACATCGCGCGGAGTATTCGACGGCAGCAACGCACCAAAAATACTTCGCCACAGTGGAATAATAAAAATTGAAAACGGACGATAATGTAAAATGTATCTTGAAAATCATATGAAAAGCCGTCTGATGATGAACTTGCCAGTTCGAAACCTGTAACGGCATTATTTACCTAAATAAATAGCAGTATTAATAGTGGCTGGTTGCTGTTTTCTTCTTTGTAAGAATTAACCTACATTAATTGTACACAGCCAAGGTCTCACCATGTCAGTTTTAGACAAAATAGCATGATTGGAAAATATTAGGAATTTCTTCTTGGGAAGGAACTCCGGAGTTGTTTAAATGCTCCTGTATGTGCGCAGTAGAGATGTCACGTAACGACAAACAGATGACCATGGGCCTCAAGAGTGTAGTGGCACCTGCTAATCATAGATAGTGTTTTGAGAAGCCTGGCTGATAAGACGTCAGGTATTACGTTATTAGAATACTACGTTCTGAGACTATTCCAAAATGAAGACGATTTCTATCAGTAGTTGGTTTTCAATATGTTGTGATATCGTGCAGTAGATCCCGACTAGTGACCATTCCACCTCCAGTTACGCTACTGAAGGTTCGAAGACTAGTATGGTATTATGCTTTGGCTGTAAACTTACAGATTATTGCATGATGAAAAATATGCATTGCTGATATGTAACGATTTGTTAGTATATATTTCCAATGCTATAACACAAGAGTAACCGGTAATTTCATGTGCTCAGTGTATAACTGTCCTGTCCTGGAGAAGAAATATTACTTTAAAAATAACTATGTCACTATACTATGCTGATTCTAGATCTGCAGCCTCAACATGTTGTGAAAAATATATAAGTATGGTCCCATCCATTTGGCCAGGGCCGCTCTCTATTATTAGTTCGGTATTAGTTTCGCTGTTCGCCATTTTCTAGTCGTCGAACGACAGTTGCAGCCTTATTGTAACATATAGCGACATCAGATACTAACCAAACAAAATGTACATACTACTTTTTAACCAGACCAACGGACTTGCCGCAGTGGTAACACCGGTACACATCAAATCACTGAAGTTAAACGCTACCGGGCTTGGCTAGCACATATATGGGTATCCGTCTGGTTCTGCCGAGTGCTGTTGGCAAGCGGAATGCCCTCGGCCCTTGTGACACAAACTGAGGAGCTTCTTGCTTGAGAAGTATCGGCTCTGGCTTCGTAAGCCGACAACGGCTAGGAGTGCGGTGTTCTGATCACATGCCCCCCTATATATGCATCCAGTGACGTCCATCGGTTGAGGATGACATGGCGCTCGGTCGGTACCGCTGGACCTTCCGAGGTCTGTTAGAAGCGAGCTTTAGAGTTTTCGATTGAATAACCAGGCCGTGACTAATATACTAGATAATAATATTCCTACTATGGTTTAAAAACATTCATTGTCGTGGTGACACAACGGTCGTTAGGGATGGAAATACATCTCTGTTGGAGAAGGATAAATGAATTTTGCTGTGGTTTGTTCAGTGGAACTATCGCGGGGATGTAAATTTCAATATCCAAGGAAAGATATGAATCCCATTTTCTCAGATATCAGTCCAGTGGCTTAACCAAACGGTTCGAATGGCTCAAAGCACTATGGGACTTAACATCTGAGGTCATCAGTCCCCTAGACTTAGAACTTCTTAAACCTAACCTAAAGACATCACACACAACCATGCCCGAGGCAGGATTCGAACCTGCGGCCGTAGCAGCAGCGCGGTTCCGGACTAAAACACCTAGAACCGCTCGACCACTGCGGCCGACCAGTGGCTTAACCACGACGCACTTCATATCGATAGTCCCTACAGTCTTTTCATCTACTTCTGTCAAAGAGTTGACCATATGTCTACTGCAGTTCAGTGCTGCAGCAACTGGAACTGTATAATTAATTATCAGTATTTTATTTAACGTCCTCTTATGAGTTTTTACCAATCACTTCCGAATCCTAGTCTTTTGCTATAACCTCTAGATGCCCAACTGCAGTTACATGTCCGACTTTCGCGTTCTCTGTTCTGTTACATCTATAAATGACCTCAAAAATCTCGTTTTGCAGCCTGTTTCCTGCCGTGAGCCTTGTATTTTAATACTCATTACTCACTGTGACAGCATATACAAGGAACGTCCTCCATGCAGTGTATTAGTCCATGAGTTGCGAATCCTTTGCATGATACTAGCACAGTCTTATCTTTGCTTATGAGGCATATTTGGAAGTAATACTATGATGACAGTGCCTTGTCTACGAGTCAGGGCGCTAGGCAGTTAGATTCGAGGTCCACATGGACAAACCGATTTTTCTTCCTTTCTCGCTACACTCACCACACGCCGTAGTTCAGACATGTCGTCCCGTGACTGATTTGAGATGCGCATTACTCTACTGCAGCTTCCAGGAATTTCGGTGAGATTGTCGCATGCTTATGCAGCATTAGCGAGACTGCATTTTATATGGTTTTTCATGTTCACTTGTGTACTCATGTCCGTGAGCTTAGGTTTCCTTGTCCCAGCTGAAGCTTTTGTATGAACATGCAATGATCAATATCGGCCTATCATTAAGTCATGAGTGGATATTCGTACAATTTCACGTTACTTTCCAACTTATTTAATTGTGTTGTGCGGATCTGGAAGTCTGTTGCGTTCTTTTCTGTTTTTGTGAATAGGTGAAGATTGTAGAACCACTTGCTCCGATTGTGAACATTTGTAACAGTGGTTCAGGAATTACCATGTTTATTTTGGATAATAATTGAAATTGACTTAAAATCTCTCATGTGTTATTTTTTCCTGAATCGTTCTTTAAGATCTCGAGTTATTAATCATCTCATTTAGCCTTTGTCCTAAGTAGTAGCTGGTGCGAGCACGCCTTATTACTCGTACAAATGATCTGCCTTCGGCAGGATCCCTGCCACTAGGAACAACCTTCAGAAAATGAAGTATTTATTGGGTTTCTAGACGATTTTCAGCCCAGTTAGGGTAAGCTGCAAGTTCAGAAAACTTCGTGACACGTGTTGCAGTCATGAAGATTATTTCAGCAATTCATTCTACTATTCTACTGTCACTAGGCGATAGAAGTATGTCTGCGACAGGGGCAGCATCGGCGCCGGAGCCTCGCGAATCGTTCTAGTGCACTGGGGCCCGCTGCTCGCCTCAAAGAAGACGCCGTACGGCTGCATTGTTTGTGTCGGTTCGGAGAATTTTAATGCCTGTGTCCACGGGAGATCGACAGTGCAGCGCCCATGTAGACCACGGCCGTCCGAAGGCCAGAGGCAGTTTCAGACTTATACTTTCGGGTGCATAGACCGATGAATGCCTTCTGATTGGTGGACCGATATGACGTGTGCTGACGCAAAAGAGCGCACTCCGAATTTGGTGGGACGACCTGTAATAGGAGGAAAATGTGTCCTAAAGGTCTGGAGGGGAAAGGAGCGGCGGATTCTTAGAGTATAATCGGCAACTGTTTCTGTGTCCTCCCATGACTGGAGATTTTCGTACACGGTAAGGTCAGGGCACTAAACTGGAAATGAAGAGTTCAAGGATTCGCTTCTGGATGGCCGGAAAGATCGGTCGTGTTTCGCTTCTGGACTGCCAGAGTGACTTCTGCTAAGCCAGAGTAAAGGTGATCGTAAGAGTCAGAAAGATTACTGTCACGGTAGTCCGGCAAGACCTCTCCGTTACCACCAGGTGACAACAGTCGGATTTCTTCGTCGTTTTGTGCGGGCGCGGACCGCCACTGACAGCAGCTGCGACGTCATAAAAAAAAATGGTTCAAATGGCTCTGAGCACTATGGGACTTAACATCTGAGGTCATCAGTCCCCTAGAACTTAGAACTACTTAAACCTAACTAACCTAAGGACATCACATACATCCATGCCCGGGGCAGGATTCGAACCTGCGACTAGAACCGCTCGGCCATCGCGGCCGGCTGCGACGTCATCCCTGTACTCCGAGCTGTCAGCGCTACCCCAGCCTTGGGGTGATACATCTACATCTTCATCTATCTGCTTACTCTGCTAATCACAATAAAGTGCCTGGCAGAGGGTTCAATGAACCACCTTCAAGCTGTCTACTGTTTCTCTCTCGAACGGCGCCCTGTTAAAGGAGCACTTAAATTTTTCTCTGCGAGCCCTGATTTCTCTTATTTTATCGTGATGATCATTTCTCCTATGAATAACTTCACGATTTCTTTATTCAGTTAATGCACTCCCAGCACCGGCGTAGCAGTCTAATTAATTTGACCCCTCCCAGCTCACGCTGTCGCCCTGTCGCCAACACAGGCACGGCTTACATGTGTGATCTGTATCAAGGTTCTCATTTCCAATCGATATTGTTTGTAATAGTCAGGGTAATGTGTTATGGCATACTCTCACAAAGTTTGTAGGGTTCTATAACTTGATAGTTGATCCCATTTCTGTTATCATTACCCAGTTTAAACTGTTCTTATTTATATTCCATTCAATATTTGTGTCTGGTATTACTTTACGAATTCTCGCAATAAATCACTTTGTGGTGACAAAATCTTTGTATTATTTAGTATCTGAATTTCACCTTTATTGTCAGGTCCTTTGGCAGATACGACTGATCAGCTGCTAAATTATCGTAAATAGAATTATTTCGAAGGCTCAACTGTTATACCGACCACAAACATGGCCATATCATAATTTCCTCAATAAATTATCTGTTACGTGACAGGAACTGTGGTAGTAAAAGGGTGGAGGGGGGGGAGGGGGTTTGGGTGTATTACCATATCTAATAGAGATTTCTTTAATGAATTTGTGTACCATGGACACCTCTCAACCCCAGAGCCTCGTACCGTTAAAATTCTCTTTACATTTTGTTGCGGTATGGAAGTTCGCTCACTACCATATCTTTCAAATATTATAAGAAGGGGATTTTTTTCTGGCCTTTAATACCGATGCCATAATTTACGTTAACTCTTAGGTATCTAAAAACCGATAGTAGTGAAGGCTTTCATCGTATATATAGGCAGTTCATTACACTCATTGTTTTGAAGAATTCAATTGGTAAGAATCTCTTGTAATTGCCTCGCCCGATGTTCTTCATAGTATTCCAGCAATCACGTCGTGATTAATAATGATGTTTTGTTAGAAATCCACGCTCTGTCTACTGCAACCCGTAGTGTGATAGCTGAAGCGCGCTTGCAACCTGACATTTCACCTTTCACTGCTTCCAACGTCTACAGAGACTAGATATTTTTATCCCTCTTTTTGACAGCCTAGATATTGATGTTTCGCTACCCTGTGAGTTACTGCGTCGATGGTATTACCTCGAGGTCTCAGTATTACTTTCATACTATATCCACTTCGGTTAACTTGTAACGGTTTTCACAAGCAGAAATATGTGCGTTAAGCGGGCCAGTCAGAAAATACTTTTCTGTCTTTCGTTTGATCCCGTTGGATAACTATGGATTGCGAAGTGAGTTTCTTGACGGAAGCAAATGTCTTCCACTTGTGGGCCAACACTTCATTCCCCAAAACATTATACCCGGAAAGCCGTCTACAGTAAAAACATTGTTCGTTTTTCAAACAAGTGAAAGTAAAATGCTTCAAAATATGGCCTAGCTGGTGTGGTGCCACACATTATCGATTACGATTGGTAGATGCCGTGATCACGTATTACAAACATATTCCTGATTAAACAATTCAGATTTGACTGTTGTGTTTGCATTTAGACGGGAAAACTAGAAAACGTCTGCTGTGTAAATTATTTTCTAGCAAGAATGCAAATGAACTGGTAATCTTGCTCGTCTACACAGAGTGGTCCCAATTTCCAGTCACAGCATCATGTGTGTTGTACACGAACTACTGCGCTTGTGGACCGTGTTGTTCCTTGCACAAGGTGTATTTGTGACGCATATGGCCAGCGACCACCACAATACCATAAAAAGTCCTGGTCGCGAACGTACCGGTTCCTCGTAGCCCTTGTTGTTGTCAGAGGAAAACGGCATGTGGTGGACTGAGGTGATCCGGGAAACGTTGTCGATATATACATTGTGCAGCTCTACTATTATACGCCGTACCGTGTAGCGAGAGATTTTAAAGTGATTCAATCTTGAATCTTATATTATATTGGAACGGTACATTTTCGAGCAAAGATTCATTATCACTATTCTGTCTGTAATAGGAGTTTTGAAACACCCAGTAGAAGCGGAGGAAAGGTTTCCATTATCATAAACATTTTAATATCGCTGTTGATAAAAGAATGCAATAATGCCAAAAGAGGTTGTTGTTGTTGTTGTTGTGGTTGTGGTCTTCAGTCCTGAGACTGGTTTGATGCAGCTCTCCTTGCTACTCTATCCTGTGCAAGCTTTTTCATCTCCCAGTACTTACTGCAACCTACATCCTTCTGGATCTGCGTAGTGTAGTCATCTCTTGGTCTCCCTCTACGATTTTTACCCTCCACGCTGCCCTCCAATACTAAATTGGTGATACCTTGATGCCTCAGAACATGTCCTACCAACCGATCACTTCTGGTCAAGTTGTGCCACAAACTTCTCTTCTCCCCAATCCTATTCAATACTTCCTCATTAGTTATGTGACCTACCCATCTAATCTTCAGCATTCTTCTGTAGCACCACATTTCGAAAGCTTCTATTCTCTTCTTGTCCAAACTATTTATCGTCCATGTTTCACTTCCATACATGGCTACACTCCATACAAATACTTTCAGAAACGACTTCCTGATACATAAATCTATATTCGATGTTAACAAATTTCTCTTCTTCAGAAACGCTTTCCTTACCATTGCCAGTCTACATTTTATATCCTGTCTACTTCGACCATCATCAGTTATTTTCCTCCACAAATAGCAAAACTCCTTTACTACTTTAAGTGTCTCACTTCCTAATCTAATTCCCTCAGCAGCACCCGACTTACTTCGACTACATTCCATTATCCTCGTTTTGCTTTTGTTGATGTTCATCTTATATCCTCCTTTCAAGACACTATCCATTCCGTTCAACTGCTCTACCAAGTCCTTTGCTGTCTCTGATAGAATTACAATGTCATCGGCAAACCTCAAAGTTTTTATTTCTTCTCCATGGATTTTAATACCTACTCCGAACTTTTCTTTTGTTTCCTCTACTGCTTGCTCAATATACAGATTGAATAACATCGGGGAGAGGCTACAACCCTATCTCACTCCCTTCCCAACCAGTGCTTCCCTTTCATGCCCCTTGACTCTTATAACTGCCATCTGGTTTCTGTACAAATTGTAAATAGCCTTTCGCTCCCTGCATTTTATCCCTGCCACCTTCAAAATTTTAAAGAGAGTATTCCAGTCAACATTGTCAAAATCTTTCTCTAAGTCTACAAATGCTAGAAACGTAGGTTTGCCTTTCCTTAATCTTCCTTCTAAGATAAGTCGTAAGGTCAGTATTGCCTCACGTGTTCCAACATTTCTACAGAATCCAAACTGATCTTCCCCGAGGTCGGATTCTACTAGTTTTTCCATTCGTCTCTAAATAATTCGCGTTAGTATTTTGCAGCTGTGACTTATTAAGTTGACAGTTCGGTAATTTTCACATCTGTCAACACCTGCTTTCTTTGGGATTGGCATTATTATATTCTTCTTGAAGTCTGAGGGTATTTCACCTGTCTCAGACATCTTGCTCACCAGATGGTAGAGTTTTGTCAGGACTGGCTCTCCCAAGGCTGTCAGTAGTTCCAATGGAATGTTGTCTACTCCAGGGGCCTTTCAGTGCTGCGTCAAACTCTTCACGCAATATTGTATCTCCCATTTCATCTTCATCTACATCCTCTTCCATTTCCATAATAGTGTCCTCAAGTACATCGCCCTTGTATAGACCCTCTATATACTCCTTCCACCTTTCTGCTTTCCCTTCTTTGCTTAGAACTGGGTTTCCATCTGAGCTTTTGATATTCATACAAGTGGTTCTCTTTTCTCCAAGGGTCTCTTTAATTTTCCTGTAGGCAGTATCTATCTTACCCCTAGTGAGATAAGCCTCTACATCCTTACATTTGTCCTTTAGCCATCCCTGTTTAGCCATTTTGCACTTCCTGTCGCTCTCATTTTTGAGGCGTTTGTATTCCTTTTTGCCTGCTTCATTTATTGCATTTTTATATTTTCTCCTTCCATCAATTAAATTCAATATTTCTTCTGTTACCCAAGGATTTACACTAGCCCTCGTCTTTTTACCTACTTGATCCTCTGCTGCCTTCACTACTTCATCCCTCAAAGCTACCCATTCTTCTTCTACTGTATTTCTTTCCCCAATTCCTGTCAATTGCTCCCTTATACTCTCCCTGAAACTCTGTACAACCTCTGGTTCTTTCAGTTTATCCAGGTCCCATCTCCTTAATTTCCCACCTTTTTGCAGTTTCTTCAGTTTTAATCTACAAGTCATAACCAATAGATTGTGGTCAGAGTCCACATCTGCCCCTGGAAATGTCTTACAATTTAAAACCTGGTTCCTAAATTTCTGTCTTACCATTATATAATCTATCTGAAACCTGTCAGTATCTCCAGGCTTCTTCCATGTATACAGCCTTCTTTTATGATTCTTGAACCAAGTGTTAGCTACGCTTAAGTTGTACTCTGTGCAAAATTCTACCAGGCGGCTTCCTCTTTCATTTCTTTGCCCCAGTCCATATTCACCTACTACGTTTCCTTCTCTCCCTTTTCCTACTACCGAATTCCAGTCACCCATGACTATTAAATTTTCATCTCCCTTCACTATCTGAATAATTTCTTTTATTTGATCATACATTTCTTCAATTTCTTCGTCATCTGCAGAGCTAGTTGGCATATAAACTTGTACTACTGTAGTAGGTGTGGGCTTCGTATCTATCTTGGCCACAATAATGTGTTCACTATGCTGTTTGTAGTAGCTTACCCGCATTCCTATTTTCCTATTCATTATTAAACCTACTCCTGCATTACCCCTATTTGATTTTGTGTTTATAACCGTGTAGTCACCCGACAAAAAGTCTTGTTCCTCCTGCCACCGAACTTCACTAATTCCCACTATATCTAACTTTAACCTATCCATTTCCCTTTTTAAATTTTCTAACCTACCTGCCCGATTAAGGGATCTGACATTCCACGCTCCGATCCGTAGAATGCCAGTTTTCTTTCTCCTGATAACGACATCCTCTTGAGTAGTCCCCGCCCGGAGATCCGAATGGGGGACTATTTTACCTCCGGAATATTTTACCCAAGAGGACGCCATCATCATTTAATCATACAGTAAAGCTGCATGCCCTCGGGAAAAATTACGGCCATAGTTTCCCCTTGCTTTCAGCCGTTCGCAGTACCAGCACAGCAAGGCCGTTTTGGTTAATGTTGCAAGGCCAGATCAGTCAATCATCCAGACTGTTGCTCCTGCAACTACTGAAAAGGCTGCTGCCCCTCTTCAGGAACCACACGTTTGTCTGGCCTCTCAACAGATACCCCTCCGTTGTGGTTGAACCTACGGTACGGCTATCTGTATCGCTGAGGCATGCAAGCCTCCCCACCAACGGCAAGGTCCATGGTTCATGGGGTGATGGGGAGGGGGGGGGGGCGGGGCGGACAGACATGTGGATAACAAAAGATGTATTATTTTAAAATCTGAACATTACAGTATTGATGTTCCACAGAAATATTTATTCAACAGTTCGTCTTGTGTATTACATTTTTTTTAAAGGCCCATGTTCCTCCAAGAAGCAACGCAGTGTTCTGTAAACGTATTATTTGTCTTGAGCTTTCTGCTCCGGTCTGTTCTTCACTCTCATTTCAATAATAAGCTTAAGTTAATGCAGTCCGGTCAAAGTACATCTAAAACGTGAATCGTTACAGTTAGGCCTCTATATTTTCGTACCAGACGGCTTTGCTGAGTTTCTTATCTTCTTTAACATTCACAGCTTCCTTTCATGTTGATGATTTATCCCAATGAAAAACATAAATTAGACCTTGTCAATAAAATGTTTTATGTAAAACATATTTCAGCAACGTAACCGTATGGTAATAAGTTACATTTGTATTCGAAATCACGAAAAAGGAATTAGTAGTATGTGAGACACAACTCCGCACTGTCGTTACAGAAAAGTTACAGAAACAACAGCCGGCCGGAGTGGCCGTGCGGTTCTAGGCGCTACAGTCTGGAGCTGAGCGACCGCTACGATCGCAGGTTCGAATCCTGCCTCAGGCATAGATGTGTGTGATGTCCTTAGATTAGTTAGGTTTAATTAGTTCTAAGTTCTAGGCGACTGATGACCTCAGAAGTCGCATGGTGCTCAGAGACATTTGAACGATTAGAGCCAGAAACAACGAAAATAAGATGATGGAAGACATGAGATGCTGATCAGGTTAACAGGAAAAGATAAAATATCGGTACTACATCGCATAAATTATTGATGAAGTGTAATATAATTCAGAGAACGAATTTGTGCGTAGAAGGAAGATCTGGCTAACCATCCCGCCGAAGAAGTCATTGGAGACTGATTACGAGCTCGCTGCGTTAGAGGAAGGACGTGCCCTTTGGAAGCATCCATTGCAGTGTTCGCTTTGAGGGATTTAGGGAAATGTCAGAAAACCAATATTTGAAGGGCCGGACGGGGACTGGAACCGCCTATCTTCAGACTGCGAGTCCAGTGTCTTACTACTGCGTCTCCTCGCTCGATACTGTAGGAAGAACGTAAAACACGTTCTGACCAGGTGCAAGATTTGGCGTATGCGTTTGAAAATAAAGAAAATGTTGGCTACACGTTTCGGTGTTGTGTGGTCTTGTTCGCTCTGAATCCAGTAACACCTGCAATAAAGGAAAGCCGTTTGATAGTGTGAGATGTAGCTACATTTGGTATTTGGTGAACTCATGCATTTCATTTCTGACGAGTAAACAGGCTCGGTAGCTTAGTGGTAAGGTCCTAAATCGTGGATCCAAAGATCCCAATATTTTTATCTGCGGCTTTTCACTTCTTTCACCTCTATCGATGCCTGCTGAAGTGAAAAATGTCTGGTACCACCGTGGTTCGGTGTGCACGTTTTCCAACAGGACCATGTCTTGTGAAGCACTGTGATGTTCAGACCAACTTTCGGGATGATGATAGCTTTTTTCTTTTATTCTATTTTTTTTTTTTTTTTTGAGCACACAGTCTTCTTGAAATAGTGTTGCAGTTAGCTTGTGGCTGTCTATTCTCATCCATTTTCATCAGGTATGGTGGTACCCGTGAAGATGAAGCCTTATTAATCCGCCTGATTTTCATGTATCTTACGCAACAGCAACAGTGAACTGATTGTGCTCCTTGTGTGTGAACCGCACAAAAAAAAAAAGTCTGACCGCAAGGGGGAGAGAGACTGTTTTGTACAGTTTCTGATCCGCAGATTGAGCTGCACTCCTGTGCCAAGTTCGAACTTCCTAGCAGTGTTCCGTAGTATGAGCGCACGTGATGTATTTGATTGGTACTAGAAATAGGAACAAGCCATTTGTGCACTTAGTTTCATTTTCAACAATCTTTTAATTTCAGGCTCACCTACAATTCCACTCTCACCCACATGATACTTAACGGGCATAGTAGTGCTGACGGTGGTGGTCCCAAAGCAATTCAATAGGGTAGTGTCCGCAACAGAAACGTGTAATATATCGCGTCTCGCTCGGCTGCGACATAGCAGATGTGTCATTATTTTTACGTTTGTCTTTCTTTTTTTGTCGATTAGGATCTCACTTGGGTGGTTATAATTAAACTGACGGTTTTCCGAGTGCTGCAGTGGGGGCTATACACGTCGCATGACGCAGAAACATTGTAGGTATGTTCATTAATTGGTACGCTCTCAGAGTACACTGAGAAAAATAGTAGTTCCACTTCCTGCCACCATATGAAAATACGGCCCTGTAAGAAGTGAGAATATGAAATGTTTTCTGTTTTGACGTAAGTATGCTGTTTGTTACTTGACGACTTGTGTTGATTTATTTTGTGAAGTTACTGTTGGTGTAAAGGATTAAGAAGGTTGATGTTTTCCATAGGAAACGCAATGGCTGTTGAAAAGAAAGACCATGTACTGCTGGAAAAGTTGTTTTATTAGAAGAGCAGCAATGGCAGCGCTACATTACGGGAATATTGCCAACAGAAACAGCTATGTAGAGGTGCCCATGTTAACAAATGGACTAAAGAATGCTATCAAGTATTTAAAAGAAACAAGTGAATTAAGGTGTGCAGCAGAGAGAGGGAGGCGACCCATTCCAATGGCAGTTGCTTATGGAGTTCCTACCGATTTAGCCGATCGTGGAGTACAAGCCTCAAATTCTGCAGGAAATACTCAAGCTGTGTCATTCGAATTGCCTCTCCCCTGGTCAACAGCTCAAAAGAATTTGCGGCGCATTTTACACTAGTAACTCTACAAGATTTAGAACGTGCATCAAATGAAGCCCCAAAGTATGCTACAACACCGTGAGTTTTCCCTTCTTCCTTTGGCAAGCATGGAGATGTATCACCTATGGCCAGAGAATGTTCTTTGTATGGACAAGGCACAGTTTACTCCGCAGAGTGTCAAGAATGCTCAACTATCGAGTATGGGTTCCTACTCCGCCACTTATTGTACGGGAAACTCAAATGCACTCAGCTTATTTGACCGTGTGGTGTGGTTCCACAAGTTCGTTCTTTCTCGGTCCGTTTTTCATCGAGGAGATGACACTTCTCGGATCTGTTAGGTGTACACTGACTTCTGCATGTTGTAAGGATTTCCTCGTGCAAAACGTGATTCCACCTTTGCAAGAATGCAACTGTGTCCACAACATTGCTGTCATGAAAGAGGGTGCGCTACCACATATCGCTTGTCCATTTGCTTCGAGAAACTATCGGTGGCGACTCCGTCATCTTTAGACAATTTCAAGATTTGGGTCTTTCAGATCCCGCGTCCTAAATCCATGTGACTTCTGGCTGAGGTGATATCTAAAAGCTTATAGCTATCAACGATGTGTTCGGACTCTTCTTGATATAAAGGATAGCGTACGACGTCATACAGCATGTTGATGAGTTGGGAGACCATACTGAACACATGTAGCTTGTAACAAAGTCCTAATAAACATGCCAGTCGACTGTTATCATGTGTTAGATATTTCCTCCCCTTTTTCTGAGCCCAAACCACATTCGGAACCTGTGATGAATGCAGCCCGCACTGCAACACTCGGAACACCCTCAGTTTTGTTTATATATGTGTGGTCTAAAACTGCTTCCGATCTCATCACGTACGCCTAGAAAAGATGTGGAATGATTTCAAAGAGATGGAATTCGAAGGCAACTGAGAGAGATATACCACATTAATTAGTAAATGATGCTACTGATCCCCTATGTTACACAAAACGGGTCAGTTCGATGTTGCAGAAGCAACGGAAAAAGTATGCCAAATTTAAAAGAACGCAAACTCCCCAAGATTGGCAAAGTTTTGCAGAAGTTCGAAAGGTAGCGAGTACTTCAATGCGAGATGCTTTTAATAATTTCCACAACGAAACTCTGTCTCGGATTGTGGCAGAAAAACCAAAGAGATTCTGGCCATTCATAAAGCACACCGTGGCAACACGTAATCAATACCTTCACTGCGCAATAACAATGGTAAAGTCACTGATAACAGTGCCACTAAAGCCGAGTTATTAAACACGGTTTTCCAGAACTCCTTCACCAAAGAAGACGAAGTAAATATTCCTGAATTACAATCAAGAACGACTGCCAAGATGAGAAATATAGAAGTAGATATCCTAGGTGTAGCAAAACAGCTTAAATCATTAATAAAGGCAAGGCCTCCGGCCCAGATTGTATACCTGTCAGGTTCCTTTCAGAGTATGTTGATACAATAACTCCCTATTTAGCAATTATGTACAACTGCTCTCTCACAGAATGATCCGTACCTAAAGACTGTAAAGTTGCTCAAGTCACACCAATACCCAAGAAGTAGGAGTAAACCGCTGAATTACAGGCCCATACCACTAACGTCGATTTGCAGTAGGGTTTTGGAACGTAGAATGTATTCGAGCATTATGAAGTACCTCCAAGCAAACGATTTATTGACACATAGTCAAAAATGGTTCAAATGGCTCTGAGCACTATGGGACTTAACTTCTGTGGTCATCAGTCCCCTAGAACTTAGAACTACTTAAACCTAACTAACCTAAGGACTTCACACACATCCATGCCCGAGGTAGGATTCGAACCTGCGACCGTAGCAGTCCCGCGGTTCCGGACTGCGCGCCTAGAACCACTAGACCACCGGCCGGCGACACATAGTCATTACGGATTCAGAAAATATCGTTCTTGTGAAACACAAGTAGCTCTTTATACTCATGAAGTAATGAGTGCTATCGACGAGCGATGTCACATTGATTCCATATTTTTAGATTTCTAGAAGGCTTTAGACACCGTTCCTCACAAGCTTCTAATAACCAAACTGCTTGCCTGTGGCATATGGCCTCAGTTGTTCAACTGGATTCGTGATTCCCTGTCAGAAAGGTCACAGTTCGTAGTAATACACGGAAAGCCTTCCCGAAGGAAGTGTTATAGGCCCTCCATTGTTTCTGATCTATATTAACGAGATGGGTGACAATTTGAGGAGCCGTCTTAGATTGTTTGCAGATGATGCTGTCATTTACCGTCTTGTAATATCATCAGATGACCAAAACGAATTGCAAAATGATTTAGATAAGATATCTGTATGGTGTAAAAAGTGGCAATTGACCGTGATAAAGAAAAGTGTGAAGTTATTCACGTGAGTACTAAAAGAAATCCGCTAAATTTCGATCACGTGACAACTCATACAAATCTGATGGCTGTAAGTTCAACTAAATACTTAGGAATTACAATTTCAAATAACTTCAAATAACATAGATAATGTTATCGGCCCCGATAGCTGAGTGGTCATTGGGACGGATTGCCGTCCTACGGGCCCGGGGGTTGGGGTTTTCTCGGCTCAGGGACTCGGTGTTGTGTTGTCTTCATCATCATTTAATCACGAGCCCCGTAATGGGCCTCCCGGCCAACGATGCCATACGCTCATTTCCATTTCCATAGATAATGTTGTGGGTAGAGCAAACCAAAGATTGATATTCATTGGCAGAACACTTAGAAGGTGCAACAGGTCTACCAAAGAGACTACTTACATTACGTTTGTCCGCCGTATTCTGGAGTATTGCTGTGCGGTGTGGGATCCGCATTAGGCGAGGCTGACGGATTACATCGAAAAAGTTCAAAGGACAGCTCGTTTTGTACTATTGCGAAATAGGGAAGATAATGCCACAGACATGATACGTAAATTGGAGTGACAATCATTAGAACAAAGGCATTTTTCGTTGCGACGGGATCTTCTTATGAAATTTCAGTCACCACTTTTCTCCTCCGATTGCGAAAACATTCTGTTGGCATTCATCTACATAGGGAGAAATGAGCATCACGATAAAGCAAGAGAAATCAGGGCTCGCACAGAAAAATTTAAGTGCTCGTTTCTCCCGCGCGTCGTTCAAGAGAGGAACGGTAGAGAGAAAGCTTAAAGGTGGTTCATTGAATCCTCTGCCAGGCACTTTATTGTGAACAGCAGAGTAACCACGTAGATGTAGATGTAGATAAATTTCAGATTCTCACATAGTCCCCAACGTTCATTTATGAGTATGGTCCACACACAAATATTAACAGTTTCTAAAACTCTGATGGGGATACTCAAGTTATGTAAAAGAACAACTGTTTCCATAATGGTAACTTAAGCTGTGGCCTTAGTAACTTCAGCACCCTTTCGTCAAGTTAAGACAGTACTATGAAATTGTTCATTAACTGGATGGGAAATGTCTACGCTTGCGAGTCGTGTATCTGCTATTACACTGAGATGTCGACGTCCCAGCGACACAGCGCGGCCAGAATAAGCGGGCTGCTATTTGGTTTGGCCGTGACGAGGGCCACAGAACTGTCCAGCCGGCGGCGGCGAAAATAGGAGCAGATCGATCTGCGTGTTTAGACTCCGAGAACCGGCTGCAGCCACCGACATACATTCTCGCTGCCGAAGGCTACACGTAGGCGCACGGAGGATGTCAGCGATAATCACTTATTTAATTTACGATGTGACCATGGAAAATCACTGGACAAGGAATATGTTCTTTGTTATAGATAACAACATTTTGCTGCGTAAAAGTAACTTTGGAAATGGTATTACTTCTGATCTGTTTGTCGGATCTACAGTGAGATGACAAAAGTCATGGGATGCCGCCTAATATAATGACGAACCTGCTTTTGCCCGGGATAGTGCAGCAGCTCGACGTAACGTGGACTCGATAAGTCCGAAGCTCCCTGCAGAAAGGTTAAGACATGCTGCCTCCATAGCTATCCATAATTGCGAAAGTGTTGCCGGTGCAGGCTTTTGTGCTCGAACTGAACTCACGGTTATGTCCCATAAATATTCGTTGGGATTCATGTCGGACAATCTGGACAGCCACACCATTCACTCAAATGGTCCACGGAAGGCTGCATATCGTCTCCATATAGCCGAACATAATCATTTTCAATGAGTGATCGGTTCAATTGGACAGAGGACCCAGTCCATTCCATGTAAACACAGCCATTATGGAGCCACCAACGGAATGAAATTTTCACTCTGCAGCGGTGTGTGTGCTGACATGAAACTTTCCTGGCAGATTAAAACTGTGTGCCGGACCGAGACGTGAAGTCAGGACCTTTGCCTTACGCGGGCAATTGCTCTACCATCTAAGTTACTGAAGCACGACAGAAGCCACGTCCTAACAGTTCTTCTTCTGCCATTACCTCGTCTCCTACCTTCCAAACTTCAGAGAAGCTCTCCTGCAAATCTTACAAGACTAGAACTTCTGTGGCTTAGCCACAGCCTGGGCGATATTTCCAGAATGAAATTTTCATTCTGCAACGGAGTGTGCGCTAACATGGAACTTCCTGGCCGATTGAAACTGTGTGCCGGACCGACACTCGAAATCGGCACCTTAGCAATTTTCCCAAGCTCGACTCTCGGTCAGGCACACAGTTTTAATCTGCCAGGAAGTTTTCGAGCCACCACCAGCTTGCACAGTGCCTTGTTGACAACTTGCTCCCATGGCTTCGTGGGTCTGCGCGACGCTCGAACCCCACCATCAGCTCTTACCAACTGAAATAGAAATCATACGATGAGGCCACGGTTTTCCAGTCGTCTAGGCTCCAACCGATATGGTCTCGAACCCAGGAGAGGCGCTGCAGGCGATGTCGTGCTGTTAGCAAAGGCACTCACGTCGGTAGTCTGCTGCCATAGCCCATTAACACCAACGTTTGCCACACGGTCGTAGCCGATACGTACCTCTGCATTCCACATTGACTTCTGCGTTTATTTTACGCAGTACTTCTTGTCTTTTAGCACTGAGAACTACACACAAACGACGCTGCTCTCGCACGTTCCGTCGGCCACTGCATTGTCCATGGTGATGGTAGGTAATGACTGAAATTTGGTATTCTCAGCACGCTCTTGACACTGTTTATCTCGGAATATGAAGTTCCCTAACGATTTCCCAAATGGAATGTCCCATACGTGTAGCCTCAGCTACCGTTCCGCGTTGCAAGTCTGTTAATTACGGTCGTGCGGCCATAATCACGTCGTAAAGGTTTTCACATGAATCACTTGAGTGCAAATGACAGCTCCGCCAAAGTACTGCCCTTAAATGCCTTTTGTACGCGATACTGTCTCATCTGTATATGTGCACGTTGCCATCCCACAAATTTTGTCACCGCAGTGTTAGATACAGATATAAGATTCATCATAAACAGTACGTTCCTGGTTTTTTGCCCTTAATTGAGGCTGATATTTTTGTACATCGTCCTGACAGCGACATCGATTCCGCCCCTTTATCGAGTCAAATAAATTGTAGGGCACAGCAACTAAGGATAGGTGGTTCTCCTGGCGCCCCATCCGGTACAACCTTTATAACTGTAGTCCACTGCACGATCGATAGCAGTTCGCGCAGGTTGAGACAAGGACGGCGATTGCATCGTTGCCGGTTTCAAGCGATAGTTGCGGTACGCCCATACACGTGGTTTGCGCTTGTTGAAAGCATGTATCCCGCAAATAACGTCTCTTGCTTGTTTGTGTAGAATCTGTCGCTCAGCGCCACCGTCAGCCATCGCAACTCACAGCAAATGGAACAAAAATTTACTAAATAAATCGCTACATCGCGTATAACGCTCGCATGGCAGACAACAGTCGCGCAGACCGCTAAGAACACTTTTGAACGCTGATTGGCTGTCGGAGAACGAGTGACGTAGGTGCGCAGAAGAAGTCTGAAATCGACCGGCAGCGTTCGTGACTCCAACTATAGCGATCAGAAGTTTCACAGTCATTTCATTCCCCAGAGAAGACTTTTGACATTATCCTTACGACACGCTTTGGAACCTCGTTACTTGCTACTGGACTGGACTATGGACTGTTATACGGACAGTTTATTGGTGTGTGGTAACAACGTTTGATTGGCTTACCGGATTTCTGTTATCATTCTTCTAACATCAACTTTGCTCGTTCACGCCGACCCAGCAAGCTCAGGTTGTATTGTGAACTGTATCGTTTTTCCTGAATAAAAGCTGTGTACGTTTGTATACAGGTACCAAAAAAGCGTGTAGAGAAATAAGTCAGCGTGTCTGATCGATCTCGTCGTAGGGCAGCTGTTAGAAGGTCTGATGTGAAATAAAGTTGCGTCACTAGTATCGCAAGGTTAAGGGCGTTCACAAAGCTATTGTCTTATTCCAAATATATTCCGTTAAATCCCAATTCTCTCCGCGTTCACACTTGGACTGAGGCTATGATAAAGTAGCAGGTGGGAAGGTAAAGCTCGGCGTCTCCCATAGCGCTGTTTAAGAGGCATAAGTCACGTTCCTACACCGGATTTTACCGACTTCCTTTCTTCCATTTTCACAGTAATCTAAAGCAACAGATACACCACACTTCGTCTATAAAATCATTCCAGTCGTCGAGAAGGTTCACTTCCACTTAACACATCGCATATCGCTTACAGGACGGCGAAAGGCAGTGAAATAAGGAAAGCGGTCAGCAACTGGCGGACCGCGGTTTTGAAAGTATATATTACGTACTCAAAATATTTAAAAAATATTATCTAGAGAAAAACAAGATCATGATTAACGGACGCTCACAGTGACGACACTATTGGCATAAGCTGCTCCCCACGTGAACCTAACTTTAAGAAACGGCTTAAGACCGTAAATGTAAATTCTCCCATTGATTTTTAATACGAATATGCCTGTTTATTGTACGTGTATTAGTTTAAGAGTGAAAATTAAAATCAAATATTAGTAAGGAACATGAGCTTTTCTCTGGGTTTTTAATACAAATACGCCTATTTAATGCATTTTATATTATTTTGTGAATGAAAACTATCATTTTAAAAATTAGTAATGAATATGAGTTTTTTTCTGGATCTCGATAAAAATTTTCAAAAGTGACCTTACCCCATCTAAAATTACTTGCTGACCCCTGCTCTAGGATCTTGATCAGGAAAGAATGAGCGATTCTCATACAGGCACAATGTTCAGTAGCAAGCACTCAGATTCAGTCGTTTGTTTATTTGTTACATTAGTGTTATAAACAGTAAATAAAAGAATTAATGTTGCCGTCTAACCTGAAACAAAAGCTATGGATATGACGCCATTTAAGCAGCTTGCTTGGTAGTGTCGCAGCTTATTCATTCAAAGCAGTCGTCATTATGTACTGGAAATTTTCTCCACGCGTTATCATACACCTTTTCTCTGGTACTCATATATTTTGGTCTTGCGTAAAGTACCGTTATGGAGGTAAACATATTGGAACAATGAAAATTCAGCAGGCGCTATTGCCAAGTCCACGAAGGCAGAGGTCTTTAATCTGAAGCGTTTCTACTATATACGCGGTTCCGGATGCCTTCATTCGGATGAAGATTCCCAATTTCATAGAACAGACTTTACTTTCATCTGGTTATGTTCATCGCCTTACCTACCTGAAAGGTCCTTCTTTCCCTAGGGAAGACGATCGACATTTACACAACCATGCTACAATTCACACTTAAGCACTTGCCAGACAATTCACATTATTTCTCTACCATTTGTCCCGAACAGCGTGCGGAAAAAAATAAACACTTGAGTCTTCACGTGCGAATTGTGATTGCTCTTATTTTATTACGACGGCCGTTTCTCCCGCTGGGAGTTAACAAAATGTTTTCGAGTTCGAAGAAGAAAGTATGAAATTTCGTGAAAAGATCGCCCCGCAGCGCGAAACGTCTTTGTTTTGACGATTATCACCTCAGCTCGCCTTAAACTATCCGTGACTCTTTCCTCTATTTGATGCGCATTTATACTAAAGAAGTGAAGGGACAGAACAGTATAGGCAGTTTCTTTAGTGGATTTATTGCTTCTTCTAAGTATTCGGCCAATAAAAAGCATTCTTTGGTTCGCCTTCCACACAATATTTTGTATGTGATCATTCCGATTTAATGTATAGTTGACATCGTTCAAGTGTGGGCATGATATAGAGTAATGTGAGATATAGAAGTTGAAACTTCAAAACAGTCGAGATCGTTAGTTACCATTTTACTTCTGACGACCGGTTTTGAGAAATCTATGTTTCCATCACAGGATCTTATGCAAATACATATCAATGTATCTCCATCACATGTACCAACTTACCGTGTCAAGACGTGATGAAATACATTGTACATATTATCGAGATGAATTGAGATGTAGCTGCATAAGATCCGGCGATGGCAACTTAAATTTCCCGAAACAGTCACTAAAATAAAATTATAACTGGCTGTCTGAATTTTTTACTTCCATATTCCACATTTCAATATAAGTTGTTTGTAATGCCTGGGCATTTAGTTGAATCAACAGTCTTTAGATCCGTGTGATTTGTCGTATAACGATCGTCATGTGTCAGTGAACAACTTTCAGTACGTTTTCGTAACCGAAAATTGTCAAAGAGCCTTCCACATGATGTGTTGATCGTAGAAAAAGTCACACAGTAATATCTAGACCATAAAACTCAGCAATAATTGAAGAACTATCATTCTCTTATATTTTTCGCTGGATGTATTCCTCATAGGACAAGATTACCCGATGCCGATCAAGAGCTATTTTACTCGATACTGTAGAACAAATTCAGTTCTGTTCTGTACCTACATAGCAGGCTACAATGAACTCTTGTGACAGACTCAAGTCTGATTGACACCTGGTCTATATGAATGTTGAACTGTTTCTTCGTAGCAGGTGATGTAGCTTCCAAGCACTATCTTAGTTAACATTCATCTTCGAAATGAACAATAGTATTAATTTCATGCTTCCATTTTGATTATACACTATGATAAATTGTTATTACGGTATTTTTTACTACAGAGGTACACGAACAACTCGCGAGTTTTCTCACTGGGGAAATATTGTCACAGCCATCCCCCCCCCCCCTTTTTTAGTGGACAAACGGCAACGATACATCGTTTGATAGCTTCGAGCGATAAGTGTAC
The DNA here is from genome assembly GCF_023897955.1 of Schistocerca gregaria. Classification (NCBI taxonomy): domain Eukaryota; kingdom Metazoa; phylum Arthropoda; class Insecta; order Orthoptera; family Acrididae; genus Schistocerca; species Schistocerca gregaria. Next base: position 348,769,704 of record NC_064924.1, read on the forward strand.
GCAAAACTGCCAGCTTACTCAATTGTATTGTCACTCCGACAGTGCTTGTTCGTGAGATTCGATATTAACAGCGTGCTGTACACGCAAAGCTTAAGCCTAGGATGCGCTCGTAATAGGAACGTGGGCTAACAGTGTGTTGCCCAATACATAGAAGAAGCAGCTGAACGAAATTTTTACAACTCACATATTCGTGTGTTGAAGTTTCCATGCACACAATCACGAGAGCAAGTTTCAAACAAACACAACTGACTCGCGGACAGTTCCAATCTTTGGGTCGGGTCACAGATCAGATGCCCCGAATTGCAAACCTATCCAATTGACCCCACTTTGTTGTACAATAATAGAAATTGGTTTAGACAATAAGAGATGAAATGCATATTACTGTCACCAAAAGGTTTGATGTCAAGTTACGAATTTCATAAGTCAGACGCGGAAATTATGTGCAAAATAGTGGATTATTTAGTAAGTTTACACTATTCATCTTTTCCACTATTTGGCACATATTTTCCGCGTCTGATTTACGAAATTCGTAACCTAACATAAAACTTTTCGTGACAGGAATATACATTTCATCTCATGGAAATGGAAATGAGCGTTTGGCGTCATTGTCCGGGAGGCCCTACGGGGCAGGTCCGGCCGCCTTGGTGCTGGTCTTATTACATTCGACGCCACAATGGGCGACCTGCGCGCCGGATGAAATGATGATGAAGGCAGCACAACACCCAGTCCCTGAGGGGAGAAAATGCCCGACCCAGCTGGGAATCGAAGCAGGGCTAGTAGGATGGCAATCCTTCACGCTGACCACTCAGCTATCGGGGCGGACATTTCATCTCATTCAAGAGAACAAATAATGCATGTATTAAGACGAGTTTCACCTGAAGGCGGAGCCACACGGTCCGAAATGCATCGTGTACTGAATAAAACATGAAAAATTGTGAATGAAGGCGTTTTTTTTTAAATTCATACCTCGAGTGTTTTAGCGCTTTATGCTTTGTGTGGAGGCTGTTGTGTACTATTTCGTACACAACGGTAAACAGAGGTGGACTACAGAGTGGTTCAGCAGCTATCGCTGAAGGGAAGCTCGACAAGAGCAGAAATGCTTAGCGAAGACGTAGATACAGCAGACAGAAGTTTTACTTAACTTGCAGCATTGTCCAAGCGTTGCGTTGGACCTTAAAGAAAGAACAAACACCAGTAAAGTCCAGCTATTACAAGGCACGAAGTGCGTCGTACAGCGTGAGGCTCCCGCTACTAATGCACGAGCGAACTGTCGAAGGCTGCCTGAAGGCTGTCGACGACTGCGGCTGAGACTGAGCCAAGTACTCGTAGCTGCCGCCGCCCATCCTGCGTTGCGGCGGCAGAGGCCGTTCGTAGTGGCAACCGCTGAAGGCACGGCGAGCGGGGTGCGTCACTTGGTCCGACCGCTATCGGCATTTGTCAGAAACGTGCGTTTCCGTTGCCGCGTATGAGACTTCGCTTAGGATGCTACAGAGACCTCATTAGAAACAAATACAGCGTCTGCTGTGCCTCATGGACGGTTGACAGGCCCGTAACTGTTCCCGAAGTGAAAAGATATCCGAAATAGGACATACACTATCTGACAAAACAAGTGAAGCACCCAGAGGGGAGAAAAAACGAAATGAAACTTGACAGATGAGAGGGTTTGTGATGATATTTCAACGAATACAAAATCAAAATTCTGCGAAGAACTTGGCACTGTGAACGCAATTGTCAGTAAGACGCTGTACCCCCTCTGACCTTGATGCGTATACTGATTCGGTTGCAAAAGGAGGGGGGGGGGGGGGGTGTTGCCAAGGGGGCGGGGGTCATTAATGTCGTTATATCCTCTGCAGAGGCAAACTGCCTTACAACTGGTCCTTGATATCCCTGGATACTAACACTGGGATGAACCTGATACCCGAACTGGTGCCACACATGTTCTTTTGGGGACAGATCTGGTCACGGTTGTACCTCAACATCACACAAACAAATTGTAGAGACAGTTGTCACCTGTGGACGAGGAATCCCCTGCTGATAAATGTCACCACGACACTCGCATGAGAGGTAACAGACGCAGAGTCCATGATGTATTCTTGTGACGTCGTATTCCCTTTGTTACTACAAGCTGTAACGTGAAGTCGTACCCAATGGCTCCTCAGACCATGACACGAGGAGTAACGCCGCTTTCACTCTCCAGAGCTTTAGAGGAATGGAACACCTGCCTAAGTCCCGCCATACTCGCGGCAATGCTCATTTTACAGATCCACGATTCATCGCTGCACTCAATGCGACGCCATTCATAAGCAGTCCATGCTCCCTGGTCACGACATCACTCTAAACGCAGACGTACTCGTCGGACAGCTGATAGTCTATGGCCAGTGGTGCAGGATGACAGAATGGAGAATGTTGCCGGGAGTCAGTAAGTTGGTGTCGGGTGGCGGGCGCAGATGTGAAGTGGTTACGGGATGCTTGTTGCACAAGGCGGCGTTGCTCCCTTGTAGTAGTCAGACGTGGTCGATCGGAACATCAACTCACCATACCTCAGCGATAGCCCGCATCTCGTGGTCGTGTGGTAGCGTTCTCGCTTCCTACGCCGTGGTTCCCGGGTTCGATTCTCGGTGGGGTCAGGGATTTTCTCTGCCTCGTGGTGGCTGGGTGTTGTGTGATGTCCTTAGGTTAGTTAGGTTTAAGTAGTTCTAAGTTCTAGGGGACTGATGACCATAGATGTTAAGTCCCATAGTTCTCAGAGCCATTTGAACCATTTTTAACCTTAGCGATACCTTAGTCATCCAGTATTTGAGAATCCAAGTACTTAGTGAGTTGGAACAAACTTCATACATAATTTCAAACTTTTGGGAAATTTTTTCTCGCTGGTATCCCCACAAAATCATGAAAGGAAAAGAAATTACTGTTTACTACATTTAGCAGTTCGTACGGTGAAACTGCCCCATGAAAGATGGCGTTTTAATTTATTACTTCTTTACTACCAACTATATTCACGACATACTGTCAGACAGTATTTATGTATACCACTGAATGTACCAGCAAAATTTTATCTTTGTACGAGTCATAATTCAGGAGATATGATGTTATAAACGCTGATACACCTGAAAACCTACCGCATTATGAAAGATGTTCAAATTTTTTGCTAGGCTGTTAACTATTTCTATTCGCAACATTTCTCGCAGGAAGTATCCACATATACCGTTGAGTGCAGCTACAAAATCATATCATTGTACTTTACATGGTTCAGGAGATACGACATCGTAAACACTGTACGCATGAACATCTACTGTGTCATGCCTAGCGTTTTAATTTATTACCTCTTTACTATTAATTCTATTCACAACATATTTTGCAGACGATAGCCACATGTACCATTGGATGAACCTGCAAAATTATGTCATCGTACGGCAGATAGTTTAGGAGATACGTCATAAACATTAAGCTGTGTGAAAATGAAGCTGCAGGGAAAAATTCGCCATAGATACGGGTGTGATATGTGTACATTTAGGTGTGACATATGTTATATATATGTGAAATGTATTTGACATGTGAGTAAGCAGGCATAGCAGGTAAAACGTCATTCTAAACCCCTGAAACGATTTCAACCAAATATGGTGCACGTATCAGTTACGATCTGTAGAAGACTACTGTTGGAGTAAGAACCATCGGAGTTCTATTGGGATGAGCGTGATAACGTGGAAAGAGATAGAAAGGAAGGGGACAGAGAGGCGGAAGGAGGAGATGGACATAATTAGGGAGCAGGCGGAGAAGCGCAGAGAGAGAACGGGGAAAATGGATAGAGAGAAAGGAGAAGAGGAGATGGAAGACAAGGGAATTAGGGAGAGATCGACAGAGACAAGGGGAGGCAGAGAGAAGCAGAGAGAGGGGGAGGACGAATTAACAGAGAAAAGAAAGCTGAGTAGACGGAGAGGGAAGAGGACTATTAGAAGACTGAAATACATGTATGTCCGAGCAACGCCGCGAACAGCTAGAAAATTTGTAACTAAAAATAAATTACGAAATCTAGACGGGTTCATTAATATGTACGTATAGAACTGTACGTGGCAGAGCGGTATCGGCACGCAGTGGCACAGTGGTGGGGTGGGAGCCGCGACGCCGTCTCGGGGGTGGCACATCGACCCGCGGCAGCATCGACCGCGTGCGGCGCACGTGTCCTCGGCGCGCCCCTGTCCCACTTCGGAGGCGGCGTTCCACTGTCTCTCCCAAGGCCAGGGTCGGTACCTGTTAAACAACAAACTTGTTACAGTAACACCACACCAGCAGCAGGGCCGCGAGGCAATCGCGTTATGCGGCGGTAATGCTATAAACTAATAGCCATTATACTCATTGGCACAATTACGAGGGGTAGCCATAAAGTTCTAATTAACACATACACAAATAAAGTTACGTAATTAATATTTGTTTGTTTGCACGTTGCAGTCATAGTACACACTGAAATCCCAGGGCGACCGTACCGTATCAAGCGCTACAGGAGCGAAAACAAAACGGCATTGTCTTTTGACCAAATGGAGTATCGTACGGTAAGTTTTCTTCCATTTGAAGGGGCACAATGCTGCAGAGATCAATATCGAATTGGTGAAAGTCTACGGCAAATATTTACCATAGTACGACAAAACGGTTGAATGCCACCGGCGCTTCCAGTATGGGCATACAAGTGTGAATGACGAAGACACAAGTGGCAGACCATCTCTCTGTGAAGAGGTGCAAATTACAAAGGAAATGATGGACCTGTTGCTCGAAGACTATTGTATGACAATAGAGGTGATAGTGTAAAAAAGTGGACATCAGTCGTGGATGAGTTTTCAACACTGCATGACATTTTGAAGAAGAGGAATAAACTAAAAATTCATCAAGTTACTTTAATTCTTCGAGGTGATAATTAAAACCTTACGACTATGCATTGTAAGCTCCCCAGAAAAAAAATAGCCAATCCAGAGCAAACGCACAGATGTCTCGTTGTGCCTTTGCAGACGGCGAAGCGATCGAGTTGCTTGCTCAGTAGCGCGTGCACTGTCTCTACGTGAGCATAAGGCGGTGGCGATCTGAACGACAGTTATGTCTCATGCGGACAGTCTACAGTCTACGTAAACATGGGTAAATAGAGTGGCAACAAGGGGCAATGATGTTTTTCCGTGCCAATGACTATACGGGGGAGGGACTGTCTACAAGCAGTGGTGTAACATGTGGCCACGAAACTCGACTCAGAATTGAGGTCGGGAAATGATCCTGATGCGGACGGACCGGCTTGTGAACAAAAGCGTTCCCAAACATGACAAAAATTGTTGCAGTAAGTCAGTGAAGGTCCAAACTGTTAGCGAGAGAACGTTGCGACGGGAACTGCACGCAATGGATATTTGTAGTCGGTCACAGCGCAAGGGACCATTGTTCACCCTTGTTTTTCAATACGACAACAGCAAACTTCATCGGGTTGGAAGAATATCTGACTGATTTTCTCGATACTCCACCAACCTATTACATCTCTTCTGACCTGCAAAATAACCTGAACTGAACCACACAGAAAATCCGTGGGACATGTTGGAACAGTGCGTAAAGCGCCGACGTCAACATCCCGGCAGTGTTGTATAATTACGCGAGCAAATCTCCAGCGAGTGGCTTAACCTGGATGCGACGTACCTGCACAACCCTGTTAACTGTCTTCCTAACCGCTCCAAGGGCGGAATTATACGGTCCTAAATGATGCTTGTCGTGATTTCTCTACGATGACCAACTTTTTGTCCGTCGAGTTTCTGTGCAGAGTTAGTCGACATTTCTCATATTCGAATGAAGGATGTCATTTAAATTTTCGTGTCTTCGAGGGTACATGTGGGGCTCTGTGTTATCTGTCGCACCCGCAGTGAAATGTGAAGCTGCTCGGCGTGTTGACACTGGTGCTGTCCAGCACCCCTAGCTCGCGGCTCTGCCATGCAGTTAGAGGTACGTTCGTTGCTATTCGACGACGCGATATCTTCTGGGTTATGTCAACGATGTCGTCATTAGCACACAGAAATTGCTTAATTGACAAGTAGAGTGGGAGTGGGAGATATAGCTTCCTCTAGCAGCACTGAATCTGTTTACTGTTGTTGCCTTACGGCACACTCTGCTATCATCCCGTTTCCTGAGAACGTGTTTTCCATATATTACTTTTCGTTGATTTTGTAGAGAACTACATTTTTTATCCATATACTTAACTTCAGCATCCTTCTACAGGACAATATCTCAAGTGCTTCGTTTCTCTCGTTTACCGAATTTCCCGTAGTCCATGTTTTTCTTCTACACAATCCCGTACTCCAGCCAAACATTCTCAGAAATTTATTTCGCTAATAAAAGCTTATGTTTGGTTCTGGTAGATTTATCTTGGCGAGGATTGCCCTTTTTTGTCTGCACTAGTCTACTTCTTATGCCCTCATTGCTTCAGGTTTTCTGATCGTAGGAATAGTAATGACAACCGTATGAAGCGATTTCGAGAAGTCATAGGAAATTAGTAACAAATAACTGTCAATGTTTTCAGTAAATTGTCATACCTTAATGAATCTTGCTGTAAAATCTGATACTCAGGGTTTGTAAGGGATAATTTTATCCTCTTTCCATTTTCTTGAGCTTAAAATCTCATTTATTGTGGGTAGTAATATGAGACGAAGTATCTTCTCTTGCATTAATTGTAACTTGTTTACACTGTACACAACATAATAAAATTAACAACACAACATGTCAGTCTAGCCGAAGTGAGATAATACTGTATTACTGTAAGCACAAATAAACTGATTTTTTTTAAAAAAATTCCTTTTTCAGTTAATACGATATATCTGACAACATTTTGAAGTGATCTATGGATGGATAAACAACTAAATATCTAGTAGAAACACAAACGAAAGTGTTCTGAGAAGGACTGAAATCACATTCCACACAAATGCTTGTCCAGTACCTCAAGCACTGCGTACATTTCCGAAAGAACGTTGATTTGTAAAAGAGAAATGGTACGTTTGTCATCAATCAATGAGTTAACTTATTTTGGATATTTCAAACTGAATGATAGGATGCTGTATTGGAATATTTTCGCTTCAGGAAGTCAGTTGTGGCTGTCCTGAACGTACGATGTGCGACTGCTCATACCAGGACTCATTACATATACGACACATAATAAGTAATAATAAATTAGATATAGTTTGATTTAATTTCATGAAATTTAAATTTCGAATATCTCTGACTGGAACTGTCACAGGGAAAATGTTGTGGGGAAGACGAACGAAAGACCGCGCTTTATTGACAGATCACCATGACATGTGACAAATCTACTTATGATACTGTTTGCACTACGATTTTTCGTCCTCTTCCTGGGGTAATGCTGCACGGTAGGCGATCATTACCATACAGTGTTGATGGAGGACGTGGAAAAAGATCAATTAGGGTCAGCTCGTTTCGTATTATCGCCAAATAGGAAAAAGAGTGTCACGAACGTAATATGTCAGTTGGAAGTGGCACTCATTAAATTAGAGGCGTTTTTAGTTGCAGCGAGATGTTTTCACAAAATTTCAGTCAACAACTTTCTCCTCCGAATACAAAAATATCTTGTCGACTCCCGCCTACACAGGAAGAACTGACCACCCTAGTAAAATATAAGAAATCAGAGCCAACAGGGAAAGCTGTAAGCATTCATCTTTCCCACATGCTAATCGAGAGTAAATGGACGAGGACAAGTCCGAAAATGGCTCTTATGAATTCTCTGCCAAACAGCGTGATTTGCGGAGTAGTGGCGCAGATGTAGAAGTCCGTCAGCTGGGAGACCCGCTTGCTCTTAAACTTTGAAAAAACAAAGTACATCCAATATTCTGCTGCAAAAAGTACAGTTCCTTCAATAAATATAGAACATCAACAGAAGACAGTAGACAGGGTAGAATATACTAAGATTTTGGATGTGCATACAGATGAGAATCTTAATTGGAAAATTCATATTTTGAATCTCCTAAAGCGACTAGGTTCATCAACTTTTGCGATCACAATAATTGCCAATTCTGAGGATATATAAATTAATAAGCTAACATACTTTGCATACTTTCACTCTCTGATGTCATACGGAATAATATTTTGGGGTAACTCAACATTTAGACAACAAATATTCACTGCTCAAAATAAATTGTTTAGAATAATGTGTGCGGTTCATAGTCGCACATCTTGTATGCATCTTTTTAAAAGATTGGGAATTCTTACAACAGCCTCACAATACATCTACTCACTAGTGAAATTTGTTCTCAACAACATGGACCAGTTTAAAAGCAACAGTGCTATTCATGATTATAATACCAGAAAAAAGAAAGACTTACACTATCCTTTTCTCAATCTATCTTTGGCACGGAAAGGGGTAAAATATGCTGCTTTAAAAATTTTAGACAAATTACCAGATGAAATAAGGTGTCTGACAGACAGCAGTAATAGCTTCAAAAATAAATTGAAATCATATCTCTTTGACAACTCCTTCTATACCACAGATGAATTCTTGAATAGGAATAAATAAATATGTAAATATAGTATATGTATTTTGTGCCATTTAAGGGAATGAGGTAAATAACAGAAATATTAATCTTTAACTCTGTATTGTAATATATTAAAAAAATTTGTATCATATGTGCATTTCTTATGCACTTGACACTTTCCACATCGTAACGGCTACCGTACCGTGCGATTGATCAATGGAGCACGCAACCAGCTAACTAACCTCTTCGAATCATTATACGTCTGTTCTATTTTGGTACGCCGACTTAGGTGGGAGGCGGAGCGCATCCCTTTTACGGACGAGTTGTCCTTGGAGAGTCGTTCCTTGTGCTGCCCCAGAGAACAGTAACGTGCATTATTGATGACACAAAGCGCCGGCAGTCACCGGTACCAAGTACTTGGGCAGCAGAATTTCACGTACTGCGTCAGGGAAGTTACCGTGTGTCGACCTTGTTTGTCTACCCTTAAATTTTGAATACTCAGGGAAACGCAGTGGTGTGACGTTATTCGTAGTTCTGAGCCAGTCACGTCAGTAGTTGGACCATTTCCTCTGCGTTGTTCCTTGTGACACACTGACAACCAGAACATACAGTACGAACTGGGGAAAGTAACTGTAGCATCTTCTCATTCACTCTTATCTCTGTGCTCTCGTCTTAAATGTTGAGTGTAGGAACCAATATTTCATGCGATGAAAAATCCATCAAAGAAAACAAAAGTGTGAAAAGTAGCAAAAAGAATGGTAGTGTCAGAGATATAAGTTTTCCAAAATAGTAATATTTTCTGAAGATTCTACTAGAAAACTATTCACACTAAACAGTACTATGATACATTACTTAGCAAAATTATAGAACTCGGTGTTATAAAAATAACGAGTCGTTCTGTGTTCTCTCAGGGCGTCTGTCACAAGATAATGAATGGCCTTAGGAGCGAAACCGGCTGTGGTATTTAAAATGAAGTAAGTGCAGCTGGTGCAGACATTTTATTAAATATCTGTACTAGAGTTTCAGAACCTGCAGCACCACACTCCATACGCTGGACTAGAAATGAATAACGTTCATATATTTTTTAATACTTTCTCCATCCTTCGCAATTTGGTTGTTTAAATCTCTAGTGGGTTGTAGGGAGTATAGGACTGAAATGTCTAAAAAAATTAATTTCCTTAGAAATTTTTTTATTTTGATTGTAAATGAAGAGCACAGGAAAAGAACGTGGTTTGTCCACTTCTTTTCAAAAATGAATTATGTATGCCAAGAGATGTAGGATTATATGTTGTTTAATATCGTTAATCGACCAATGTGATAGTATAAATAGTCCACGTTCTAGAACTCATTTTAGACTAGACATCCAGGGAAAGTACGTGCCAATGTCTCTCGCTACAAGGAATAAATGTGCTTTGTCCAATGCAGTGTATTACATTTTAGATTCCTTGTGGGTTAGCAAACAATATTGAACCAAGAAACAGAGAGTTTTCCTTTGTTGTGCATTGCTGGTACTACTGAAAACCATTGCTTTAGTTCAAGACATTATGTTTAGTAATTCTGGTGTTGCAATTTGAAGAGTTAAATTTTTATACTGAATGATGAGTAGGATGAAAGACAGAATCCTCCAGTGTTAGGAAAGGGCATGTACGAGGGTGAATGAGTACAGTCATGAAGAAATTAAGGGTTTAGTCAATGAACTAGGGAAATACTGCAACTAGGTTAGTTTTGCGGTAGTAATTGCTGAAGAAAAATCAAATATTATACGAAAATTTAGTGATATGGTAGACTGGAATGAACAGTCATTGTATATGACAGGCCCCTTTACAATACTTCCACTTCAAAGAATGATAGCAAGAATGAATGAAGATGAAGGATAACTTCAGGGTGTAATTTCAAGTACACAGTAAGAGTGATAGGTGACGACACTGGCCATGAAATTCTCACATGCCGAAAAGTCTTCATGGCAGTGTATGGGTAACAAGACGATCATTAATGACAGTTCTGAAACTTTTGAAAGTGGAAAAATCTGCTCGTGCTGGAAGGGGTAACCATAGAAATAAGCCATAGAAAATTAAGGAAGCAAAAATAATGACAGCTTATGGTCACATTCATTGATTGAAGGATAGGTCTCAAGTAATTACAATAATGACAAGACCAAGAGGTTCCATCTCCCAGAGGAACTTTTGGTGAAAAAATTGCATGTAATTTTTCATGAAAAATACCCAAACTCTGACGTTTGACATAAAATGCATAGAACAGTATTTAACACCAAATTCAATATAACTTCTGCGTATCCAAGGAATGGCATGTGCTCTGTCTGCGATAAGAACACTGAGATGAAAGTGCTGAATGCTATGATATCTGAATGTTTAAATGATGACACAAAACAACAAATCTTGAAAGAAATTAAAAGATTACTGTTGACCAAAATGTACACAAAGTCAAAGGTGAAACATTGTATTCTAGAAAAAGAACTTCTCTGATGTTACCAACGAGCTCAGGGTGGCGAGAATAGAAATTTCAATTTTTCACGTTGCAAAACTTTTACATGTACCTACGCTTTCTACAAATGAAATTCAGACTCTGCCATAACTACACAAAACAATTGAGTTGTGCTCTGTAACGCTTTCCTGGGGTAATATTCATACCAGACAAAAAATTAGCTAACTCCAAAAGACATCAAGCTAACGCCCGTAACATGATTGATAATACACGATTTACTCTACTCAATTTATTTGTTTGTATATCTCCGTTATCAGAGAATCTTTTTAGAGTTATAATTTTCAAGATTTATAATTATAAAATATTTCAGGTCTCTAACTTTGATAACGGCCTCAATTCGGCGAGGAAGAGAGCTCAAACGTAGCCTGAATGAATCAGCCGTATTCATGCTACGAAAAACACCCAAAAAAATCTCAAAACCACATCTGGATCAATAGGTCCAATAAGACATGTCGAAACCTACCCTGAAATATTTTACACAGGAAGAAGACAAAATTTTAGCTGCTAAGAGGCACTGCAAGTATTTTGTAAACAAATGTTGATTTACACATTTCTGCCGCGCGAAGAATAGCTTATAACAGTGAATTGTACAGCCCTGCCTTTTAAGCACATAAAGCCTGGTTTACAATGGAGCGAATGGAAGCGAACACGTGCAAATGATCATTTTCAGAAAATTCACTACCATTCGCTTTTATATGGGAAGAATAGTTTATACTAGAGGGAACGGAAGAGAACACGAGTTAGCGAATATTGCCTAAAAACGCTGTGTTATTACTTTTTAATTTTTCGAGCCGACAGGATACAACTCTATCTTGGTAGAGCCACAGTGCGGAACTACGCTATTCAGTGACGATTCTCCATGGAGAGCGTATTGTTCTTGACGGATTATGCAAAATGGCGCAGTGAAGGAAAAATTTAAGTGTCGCAATTTGTATTAAGCGTGACATGCGTGGAGATCATGCACTTTACACGGAATTGCACCACCATCTCTCCTTAGCACTGGTATAAAATTTTCCTTCTATGGCTTGTCATAATTTATAAACAGGACTCTAATTACCGACGTTGAGCATCATCTTGAAAGGTAACACTGCTAGCGTTTTCACTACGTGTGTAAGGTCTAACGGTAATTTTTTGTTTTGTTTTTTTTGTCATCAGTCTACTGACTGGTTTGATGCGGCCCGTCACGAATTCCTTTCCTGTGTTAACCTCTTCATCTCAGAGTAGCACTTGCAACCTACGTCCTCAATTATTTGTTTGACGTATTCCAATCTCTGTCTTCCTCTACAGTTTTTGCCCTCTACAGCTCCCTCTAGTACCGTGGAAGTCATTCCCTCATGACTTAGCAGATGTCCTATCATCCTGTCCCTTCTCCTTATCAGTGTTTTCCACGTATTCCTTTCCTCTCCGATTCTGCGTAGAACCTCCTCATTCCTTACCTTATCAGTCCACCTAATTTTCAACATTCGTCTATAGCACCACATCTCAAAAGCTTCGATTCTCTTCTGTTCCAGTTTTCCCACAGTCCATGTTGCACTACCATACAATGTTGTACTCCAGACGTACATCCTCAGAAATTTCTTCCTCAAATTAAGGCCGGTATTTGATATTAGTAGACTTCTCTTGGCCAGAAATGCCTTTTTTGCCATAGCGAGTCTGCTTTTGATGTCCTCCTTGCTCCGTCCGTCATTGGTTAATTTAGGGCCTAGGTAGCAGAATTCCGTAACTTCATTGACTTCGTGACCATCAATCCTGATGTTAAGTTTCTCGCTGTTCTCATTTCTACTACTTCTCATTACCTTCGTCTTTTTCCGATTTACTCTCAAACCATACTGTGTACTCATTAGAGTGTTCATTTCGTTCAGCAGATCATTTAATTCTTCTTCACTTTCACTCAGGATAGCAATGTCATCAGCGAATCGTATCATTGATATCCTTTCACCTTGTATTTTAATTCCACCCCTGAATCTTTCTTTTATTTCCATCATTGCTTCCTCGATGTACAGATTGAAGAGTAGGGGCGAAAGGGTACAGCCTTGTCTTACACCCTTCTTAATACGAGCACTTCGTTCTTGATCGTCCACTCTTATTATTCCCTCTTGTTTGTTGTACATTGTACATATTGTATATGACCCGTCTCTCCCTATAGCTTACCCCTACTTTTTTCAGAATCTCGAACAGCTTGCACCATTTTATATTGTCGAACGCTTTTTCCAGGTCGACAAATCCTATGAATGTGTCTTGATTTTTCTTTAGCCTTGCTTCCATTATTAGCCGTAACGTCAGAATTGCCTCTCTCGTGCCTTTACTTTTCCTAAAGCCAAACTGATCGTCACCTAGCGCATTCTCAATTTTCTTTTCCATTCTTCTGTATATTATTCTTGTAAGCAGCTTCGATGCATGAGCTGTTAAGCTGATTGTACGATAATTCTCGCACTTGTCAGCTCTTGCCGTCTTCGGAATTGTGTGAATGATGCTTTTCCGAAAGTCAGATGGTATATCGCCAGACTCATATATTCTACACATCAACGTGAATAGTCGTTTTGTTGCCACTTCCCCTAATGATTTTAGATATTCTGATGAAATGTTATCTATCCCTTCTGCCTTATTTGAGCGTAAGTCCTCCAAAGCTCTTTTAAATTCCGATTCTAATACTGGATCCCCTATCTCTTCTAAATCGACTCCTATTTCTTCTTCTATCCCATCAGACAAATCTTCACCCTCATAGAGGCTTTCAATCTATTCTTTCCACCTATCTGCTCTCTCCTCTGCATTTAACAGTGGAATTTCCGTTGCACTCTTAATGTTACCACCGTTGCTTTTAATGTCACCAAAGGTTGTTTTGACTTTCCTGTATGCTGAGTCTGTCCTTCCGGCAATCATATCTTTTTCGATGTCTTCACATTTTTCCTGCAGCCATTTCGTCTTAGCTTCCCTGCACTTCCTATTTATTTCAATCCTCAGCAACTTGTATTTCTGTATTCCTGATTTTCCCGGAACATGTTTGTACTTCCTCCTTTCATAAATCAACTGAAGTATTTCTTCTGTTACCCATGGTTTCTTGCAGCTACCTTCTTTGTACCTATGTTTTCCTTCCCAACTTCTGTGATGGCCCTTTTTAGTGACGTCCATTCCTCTTCAATTGTGTTGCCTACTGCGGTATTCCTTATTGCTGTATCTATAGCATTAGAGAACTTCAAAGTATCTCGTTATTCCTTAGAACTTCCGTATCACACTTCTTTGCGTATTGATTCTTCCTGACTAATGTCTTGAACTTCAGCCTACTCTTCATCACTACTATATCGTGATCTGAGTCTATATCTGCTCCTGGGTACGCCTTACAATCCAGTATCTGATTTCGGAATCTCTGTCTGACCATGATGTAATCTAATTGAAATCTTCCCGTATCTCCCGGCCTTTTCCAAGTATACCTCCTCCTCTTGAGATTCTTGAACAGGGTATTCGCTATTACTAGCTGAAACTTGTTACAGAACTCAATTAGTCTTTCTCCTCTTTCATTCCTTGTCCCAAGCCCATATTCTCCTGTAACCTGTTCTTCTACTCCTTCCCCTCAACTGCATTCCAGTCGCCCATGACTATTAGATTTTCGTCCCCCTTCACATACTGCATTACCCTTTCAATATCCTCATACACTTTCTCTATCTGTTCATCTTCAGCTTGCGACGTCGGCATGTATACCTGAACTATCGTTGTCGGTGTTGGTCTGCTGTCGATTCTGATTAGAACAACCCGGTCACGGAACTGTTCACAGTAACACACCCTCTGCCCTACCTTCCTATTCATAACGAATCCTACACCTGTTATACCATTTTCTGCTGCTGTTGATATTACCCGATACTCATCTGACCAGAAATCCTTGTCTTCCATCCACTTCACTTCACTGACCCCTACTATATCTATATTGAGCCTTTGCATTTCCCTTTTCATATTTTATAGTTTCCCTACCACGTTCAAGCTTCTGACGTTCCACGCCCCGAATCGTAGAACATTATCCTTTCTTTGATTATTCAATCTTTTTCTCATGGTAACCTCCCCCTTGGCAGTCCCCTCCCGGAGATCCGAATGGGGGACTATTCCGGAATCTTTTGCCAATGGAGAGATCATCATGACACTTCTTCAACCCATTGCCTTCTGCATCCTCATGTCGTTGATCATTGCTGATTCTTCCGCCTTTAGGGGCAATTTCCCACCCCTAGGACAAGAGAGTGCCCTGAACCTCTATCCGCTCCTCCGCCCTCTTTGACAAGGCCGTTGGCAGAATGAGGCTGACTTCTTATGCCGGAAGTCTTCTGCCGCCAATGCTGATTATTTATCAAAATTGAGGCAGTTGCGGGGTTCGAACGCGGGACCGAAGACGTTTTGATTATGAATCAAAGACGCTACCCCTAGACCACGAGTTTTATATAAAACAAAAATGGTATAGTGGCAAAACGAGCGCTTTTGTTACAGAGAGCGGGGGATCAATTACCGTTCACACCACAACATTTTCACTGTGATTTTTAACCGAGCATTCAGTTCTCACAGATGTTGGAGTGGTCACGAAAGACATGTGGCTCGGATTCCACGTGAAACTGCAGGTCTCCATTTTCCGATTAGGTAACTGGGGAAGGTTAGGGACAAGTAAGTAGCTGCAGTGGATTCCAGTTGAAAGACCTGCAGGAGACCTGCCGGGTACACCAGACAGAGTTCTGTTTTGCTCGTGCCTATTACCTTGTTTGCTCCTGTGAAAACCTGGCTTAAACTTGACAAACAGCTGTTGCAGTACGAGTTTTTTGGGCTTGGAAGATATTCTTCTTCAGAGCTGTTACTGGCATACCTGACGTCGTCCAAACCACAACTCATGGAAACGCCACACTTATTTCCTATTTCTTCTAACGGATCCACAATTTCAAACGAAATGTCGATATCATTCGAATGAATGTCAAGGACATCAGTAATAAATGACACATATCTGCGTCCTCAGGAGATGTAGGTGATTTAGGCTAGAAACCATGTTCTTCATCTTTCATTATTGCTAAACTGAGAACGTTAATTGGATTCCACAATACTGTGAAAGATACTTTGTAATAGATGTTACTTGAGTGGCTAATTCGAGAGAACAGTAACTCTGTACTGTAGTCTCAGAGAAATTATCAGCAACCGTAACCTGCAACGTCCTTTACAAATTACAATCAGGTTGTGTCGTGTTCCCTGTTTACAAATGTACTGCCGACTCCGGTTGTGTGTGTGTGTGTGTGTGTGTGTGTGTCTAGTTGCGCATGCGTAGTTGCTACAGCGCTAGTAGGAACGTACATTTCTTCCTTCGCCTGGTTCGATAGGAATGTGGCAATTTTCAGCTATTTTTTAATACTTGTAGTGTCTCCTAGCAACTAAAGTTTAGACAGTGCATTTCTTTCTTTCTCTTCTTCCAGTGTACAAAATTTCAGGGTAGGTTTCGACGTGTCTTATTGGACCATTCTCTTGCAAGTTACACTACACAGTGCGGGCTAACTTTCTCATTGGACCGTCGGTGAAATCAGCATCTCGCATCATTTGGATAGAACTAAAACCGCGGATCCAGTCAGCTATGGAACGGGTCCTGTGTTGTTTGTCCATTCGAAGACGTGCAACTAGATGTGCCGCGATGCCTAATGGAGTTTTGTAAGGTATCCGACTCCAAACGTCCACTGCATGGAGTTCCCTTCGCAATATTCCCTTGGCAACTGGTTGAGAAGGACTTGATTTCACTGACAGCGGCAATTACTGCCGTGTTCGAGACCAATTGTCATCAAGAAGGCGTGAACTAACCGTCAATTTCAGTCGGTTAGGATATTTTCACCACCACTGTTCTTACGCCGTGTTACATGGTTACAAGTAGTACACTATTGCTTGCAGCCACGTGGGACAGTCGACATTGATACAGTAATTGATACAAAAGAGCTATTTCATTCATGGTGTGGTCATGGGCACGTCGAAACGCAATAGCTCCTTCCTACCACTGTGTTACGTCTCCACATCGACCTGTCGTACTCGGCTGATTCCAAACACACACACAGACACACACACACACACACACACACACACACACACACACACACACACACACACACACACAGTACTTCACTTCACTGCCGTAACCTACGTCACTTTTTATGTGCTTTTTTTAAGGAGGTAAAAAATATTTTTCATATTAGTTGCACCGGGCCTAGCATCGGAAGCCTAACGTAGGTCGAACTCAGGCTTGTCATCTACATTCTGTTATGTCGACTGCTGGTGGAAGAGAATTTTGGCTATCGGGCGTCTACGTTACGACACTATACGACGCAGAACCAATAGATTAATAACGTGTAAGATTTGGTCTTCAAATTAGCTCTATAACAAATATACAGTTACCAAAATTAGCATGCATCAAGGAAATTACAGCAAGGAATTATTTTAGATAATTTACAATAAATCAGCGAAAAAATTTTGTTGCCATTGTGATATACTTCACTGTTAGGGCTTATCTGCAGAAGCGAGAGAGAAATTTGCGAAGCACGCTTCAGAAGACGTCTCTCCGTTTGTTATTCGCGAAGTGAGAGCCCAGACGGGCGCAAGCCAACGAGCCAGAACTGCATGCAGCAGTGCGGCGTGACGTCACAGAGTGTCTGCGCCTGTTGCCAGTGAGTTATGCAGAAGACTGCAGAGAGCGTACGCTTGGCAGGGCACAGCGCTGCGTTTGTTGACGGTAAAAGCAAAGGGACGAAAAATATGAGTACAGCATAAATTCTGAAAAGTTCATAGGATTCTCAGGAACGTCGGTAATGTTCCCGAGAACGTAGAACGGTTGCGTAATCTGTGTGTAATCGTGTTCGCTCATACCTACGCCTACGGCCTCATCGCCTACGGGCTTCCCCTCTTCTCTTGTTTTTACGCACCACTTAATACTGTGCCCGTTGTGAGAAATCTTTAACGCGAAGTGCGGGTGGAAAACTTGCTTCAGCAGTCTCCAATTATTCATGCAGACAGCAGAGTTGTGACAGGTTGTATTGTTACTGAGAAAGAGATATTTCTTTTCCGATGACTCGTCAGTTCATATTTTTAAAACTTTTTGCAACTGAAGAAGTTAGGGGACTGGTTAAGAGCGGGATTGAAGTTATTGTCTGTCCTTCGCGATGTACATTTTCCGTGCATTCCCTGAAGTGTTCAAGCGATTTTTAGTCTGCCGTCTTTCTACAGTAGTTCTTCATATCTGTGGTTCTGTTGTTGATGTGATCGTCTTCATCGACGTCCTCGTTGTTTTGTTGTGGTCGTCAGTCCAAAAACTACTGCAGCTCTCCTCGTTAGTTTATCCTGTGCAAGCCTCTTCAACTCTCCATAACAACTACAGTCTACAAAAGTTTCAACCAGCTTATTCTATTCAAGCCTCTACAATTTTTATCCCTCTCCATTCTCTCCATTACCAGACGGATGAAGCCTTGATGCCTCAAAATGTGTCCTACCAACCGGTACCTTCTTTTTCTCTTCAATTCGGTTTAATTACTCTTCATTACGTATCCGACCTACCTATCAAATCTTCAGCTTTCTGAGTAGCACAATGTTTCAAGACCTTCTATTTTCTTCTGGGCTGTGTTATATCAGATACGTATAAGATTTTGCTCCAGATAAATACTTTCATAAGATATTTCCTAAGGCATAAATATATCAGTATTGTCGATATAATGGGTTAGGAACGAGACGTGAACAGAAACGAGCAGGCAAGTGAGAAAGATATAACGTTGATTTTATTATTATCCATACTGTATGAAAACAGTGCTTTCCACACAGTTGCGCTCTTCTAAAGAAGGAATCACATGATGTACAAGGACGTCTCGATAGTGTGCAGACGTCATGGTACGCTTTACAGGTACTGTGAGAGAATTATCTTCAAAGAATAACGGACCGACAATAAATGAACCTGTTAATCTACACTACGTAGTCAGTGACACATCGTGCACAACACGCTGTTTAAAAGAAAACAAAATTCGGTAGTTCTATGTATTCAAGGCACCCTGTAGTATAAAATTCGCCTCCGCACTTCATAGAATATTTCCCGGCCACATCAACGTCCATGCGTGTCACGCACCGAACAGCAAATTCCGAACGCTGCTGCGGATCATAAGGCTTTAGCTGCTGCACCATCTAGATCTTGTATGTGAATCATTGTAAAATAGATAGTAAAACTTTTCGTACTTTTAAGAATGGAATGATAATTTTCGTGACATTGCACGAACATTAGCACTACCTGGAGCAAATACTATATGGTCAGTTTCGGCAGCAGAATGCTTATCTACAATTTCCACCAGGATGGATGCCTTCCTCTTCCAGGCGCCACATCTAGTTCACCATTGTTTTCGTATTTCATTATCATCTTCTTAAGCCACTTAATGACATCAGGTCTCTCCTCCGACCTTCAGTCGCGATACTGTCACAATGTAGCACTGTAATCACCAACAACGCACTGTCTCTCTTCTCGATAGCTGTACTGTGTACTCAGGATTTCCTTGATTTTATCACAATATCGTTCCTATATAGCGGCATGTCAATAAAATGTTTTGGCATTCCGAGAAAAAAGTTGGTTATTGTAATTTCGAGAAAATATCTCCCCACAACGAAAAATGCCATTGGTTGAAAGCTTACTGCGCCAACTCGCTTATCATCCGTTTGACAGTACCTCCCCTATTTTGAGATGATACAAAACTACCTTCCTTTCTTTGAACTTTTTCGATACTGTCCATCATCCCTATCCGGTAAGGATGTTATACCACACACCAAAACTCCAGAAGAGGACAGACAACCCTAGTGCAGGCAGTCTCTCTAGTAGATTTATTGCATCTTCCAAGCGTTCATCCAACAAAATTCAGTAACTGCTTCACCTTCCCCGCAAAATTGTCTTTCTGATGGTTCGTATTTAAGCCGTGCATAACTGTAGATCACTGATAATGTGAGTTGAATCGATAGTCTTTGTGTGATGTTTAATGGTGTCATTGACGTTAGCCGCATTTGGGAGCATCAACGGTAACAGATGAAAATTTATACAAAATCGGTACTCGAACCTGGATAGCCCACTTTTGTGTGTTGTATCGTGTAACAGGAGTTTAATTAAATTTTTTAATACTAATGTGGAGGACCACACACTTTTTATTATTCAAGACCAAATGTGACTTTGTATCCCATGCAGATATGTTGTTTAATTAATTTTGCAATTCGTTGTAATTTCCTAATAATTTTAGTAGACAGTAAACGACAATATCATCTGCAAACAATCTCAGAGAGCCGCTCAGGTTCCCCTCTCAATCGTTTGTGTGGATTATGAGCAGCAAAGATCCTACAACACATCTTGGGAAAAGCCTGATATCACTTCCGTTTCAATCGGTTATTTTCCAACAATTTTTACGAACTGTTGTCTTCCTGACAGGAAACTACGAATCCAGTCGGACAGCTAAGATGATACTCGATAACGGAGCAACTCAATCAGAAGCAACTTGTGAGTAACGGTGCTATAGTCTTCAGGAAATCTACAGACATGGAATGAACTGTAGATCTCCTGTCGACAGCACTCCTACTTCCTGCGAATAAAGAGTCCGTTAAATAAATTAAATTAATTAAAAAAACAGTTCTGTAAAGGTAATAAAAATGTACTACACATTTCTACTTCGCATAAAAGTTACCAGTTGTCATTATCCATGGAATGATACAAACACTGGGGGTTAGCTTAAATTCACGCTCACGCTACCAGATAACATTTCACGCGAATTCTTTGTGACAGATCCGTCACTCTAACACACACTCCACTCTGGAACACTTCAACTTGTGAATTGCTTGTAGAGAGGTTCCTTCAGCGCAGCTACAGAAGTAGGAGAGTGAAGCCAAGTCTCATCAGAGCCGCCTCCATCGAAACGAAGATACTTTCCTCCGGCAGAAAGATGGGCCGTCGGAGAAAGGAAAAGTACTCAAATCAGGACCCGCATTCAAATTCAGAGAGCCCTTTCTCCGGAATCAGTGGAGGAATTCACTGCTGTCACTTTCATTCTTCTCTGTAATGTACTACTTCTTTGTGCTGATGAGAGGAGACAGTTTCTTGTCCTCTCGTCCATTACTCTCCACGTTTTTAATTATTTCCTTGACGATCTGGGAAAATACAAGTATAAGAAGTCGTATGTTACAGAACTGCTGTTTACGAATGTAGCGGTTTTCAGGTATTAACAGCACTTACCAGCGAAGTAGTGCAATATTTTTTAAGTTCCCAACAGATATTTGCTACACAATAATAATGAAAGAAATCAAGTGCTAATTGGCCTTTCGTCCCCCTATAGCATTAGATGTTATCAACAGTTGCCCATGTTAGATTTATTAATTTCACGATACGATACTGCAGTGCATGTGTCATTAAGAACGATGCAATTTTTTTTTCCACACTCATGCATGCACAGCACAAGCACTGCAATATCGTGTTTATCCACCGAGACCAGGCAGCGACTTTCAATTAAAATGTCCTCTCCTGTACGGGAATTACATAACGTCTGTACGAGGACAGGCTGTGACGCAGGAACGACGATATACGGAGGTTTGGGTCTGGCCGTGAGTCGTGTATGGGTAGCCAACCTCGGTTAAGGCGATCGCTCGCGTAAGGTGCAAAATTCGGGTTGGAGTCCTCGTCCGGCACGAAATTTCACTGTCGTTACTCCCTGATATAGCTGATCTTTGTTCTTATTCGCAACTGTGAATAAGTTACGGGTATTGTTTATTCCTCCTTGGCAGGTGTCGCTCCACACAGAAAGTTTTTCGAAAAATCGCTAACTGGCCGGGAATTCCGCTCTGTACTACCTTTTACTAAATCTACTTTCATTACTCAGCCCTTGCTTTAGCGTATATATCGTCATTTCTTAATTTGACAAATCGCTCTTTTGTAGAATCATATTTCAAGAGTCTTGTTTTACGCCTTTCAGTTCGTATTTCACGTTGTTTCAGGCGTGTTTTCTAAGCATGTAATCTCAAAAAAGTTAAAAATCTAGGCCAATGTTAAATTCCGATAGTTTCGGTGTTGGAGAAAGATTAGTGTGTCTGAGTCTGTCATTTTCCCATTAGTTAACGTCTTATTTATTTTCAGTCAGCCGATTTTCAGTCACGTAACTGCGAGTTACAGCTGTTGTACACTCTTCTTCCAACTATGTTTCCTATCCTCAGGCTGATTAACAATTTAGTGATAGTTCTTATAATTCTACGTAATGTTTCGTTTTAGTAGTAATGTGTGTCTTTTCTGTTCGTCAAAAGTATTACAATGTCTGTGAAACATAGATCGCACTGGATATATTTCATGATGATAATAATATCTTGTGAATTTCTTTCTGTCTCACAAACTGTCATTATTTCTGTTATTGTTTGTTTTTGCAGATTGCTTAATCAATTGCAATGGTGATCTGAAATTAAGTAAATGAGAAAAGGTTGTTTGAGTTTAACGTCCCTTCGACATTTACGCTGTTACGAAATTCGAGTTCAGTAGCTGGGAAAGAAATAAACTACGGTCTCGCTGAAGGAATAGTTCTGGAATTTACTCTAGTAATAAATTAAATAAAACAATAAACAGGGACGGCCAAACGTAGATTTGAATCCTGCCCCCTTCAGACTACCAGTGACCTAATCACTGTGTCACCTCGCTCTTTGACGTTCTGGCAAAATATTCCGATTTATTACAAAAAAAAAAAAAATATTCAATCCGTCGGACAGTTTCAACAAACGTCAAAATGGGGCCGTTGTTGATGCATAACCTCGTGCAACTTACTAGCGGGAAAGTCTGTTGTATTTCATGCAGTATGATTTTCCATATTTTGTGAGGAAACAGTAATACAAGTCATAGAATGGAACAGGGAAAACTCTTAGTCAGCATTTCCGATGGGTGGAACATATGAATATATGGAATAGGGGGAAAGATTGTAAAACTGCAAATTTTTGTACACCATATTAGGTTTGTAAACGTGTCTTGCCATAAGAACTTGATTTAAAACGATTTACACAAAACTAATAGTACCTTAAATGTTTGATAATCGCCACTCAGAATTTTTTGAAAGGTTATTTTGATATCTTACGGTTAAAGCATGTACTCAAAGTACATCATTTGATATTATTGCTATAAATATGTATGCCACCTTGTTTAATTAGCGGCCTTTAGGAAATGACGCTATAAAACTTCCACAAAATTTATTTTTTCATATACTGCTAGTGTTTTATTGATATGTAAATTTACTGGTAGTGTTAAATTGATATGTAAATTAAAAAACTGAAAAAATCAAATCCATTTAACAGATCATCTGGGAATCAACAAAAGTAATTACCAAGAAAAACTACTGATTTATACGGCTTATGGCGGAGAAGCAGAAAATAAAATTAAAGGAAAGCGTTTTCAACTATGTTGCTCTGTATTAATACTATTTTATTTATAAAACATTAACGCATTTCTTTCAGAATTTTCATGTCTAATTTCTTAATGTTAACTAACATTATAGAGGTTGAACAAATTTTGTTTCGAAAACTATATTTTTGGACTGTTTTGATAAAGTATGACTGAGGAGAGATTAATATAAGAAATCCCCCAGAACAGTCGTCAGACCAGCCGGTAAAACTGACTCTCAACTGTTTAGGATGAACCAAGAAAGCCCCTATCTTTATTTAATACGTTACTGTGTAGCCATATCAACTGGACAATCCGTAACCTATTTCTGCGTTTTGCACTCTACAGCAGCTTCTGGAGAGGTTACTCTTCCAACCTTGAAATTTCACAATTTGTTTTGCTGTCCTCTGGAGCAGAAAACAGTATTTCTTCTTTGCGTGACACATTAATGAAATGTAGTTGAACACATTTACAATATAGATCGGTTCCTGTTTTCCATTGTAACCTATAATCACTCTGCCACGCAAAACTGAATATAGTTGCAGAACTTCTTGATGGATCTTCTTTACCTGCAGATGAATAAGAAATTACTGTTGTGTTAAGATATGCAGCCGAAGGAAGGAAGTGTGTCCTTTTGGGAATTTGGGCTTTGTGGGGCAGGGATCTAGCAGCTATTATCACTTCTCGCTTGTGTTAAAATGGTCCCTTCCTGAAGCTCCATGGGACCCGTATGAGAAACTGACAAAGAAAACCTTGGGAACACTAATCCTGCCAAGAATACGGTATGCTTTACTGTGAACAGCCGACAACAAAACAAACCGAAGCTATCCAGTGCTTGTTCCTGTCATATTTCCTGTTGCCCTCGTAAATACCAATTTACTACTTGTTGCGTCACCTACTATTATACATTTTTATAAATGCCAGATAATTCTATAATGAATAAAAAGTATGTGTCCTAGTTTCAAGGAGGTAGACTCTCTCGTCCTCACTTGTAACCGCCTATGTTGGCACGCTGTTCGTTACTCATCCCATTCTACACTAGCTACACCAACGAGCCTAAACGTTATGACGACTGCATACCTCGAGACTGAAAGCCACAAGGTGGCGCTGCGGGCACGTTGGCCGATACTAAAATTATATACAGGGTGTTTCAAAAACGACCGGTATATTTGAAACGGCAATAAAAACTAAACGAGCAGCGATAGAATTACACCTTTTGTTGCAATATGCTTGGGACAACAGTATATTTTCAGGCGGACAAACTTTCGAAATTACAGTAGTGACAATTTTCAACAACAGATGGCGGTGCAAGTGGTGTGAAAGATATAGAAGACAATGCAGTCTGTGGGTGCGCCATTCTGTACGTCGTCTTTCTGCTGTAAGCGTGTGCTGTTCACAACGTGCAAGTGTGCTGTGGACAACATGGTTTATTCCTTAGAACAGAGGATTTTTCTGGTGTTGGAATTCCACCGCCTAGAACACAGTGTTGTTGCAACAAGACGAAGTTTTCAACGGAGGTTTAATGTAACCAAAGGACCGAAAAGCGATACAATAAAGGATCTGTTTGAAAAATTTCAACAGACTGGGAACGTGACGGATGAACGTGCTGGAAAGGTAGGGCGACCGCGTACGGCAACCACAGAGGGCAACGCGCAGCTAGTGCAGCAGGTGATCCAACAGCGGCCTCGGGTTTCCGTTCGCCGTGTTGCAGATGCGGTCCAAATGACGCCAACGTCCACGTATCGTTTCATGCGCCAGAGTTTATACCTCTATTCATACAAAACTCAAACGCGGCAACCCCTCAGCGCCGCTACCATTGCTGCACGAAAGACATTCGCTAACGAAATAGTGCACAGGATTGATGACGGCGATATGCATGTGGGCATCATTTGGTTTACTGACGAAGCTTATTTTTACCTGGACGGCTTCGTCAATAAACAGAACTGACGCATATGGGGAACCGAAAAGCCCCATGTTGCAGTCCCATCGTCCCTGCATCCTCAAAAAGTACTGGTCTGGGCCGCCATTTCTTCCAAAGGAATCATTGGCCCATTTTTCAGATCCGAAACGATTACTGCATCACGATATCTGGACATTCTTCGTGAATTTGTGGCGGTACAAACTGCCTTAGACGACACTGCGAACACCTCGTGGTTTATGCAAGATGGTGCCCGACCACATCGCACGGCCGACGTCTTTAATTTCCTGAATGAATATTTCGATGATCGTGTGATTGCTTTGGGCTATCCGAAACATACAGGAGGCGGCGTGGATTGGCCTCCCTATTCGTTAGACATGAACCCCTGTCACTTCTTTCTGTGGGGGCACTTGAAAGACCAGATGTACCGCCAGAATCCAGAAACAATTGAACAGCTGAAGCAGTACATCTCATCTGCATGTGAAGCCATTCCGCCAGACACGTTGTCAAAGGTTTCGGGTAATTTCATTCAGAGACTACGCCATACTATTACTACGCATGGTGGATATGTGGCAAATATCGTACTATAGAGTTTCCCAGACCGCAGCGCCATCTGTTGTTGACAATTGTAACTACTGTAATTTCGAAAGTTTGTCTGCCTGAAAATGTACTGTTGTCCCAAGCATATTGCAAAAAACGGTGTATTTCTATCGCTGCTCGTTTAGTTTGTATTGCCGTTTCAAATATACCGGTCATTTTTGAAACACCCTGTAAAAGGGGTAGAGACATATGAGTGCACATATTGTGCTGTGGGGTTAACGATATGATTGTAAATGAATACATTTCGCACGCCGCGATCGCAGTGTTGCCCTCTTATTGTTCCAAATGTGATCTTATGGGTCTTGTTATACACTGAAGCTCCAAAGAAACTGATATAAGCATGCGTATTCAAATACAGATATATGAAAACAGACAGAATACGACGTTGCGGTCGGCAACACCTATATAAGACAAGGGTCCGGCGCAGTGTTAGATCGGTTACTGCTGCTACAATGGCAGGTTATCAAGATTTCAGTGAGTTTGAACGTGATGTTACAGTCGGCGCACTAGCGATGGGGCACATCATCTCCGAGGTAGCGATGAAGTGGGGGTTTTCCCCGTACGACCATTTCATGAGTGTTCCGTGAATATCAGGAATCCGGTAAAACATCAAATCTCCGAAATCGCAGCGGTCGGGAAAAGATCCGACAAGAACCAACGACGACTGAAGAGAATAGTTCGTCGTGACGGAAGTGCAATCCCTCCGCAAATTGCTGCGGATTTCAATGTTGGACCATCAGTAAGTGTCAGCGGACGAACCACTAAACGCCGGCCGGTGTGACGAGCGGTTCTAGGCGCTTCAGTCTGGAACCGCACGACCGCTACGGTCGCAGGTTCGAATCCTGCCTCGGGCATGGATGTGTCTGATGTCCTCAGGTTAGTTAGGTTCAAGTAGTTCTAAGTTCTAGGGGACTAATGACCACAGATGTTAAGTCCCGCACTGATCAGAGCGATTTCAACTTGCATTAACCAGGGAGATTGTTTACACTTCAGTAAAGCATGTAATGCCGGTTAACGCTACCGTGGTTCCATAGCGCTCAGAGCCATTTGAACCATTTGATTTGAACAATTGAACGAAAAATCATCGATATGGGCTTTCGGAGCCGAAGGCACACTCGTGTACCCTGATGATTGCACGACAGAAAGCTTAAATGCTCGCCCGGGCCCGTCAATACCAACATTGGACTGTTAATGACTAGAAATATGTTTCCTGGTCCGACAACTCTCGTTTCAAATTGTATCGAGCGGATCGGCGTGCACGGGTATGGAGACAATTTCATGAATCCACGGACCCTGCATGTCAGCAAGCTGATAGAGACTCTGTAATGGTGTGGGACGTGTGCAGTTGGGCGATTTGAGACACCTGATACGTCTAGATACGACTCTAACAGGTGACACGTACATAACCCACCTGCATCCATTCATGTTCATTGTGCATTGCGACGGACTTGCGCAATTCCAGCAGGGCAATGCGATACTCCGGCCGTCCAGAATTGCTACAGGGTGGCTTCAGGAACACTCGTCTGAGTTTAAACACTTCCGCTGCCCACTAAATTCCCCACACATGAACATTAGTGACCACATCTGGGATGCCTTGCAACGTGCTGTCCAGAAGAGATCTCCACCCCGGCGTACTCTTTCGGATTTATTGGCAGCGCTGCAGGATTCATGGTGTCAGTTCCCTCCGGCACTACTTCAGACATTAGTCGAGTACATGCCACGTCGTGTTGCAGCACTTTAATGCGCGCCTGGGGACGCTACACAATATTAGACAGGTGTACCAATTTCTTTGGCTCTTCAGCGTAAAACCGGCATGTTACAGTACACGAAGTCAAAGCATGAAAGGCACTCCCGACATACACATGTGTTGATAAAAATTCAACATCGTGCTGTGCGACAAACTTGTGAGTGAGAATCACGTTCAACACCAACATGCATGGGCGATACGAAGATTTTTCATGTGTGCTCATTTTACCATCAGTGTGTATTTTATTAATTGTATACATTTGGATTTTTATCAAGAAATATAAATGTGAGAAGTGCCTTTTATGCTTTGAATACAAGTAATGTAAAATGGCAGTTTTATAACAAGTTCCATAATATTATATGATGACAGCGTAGGACCGTTGAAACTGGTTATCTTGGAACACTAAAAGTGTATCCACTGCGATCATGGTGTACGATATAGCTAATCATCGTTGTCACGTTACTGGTCGCAAATGGGGAAACCTAGTGACTTGCCCAACACTCGGTAACGAGGATTTCGGAAACGGCGAAGGTGGTCGCCTGTGCACGTGCTACTATCGTGAGCATTTACGCTGTAAGGTTGAAGAGCGATGAAGCGACGCGTAGGTGACAAGGTGTTGGACGTCCGCGCTCCATCACTGAACCTACAGGTCAGAGGCTTGCTAGCTCCGTTAAGTAAGATAGGAGTGACCTGTGAGTGATCTGACGACAGGATACAGCGCTGATGCAGATACAAGTGTTCAGAGCACAGCATCAACGAAATTGCACGCTGAATCAGAGTAAACGTGTCGCGAATCACATTTCCTGCTACACCATGCCAATGGTCGAGTTCGGTTACGCCGTCATTCAGGTGAATGATTTCTCAAAATAGACTCAGGGCTATGGAAAGAGGCCAGCGGGCCGGATTATCCTGTGGGGATATCAACCTGTGCTCCTATGGGATGTATGGTAGCAATTGACGGCACCACGGACTATGTGAACATTATTATGAACCACATACAGGATGTCTACAAATTAGTTATATAAAAGTAATCTTGTGAAAAGAACAAATAATGTACAGAAAAGTTTGATGCTCCACTGAATGCACTACATCTTCAACTTTAATTTGGCATAACACTGTTAGTCCCCGATGTTCCAGCTAGGCGGCAAGCGCAAATGAGTTATTCCAACAGTCATCACGGAGTCGTATAACGGGGCAGATCGTGCGTAGTGTGGTAGTCAGTGACTAAACCACATTTATTACCTGAGGTAAAGTGGACTGTTGCAGTATTGAGTTATGGCGTGAGCAGAAACCACATGACGTAATCGAACATGTACGGGACTCGCCTAAGGTAAATGTATTTTGCGCTGTAAGCTGTACTGCGATTTACGATCCTTTCTTTTTTGCCGAATCGGCTGTAAGCGGCATTTCATACTCGGACGTGGTCAGTTACAACATACGTGCACAGAGTTTATTTCTCAGCAAGATGGCGCGTTGCCACATTAATCGTGAAGTTCCCACTTACCTCCTTAGGAACATGCCAACTTGGATTGGACGTGGTGAAACAATATGCTGGCCACAACCCTCACCTCATTGAACCCTAATGGACTTTGTTGTATGGGGTTTCATTAAAAACAGGGTAGCGTTCCTCCACTTCCGGGAAACTTCACGAACTGCGACAGCGGATAACACAAGCAGATGATATATACATCAAGACTTGTTTCGTAGGATTTGGCAGGAATTTCTTTGCAGATCGGACAATTGTCGTGTTACAAAAGGTAGACACATTGATCAGTTGTAAATAAAACTTGAAGATATAATGCATTCAGTGCTGTATCAAACCTTTTGTGTAAATTATTTATTTTTTCACAAATTTTGCTTTTGTGTAACTAATTTGTAAACACCCTTTACTTCCCTCCAGGCTTCATTACTTCCCCGACCATGATGGCATCTTCCAGCACAGAGCCAGAACCATACTACAATGCTTCGAGGAGCATGGTAGGAATTCTCGTCGATACCTTGGCCAACAGATTCGCTTCATCTGCATCCGGAACGCTAACAGTCATCACTTCCACCGCACAAACCACTGTCCTGTAATATAAGGGAATTTAGCGACACTTTCGGAGTCATTTGATGTCGCTCAGAGCCGTAAAAGTACCGAGGACTTCTTGAATCCACACCACGCAGAATCACTGCCGTACTGCCTTCGAAAGGTGGACCAGAACGCTGTTAATGAGGTCATAATGTTTTCGCTCATCAAGCTATCTGCTCACTTGCTTGTGTGGAGATTACATATTTTGAGAATGGTTTTTGTGTACTTTACTTCTCAAGAAGTTGATGTTAATGTGCTCGTACGACGTCTACAGGTGCTCTGGCCGCAACACGTGCAGCTTCCTGCTGCCAGAGGACTGCCCGGACTCCAGCACGTGGGGGCCTGGTCGACTGCACGTCACGTACGCCTGCGCAGACCGTGAGTATGCAACCCGCTAAACATACCAAACTGCAGCCTCTGCTACTGTCCGGTCAGTTCAGTAGGTGATTCGTCGATGCACTCTGATGTATCAAGGGGAAAATATACTGTCTTGGACTGAATGAATGCGGTATTAATTATCAACGTAGGACCATATGTGACTGTGAGACACGCGATCGAAATATCCTTGATGAATATTTGTGTTCTTTTCGTATATTAAACCGGACTGAGTAGGATTTCTAGGGTTGTGATCTACTGAAACAACGAGTAAGGAAGTAAATCGACTAGTACGTTATGAACTAAAGTGAATTTCATCTTATATGAGCATGAGACGCCGTGCGTGATTAATTAAAACGGAACGTTTAATGGGAGGGGGGAATGCAGCGACAGAGCGCTAGTCACTGAGTCACCACAGCACAATCTCATTCCACCATGACTAGTGCCCCAACTGGGAGTTCTAATAAATCTAGAACGAGTGTGCACGAAAGAGTATATTTTCTCCCCAAACCCAGCGAAAACCGACGTAGTGATTATATGCATTTTTTGAAAGTCAGAATTGTCTACAAGAGACCTGTTCAGGAGGCGGCTAGGAGAGCATGAGCACTCTATCTCGCTCGTCGCCTAAGAAGTGAGCACTCGCGGTGGACCGGGGCGGTTGGACGTCACTATGTAGCGCAGAGCAAGTGCAAACTGTACGATGTCCTCAGAGGAATGCTGGGAGTTACGTTCGCCGTACTGACGCAAGCATAAATACTCGTACATAATGACGCCGTGGTTAAACTGGAGAGCTGCTCTTTGTAAACCACCAAAAAGCAAAATCATGGCCAGCTTAGGCACGTCAGGGCAAAGGTCACACACTAACACCAGTTTGCAAGACGTCAGTGCAGAATGGCTAGTACAGTTATAACTAATAGACCTATAGTGTGATAGCCAGTTACGTGATAAATTTCGTAGTAAAATAAATCTTGTAGGCTCATAAATTTCCACAACTTCACAAGTTTCAGCTACGATTACATCGACGTTTGGACCTAGATAACTTGTGTGAGCAACTGTTTTCCGCAGTGAACAGAATGAAATCTACCCACAGAAGCTCACTCACGGACTACAACTTAAAAGCTAATCATCGAATCAGAAGTGCTCGGAAAGTGCTACCAGATGTTGATGCTTTAGTGAATAGCAAAATAAGTAGAATTCGTTGATATCCAGTGTTAGCATGTTTAACGAGTAAATAAAATAGTCACTAAATATAAAATGATGTCAATATAATCTTCTTCAGGAAACGGCATTCATCGTAAGACTGAACCAATCGTAGTAACTATATTTTGGACTTAGTTGCCCATTGTCCTTTGCCTCATCAATTGAAAGAAATGTAAGTTTCATTTCATTGTCATTTCTCAGCAGTGCAAGAGTCTTAGGAAATTAGTTTTTTTCAAAAGTCATTAACAAAAGAAAAATCTGGAGTAGATATTAAAATCCATGGACAAGAAATAAAAACTTTGAGGTTCGCCGATGACATTGTAATTCTGTCAGAGACAGCAAAGGTCCTGGAAGAGCAGTTGAACGGAATGGACAGTGTCTTGAAAGGAGGATATAAGATGAACATCAACAAAAACAAAACGAGGATAGTGGATGTAGTCAAATTAAATCGGGTGATGCTGAAGGAATTAGATTAGGAAATGAGACACTTAAAGTAGTAAAGGAGTTTTGCTATTTGGGGAGAAAAATAACTGATGATGGTCAAAGTAAAAAATGTAGACTGGCAATGGCAAGGAAGGCGTTTCTGAAGAAGAGAAATTTGTTAACATCGAGTATAGATTTAAGTGTCAGGAAATCGTTTCTGAAAGTATTTGTATGGAGTGTAACCATGTATGGAAGTGAAACATGGACGATAAATAGTTTAGACAAGAAGATAATGCTGAAGATTAGATGGGTAGATCACATAACAAATGAGGAGGTATTGAATAGAATTGGGGAGAAGAGAAGTATGTGGCACAACTTGACTAGAAGAAGGGGTCGGTTGGTAGGACATGTTCTGAGACATCAAGGGATCACCAATTTAGTATTGGAGGGCAGCGTGGACGGTAAAAATCGTAGAGGAAGACCAAGAGATGAATACACTAAGCAGATTCAGAGGATGTAGGTTGCAGTAGGTACTGTGAGATGAAAAAGCTTGTACAGGATAGAGTGGCATGGAGCGCTGCATCAGTCTCAGGACTGAAGACCACAACACAACAACAAGCGATACATCTCCGTAGAACTAATATTAGTGATTGTAGAATAGACAGTAGTTTCTCGTGCCGTGCTGCCTTGTTTCTGTTCCTCTTCCCTCCTCTTCACTCCTCTCGCCATCCCTCATCATTACTCCTCATGAGCAGGCAGGTTGCCCACTGCTGAGGCGTGAGTGCGGCCAGCACGCATGAGCAGAACGGTGAACAAGCCTGATCTACAATATGATCTCAGCCTGCCAAACTTGAAAATTAAATGAAAAGCTTATTTAGAAACCTACCAGGTGTCAAACCATGTAGACTACAATTCAATCCCAT
This sequence comes from Schistocerca gregaria, assembly GCF_023897955.1. Classification (NCBI taxonomy): domain Eukaryota; kingdom Metazoa; phylum Arthropoda; class Insecta; order Orthoptera; family Acrididae; genus Schistocerca; species Schistocerca gregaria. The sequence continues at coordinate 348,802,361 of NC_064924.1, forward strand.
TCTACAACACGGCACGTTCAAAATTTTTATTAAATGATTTTTCGGAAATAGGTGTAAGAAATCGAGCTTCTTGCGAACATGTCTTATGAGTTAGCGAATACGTTTGTCTCCCTTCCTTTGGATTTCTGTCGCAGCCTTATTTTTGTGGAGTGCGTGTTCGCACTCGGCAGATGGTGTCGTAATGTGTCGAGCACCCGACTCGCCTGCGACATACCGGCTCACTTCCGGCTGCTGCCTTTGACCCTGGCATGACTTGACTTTGCCTGTGGTAATGTTAACTAGTTTTAATAAAAATTGCTAATTTCCTACCTTATTACTAATCTGTGCCGCAACAGCACAGTGTATGCAGGTTGTAGTTCAGTAGTGGTTCTGTGGCTTTTTTCCATGGCATTACTTGGACCAACTCATTTACAATGGCGTGAACATGTACTAGGGTGTTTATTTCAACATTCTCGGTTTGTAAGTGTTGTTCTTCTGCTCTTCATGATGAGTTTGCTGTGTACACTCCAATTTTTATTAATGACAACAGCCTTATTCATAGGACTGCGTGCATACTTACCTGGTTTCACAAAAAATGAGTCAGCCTGTTACAACACCTGATTCTCATCACGTAGGAAAGGTCTGTAAGTCTTTCAAACAGAAGGTGATGCATAGCAGTCAATATTCCCGTAATTTGGTAGCAGTATGGGATCTAAGCTTTAGTACAAGGTTACAGCCGCATATGCCATACCTGAAGCAACCTGGTGACTCACGCTCTGGCTCAAACGAGGGCGCTATCAAGGCGACAGGCGGCGTTGCAAGGTATTAGCGAGGTGTCTGTTCGAGAATAATTAATATTTCGATCAGTGTTCTTATTTCGCAATTTTTGGGTGGATGCCAGTGAAGACTTCTTGTTTAGCAAACGTAAGGCACCACAGCATGAAAACTAAAAGCACCTGATTTCATAGCTGTATTCAACACTCTAGCACAAATTTGTAGCATATGACATAATGCATAGAAATGACTACTTTGTTTTAAAAGTTGACTAGACACGCAACGCTCCTTGTCATCTTATTATCTCATACACATTTCTGTTTATTTAACTAATTCAACCATAGTAGAAATCTTTTTTTTATCAGGAACTGTAACATTTCTGCTGGGATGTGTGACATTGTATTGAAATGTGTGTAGTAGATGTGATTGCTGCCAAAATTATTAGATGTAAGAATTTTGTCTTTTAATATGAATCATAGTCAATTCTCACACATTGGTTTGCTCTGTAGATTCTTCCATAATTCCACAGTCACGTCCTAATCTTTGTATTAGTAGGGTCGAAAAATTGTTAAGTTATGAGAAGTTATTGTGATGTTGGCCACAGGTAACATTTTTACTAAGTGCTTGTATCAAGGAGATTCTCTGTATTACAGAGATCATTGATGATTTAAATACTTCTGGGTGTTGTGAAGCGCTATTGCATAAAATACTTTAGTTACAAACTTAAAATGCCTCACTCAGTTTGTAACTTAAAACCAACATTCCGACCGTATTACCACGACCTTTCTCAGGGCGTTGAAACACCCGGAAGAATTTTAATCGCCGTAGCACCGGCCACGGAATCTTACGTAGCTACGCACAGGGATCATTGTTTGTTGAGCAATTAGTCCGCGTGCAAAAACACTGTGTCTTCGATGTCGAGAGCTGGCTGAAGTAGATGTATATATTCTTGTGGATGCCTGATTCCGGAATACTGTTCTACAGCTTGGAATACATCAAAGAAATTAATATCCAGCTGTGTGCACTAGCATTGTAGAAAGTAGGATGTCGCATTTAGGAAACTTTCTTCGATTTTGGTTTGTTAATGCTGTAATTCAGGTTGTTTGATTGTTTAGCACCATTGTTCAAAGTATTTCAGAATATGCACGGACAGGAGAGGAAGAAACGCATCACCCTTCAATCTTTTCTTTTTTAACGCACTGAATTTATACCTTATTTAAAGAATTACGTTTCATGAAAGTTTTGTCTAAAGAGTTAACTTGGTAAATTTACTGTTTATTTCCAGATGAAAATAATTTGCTAATAACAGTGTCCAGTAATTTTCATATCTTTTAATTTCTGCTACTGAGTACAAATTGAACTGCAATTAGTTTTCAAATTATTCGAAATCGAGCCTCTACATCCTACTTATTATTCAATGGTCTTAAAAGAAAAGTAACTCTCTGTCGCACTGCAGTTCGCGAGATTCGATTATTAATTTTTAACGTGCTGGCGCTTGACACATTTTCGTTGCAATCTACAAGCTGTATTTTTAGTAACGGCAAAGTCAGCATGATCCGTTTCACCGTGATCCAGAAATGCAGCTGCTTTGCAACAGCGCGTTTATCCCTTGTCGCATATGCAAGCCAAAATGGTTGTTAGCACCAGAATTGAACATTGTTTTGAATATTTAGGCAACAATAATTGTCTTTTCAGTTTACATTGAAGTTTGAAATACTTCTTGATATTGTTTGGTTCAGTAACTGAGTTTGAAATACTTCTTGATATTGTTTAAGTCAGTAACTGTGTAAGGGTTTTACATTATAAATCAAAATATTCAGATCGCGTATAAAGTTTATACGGCAATACAGTTACCACATGTAGTAGATCAGAGACATTGTTTTCATAAGTCTTGTATATACTATATGTAACAATGCACGAAGGTGTTGTAATCACAGAAGCTTCATATGTAGTACAAGTAATGTTTACACAGAGCTACCATCAGCATAAATTTACATCACATACACAGTCGGGTTAAAGTCTACAGGTTTAACTAAGATGAAAAAGTAAAAAGTGTCTTTTGAAAAGCTTTCACAGTTGGAAATTACACTGAATGTGAATGTCTCTGCGTTTCGAAGAGTCACATTGAGTAGAGAAAGTATAAAAGTTACTGGGTTAGATGTCTTAAAATTTTCAGTCTGCGCTATGTGGACCGACAATTTTGCCTTTTTTATCAATATTCTTGATTCTGAAAGATTCGGTTCCGATTCATTCAGAGAATCAATACTTCTGTTTGACGTTAGTTGCCTGCTTACTCAGAACAAAAGCGTTCCAGTGCTGTTAACTCCTTATTTAGAAGACAGAGCAGATCGATTTACAGAATGTGAGTGGACGTTTTGTTAGTGTACCGTAATATTTTTCTTTGTGTCAAGATACCATAACGAAAAATAAATAAATAAAACAAAACGAAAATGAGACAGGGTCAAAAAGTGGGTCATAGAGACGTGGAGGATAGTAGAAGAGATGTGAGGCAGAGGGGGACATAAAATACCTTTAGAGGGTAAGTGTGTAATATGTTGGACAGAAGAAATACTATAAAAGGGCGGAGAGCTACCGTTACAATCAAAGGTGCATTTAAGTTGCGGAAAGGTAGTTGATGGCAGTAAACGTCGTATTTAATATTGGTTTTGGAATATCATTCTCCAGTGAAATACCACACTTCGAAACTTCTGTGAATGTGAATTTTTAGTACTGATATTAATACTATGACGAAGAATTATAGTACCTTTGCGAAAAGTAAACGTCATTACATGACTGTCTTTCAAACACGGTACCGTAATTTCAGTAAATCTCATGCTTCTTGTTATGTAAAATATTAATTCGAATATTATAAATACTGTTGAATCCTCTCTTTACCAGATTTAAATAGCTTCGTACTCGAACGCCTGGGCTTATAAATGCAATGAGGTGAAAAAATTCATGGGAGGGGATTATGCACAAATACAGATGTCGGTAGTATCATGTGCTCAAGCTATGAAAGGATAATGTGCTGGTGAAGCTGTCATTTGTATTCAGGTGATATAGGTGAAGAGGTGTACGACGTGATTATGGCTGCAAGACGGGAATTAAAAGACTTTGAACTTGGAGCTAGACGTATGGGACATTCCATTTCTGAAACCGTCAGTGAATTCACTGTTCTGAGATCCACAGTATAAATAGTGTGCCGGAAGTACACATTTCATGCATTACCTCTCACCACGGTCAACACAGTGGACGATGACCTTCACTTAACGATCGAGAGCAGCGGCGTTTGTACAGAGTTGTTAGTGCTAACAGACAAGCAACTCTGCGTGGAATAACACGGAATCAATGTGACACGTACGAGGAACGTATCCGTTAGGTCAGTGTGGTGAAAGTTGGCGTTAATGGGCTATGGCAGCAGACGACCGACGCGAGTGCCTTTGCTAACAGCACGGTCAGTTGGTAGTGCGTGGTGATAGGGTTGTAGTGTGGCGCAATCCCCACGAATCCATGGACCAAAGTTGTCAACAAGGCGCTGTGCAAGCTGATGGTGGGTCCAAACGGTGTTGGCTGTGTTTATATGGAATGAAGGAAGTTCTCTGGTCGAGCGAATCATTTGGCGCGATATGAATCCCTTCGAACATTTACGGAACGTAATCGAAAGGTCAGCTCGTGCACAAAATCCTGCGCTGGCAACACTTTCAACATCATTAACGGCTACAGAGGCAGCATGGTTCAGTATTTCTGCAGAGGACTTCCAAAGACTTGTGGAGTCCATGCCATGTCGAGCTGCTACACTAAGGCGGGAAAACGGAGGTCCGACACGATATTGGGTAGTATACCATGACTGTTGTCAGCTCGGCGAATATTTTTTGGGATGATTCACGGTGAAAAAAGAAATTAATCTAAATTGCAGTAAGCTTCGTATTCGTTTGTAATTTGCTTATATTGTCAGTTACTACGTGTTTATCTTGAAAAATTAGCATCCAGAGATAGCCGGTTGAGAGTAAAAGTGTGGTTCTCTAAGAGACTTGTTTTTGCAGTTTTCAGACCATTTAATTAGCTTTATTAGGAACATCTAGCTTTAAACTGAATTGGACAAACTAGGCATACCGTTATTCGTAATACTGTCATAGGATGTAACTGTTGATGGGGCGTGAAGTTTCATCACGCGTATCTCGGCCATTTACATTGAAACGTCCCCTTAGAAAAATCAGTGAATTACTGTGCTTTTACGTTATTTGATTTTCAAACAGCTGAGCAAAACTGAATGTAGTCAGACATTTCTCTCTTTACGTATTTTAATCATCACTAAACTGACACAAAATATTTTTTAGCGCAACGCAATCTGATTTTCTATAATCCCTACAAAAGAATGGCCGTGACTAACAATAACCTATATCTTTCATGAACTTTCATGAATCACTTACCTCACAAAAATCTTCGTTACTCGAACTACTGCTATACAGCGAGCGCCACTACTGCCAGCTAAATAAAAGATTCTAACTACTGAAGGCACTAACTACTAATAGGCATAGATAGCAAATGAAAGATTTTGATAGAGAACAAACGATGTATTTACCTTAATAATGTTCAAAAGTCATCATATATAAATCCGTTCACGATATCCAGTATTACAGATTTACTCTTTCTGATGGACACACGTCCAGATCGTCCGCTCTCAAAATTCTGCCATCTCTCTCCCCACATTCACCACTGCTGGCGGCTCACCTCCAACTTCACAACGTTACGCCCTGTTCACATCCTACTGCCCAACACTACAATACCAAATATTCCAACAATGCAAACCAGCCACAGACTGCACACAGCACAGTCAGTGATTTCCATACAGAGCGCTACGTGGCGTTACCAACATAAAAACCTAAACAGCCTACTTACAATGTAAGTTTTCCGAAACAAAGACACTACTTGTCCTTCAAGTAGCGCCTGTAATGTACAAGAGTTTGAACTACTGCTGTTTTTATCCATTCATAAGGAAAATTCTTTAACATTACCAGGAATCCAACTTCCCTCATTCGTGCTGCAATGGACACACCGACACCTCAGGTACGGCTGGATTTCCAAAGCGAATGGATATGAAAAATATGGGAGCAAACCCTGCTGCAACATATTTTAATTTTCATCCAGATACTGTAAAATTTCTGATATCGGTGATGAATAGTGACCATTTGTAGACAACTACTATTGTTTTAAAATTATTTGTACTCGCCAACTTGTGTAACATATTTCAGAGAAGGTCGTGTGCAGTTTACGTTTCTATGTCATACTTCCAGTAGTACCCAATTGTTGTTTTATTGTCACGTGCTTCATCCACATAGTTACACTAAGACTTATTGTATCCATAATCGGGGCATTAATTCATGATATCTATCAAACAAAAATACTTAATGTCCAGTATGTTTGTTTCGAAGTTAGTTTATTTATAAACTCACAAATTCGCTCCTGCATTGAACTGTAGGGGAGCACGTTCGCACCCAGAAATATCTTCTGTTACACACGCCGGAGATTTTTTATTACTTTTTTATTATACTTTAAGAGTACTCCTTCGACCCACTAGACCTGATGTCATATCCGCTACTCCACAGAGACGATAAGAAAAATACGTTCTGCTCTGATCTGTCAACGAACTTACAACTTTTTGTCATATATTCAAATTTCAGAGATTTTACGCCACAATACTTGCACTGAAATATCACTGTTTGATAGGTACTAAGAAGATGACTGCGTTTTCGAAGAAATCTTCGTGTTTAAAAATCTTGTATGAAAGGTGCAAGGCAACTAGTATCTATGAGCATCTGATAAAGGCCATGTTGTTGTTCACCATGAGCTGCACTTCAGAATTATGTAGGCTGTGAAAACTGCAACACTAAGTATGAGACGCATTTAAAATAAAATTTATTCCAGAGGCTGGGGGCATGATAGTACACAAATGATTAGAATTACAGAGCGATGCAAGCACTTTGACAGTGAGAATTCAGTATGGAGTCGAGCTGCCATTTGCTGCAGTGGTACCCTGCAGACGTTATTGTATGGAATCAATAAAGATCTCGAAATAATGTTATGGAACACTCTGCCACACGGTTTGTATGCGCAGCGGAAGTGGCTGCAGGAGGATCAGAACAAGAAAGTTGATGACCGACCATATCCCAGGAAAGTTCCATGGGCGATGTGTCAGGTGGAAGTTCAGGCCAGGGAAGTCATGGTACCCGCCTTTCTTCCAAGAAGACTTGCACATTCCTCATCCTGTGTGGTCGCGCTTGATTCTATTGAAATATGGCATGTGGAGCTGCCTGGAGGAGGGGCAGTGAGTGACTTGAGTTCTGAAACCTCCCTTGTGTATCAGTTGCTTTTCAGATTTTCCGTAATACGTAGGAAGCGAGATCGCATGTTATAGCCAGTAGCGTCCTAAAACATCACACTTCACCTTTGTTTACTATGGCGTTCAAAACTGCAGCCTGCCGATTGCGTTCACCACAGTGGCGTCTAACACATACATGGCCATCAACGGCCACCACTGTAGGACAAGTTGAAGTGGGACTCATTCGACATTTCAGTACGCCCTCGTTGCCGTGTAGAATTCTCTTCTACCCACTGGCTCCATACATGCATCACTGTCGTAGCAGCCTGCCGTATACGAGCCGCAGTGTCACGATACAATGAAACCGTTTCCCGGAGTCGTTCTGTCCCGTTAGAGTACACTCACATGCTGATATTGCGCTCTTTGATGTCGACGAGCTATACCTGTACATGCTTGTACGTTTCCACTTCGTTTAACAGCTCTGCACCGACTGGGCTGGCGTGACATTCGCCTGTTCACTCACACACAACAGGGCACTGGTGGCGCTGTCTGCTCACAATCTCTCTCTGACGTCTTAATAACGTACGAGGGCTATCCACAAAGTAAATTACGTTTTGGAATTAAAAATAAATAAATAATCGGACAATTTTTTTATTATACGCAGATGAAAGCCACGCTTAAATACCACTTTTCCACATAGTTGCCATTTAAATTAAGGCACTTATCGTAGCGATGGACGAGCTTGGAAATTCCTTCGTCGTAAAATTCGGCCGCCTGCGCCTTCAACCACGTGGTTACCTCTTCTTGAAGCTGTGCGTCGTCATCAAAACGCTACATAGCCAACTACTTCTTCATTGCTGGGAATACGTGGAAGTCGCTCGGTGCCACGTCGGGACTGTGCGGCAGATGAGGAAACAACTCCCACTTAAAAGATTCGAGAACTTCACGAGTGGCGTTTGCCGTGTGGGCCCGGGCGTGGTCGTGAATCAGCAAGATCTTTGAGCCCAACTTTCCCCTGCGCTTGTTTTGTATTGCTCTTCTGAGATTGTGTAAAGTTTGGCAATACCTTTCAGAGTTTATTGTAGTGCCTCTTTCCAGGAAATCCACAAAAATCACACCTTTTCTGTCCCAAAAGACAGTCGCCACGTGATTGAAGGCGCAGGCGGCAGAATTTTACGACGTAGGAATTTCCAAGCTCGTCCATCGCTACGATAAGTGCCTTAATTTAAATAGTAACTATGTAGAAAAGTAGTATTTAAGTGTGGCTTTCATCTGAATACAATAAAAAATTTCCAATAATTTATTTATTTTTAATTCCAAAACGTAATGTACTTTGTGGATAGCCCTCGTATTATAGTTCCACTTACAACATACCTACACTCTATGTTGTATATAAGGTTTTTATGTGACACGTGTACCTAATATTCCGCTGGTAACGGAAATGAGGATATTGTTACATCCTGTTCACTATCGCGCGACTGTTCGTTACTACGCACAACATAGATCGAAATGTAAAAAATGATAATAAATGAAAGTTCACCGAAATTAGCCGTAATTTTGAATGCTGAAATTTGGTTTGAATGAATTTAGAGTGCAGAATAAGAAGATCGCCAGCTCCAAAGGAGCAAAAGTTAAATTTTGATCATGACTGTAATAACTTTGAAGTTATGTAAATATATATGCCAAAGACACAGCAGCAACTTGGCAAAATGCACACACGCTAACTTACATGTAAAACACACTTGTATCATGAGCGCTGAAGACGTTACTTTGGAATACAGTGATGTTAATTACCTTATCGACCACCAATAGTAAGCAATGACGAGCAACACTTTATGAAAATAACTCGCGATAATGCTGCCCGTCTGAGAATGTGCTTAATCGTGGCAAAAGCTGTCCGTTATTCTTTAGTTATTACGATGCAAATGATAGCTTTTCAGCTTAATGTAGTAAAAACCTTCATTCGTGGCAACGACTGTTATCAATACAATGTTTTAAAAACCTTCATTCATGGCAACGACTTTTTCAGTACTCAAACGTGTGCACGTAGTATCGTTTACAAAATGCACCTTAAAAGTCTAAAACTACTTTGACTACAAGAAGTCCAAAATACTTTTCTCGTAGAATATGAAACACTTCTGAATGACTTTTCATTTAATCTGGTTGTCTGCAGCAGTATTGCAATACCCTTTGAACCGCTATAATTGCTGCTTTTGAACATAATACGTACTTGCCTGAAAATTAACTCTAAAATTAACTTGGCTTCATACGAATATATCTTTCACTTGCGACTCTCTCGGAATTCATGGTGAAAGGACAAGTGAGAAAGGATATGAGCCTGCAGAAGGTTAACGGTTCGGGGCAATGCAGTTTCATTCGACAAGTTTGTTCTTTAATAAAACACACTATAATCTTCCAAAACATTACTAAGACACTGGCTTGCCTATTAAACTGCTACAAAAATACTGGCTTGATCTTACTTTCTGATGTGTTGCTTGTAGTGCGAAGTAATGCTTATTATGATATCCATTATTGGCAACAGGCTGTCCTCGGTTAGCGAGCAGCTTGACTAAATTTGGGCGATAGAGTATTCTTCATTACTTCCGAAATCTTCCTGCGACAGTATACTGTGCTCATATACTTACCCGTCCACTTACAATTTGGCCACATATTAGGGTTTCCACACAAACACTTTAGCACCAACATATCTATTCCACATCACAGATGTTTCGCAAATACTTCTCTGCCTCGCCTCTATGACTATGCTCATTTGCTTCGGAGATGTTACTGTTACACGAAACAATAAAAGCTTAGCTGACATGGTCAGCGTATTTACTACAGTGATTTGAAACAAATAAGCTACTTAGGGGCCATCCTTAAATTACCACACGGTTTAATGGTTTTTGGAATTGTCCTCCCCCCCCCCCCCTCATCCTTATCACAGGTGGTCACATTTGTGTAAGCATCTGTGCTGCGGGAAGATAAAATCTACTGAAAAATTCATATATATATATATATATATATATATATATATATATATATATATATATATATATATATATATATGCGAAAAATGGTTATAACCTCGAGAAATCAAGTACCTGAAAAATACATGAGGCACTGGGTTGTAGTGTGACACTCTGTTCTATACGGCTTCCGACTTCGGAGGGGTTAGGACCAATACTTCTGAATATTTCAGTTTTCTCAAACAGAAATGTGTTTGCCAGACCGGTATTCGAGCATACAGACCATCATCAGTAGCATCTGACGGCGGATAAACAACAAATGTGTGCATACCTATGTCGATAAAAAAGAGACTTTGTATATACCAAAGATTTTTTCTGCTTTGAAATCATTTAAAATCATTAATAAGCTCTTACCTCTGACAGATACGTTATTTGATGTAGAGAGGTACCACAACTTGGACGCCATTCATAACTTAATTCAGCTGTATTGACAACGGATAATAACCACAAGGTACACGTACAGCTTTCGGAAGAGCCGCGGCTAGAAGAAAATGCTACAGCCATTGCTATTGGTCGGTGCACACCACGGACAGAGCGCCAGACACGGCACGGACGGCAGAGGGAACGCCTAGCACAACGTAGGCATAAATACCGGACTCGTCCCACACTGGAATCAGTATCAGACAGCACCTGAAGAAGAGTGCGAGTCACGCAGCTGAAACATCGGGCAGGAAAGACGCGAATAACCGGCAGAAACCCGATTAATCAACATGACAGCGCCTCGCCGGGAAAGCTTCAAGAATCACAGGACCACTGTTGTCTTAGAACACAGCATTACCACTGGAGAATGAACACTGAGCATGAAATGGACCTGATCAGCCAAACTGGTCACATAATCCTTGCAGTAATGCGACTTTGCAGAGTACCCATGGGGTCAATGAAATACCACGGTATGGGTGCCCAAGTCACCATCGAAATTCCGCCACGTTTCATTCTCGGGAAGTACACTAGACCAGAAATTGGAAACAACGTGCTAGAAGATTCATTTGACCAAATGAATTTCTTCCACTGCTCCTTAGGCTATGTTTTACAGCTGTCTGCATAGCATATGTTCTACGGCTGTGATACCACGTTTTCCTGGTATCACTATTTGCATCAGTGACTTGCGGTTTTGGAATTCCAGATTACTCTACAGCTCCCAGTTTATGGAGCTCCCTTCGTGTTGTTGTGGTGCTCACGTTGATCAAAAGCACGACTTTCAACTCTACAATGAGATTTGCAACTGTCGTCATCTTTTTTTTTCGTCACGCTTCTCTTCTCTGACCGTCTGCACTATCACTATCACTCAATAAACGGTTTGGTCCGCAGAGTGTTTTAGTGGACGAAGTTGTTCTGCTTTCCCTGTATGCAGTATAAACCTTCGATACAGTGCCTCTTGAAACACAATACACTCTAGTTACCTTGGTTACAGAGGCACTCACCATACGACCACCGACGACTTGCCCACGTTCGAATTGACCAGCTCCGACTTAACGCACTCACAACCACCCAGAACACTGTTCTGGCGACGACTTCCACTTACAGCGCCTAGAGGACAGTGGGCAGGCACCGTTCATGGTCGAGTGCAGCAGCGTGACCTGCAGGCTTCGATAGCGTCTACATTTATCATCGAGGATGCATTTCTCGCGGTGCTTCTGTATTTTTATCCAACACGTTTACATTTGATGCAAAGACTTCGAAAGGCCCTGTATAACTAAACTGTTACATATGTTACAACCATTGTTACACTTTCCCCCTTTTTCTTACTTATTACTGTAATTCGTGCCTTCTATTGTTGTTGTTGTTTTTGTTGTGGTCTTCAGTCCTGAGACTGGTTTGATGCAGCTCTCCATGCTACTCTATCCTGTGCAAGCTTCTTCATCTCACAGTACCTACTGCAACCTACATGCTTCTGAATCTGCTTAGTGTAGTCATCTCTTGGTCTCCCTCTATGATTTTTACCCCCCCACGCTGCCATCCAGTACTAAATTGGTGATGCCTTGAAGCCTTAGAACATTTCCTACCAACCGATCCCTTCTTCTGGTCAAGTTGTGCCACAAACTTCTCTTCTCTCCAATCCGATCCAATACTTCCTCATTAGTTATATGATCTACCCATCTCATCTTCAGCATTCTTCTGTAGCACCACATTTCGAAAGCTTCTAGTCTCTTCTTGTCCAAACTATTTATCGTCCATGATTCACTTCCATACATAGCTACACTCCATACAAATACTTTCAGAAATGACTTCCTAACACTTACATCTACACTCGATGTTAACAAATTTCTCTTCTTCAGAAACGCTTTCCTTGCCATTGCCAGTCTACATTTTATATCCTCTCTACTTCGACCATCATCAGATATTTTGCTCCCCAAATTTCAAAACTCCTTTACTACTTTAAGTGTCTCATTTCCCAATCTAATTACCTCAGCATCACCCGACTTAATTCGACTACATTCCATTATCCTCGTTTTGCTTTTGTTGATGCTCATCTTATATCCTCCTTTCAAGACACTATCCAGTCCTTTGCTGTCTCTGACAGAATTACGATCTCATCGGCGAACCTCAAAGTCTTTATTTCTTCTCCATGGATTTTAAAATCTACTCCGAATTTTTCTTTTAATTCCTTCACTGCTTCCTCAATATACAGATTGAACAACACCGGGGAGAGACTACAACCTTGTCTCACTCCCTTCCCATCCACTGCCTCCCTTTCATGTCCCTCGACTCTAATAACTGCCATCTGGTTTCTGTACAAATTGTAAATAGTCTTTCGCTCCATGTATTATTCCAGTCAACATTGTCAAAAGCTTTCTCTAAGTATACAAATGCTAGAAACGTAGGTTTGTCCTTCCTTAATCTAGCTTCTAAGATAAGTCGTGGGGTCAGTATTGCCTCACGTGTTCCAACATTTCGACGGAATCCAAACTGATCCTCCCCGAGGTCGGCTTCTAGCAGTTTTTCCATTCATCTGTAAAGAACTCGCGTTAGTATTTTGCAACTGTGACTTAGTAAACTGGTAGTTCGGTAATTTTCACAACTGTCAACACCTGCTTTCTTTGGGATTGGAATTATTATATCCTTCTTGAAGTCTGAGGGTATTTCGCCTGTCTCACACATCTTGCTCACCAGCTGGTAGAGTTTTGTCAGGACTGGCTCTCCCAAGGCTGTCAGTAGTTCCAATGGAATGTTGTCTACTCCGTGAGCCTTGTTTCGACTCAGGTCTGTCAGTGCTCTGTCAAACTCTTCACGCAGTATCGTATCTCCCATTTCATCTGCATCTACATAATCTTCCATTTCCATAATATTGTCTTCAAGTACATCGCCCTTGTATAGACCCTCTATATACTCCTTCCACCTTTCTGCTTTCCCTTCTTTGCTTAGAACTGGGTTTCCATGTGAGCTCTTGATGTTCATACAAGTGGTTCTCTTATCTCCAAAGGTCTCTTTAATATTGTTGTAGGCAGTATCTATCTTACCCCCATACCTGTCAATTGCTCCCTTATGCTCTCCCTGAAACTGAACGTCTGGTTCTTTTAGTTTATCCAGGTCCCATCTCCTTAAATTCCCACCTTTTTGCAGTTTCTTCAGTTTTAATGTACAGGTCATTACCAATAGATTGTGGTCAGAGTCCACATCTGCCCCTGGAAATGTCTTAAAATTTAAAACTTGGTCCCTAAATCTCTGTCTTACCATTATATAATCTATCTGAAACCTGTCAGTCTCTCCAGACTTCTTCAATGTATACAGCCTTCTTTTATGATTCTTGAACTAAGTGTTAGCTATGCTTAAGTTGTGCTCTGTGCAAAATTCTACCAGGCGGCTTCCTCTTTCATTTCTTTGCCCCAGTCCATATTCGCCTACTACGTTTCCTTCCCTCCCTTTTCCTACTACCGAATTCCAGTCACCCATGACTATTAAATTTTCATCTCCCTTCACTATCTGAATAATTTCTTTTATTTCATCATGCATTTATTCAATTGCTTCGTCATCTGCAGAGCTAGTTGGCGTATAAACTTGTACTACTGTTGTAGGTGTGGGCTTCGTGTCTATCTTGGCCACAATAATGCGTTCACTATGCTGTTTGTAGTAGCTTACCCGCATTGCTATTTTCCTATTCATTATTAAACCTACTCCTGCATTACCATTATTTGATTTTGTGTTTATAACCCTGTAGTCACCTGACCAGAAGTCTTGTTCCTCCTGCCACCGCACCTCACTAATTCCCACTATATCTAACTTTAACCTATCCATTTCCCTTTTTAAATTTTCTAACCTACCTGCCCGATTAAGGGATCTGACATTCCACGCTCCGATCCGTAGAACGCCAGTTTTCTTTCTGCTGATAACGACATCCTCTTGAGTAGTCCCCGCCCGGAGATCCGAATGGGGGACTATTTTACCTCCGGAATATTTTACCCAAGAGGACGCCATCATCATTTAATCATACAGTAAAGCTTCATGTCCTCGAGAAAAATTACGGCCGTAGTTTCCCCTTGCTTTCAGCCGTTCGTAGTACCAGCATAACAAGGCTGTTTTGGTTATTGTTACAAGGCCAGATCAGTCAATCATCCAAACTGTTGCCCCTGCAACTACTGAAATGGCTGCTGCCCCTCTTCAGGAACCACACGTTTGTCTGGCCTCTCAACAGATACCCCTCCGTTGTGGTTGCACCTACGGTACGGCTATCTGTATCGCTGAGGCACGCAAGCCTCCCCACCAACGGCAAGGTCCATGCTTCAATGGAGGGTGCCTTCCATTAGTGCACTACCAGCAGTTGCATAAGTAAAATACTTATTATGCCTATCATGCAAAGATGTGTAAGTTACTGGAATCATCGAATGAGAAGGCCAGAACGCTAATATGACCGATGAATGTAACATAAACTTTACTTAGGTGCATAGGTGTATTATAAAAATGGATTATGTGTATAGTGATCCACTGGTTTAAGAGGAAATATGGAACACACACATGCATGCGTGTGGTTTAAGAGGAGATACGGGCCTCACACACACACACACACACACACACACACACACACACACACACACACACACACACACCCTCACAGTAAGGGATATGTGTACTAAGTTTAGTTCAGATCGATCCAGTGGTTTAAGAGGAGATATGGGGCGCACACACAAGTAAGATATCCACCTACCAACCAGAGTTAAGATTTTACGTCATAAACAAGATGCGTGAAAAACTGCCACATCATGCATGAAATTTAAATTTATTACTTCTGTGCTACTGACTGTATTCGTAATAAATTTCAAAGTCAGTATCCACATATGCCGCTGAATATACCTGCGAAATTATACCATAGTATCACACAGGGATCTGGACCTATGACGTCATAAACACTGATATGCTTGCGAAAATACTCCATAATGAACACACACTTTTAACACACTTATTCTGTACTGTTAAGACACTCCTACAGTAGAGTCAATGAAATCCCTGACTGCTGACAGCGCTTTTCAGTTTTCAACTGCGAAGCGCCAACGACTGTAGGCGAAAAATCCCGTTGTAGACATACGAAGCAGCTGTACATTCACATTTGTCCATAGCGCATACTTCTTTGTACGACTGTTCCATAATTTCAAAGATGTTTTCACGAATACATGGAAATGAATTTTTTTCGATGTTTCACTACAAAATCGGTTCATTTTTTCCGTTTCTAACAGAAATCGGCAGAGGGAATACTCGGGTATCGCCGGGTTCGACAGCTAGTAAGCAAATAAACGTAGTGCAACACGAATTTTCCGGCAACTTGTAGTGGTGTAAATAGGCAGTTCTACGCGGTATTCGCGAATTCCGAGGGCGTGGCTATGACAGGCGCCAGGCACCCGCCCCCGCCACTCCCTCCGCCCCCTCGTCCCCTCCTCCAGCCAGCCCCCAGTGGTTCCATCGCGTGCCAGCACGCTGCGAGCAGCGATACGTCGAGACGGCGCCGCCGCGGCGCCCGACTGGCGCCTCGTTCCGGCGTCGGCGTCGGCGTCGGCGTCGCAGAACTGACAGGCCCGCGCCGCGTCCCTTCCCCGTTTTCTACGGGGTGCCGAATCCGGTTGGGGCAGCAGACGAGACCATCGATCCTGCTACTGTGGAATGTTCTTCTGCCGCGGCCGTTGCTCTCACGCTACCCTGCTCTCATACCAGCAGTCAGCTCGCGCCGGTTGCGGTTCATTGTTTCTGTATGGGGGACGGCAGTGAATCTTCAGTTAAAAGCTTTCGTGCTTAGAGGCCGAGGTCGACATATAACGCTATTCCCAGACAGTCTGATTGCAGGAGGCGTCTTCGGAGGCCAAACGGTAACTGCATGCTGAGCTCATTTTTTCGTTATTGTTATTTCACACCCCTCGCCCCATATGAGTGGTGGTGGGCTGTCAGCGGCACAACACTCCGCTCTTTATGCAAGAACATTCTTAAAAATGTAGCCAAGATGACAAAAAAAAATACGAGGACCGTTTTCGCTTTAAATTAAAAAAGATTAATGACCACTTTATCTGAAGGAGGTGCAATGAGTGAGAAGTGTTATTGCATGAGAGAATATATTGCATAAGGTTGGGGGTGTGGGTAAAGAGAAGGAGACCGTTAGATATTGAAAATATGGAGATGACAGCTAGGAGGTGAGGCGAATAGTGGGAACACAAACACTAAAAGAGACATAGGGCGAGGTATAGTGTGGTGTGTGGGGAGGTTAATGTTTACAAGAGGAAACGGGTGGGGGTGGATGGAGAGGGATGGAGAGGGGCCATGACGTGGAGTGGGATAGGTGGCGATGAGTTAAAATTGATAGGAGCGATAAATGTCGGAGCAGATCTCATTGTCTGGAAGAAGGAGTTGGATGAAATTGAGCTGAGGTAGGATATGGATTGTGCGTAGGTTTAGGAACGGAGGGGTGTGTTTGTGAAAGCGCGGTAGCATACCAGGGCTGGTGAACAGAGGGGAGATAATACTGAACAACAAATTTTAAGTGAAAGTGTGTAAATTGACTGATTTTGAGTTAGTTATGTTTATTTCAGTATAAAATGATATAAAATCATCATCTTCATAAATATTTAGCTCTAGTTTTTTTAAAAAGTAATCTACATTTTTGTATAAATAAGTCACTAGCCAAATATCCATTCACGTTCCAAGATTCAGCATAACAAATTTTAAGTGAATAATTACTTGAATTATGGTATGTATTATGCACTGATAAATTTCAGTGCCATTCTGGAAGTACAAAAGTAAAATGTTAAGAAAAGTGAAGATAATATTACATGAATGAAAATACTTTGTAAGTCTATTTTGTACCAGAAGTATGTAAAGCAGAAAACAAAATATGTAAATTAACTGGTCACAAATGTATATCAAGGATTACAAATGTTAAATGTCCATATGTGCACTATAAACAATTGCATATTTTGTTCAGAGATAAATTCAGAAGATGATTTTCGTTTGGCTTGACGGTATACACATACTCGGGAACATCCGTTATGACAGTCCAGCAGTAATCTGCTAAAATAGTAGGGCTCCACTTTCCAGCATACCTCTTCTCAAATGTGCCAATATCTTGATGAAATCGCTCCCTATGTTAATCAATTACTGCTCCACAATCTTTGGGGAAGAAGTCAAGAAATGAATTTTCAATGGCATGTTGCATCCAAGTTTTTCACAAGATGACAACATGTTATCTACAATCTCCTTGTAATTTATTGCTCGATTGTTCCCTAAGAACTGTAAACACTATCTTAAAACATTCCCGTGCATGCTTCTCATCACCTTGTATCATTCCATCAAAGGTATGGTCTCCAAAAAACTCTAAAATCTGTGGGCCTACAAACATGCCCACCTTTACTTTTGCATCGCTTTAGTAACGGAATTTTTGCCTTAAGTACTTACACGCATCACCATCTTTGTTCATTCCCTTAACAAAGTTTCTCATGAGACCCAAACTGAAGTGCAAGGGCGGGAGCAGATTCTTTTTAGGGTCTACTAGAGGTTCACTCTTAATGTTCTTTATACCTAGTTGAAGAGAATTTCTGGTGGGTCATTCATGTTTACTGTAATGAGATACACGAGCTCGGCTATCCCATTCACAGAGAAAGCAGCAATATTAGTATACCCTAACTGCATACCTAATACCTGAGCAACCACTTTCAAGTCACCACAAATCTGCCATTGAGAGTCATTATACTTGATGGTTTCTAGTAAAATTTTCATGTTTGGCATGACTCTTTCATATGCACACTATGCCCAACTGGAATAGAAGCAAACTCATTATCAATATGTAAAAGCACTGCTTTTAAGCTCAACTTTGACGAATCAGTGAAGTGTCTTCACTCATCAGGGCTGTAATTAATTCTGAGAGCGTGCATTAGACCATTTATGTCTACACATGCCATAAGACTAACCTGCATGTTAACAAAAGGAGTGAATTGTTGCTCTCTTCTGCTGTAGAATGAAACATTTAAATTTGCTTCCAGAAGATTACGCTGCTGCAATCTGATAAATCGACCGTAGCAGAATATATTTTTCGAGGTATAAGACACGACAGAAAATTCGGTGACATAAGCGTTTGATCGAACACAACTCGCTATTGTACGATTATGTATGGAGAGGCCATAGAAATTTACAAAAACAATTAGATTTTAACAGAAAAGATGAAAGTGTTGTTTCAGATACAATACGGATGTAGACTTGCGCTAATATGACGATCGATTACTTGTAATCAAGGATGATAGCGTCAGCCAGCCATATCGCGCAATTAACGTCATGTGACGAATGGTGGTGCTCTCTATGCAGGTCTATATATTCGGAATTCCTTCGCGCCTAGGATGCAGTTGGTGTTTTACCTCCGAAATGACTGTAGCAGTCTGGGTCGAAACACCAGTAAATAGTTTTATGTGTCGACCGCGGTGTCTGAGTGAGGAAGTTTTAACTGAAATAAATATCGGTTGCTGAAGCCTGTATTGTGCGGCTGTGGATCTGTTAACAATATGGTCCGATTCTCTAATGCCGAAGACTCCTAACGACTTTTTGTTCCCTTCCATTCCGTCTCAAAATATGTGTTTTTGACAATTTTCCGACGCAAAACCATCAAAATGCCCCAGGAGAAACAAAACGAACGTTTCAGAAACACATTTCATCAAGCAAACGCTATTATTGAGGAACTAGTTAACAACTGAAAGTATCGGCATATGTTCCACGCTCTTATTGCATCTAATCGTTCGTGAAACTCTCGCGACAGGGTTACGCTTAACCGTTGTCTACTGGTCTGTAGCGAGACATTTGCAAACTTAGCATGTCTTTGCTACAGTGGATAGAAATGTCAGTACCAGAAACAAAATAATATTTTTAACGCTATCAAAACATTAATATTGAATGTCAATGAATCACGCATCAAATCATGACAGAGAGACACCAAAGACGGGGATTCACGAGTGAAGTTTCAACTTCTTTGTTGATTCCCCTTCTTTGTAGGCATCGAGACGTGAATGTCATATCAAAGTTGGCACAACTTCTGAGACTCAGTTTATTGAACCTTCTAGAAGCCCCTAAGAGCACTCCGTAAAAAATCACATATCCAAACGTCTGTTTCATGGAGATAACCAGTATTTCAAGGCACAGCCTTTAGAGTGGCTACTGTCAGTTCGTAAAACATCACTCAGTATAAGAAGCTCGAAAATATTATGCTGTAATTTAAATCCAAGTGAAAAATGTTAGAAATGATCCCTGATAACTGAATATCTGTAATACATTACTCAGAAATATATTTCAATTTGTCTTTTTGGCTTCAACGTAGAGTGTCTGTGTGTCTTATTTGGTAGGATCCTGTCTAATTGGCGTTGAATAGTACTAATGCATGTGAGCTCCCTCAGATATTACGGTGATTACTTTCATTACGTTCATCGCTGTAAGTGCGACATCGATTGTATATTTCTTTACATCAAAATTTATGTTCCATAAATGTACAGAAAACAGCTCCGAAAGTATTTGTGAGGGGGAAAGGGCGCCAATTTTGGCAGTTTGGCGAAGGGGTACCAGACTTTTCGACAGCCCGGCGCCAACGGTACAGAACAGAAGACGCGTCCCATGCTTTCGACACTGTGCGGCCACATCTTGCCAAATGTGGGTGCTGCCTCCCGTTGGCCTGTACTATCTAACAGTTGAGGGTGGTTGCTAGAGGTCTACCACGGCTTTAGTCGGCATCCTGTGCCAGTTGGTGGGACAGCCGTTCAAAGTGCACACTGTAAAGGCGAAGCGATAAGGCGCTGTCTTGTAGTTGAAGGAGCCGTTATGCAGTCACTCTCAGCCCGCTTAGTTTGATAGCGCCACACAAACACGTGAGAAGTTTTTTCATGAGGTAAATCCCTTTCGTCGTCACCTTCCCTTCCAGCATACTCTATTCTCTCAATTCTGTTTAGGCTCCAGTTCACTACCCGGCCGGGGTGGACGAGCGGTTCTAGGCGCTACAGTCTAGAGCCGCACGACAGCTACGGTCGCAGGTTCGAATCCTGCCTCGGGCACGGGTGTGTGTGATGTCCTTAGGTTAGTTAGGTTTAAGTAGTTATAAGTTCTAGGGGACTGATGACCTCAGAAGTTAAGTCCCATAATGGTCAGAGCCATTTGAACCATTTGAACCAGTTCACTACTCGTAGGGGTGACTGGCAGTAGAAGAGCAGTGTGTTATTTTTAGGTTTTCCGTAAAATGTGTGTGTGTGTGTGTGTGTGTGTGTGTGTGTGTGTGTGTGTCCTAGTGAAGTGTACTACTTGATTTCAAAGCACCCTGGTAGTTGCTGACGCCGTTAAAATAACCACGGTTCTGATAGGCTAATGTCAACTATGTTCTAAAACTAAACTCTTCCCAAACAGGCCATGAAGGCCCAACGGGACCGATGGGCCGCCATGTCATCCTCAGCCTACAGGCGTCACTATATGTGGATATGGAGGAGCATGTGATCAGCACACCGTTCTCCCGGCCGTATGGCACTTTCCGAGAGCGGAGCCGCTACTTCTGTCAAGTAGTTCCGCAGTTTGCCTCACAAGCGCTGAGTGCACCCCGTT
The DNA here is from genome assembly GCF_023897955.1 of Schistocerca gregaria. NCBI lineage: Eukaryota > Metazoa > Arthropoda > Insecta > Orthoptera > Acrididae > Schistocerca > Schistocerca gregaria. The sequence continues at coordinate 348,823,490 of NC_064924.1, forward strand.
TGCCAAAAGCGCTCGGCAGACCAGATGGTCACCCATCCAAGTGCTAGCTCAGCCCGACAGCGCCTTAACCTCGGTGATCTGACGTGTTTTGTTGTATTGAGCAACGGCGGCAGCAAAGATACGCTATCTCTTGCAAGTCACAGGAAATAGGAACTCTGCTGTCAAAGAAACTGAACTATGTACTTAAAACCTTAAAGACAAGAGCAAAGCTAGTGGAGCGGACTCCATTACAACGGAACTTTTGGAATTGTCGACACCAAAAATAAAAAAAGTGAGCTGAAATTAAGACAAACTTTCTTACAACCATTAAAAGTGCATGGAAATTTCTGAAGTCAGATACTGACCAAACTGAAAACGAGAAAAAAAAATTAAATATCTTGGAGAAATAGTCCAACAAAATCGTTGGAAAAATCTACTATAGAAGAAAATAACATGAAAGGTGGAGGGAATATGATACAACTAAAGACTTTTACAACAACAACAAAATTGCTACCTAATATGGAAAAATCGGGTTATAATACAACAGTGGAGCGAGACTATATGCAAGGCAATTTTGTCATTAAACTATAATTTAGGTGAATTAGAAATACTAGAAAGGCAAATCATAGGTAAAATATTAGGCCAACGAAAAGCTACTGAAGGTTAGAAGTTACGTAGTAATGATGAAATTTATTGAAACATAGAAAACGTACCACAAGTAATTGAAAATGAAGACTGGTATTTCTTAGATACTTAAATCGAATGGTAGACAGTAGATCGGCAGAAAAAAACTTCAAATATTTATGGAATAAGAAGTCAACAACAAGTAGCATCCATGAAGTAAAAAAAGATTCACTAACAAATGAAAGCTGAAGAAGCACCTGACAGAGGATTGTTAAGGGAAAAAGTATTGAATCTGGAAGGATTCCAAGGTAGAAGAACGGAAACACTGGTGAAGACAGGAAGAAAAAACACAGTGAACTGACGAAAGGGTGCTGTAAGAAAAGAATAAGGATTTATTTCTTGTAGCCCTTAATTGGCCCATCGGAGGAAAAAAACGGATAGATTACATAGTGATTCTCGTTGCGTGTGAATTAATGTCACCGATGATGATGATGATGATGATGATGATGATGGTAATAATGATCGTGCTCTGTTAATGGCTGCGTCATGCATAATATAACATTAAAATAATATGTTGTAACATTATGTGATTGCCTTATCATTTTAAATCATTCACTAATCGAGCAGTCGCTAGGCTACAGCTACAGAATATAAAAGATAAACGACCTGTGACGTATCTTGTTTATTGTCGAAGCGCCGTCAGAGATACAGTGAGTTACTGACTTTGAAAACCGCGGCGCGAAAAACGGACAGAAGAAGAACACTTTTACACATTCTTTTGATGTACGAGATATTTTCGATTAACAGTTACTCAGTTGGTCATTTTTTTCTTCTCTTGTCTCTTGTAACTTGTGTCTGACGCGCATGTCTTGCCGCCGTATTATTGTTATTAAAAATAATGTTATTCTAGTGTAAAGTAAAAGTGCAATACTGCATAGCAGTAGATTTATTGTGCGACGTGTATGTGAAAACGTCAAAGGAATTATTTTCATTACGAAGAGAAGTGCCAGTCAAAACGGCATCCATGTCAAATCCTTCACTGCAGTGTAAGTTCATCTATTAATTGCCACAAATTCAGAGTTAAATGGAACTGGTGTATGGACTACTTATTTAGTATAGAATCTATGTCTCACTCTTTCATGAAGTTATTTAATTTTCTTTATGTTTCTGCCAAACAGAGAGTTCACAGTCACGAATTCTTTCGTCGAAATCGGACGGAAGTTGCATGCGGCGAAATATTTTCTCCGCGTCATATTCTACTGATAAATGCATGATAAACTACGGTCCATTAGGATGTTCATATTGAGCTATCCAAAAATAATTATATTTTGAATAGGGATCACTCTCCTCTGCAATGCAACTTCCTACTGATCAGACGATCCAACAAGAAACAGCCGCACACGGTCGGAGTTCGCAAATATATTTCCACCGCTCAATATAGCTATATGTTACAGCACAAAAGAAAACATATTGTTATGATTAGCGACTACGAACGGGGACATTTATAACTTTATGTTTATGTATACACATTACGTAAACATATCGTTATAATGTATAAAAAAGCTGCACTGGTTGCTTAACAGGGATATTGCAGTTGTATGTGCTGCGTGCCCCTGCTCATTCTCAAACCGGTCCCGCTGCTGCGTGACCAAGTGGAGCGACTGTTGCCGGCCAAGTTACTTCACATGCCACATGAAAACACATCTCTTACCGGATGGCCGTAGCAATAAACAACGTGGTTTATGTCTATGAAGAAATAGCTGAACACAGAAACGTTGTTCCCAAGACTTTTTTTTTTCAAAGATAAGAAAACATTTTTGTATTCGGAATATATTATGCACTCTGCACATTATGAAAGTGTGAGTAGAAGTAACAGCTGCCACACCGCAGGCGGGATGTGTAGCAGTGTTACTGGGGTGTGTGCAGCGGCCACATGCGTTGTCTGTCCGGAGGGACGGGCGATCAATGGAGCGAACATACCTCCGTCAGCGCGCGGACACGGCTGGAACACAGAGCGTAATGGACGCTCCGTTTCCGCAACAGCGCACCGCTAGCACACACGTCGATGCCGCATCCGTCAGTCAAAGCGCAGCATCAAAGTTCAGAATGCACTGCGTTCTCCAGCAAGCTGCAGTGCCGGAGGCTAAAAGCAGCACTCCGACTGCGGTGTTTGTACTCCTTTTGTTTGATGTCGGTGGCATCTCGTTTTATTTTCATTTCGTCCAGTAAATTTTAGAATTGCTGTTTTTTTGCTCTTAATACTGCAACAGAATTCAGCTCTGCCGTATGCGTTGCACTTTCCTCATTTTAACACATGATCGATCGGATTGTCGTCGAAATTGAGGTAACTGCAGCATAGATTTATTTATGCAAGAAATCCGAATGCCGCCGATTAAATTTTGTAATATGTTCACCGACAAAAGGTCGGAGGATATTCCGGGATATTTCCTTAGTAATTTGTTACAATGTACCGGGTCTCCGTCGGCGCGTTACAGTGTAGGTTAATTGTATTTCGACTGACTTCTTACCGCCGACCGGAGTGGCCGAGCGATTCTTGGCGCTACAGTCTGCAACCGCGCGACCGCTACGGTGGCAGGTTCGAATCCTGCCTCGTGCATGGATGTGTGTGATGTCCTTAGGTTACTGAGGTTTAAGTAGTTCTATGTTCTAGGGGACTGTTGACCCCAGAAGTTAAGTCAGTGCTCAGAGCCATTTGAACCATTTTTGCCTTCTTACGCCCATTTTGCTTCATATCTGTAATGCACTGGAAATATCTGCACAACAGCCCAAATGTAGACGATAATGCTGTGTGTTTCTTTGGAAGCAAACTGGTTCCGTCTACAAAGGTTAACAGTCGGTCTCACATTCATTGCTGACTGCCAGAAAAAATAATAAATGAACACACAAAAAAACTGACACATCCGGAAGACACTGTCAGATGTCGGTATAGCTTCGTATTCGTGCATACCGTCAGTAGGCATGCAAATGGTAAGACGACCTTCTCTGTGACAGGTTCAGCGCCCGCTAGAGTGCCTCCTTCGTATTCAGTTTCTCACCAACCCGGGTAGGGGCAAGGAGCGTGAATGGCGTCAGATGTTGTGTGATCATTGTGAAGGACACGGCGATGTCGCATAAGCGTCTGAGACAGCATTATCAGCACCTCGCAGCGTTGGAAAGGGACCTCACTGTGGGATTCCGTTTAGCTGGCTGATCGAATCGTGCAGTATCGAGATTTGTGGAGCATTCACGTCTGACAGTGGGCCGGTGTTGGACTACATGGGAACATCAGGCTCGGTATACTCGTCGAGGATCCAATCAACCTCGTCCGACCACCACAAGAAATAATCGACGTATTGTGCACGAAGTATGTCGAAGTCCCTTCACGTCTGTGCGTGTCACGCGAGACCCCTTGCAGCATTATGTGTCATCTGGTGTCAGAGAACAGCAGCTGCCGAACTAGCAAGTTACCGTCCCATGTGTCGGTTGCGTTTGGAATGCTCCCATGAAGGGGAAGCATGGACTGCTGATGAATTGCGTCGCACTGTGTTCAGTGACGAATTGCTTTTCTACACTACCTTGGATGACTGCCTTTGGTGAGTATGGCGGGATCTTGGGAGGGGTCCTATCATTTCAATATTGTGGAAATGCTCAGCGGCGTTACTCGTTATCTCATGGTGTGGGGAGCGATAACGATGACTTTATGTCGTGGCAGGTAGGGACTCAATTAATTTTGACTGCAGAAATGTGCGTCACCGACATCTTGCGTCATCATGTGTTACCTCTCATGTGTCAACATCGTGGTGCCATTTTTCAACAGGACAATTCTCGTTCACACATGGCACATCTCTATGAAGTATCCAAGTGATTTTAAGATCTGTGGCTAGAGAGATTCTCATATATGTCCTCCATTGGACATGTGTGGGACCAGTTCGGGCGTCAACTTCATCCCAATACCACTAACAGAATATCCAAGACCAATTAGAACAGTTTTGGACCATCTTATATAAGGGGAGGATGCAACGGCCTTATGACACTCTTCCCAACCGAATCTGTGCATCCATCCAGGCGAGAAACCGTCATACTGATAAATTTTCTTATACAGTCAAGTTATTTGTAAATTTAACTCGATTTTATAACCACTGAAATAGCATCATATACCTTTTCGCGAAGTTTCATCTCGTTTTCTCCTCTCCTTCCGGATGCTACACTGTTTTGATCGAGCTGTGTAAATAGTTTATTGACTAAACAGGTTTCTATACTTTCGTCATTCTCAATAGCTCATATTTCTTCTTAACTGGTGGCTCCATCAGTGAGTGGAAGAAGCGTGTATTTTCTCAGGACTGCTGCTAGAGCCTGCTTATAGGAGACTTGAGGAGATTCATGTTCTTACCACATACTGACGCAGCCATCGGATAAGAAATAATGTAGGCTACTGAGAAATACACAAGTGTCAAAGCTGGTTTAGCCAATGAACAATCATCATCATTTTCTTTCGGCTTTTGTCCCACTTCAACGCGGGGTCGACGTTGTTACTATAGGTTTGGCAGGTGTTAGTAGCAGAAGGTGGCTGGATGCCCTTACTGTCCCCATCCCCAACCGCCTGGGATGGAACTAGTCTACCCCAGGTGTCTGCATCTAGTGTAAGCCATGAAACAGTGAGAACGTTTTCAAATGTCTGCGAGTCGTGTAATTGAGGCTGAACGTGGAGACCAGCCCGGTATTCATCTAGCAGGATGTGGAAAACCGCCTAAAAATCACATCCAAGCCCTCGTCGTTAATCCGCTGGGAAGATACGATCCGGGGCTGGCTCGCCTACCCGAGTTCAGGAAGCAGCGCATTAGCTCTCTCTAGCCAATGAACAATATATGTCAATATTGTTTGCTATTCACTCCAACCAAATTTAGTGTGCTCACTGATGCTGTACGCCATTATCATGGCAAATGAGAAAAAACTTGTTTCATTTACTCACCGTAATTACTGTTGACAACAGCAGTGCCCACTTTCTTCTTCGTCCTCAAGCAGGAATTCAGTACTGCTCGATTCCGTCTCGTGTTTTGGATAGGTTTGCTGATGAAGATAAACGAAAGTTGCAGATGTAAAAGTAGAGTAATGCGGTTTCTGCTACGTCGAGAGTAGCTCAGGACTGTATATTCGTGCCACACTCCCACTGCGTTGACTGAACCCCTACTCTAGGTTCATACCGGCCAACCCTTCATCAGAACACCCATCCACACTGCTGTGTAGCTCTGCTAACGTCCAACCAACATTGCTGGAAAAACATAACCGAGACGAAACTGAGCAGTACCGAAAGCAAGCTTGACGACGAAGAGGAAATTGAACATAACTGTTGGCCACGGTGAATGGAACTGGTTTGTTTACGAACAAGACACACAGCGCATACTATTTATTTTTGGAAATTTGTGGTATGGCCTTATGGGACCAAACTGCTGAGGTCATCGGTCCCTAAGCTCACACACTACTTAATCTAACTTACGGTAAGGGCGACACACACACACACACACACACACACACACACACACACACACACACACACACACACACCATGCCCGAAGGAGGATTCGAACCTCCGACGGGGAAGCCACGCGGACCGTGACAAGACCCCATAGACAGCTCGGCTATCCCGCGCGGCGCATACTGTTTATATTTGTATTGCTATGCACAAATTTTCTTTGCAATACAGATGCGGAGATAAATGTGTTTAGAAATCAAACGAAATCCAATTTCTCAGTAACGAGAAACCGGAGACCGCGGGTCTGTTGTGCCAAAATACTCAGGAAACTTCCCGAACTACCCTCCAAAATTTTATCGGTGGATTTCGGGTTCACACTTTATATTTTCGTGGGCACTCTTGTAGAACTTTAGTTACTTCGTTTTGAAGTCATCGTTCAGACTTTTCTCCCCTTGTGTCTCCTCTCCACGTTGGGTCAGTCCTTGCCTGCGCTACCCTGTCCGTTCTTATTCCTAATCTAAATTCATGACACTTTGCAACTGTCGAAGTCGGTAGTGTTTGAATTTCACTATCCTGTTCCTAATATTCTGAACATCTTGCTCCTGTCTTGTTTCTCCCATGAAGGCTGAAGTTGTAGCTAACTGGATACGTGTCGAAAGAGCCACCACTGTTTCTGTGAGTTTTTCTTGCGTTGATCTTAGGGATAGTACAAAAATCAGTAAAATTACCTCCGTTATTTTATAAAATAAGTTAACTTTTGCCATGTTATTCTGAGGTTTACAATTATTCATATTTTTTTCCGTTCTCTGGGAGTAGCCTCTTGGAGATGTGCAAAAGTATCCAGGTTCGAGCCCAGTCACTGCTTAAAATCTGAATAAAAGTCGTCAGCAGTGGGGCCGATGATTTCCAGTGTATGGGGTCACACTGGTGCTGCTAAAAGCATTGTCAAAGAGGGCGGAGGAGTGCTCAGTGCTTCACGGCAACCTCTTGCCCTTCAGGTGGAAAACAGCACCCAAAACGTGGAAGAAACTGCAGTGATCGAGGGCATGAAGATGCAAAAGGCAATGGAAACCACTGCATAAACACACACAGTGTTTATTACAGGACATGTGGTCTGTAACTGAAATGCGATTCCGGATTAGTGCCCCATTCGGACTTCAGGAAAAGGTCGGCCAAGGAGGAGGTAATCATGAGAAAAAGATTGAAAAATCAAAGAACGGGTAACATCCTACGAATCGATGTGTGGAATGTCAAAATTTGGAATGTGATAAGGAAGCTAGAAAATAAGTGAAATGCAAAGGCTTGGTCTAGATAAGGTGGGGTTCACTGAAATGAAATGGAAAGAAGAAAGTCAGATGAATATAAGGTAATATCAACAGTAGCAATAAGTGATTTAACTGGTGCAGGATTTGCTATGAATAGGACAAATAGTGCAGAGAGTGAGTTAGTGCACAGTTCACTGATAGGGTTGTTCTCATCAGAGTCTATAACGAACTAACACAACCAGTAGTTAAGATGTGCATGGCAACATCACAAACGGAAGAACAAGAGACAGAGAATGTGTATGAAGATATCGAATTGGTAATTCAGTATGTAAAATGAGACGATAATCCAATAAACGACGGGGGCTAGATCATGGTTTGAGGGAAGGAATACAAGATGGTGGAACGGGAGAATATGGGGATGTTCGTGGGAATGAGACAGATAAAAGACTAAGTTTCGGTTAGTAATAGCGAATGCATTTTAATAGCCACGAGAGTAAGAGGTACACCTGGAAAAGGCCTGAAGCTAATGGAAGATTCTAGATGGATTACATCATGGATAGACAGAGAACGCCACATCATATATTGGATTGCAAGGCGTATCCAGGAACAGATAGAGACTCAAATCACAATTAAGTAATAATGAAGAGATGACTGAAGCTTGAGAAACTCGCCTGAAATAAACAGTATGCAAAGAAACGGAATATTTAAATACAGAGAAAGGATCAGAATGCTAAGTGCATCTCTGAAGCTATAGACGTAGCAATAATGAATGCCAATGGCGGCAGTTCGCTTGAAGACATCTCTAAAAACGGGAATCATAGAAGCTGTACATGTAGACATATGCACAAGGAACATAACAGGGAAGAAACTTTAGGTAACAGAAAAAGAATTAGACGAAAGAAGGAAGTACAAGAGCGTTCAGGAAAATGAAGTTGCTTAGGAATGAAATAAAAAGGAAGTGCAGGGAAGCCAAGGCGAATTGGCTGCAACGCATATGTGAAGCAATCAAAAAAAGAAATAGTCGTCGGGGGGACCGATTCAGCAAACAGAAAAGTCAAAACAACTTTCTGTAAAGTTAAGAGCATAGGCGTCAACATTAAAGAGTGCAATTGGAATTCTGCTGTTAAACGCAGAGCAAAGAGCGAATAGGTGGAAAGAGTATACTGAAGGCCTCTACGAGAGGTCCGAAGATGTGAGAGAGGAAGTGGCAGTAGACATAGGGGATACGGTATTACAGTCAACGTTTAACAGAGTTTTGGAAGACTTCACTGAATAACGGGGAAGGCATCGAGAAGTTCCTTCGGAATTTCTAAAATCATTGGGAGAAGTGACAACCAAACAACCAAAGTTGGTGTGTGGAATCTAGGAGAAGGACGACATGCCATCACACTTTCATGAAAATATCATCCACACAATACCGAAGATAGGAACAGAAAACAAAAGCAAGATCTATCACATAACCAGCTTATCGACGCGTGTATCCGAGTTACTGACAAAAAAAAAGTATACAGAAGAATGAAAAAGAAAATTGAGTAACTGTTGTACGACGGTCAGTCTGGTTTTCGGAATAGGGCGGAGAGAGGCAGCTCCATGCCAGAGGCAGCATTCGAACCTGCAACCGTTGTGGTCGCATGGTTCCACACTGAAGCGCCTAGAACAGCTCGGCCACACAGGCCGGCCAACGTCTTGTTAACTCGCTCAATTTGCGGAGCCCTTTTTATTGAATAATTCATCCAGCTTTTCTGAAATTCTAATCATTTGATTGTCTGTAGTCTTCACACTTCTCATCCCTCGCATGTGTGGCTTTGCGGCCTCAATGAGCAGCATCATCAAAAACTACGTGACGCCATTGGTACACGAACCGTCAGCTAGCCCGGTTATTTGGGGCTTAGAACGGGGTCAACTAAAGTGAAGCCTCCCGTTAGGTACCATTTTCTCACGCACCAGTCACACTCTGAGAGTTCTAGGCTCAACTCATTGCGACCGCTAGCCCCTCGCTGCGCTGCGGATGTGCCACTAAACCGGCGGTGGCGCCAGCCACTGCTCGCGCCGCCTTAGCATCGCACTACTTCGGTGCCCAGTAGCCACGGACACTGTGAGCGTACAAGCTGTGAGGAGCATGGGAGCAGCAGTTTTCCGCCACAGAGCACGTGGCTGGCGATTGCTACGGGGCCGTGGCGAGCAGCTAGCGATTACGCGCTCTTGGAGGAACCCGAGCGGAAGCTTGGCAGGGGGAGCGTATGGCCGTGTTTGCGCGCTTGGAGGAATTTATATGCAGAGAAAAATTGATGGAAACAGAACTAAGAGTAACACGAAGGTGCGAATTGGCAGTCATGTACAGAAAAATATGTACAGCTAAATTATCTAGACGCGCTACAAAAATATATAATAGTTTAAAAGTTATGTTGTCTTAAAGATGTAAATTTATAAAAGTTCAAAAGCTAATGTCTCCGCAATGCTTTGACCGATTAATATGAACATAATGTTTACGGATGTGGCTAGAAGAGCTTCATCGAGCAATCATAGCCGATTTAGCAGAATATGTCCCAATTTTGAATCAGATGTCGGAATATGGGATTTGACTGAGAGAAACTGTGTTTTTGATAATAAATAAATGTAAAGAGACGAAAGTAGCGGCAGCCTTCTAAATTTTAAAAAGGTAGGTCAGTAATTAAGCATGTATTTTTATTTGTTTATTTAGGTTTAGTATCAAAAATCTGGGAAAAGCAAAATCACGCAACAAAAACATTATTTGTGAAAAAACGGTGGCTCATACAAAAAATTGTTAAAATTGTTACTGCCCGAAATATTTCCATATTTCTCAATGTATCATGTGTGTTTTTGCGTTTTGTTTTAGAATATTCATATTTTTTTGTCAAACATTGTTTTGAGTTAGGCAGTCGTTTCGAGGGTGTATAGAGAAGCCACCTTTGGGGGCGGAGTTTGAGCGACGCTAAGAGCCGGACGTGCCGTCCATCTGGGGGTAGTATGGGGTTGGTAGCCACGATCGGAGACACGTATTTATGTAGTGACGTTCGAAAACGATCAAGTTGAGCGGAATGTAGTGGTTTAGGACAGCAGACAACAGTGTATTTTGTGAACTATGAACAGACAGCCGAGTGCCGTGCTCACGACTTACGAATTTTGCAGTGAAGTGTTGTAGCATCAGTTATTAATGGCCGCGATTACGTAATATCCCCTCAGGTTGCGTTTCAAGAGTTTAGTCGATACATTGAAGATTATTCCTGGAAAAATAGAAATAAACTACTTGTTCAAATTATAAATCATTAAATCATCCTGCAACACTGGTGTGAGCGCAAGGGTCGTAGCACAAAGGTACGACAACCGAATGATTATAAAATTTTACAAAATGCGTAACACTGCGCTGTCTGTGATAATATTATTTATTCCGCTAGCGGTTTCGGTTCTACACCATCATCAACGACAGAAAAATTTTCACAGATGTATCATATGTCGTACATGCCTTGACGTAAGATATCACTGAAAACCGTAACTGCCAAAAAAAAATCAAGAATAGTGACAACAGATCACAAAATTGATGAGTGGGTACATCGATTTCAACTGTGTAGTCGCTATCAGTAGCCCAGAAAGGTTGCTTGATCAGTGATTTACATCTACGTCTACACTCTGCATATCACTGTGACGTGCATGGCAGAGGAAGCATCCCACTGTAAAACTTATTAGGATTTTTGGCGTTTCATTCGCGTATGGAGCGCGAGAACTATATTGTTTGTATGTGTCTATGCCTGCTAAAATTAATCTAATCTTGTCTTCATTATCCCTACAGTAGCGATATGTAGGAGGTTGTAATATATTCCTAGAGTCGTCATTTACAGCTGGTTATTGAAACTTTATAAGGAGGCTTTTCCGGGATAGTTTACATCTATCTTCCTGTGTATGCCAGTTCAATTCTCTCAGCATCTCTGTGACGCACTGCCAAGTATGAAACAGTTGCGTGCTACTCGTGCTGCCCTTCTCTGTATACGTTCAATATCCCTCGTGTTTTGACCAGACGAAAGTACTTTCGTCCAGACATAACTTTGGGTTCTTTGATTGCTCTGGGAGAAGGCTCATCAAACTAGAATACATTAAATATTTTTTCACCTTGTTACATAAATTATTAAAAGATTTACTTTACTTTCACACAGTTTTTTGCTACACGATTGCTTGATAACTTACAACTATCATTCTGTCATTAACTATGAAAGCATCGCCTGATGCACAGGTTAAGATACTGTTCTCTTGGGGTACAATGTTCAGCATATACGGCAATACTAGTTAATCTGAAACTTTAACAACTCGTTGGTCCTGAACTTTGATGTTGACTCCTTCAGATGATGTAGCAAAATGGAACACCTACAGCCGACCTTATTATATGGCTACCAGTTTCTGTGCTTCAGCGCGTCATCTTCAGACCTTAACTAATTCTGACGGGGTTAACTCCACCCGTGTATACGATTCATCAGTGGCCAACATCTATAGAATGGTTTTCGCAGACTACCTGTAACAACGCCGTTGTGTCTCCAACCACCTACTTAATAGCTGACGGTTGGAGGCACAACACCGAAACGCAAAAACCAGTTCATAGAAGTTGGCCACTGATTAATATTGTGCACGGGTGGAGTTATCCCCCTCAGAATCAGTTAAGGCCTGAATATGGCGCGCTGAAGGACCGAAAGATGTGGGCTTATAATAAATAATACCATAAAGACGGCTGTAGGAGTCCGATTTTATTACATAAGTGAATGGCCGAAGTCCCTCAGACATCCAATTACAAGGATGGACATACAAAAAAATCCTTTAAAGGAGGTCACGAACTGAGGCAGAGCTCTTGGATGCTCGACACTGTATTGGCCTCAGCGAAACGGCTTTGCTATACTGAGAGGGTATCTTCTGGAGTGTCTCTGATTGGTTTCGGATTGTAACGAGCCCTCGCTAAGATTAGTGATGCCGACTAAGATTATCGTTGCAGTGGCACCTCGATCCCTGGACAACGCCACACACTTTTAGTCCTATTCGGTATGGTCCACACGCACTTGGACAGTATTCTACGAAGCGTCACACAAGTGTTTTCTAAGCAAGCTCCTCTGTAGACTAATTGCATTTCCCCAGTATTTAACCAATAAACGGAAGTTTATCTACGACTGAGCCCATGAGCTAGTTCCAGTTCTCCACACCATTGCAGAGCCTCCACCAGCTTGGACAGTCCCCTGCTGACATGCAGGATCCATGTATTCTTGGAGTTATCTCCATACCCGTACACGGAGGTACAATTTGAAACGAGACTCGTCCGACCAGGCAACGTGTTTCCAGTCATCAACAGTCCAGTGTCAGTGTTGGCGGGCCCAGGCGAGGCGTAAATCCTTGTGCAGTCATCAAGGGGGGGGGGGGGGGGTCTTCGGCTTCGGAAGTCCATATCGATGATGTTTCGTTGAATGGTTCGAACGGTGACACTTGTTGATAGCCCTGCATTGAAATCTGCAGCAATTTGCAGAAGGATTGCACTTCTGTCATGTTGAACGAGTCTCTTCAGTCGTCGCTGGTCCCGTTCTTGCAGAATATCTCCACATCATCGCCACCTACGAGATGCTGTGTCCTACTGCTCGTGCGCCGACTACAACACCACGTACAAACACACTTAAATCTTGATAACGTGCCATTGTAGCAGCAGTAACCGATCTAACATTGCGTCGGACACTTGTTGTCTTACATAAGCGTTTCCGTAGGCAGCGCCGTGTTATGCATGTTTACATAGCTGTGTATTTGAATACGCATGCCTATACCAGTTTCTTTGACGCTCCAGTGTATTTTTGTAGGTATATTTATCGAAGTATATGGATACTATCTGCTAAATGTGTGACGAATGTAGTCAGTAGTAAAGAAGTAATAAGTTAAAACGTCATGGGTGATGCGTCAGTTTGTCACGCATCTCAGTGTTTATGATGTCATGCCTATGTGATACGATGGTGTAATTTTCTAGTTACATTCAGCGGCATATGTGGGTGCTGTCTGCTAAATGTGTGACGAATGCAGTCAGTAGTAAAGAAGTAATAAGTTATAACATCGTGCTTCATGTGGCAGTTTTACTGCCTGAACGGAGGAATTGTAGAAAGCGACAAATATTTTTCCTTTCATCATTTTGTGGGGTCGTCAGCGAGAAATAGTTTCGTACGGGTTTGAAATTAGGTGTAAAGCTTTTTGCAAGTCTCTAAATGCCCTTATTCTCAAATACTGAATGACTAAATTGTATTTTCGCGTCGTGGGCTACACTGATTTTTACCACCATCGCCACCTCCTGTGATAGGCGGGTGGTTCTTGCCCCTACAGCAATAATTTCCAAGCAGTAAGCGATACGTGTGCTAAGTATGCTTCAAAACGGTCCAGCGTTTTAGGAGGAGATGGATACATCCATTCTAAGAATATGTATGGTTACAGATAATCTTTCTAGAAATTCTTACAGCGCTCAAAACGAGTAGGTGGAGTGTGTGCTCACCAAGTTCTCCATTACTCTGTTGGCGGAGGAGCAAGAGGCAAAATGGGGTCGGCTAATGTTGTCCTTTGCGGTAAAGGGAGCACACATTACACGACACAGTTATGTCAGAAGACGAGGAGCAGAGCAGGGTTGGCAGCCGTCCAGGTCAGCCGCAGCCGCAGCCGCAGTCCTGCGTCAGCAGGGCCCGTGCTCCGTGCTGTCTGTAGTGTACGGCCGCAGGCGGCCACGACACGCCGCGGCGGGCAGCGTCTGCGTGCCCGCGGCCGCGCTACCTGCTTCCGCCGTCCCGCCTGCACTTCCCTCAAAATTCCAAGTTCCTACCTGCAGTCTGCCGGAGGATATTACGGAAATTATTAAATGCAGGTCATCAGTCTAGGAAATACATCTTGTGCGATGTCGTAAGGTCTTATGGGACCAAAGTGACATCGATCCCTAAGCTTACGCTCTACTTAATCTAAATTTAACTGACTTACACAAAGGACAACACACACGCTCATGCCCAAGGGAGGACTCGAACCTCCGAGCGGGGAAGCCGCGCGGCTGTGCGATGTAGCTAAACAGAGTGACGTTATCATCCACGGTAGCCGAAAAAGGTGTTACATGATTAAGAGGGTCTTTCTCAAAGTAAATTACTGTATGCTCTGCCGAGTCACGCAGTTCTCACCCCCCGCCCCCCACATCACCGCCACCATCATCTAAATTCCGGCAGCCACAGTGTAACAGACCGTCCTTTTCGTTGGCGCCATTACGACGCTAGTAGTTCCCAGAATGAAATTTTCACTCTGCAGAGGACTCTGCGCTGATACGAAACTTCCTGGCACGTTAAAACTGTGTGGCAGACGGGAACTCGAACTCGGGACCTTTGTCTTTCGCAGGCAAGTGTTGTACCAATTTTTTATCTCATTTTGTTCGTTATTATTTGTTCTATTTGTTCAGGGCTGACGTCCCATGACGCTTGTTCAACTTCATCGTTGATACTTCAACTTTTTTTTTTAATTACAGGGGACAGCTAACCCTCTGACCGAACCTGCTGAGCTACCGTGCCGGCACCCAAGCACGACTCACGACCCGTCCTCATAGTTTTACTTCCACCAGTACCTAGTAGTTGTTTCCTGCCTATATGTGCGATTTCAAAATTGGCGACAAAATTAACGTTCCCGCCAAGTGTGAGATTCGTAGTGTAATACGGTTTCTCTCCGGCGGAGAACGAACCACTGACTCGGCTGTCAAAACAAGAAGATTTTATCTGTTATTGTTTCTGTCAGTACACTAAGCTGATGATACGGATCATCTACAAATGATAACACATCCTCAGACGATCTGCCGGAAAACGGAGGAAACAGTTGAAACTACTCTCAGACTCTGTGATTTCAGCAATCCTAATTCCTCATCCTTCTCTGATAATTTATTGTTCAGAAACGTATTATCTGCCTTCAATTGCGCTACCTGTTTGATTAACGATTGCATAGCCTCCTCTCTAATGACACATTATGTCTCTGATCTTTTCATTTCATCACTCTTTCTCATATTTACAGCTCAGAAATAACAATTTACGAAAAGCTCACTTGTTAGTTACTAAAACTATCCTGCTTTCTATCTCGTCTAACCATGACCCATCTGGACTCCCTTCATTGCCTAACCGTGTGACCAAATCTGCGACACAACTGCCACATACTCGGCGCCAGGAACAAAATGCCTAAGCACATTACACACCATGCTTGACATAGGGTACTGCGACTTATTCCCAGTATTATCTTTAAACTGAGAGATAGCCATTGGTTTTTTCAGCCTCAAAAACGTAACTCCACAGTCATCAACACGCTTAACTCTTGAACCCATGATAGCCACCAAACGAAAAAAACTGCAGTCTCACTCACCCCACAATGGACATGTCGTATTCTACGGTTCAGGCAACATACGGTACACCCTCGGCTGTTCACTGCAGTGACGTCAGCTCTCCTGATATCACTGACACGGAGAATGACGCATTGACTCGGCTGTCAACCCGAGAAGATTTTATCACTGAGATTCGTCGAGAAAGCTTGCATTCTCATACAAACAATAATTGATCAAGGAATGAACTTCATGTCAGACCTGATGAAAGAATGTGTTGGATGTTGGAGGTGAAGAAATTAAGGACCAATCCATTTCATGCTCAGTGAAATGGATGGACAGAACAGTTTCATCGGGTGATCGGGAAGATTTTTATTTATCACGTACCCTTTTACCCCAACAATCTGTAACACACACAAACAAAGCCACCAAAATCGAAAGAATCGCAATAAACACAACACATACTAACTACTCCCTTAACTATATTGCATAGAGTGTACGAGGTAAAAGGACCTCCTCCTTCTGTCGTTCATTCTACCGCACCTTCTTTCTCGCTTTCTTCCTTGGTCCCAGTAATATTCTCCCCTGAAATTACTCCTGGAGCACCTTTTACCGGTCGTAGATGCCCGATATGAACAATCGTTGACAGCGTTGGCAACTGCAGCTTCACAGTGCACCATGGTCCATGGCCTTGACTTCAACGGCGCTCTATGTTCTGCTGTAAAGACATGCTGCAGTGGCGTACACCCACACTTAGGTGACTCTGACCAGGTCAGAGGCGCTGTGGTGTCAAGTCCCACAAGGAGACTGGAGACTCACCACAGGACACCGCTAGGCTGACCTTGTCTTGAACCAACGGCTGCAGCTGACAATAGCCATTTGTCTTATCATCAGCCGGCCAGTGTGGCCCTGCGGTTCTAGGCGCTTCAGTTTGGAACCGCGTGACCGCTACGGTCGCAGGTTCGAATCTTGCCTCGGGCATGGGTGTGTGTGCTGTCCTTAGGTTCGTTAGGTTTAAGTAGTTCTAAGTTCTAGGGGACTGGTGACCTCAGATGTTAAGTCCCATAGTGCTCAGAGCCATTTTATTATCATCAGGCACGGTTCTGGAGTCGTGGTGGTGCTGCTTTACTCCGAATGTCTCTATTTCAAAATACGCCAGTATATATACGTTCCCAATGCCAATTTGTTACATTAAAAATCCTACAAGTCACAGAGCTCGTGACAAGAGTCTTGCCCTCCTGTGGTGACGTTGTCCTGCCCACTTGGCATTATCGCTGTGCGGTACAGTTTCCTGTCGAGTACAGCTAGCCCATCTTGCTGTTCTTTAGTGTACATGTTGCTATGATCCATACGACGCCACAAAATGCTTAGTGCCCATCATTATGTCGACACAATGCAACATCGCGGCTCCTGACAAATTATTTCAAGTTCTACCAAAACTGGATAGTAACACTACAAGTGATCGCACCCATAAGAAAACTATTGTATTAACACGCTATTTCATTTAGATCAAAAGTAGCTAAGTCTGCGAAAGCGCAATTAAATTTTCTATTTTTCGGTTATTGTAATATTTGCATGCAATGACTAAATCAAAAATTTTCTATCAAACACCTAAATTGAAATATCTTTACAATATTAACCGCTCTACAATGATATGAACCTCAGGAAGTCCATACAGCCATTTATACACACATAAAAAAAAAGTTTTGCACCACTTCGGTTCCAATAGTTCCGGAACTTGTACAGAAAATTGGAAGAGAGATCAACATAAACATCATTTCCGCCCTTTTTATTGCTCATTAAAACCACGCATGGCATGTTGTACCGCCATACAGCGAGACATTCAGAGGAGGGGCTCAAGATTACTGCACACACCAGTACCTCTAATACCCAGTAGCACGTCCTCTTGCATTGATAGATGCTTGTATTCGTCATGGCATACTATCCACAAGTTCATAGAGGCACTGTTGGTCCACATTGTCCCACAGCTGAACGGAGATTCGGCGTGGATCCCTCAGAGTGGTTGGTGGCTCACGTCGTACACAAACAGCCCTTTTCAATCCATCCCCGGCATGTTCAATAGTGTTCATGTCTGGAGAACATGCTGGTCACTCTAGTCGAACGATGTCGCTATCCTGAAGGAAGTTATTCACAAGGTGTGCATGACGGGGGTGCGAATTTTCGTCCATGAAAACGAAAGCCTCTACAGTTTGCTGCCGATGTTGTTGCACTATCAGTTGGACGATGGCATTCTCGTATCGTACAGGAATTACGACGCCTTCCATGACTACCAGCGGCGTATGTTAGCCCCCACATGACGCCACCTGCAAAACAGCAGGGAACCTTCACTTTGCTGCACTCGCTGGACAGTGTGTCTAAGCGTTCAGCCTGAACGTGTTGCCTCCAAACACGTCTCCGGCGATTGTCTGGTGGAAGGCTTATGCGACACTCATCGGTGAAGAGAACGTGATACCAGCCCTGAGCGGCCCATTCGGCATGTTGTTGGGCCAATCTGTACCGCGGTTCATGGTGTCATGGTTGCAAAGATGGAAAAATGGTTCAAATGGCTCTGAGCACTATGGGACTCAACTGCTGTGGTCATCAGTCCCCTAGAACTTAGAACTACTTAAACCTAACTAACCTAAAGACATCACACACATCCATGCCCGAGGCAGGATTCGAACCTGCGACCGTAGCAGTCGCACGGTTCCGGACTGCGCGCCTAGAACCGCGAGACCACCGGGGCCGGCTGCAAAGATGGACCTGGTCATGAACATAGAGAGTGAAGTTGCGCATCATGCGGCCTATTGCGCGCAGTTGAGTCGTAGACGACGTCCTGTGGCTGTCACCGACAGTTCCTGTCTCTCCGTATCTCCTCCATGTTTAAACAACATCGCTTTGGTTCACAGCGAGAGGCCTGGACACTTCCCTTGTTGAGAGTCCTTCCTGACACAAGGTAACAATGCGGAGGCGATCAAATCGCGGTATTGACCGTCTAGGCACAGTTGAACTACAGACAGCACGAGCCGTATACCTTCTTTCTGGTGGAATGACTGGAAATGATCGGCTGTCGGATCCCATCCGTCTAATAGGCGCTGCTCATGCATGGTTGTTTACATCTTTGACCGGGTTCAGTGACATCTCTGAACAGTCAAAGGGATTGTGTCTGTGGTACAATATCCACAGTCAACGTCTATCTTCATGCGTTCTGGGAAGTGGGGTGACGTAGAACTTTTTTTATGTGTGTAAAATTATTATAATTGTGGAACATGATGTGTCATCTTTTTATCTGATTATAACGAATTGATCAAGGCTAGAATGAGATTCCTACCAAAAGGTACGAGGGCAAATTGATCCAATGTGTGTGAAATCTTATGGGACTTCACTGCTAAGGTCATCAGTCCGTAAGCTTACACACTACTTAATCTAAATTATCCTAAGGACAAACACACACACCCATGCCCGAGGGAGGACTAGAACCGCTGCCGGGACCAGGGTACAAGGACATTTTGCCATTTTACGGCCTATTATACACTGAAGCCCCAAAGAAACTAATATAGGAATGCGTATTCAAATACAAAGATTTGTAAATAGGCCGAACACGGCGCTGCGATCGGAAACGCCTATACAGGACAACAAGTGTCTGGCTCAGTTATTAGATCGTTTACTGCTGCTACAATGGCAGGTCATTAAGATTTAATCGAGTTTGAACTTTGTGTTATGGTCGGCGTACGAGCGATGGGACGCAGCATCTCCAAGATAGCAATGAAGCGGCAGTTTTCCCGTACTACCATTTCAAGAGTGTGCCGTGAATGTCAGGAATCAGGTAAAACATCAAATCTCCAACACTGCTGCGGCTGGAAGAAGATCCCGCAAGAACGGGACCAACGACGTGTGAAGAGAATCGTTCCACGTGACAGAACTTCAGCCCTGTGCTGGGCCATCATCAAGTGTGAGCGTACGATCCACTAAACGAAACATCATCGTGTACCCTTGATGACTGCATGACACAGAGCTCTGCGCCTTGCCTGGGCCCGTCAGCACCGACATTGGACTGTTGAAGACTGGAAACATGTTGCCTGGTCGGAGGAGTCTCGTTTCAAATTGTATCGAGCGGTTGGGCGTGTACGGGCATGGAGAAACCTCGTGAATCCATGCGGCCTTCATGTCAGCAGGGGACCGTTCAAGCTGGTGGAGATTCTGTAATGGTATGGGACATGTAAAGTTGGAATGATATGTCTAGATGCGATTCTGACAGATGACACGTACGAAAGCATCCTTCCTGATCACCTGTATCCATACATGTCCCATTCCGGCGGAGGTTTCAGTCCTCCCTCGGGCATGGGTGTGTGTGTTTGTCCTTAGGACAATTTAGGTTAAGTAGTGTGTAAACTTAGGGACTTATTACCTTATCAGTTAAGTCCCATAAGATTTCACTCACATTTGAACATTTTTGAACATTCATGTCCGTTGTACATTCCGACGGACTTGGGAAATTCCGGCAAGATAATGAGACATCCCACACGTCCAGAATTGCTACAGAGTGGCTCCAGGAACACTGTTGTGAGTTTAAACACTTCCGCTGGCCACCAAACTGCCCATACATTAACATTATTGGTCGTGTCTGAGATGCCTTGCGACGTGCTGTTCACAAGAGATGTCCACCCCTCCGTACTCTTCGGATTTATGGACAGCCGTGCAGGATTCATGCTGTCAATTTCCTCCAGCACTACTTCAGACATCAGTCGAGTCCATGGCGCGTCGTATTGCGGGTGCTCGCAGGGGCACTACATGATACTAGGCAGGTGTACTAGTTTCTTTTGCTTGTCAATGTACTTAATTAGTGGAAGACAAAGCCTATTTCTTTGCCATTCAGCAAAAAAAAAATTTAAAAAAATTCAAGAGCTGTGCTGTCCAGTGTTCGAAAGGAGAGTCTGAGCAGAACAAGCCTGCGGCAGTTACTGAAGCTCTTGGACAGGGGTGGAGGAAGGTGTACGCGGCAGGTAAGTTAAACGGCTTTTAGCCATCCAGGCAGGCCAGCTGGCATGACAGTGAGCAAATAGGGTGTTCCCAAATGCCAGCTGATTAGTTCGTGCACTAGTGGGAGGGATGAATATGCAAACTTTCGTTGCCGGTGGTAACGCGGTTTAATGCAGTGAATACACAACGGTGCATTGTGACTACACCTGCCATATTGTGTATTTTATCGTAGTAGCGACGTGTCGCACCAGAGCACGCCGCTGTGCGGCAGCGCGGGCGGCCAGCTGTCTGCGGGCGGCCTCGTCCTCCCTGACCTACCCCTCTGCCCCTGCGCCACCCTGCCCCTCGCCGGCCACGCTCTCACTGGAACGCCTGACCTACCCCACGGCGCGCCACACCCTGCGCCGCCCGAAGCACAAAGGGTCGCACCGCCACCCCCCTCCCCTTCCCTCCCCCCACCCCTACCCACCCAGCACGCGCACCGGGATTGAGACGGCAGCCACCCTTGCACTTTGCTGGCGTCTGGCGATGACTCAGGCGTGACTATGGAGCACCTAACGCCGGCAGTGACTGGCAGTTTCATCTACGTGATTACTCTGCAGTTCGCTCTTAAATGTTGGGTAGAGGTTTCATACAACCACCTTATGATTATATCTTCACCACTCGACTCTCGAATAGTGCGTTAGAAAGCTGAATGAGCGCAAAATATTTCCGTGCGAGCTCTGATTTCTCTTATCTTACCACGATGGTCGTGATTGTCAACAAAATATTTTGATATTCAGGGAGAAAGTTCGTAATTGAAACTTCGTGAAAAGATCCCAACTCAACTAAACACGCTTTTATTTTAATACTTACCAACCAAACTGTTTGGTCATATAAGTGACATTCTCTCCCCTGTTTCGCGATAATAAAAAACGAGCTGTCCTTTGAACTTTTTGATGTGCTCTGTTAAACCCGGTAGGTAACGATCCCGTACCGTGCAGCAACATTGCAGAAGATTACTTGGTCTCTTTAAAAGATTTCTCTCATCTTCTAAGTGTTCTGCCAATAAAACGAAGTCTTAGGTTCGCCTTCCCTACAGAATTTTCTATGTGATTGTTCCAATTTACGATGTACGAAATTTAATGGAATCGACAACTTTTTAAATTTGTATTATTTATCGAGTTACCGAAATTGAAAGGAATGTTTTAGTAATTATATGGAGGACCTCACCATTTTTATTGTTTAGGATCAATTGTTTTTTTTTTTCAAACCTTGCCGATATCTTGTCTAAATCCTTTTGTAATTCGTTTTGATCTTCTGAAGAATTTGCTAGACAATAAATCACATCGTCAGCTGCACTCTAAGACAGCTGCTCAGATTGTCTCATAAGTCGTTTGTATAGATTACGAACAGCTGATGGCCTATAACACTTAGTTGGAGAACCCTAGATATCACTTCGCTTTCACTATATTACTGCCCATCAATTACTTCGAAATTATGACATTCCTGACAGCGTACGATATTTCGCAGCCACACAATGTCATTAGGAACCGCTTGCAAGAAGGGCGTCAGAAGCCTTCTGGACAATACTTTGCATAAATAAAACTGAAAAATCACTTAACGTGTGGTTTGTATAAATGCAGAGCGCGGCAGTAACAATATCACCTAACTTCTGGACGATGTAGCTCAAAGCGCCCATTTCAAAATCACAAAACAAGGCGTCTACACTTTGCAAGTCAGTACGTTCATGACATCAAGCGAAGAGAGCTATTCACGGTGGCGCATAGTAGCCCAGCTCGCTACAAAACATGGAGATAAAAGAAAAATGGATCAAAAAATCTACATAATTGTGTTCGTATTGCCGGTCGCTGTGGCCGAGCGGTTCTAGGCGCTTCAGCCTGAAACCGCCCTGCTGCTACGATCGCAGGTTCGAATCCTGCCTCGGGCATGGCTATGTGTGATGCTCTTAGGTTAGGTTTAAGTAGTTCTAAGTCTAGGGGACTGATGACCTCAGATGTCAAGTCCCGCAGTGCTTAGAGCCATTTGAATAATTTGTGTTCGTCTTAGATTCTTTGGGTCGCTGATTAAGAATCCGACGTCGGAATTACAGAAGTTAAATTGGACATAAATTTGGCGAACCAAAAATTATAAATTTATTGGGTTCGAATAAAACCTCGGGTATAAAATAGTATGAGATCGCTGACAACGAATTCCAAGTCGAAGTTTCCGTACTGAAGTGTTTTATTCGATAGTTTACATTCTTCAATATATTCGTCGCTGCGTTATTATTGCTTCCAGAAAGGTCGCTGTCGGGTTGTCCGCTGAGAGATGGTTCGAAGAGCAGATAACTTACCCCCTCGTGGTATGAAATTATCTTCTTCAGTTGTCATTTTGCTCGAGATGGCTGGATGCGAAGATGCCAGAAGCGTATGGAATACGACATACATCGTTATCTCAGGGGAATATTTGTTTGTAAAATACTCTCGGTAATGCCGCGTATCCTTCTTCCGAGCTTCCTGCGCATTTTCAGACGGCCGACCAATCGACGATGGAACAACTTAGATTATGTCACATCCGTGCATCAAAACTCTGTGCACTCATAGGCATCGTGCATTATTGCAGAATATTGTGACTCCGGTGAAGTTAGCACCCGAAATTCGAGAAATATACATTTTGTTCAGGTTTCATGATATATTTTGGTTCTAGTGTTCTCTCTACAAAATTTAAATAATTCTGCAACATTTGGCGAAAAAAAGGCTTACTCAGGGAAATTGTAATTTTGTAAAAAATACTTGACGATTTGCAGAAAAGAACATGAACATCAATTCCGAATAGATCCCCAAGAATTCTACAAGAAACCCTGATGAAATTCTTTTCTGCAGATAATAGTTTGTGAAAGAGTTGCAATAATGAGCGACTCAATTTTAACGTGTCATTTCCTCACGATGGAAAAATGACTGTTTACTAAAAACGTGCAAATATATACACACAATACGTTGGAACTCATTAGGGTAGACGCACAGAGGATTTTTTTCTGCCAACGATTACGGATAATATCGGTAGTAGTTTAGTTTTAAATCGATATATGTCATTATACCAGTTAAAAATTTCAAACATACCTTCTGGAGTGCTACTTATTTTATCCTGACAACTAGGTACGATCGCTCTCATATAGTAAACAGGCCACACGGACAGTATCTGAAAAATGTGTCGGTGTCCAATTCACTGTTTACCAACTGTCATGGCAAGTATCATATCAACCTGAGACTGGAATGACACCGCAGCATTCACCAAGAATGCAGCAGGGCAATCTGCACAAGATTTTGCAGGACTAAGTCGGAACGCGCACCTTTATTCTTCGTTCTATCCAGGTTTTGAAGCGAGTTGGCGTGGACGGAGGAAGATGTGAGTTTTTGTCTGGCAGTCCACGGTACTCAAGCGAACACCAACGTCAGTGCAAACCAGTGCGATTGATTATATGAATGATTGGTGTCTGTTCTTTCTGACATATCGGGGTGGCGCAGTGATTAACGCACCTGCCTAGTATGCAGGGGATCTTGGGTACGAATCCCGATTTGGTCCACATTTTCACTCGACGCCACTGATTCCATGTAATGTCCCTACGCAGCTAACATCAATAAACCGTTCCCTCTACTTTCGTTTTTCCCCCTGCAGCTTAGATTTACATACAATGTGATTCACTGGCTAGCGTCAACAATCAAAGTATTGGCTGGAGGTATCCCTTGCACTTTCCAACCAAAGATAAGCCTACTCCAGCAGTCGGGTTTATTGACTATAGAGTCTTTGAGTCATAAATCGTTATCAACTCACGTGTGAATACATGAAATGAAAGTTGACGACAGTGGATGGGTTTCACCCTTGTCGAAACAGCTGAACAAGTGCACATACCTACAATGTCAAACATTAAAACTGCAACATCCGGAAAGACAGAAAATAACGAGATTTTACTTGTTGTTCGTATACAGTACAGCAGGAAGAATATGTGGTTAAGTCTGTAGGTGATTTCGTGGAAAGCAGAATGCAAAATTTAGTACTCGGAGATGCCACCTATCCCAGAAACAGAGGCTTAGAGCAACGAGTCGAACTGCACTTGGATGGCAGCTATGGACACGTCTTTTAACGCTGCTTCAACTCAATGCCAGAGCTAATCAATCGTAGCGACTGGCGAATGGTGGCCTGCCAGTCTCTCGGCAACATATGACAAGAAGTCTTGAGTGGGCGAAAGATCTGGAGAACGTGCAGACCGGGCCACCAGCCAAGACAGAGCGGGCAAAAATGCGGATACCTCGAAGACAGGCGCAGGCACCTGCTTCAACAGGTCTAAATTCTCACCTATGCGAACCAGAGGTGATCATGTGGTGTACCCAGTGGAATTCCATATAATCACTCCAGGTGCTGGGCTGCTATGACGATGGCTAGTGCAATCTGACAATGTTCGTTCTCCTCAGGACCTATACACGTACGCGCCCATCAGTCTATGCTCACAGAGGACCGGAACGCGTCTGAAACGACGACGCTGTGCCACTCCTGATTCTAGTGTACAAGATGCGTATCTTCTCGGTCACTAGTCGCTGGGAGCCGTTGAAGTCATCCATTCACCTGAACTTGTAGATTCGGTAATAGCATGGCAGTCGTGGGATTCCGAAAACGGCGAGCAGCGATATCGAGAGACGGCAAACCACAGTTTCCAGAGACGATGATCCTGACGCTGTCAAATTTCGACACGTGCTCGTAGTCGCTTCTCATTCTTACGCGAAGCATACTATTGTCTTCTGACAAAGAACGTTCAAATGTGATTTCTGACGGAGAGATGTGATACATAATCTGTCCTTGTACATAGAATGTAGTCGGCGTTAATCCTGTCTGCTATATGTTATTGCGCTGAAATGCCAACCGTATCTTGCCAATTTGACGTTGCAATTTTAGTAGCCAGCAGTGTGTCACAACTACACCAGTCCCTCCCCCCCCCCCCCTAAACCTTATTGATATAAAGGACCTTCATGATTGATCGAGACGTTTGTCTGTGACTCGAGAGTAGATGCTCTTCCCAAAATGTGACGGGCTTCCAAGTACCCAATTGAGGGTTCACATATGGTTGCTGTCGCTGTTGACCTTCGGCAATTTCTCTCTCTTAGACGACATCAGAATGCATATAATCTGGAACACGCTGAATCAACTTTAGGAAGTGCCTTGGATCGTGTAAATAAAGATCTGAATGGTAAATGCTTTAATAATATCTCATTTTCAGATGACACTGTAATACCCATAGACAATACAGGCCAGCAAGTGTCGATGATGTGCTGAAACTGTGAGCAACAGGCTGCATGATGCGCAACTCTACTCCCGACGTTCATGGTGCGCAACTTAACTCCCGACGTCCATGACGAGGTCCGTCTTTGCACCCACGCGGTACAGTGCCCTACATATGGGCCCAACAACATTCCAAATGGACGGTTCGGCATTGGCATCACGTTCTTATCTTCAGCGATGAGTGTCACATATGCCTTCAACCAGACAATTTTTGGAGGCGTGCTTGGAAGGCAACCCGGTCAGGCTGAGTGCCGTAGACACACTGTCCAGCGAATGCACCAAGGTGAAGGTTGGGGTGGCATTATGTGCGGCCGACGTACGCTGCTGGTGGTGATGGAAGGCGCCGTAACGGCTGTACGATACGCGAATTCCATCCTCTGACCGATAGTGTAACCATATCGGCAGCATACTGGTGAGGCATTCTTCTTCATGGACGACAGTTCCAGCCACCATCATGCACATCTTGTGAATCACTTCTTTCAGGATAACGACATCGCTCGACTAGAGCGGCCAGCATGTTCTCCAGACATGGAGCCTATCGAACATGCCTGGGATAGATTGAAAAGGTCTGATTATGAACGACGTGACCCACCAACAACTCTGTGGGATCTACACCGAGTCGCCATTGAGGGATAAGACAGTCTCTACCAACAGTACCCTGATGAACTTGTGGATAGTATGCCATGACGAATACTGGTATGTATTAATGCAAGAGGACGTGCTACTGGGTATTAGAGATACCGGTGTGTACAGCAATCTGGAGCACCACCTCTAAAGGTCTCGCTGTATGGTGGTACAACATGCAATGTGTGGTTTTCATCAGTAATAAAAAGGGCGGAAATGGTGGTTATGTTGATTTCTATTCCAATTTTCTGTACAGGCTCCGGAACTTTCGGAACCGAAGTTATGCAAACCTTTTTTTGATGTATTTTGTAATGTAACTATGTACTTTTCAAAGCGTTTCTAGAGGCCTTCAGTAGTCATGCGATAGTTGATATGGATTGAAGTGAAACTTAAAGTAATAAAAAGGCGGCAGCATGTTAAAAGTGAAGTCCTAGACAGTCGGTACAGAGCATTACCCGATGCTTGAGTTGCATATAACTAATTATTCACACTTTAACTTCCAGTTTAAAACAGTATTCGTCTCTGGCAGCTGACTGCTTCTTATATACTCTATAACACAACTTAATAGTAGTCAAAATATAAACTCGTCTCTGTTGCCAATAAATTTTCATTTGATGCTTAATTTTCTCCTTGGTACACTTGTCGTTGTTCATTGCAGTTTTCCCTGTCAGCAACAGTTTATTTGAATGATATGATAAGTAGTATAATAATAATTTCAAAAACAATGATTCGTCACAATAGCTGTCACCTCTCTCTGTCCGCAGCTCGTGGTCTAGTGGCTAGTGTTGCTGTCTTTGAATCACGGGGTCCCCGGCCGGTTTGGGGATTTTCTCTCCCCGGGGACTGGCTGTTTGTGTTGTCCTCATCATTTCATCATCATCATCATCATCATCGTCATCATTCGTGACAGTGAATAGGTTGTACGGTGCAAAAAATTGGACTGTTTAAAAATTGGGACTTTGTACGGGCGCTGATGACCGCGTAGCTAAGCACCCCACAAACCAAACATTATCGTCATCATCATCACCTCTCTACTGAAACACTATCAGTATCGGTGAACCAATAAAACATCATCAGTAATCCTTATGCAGTGAAAGACTACCATTAGGTGCAATGCGTTCAGTAATCACAAAGAAAAATCAGTCTTTCATGAAATACCTGGCGTGGATACATTTAGTCAATTTTAGTCTTTTCCACTGAAATGTCAAAAATCGCTTTCTTGATTTGTTTGACATAGCTCACATAATCTTGAGAGCGGAAGATGCATGAGGACAGCCTGACTGACAGACAGTGTTCCAAAAAAAAAAAAAAGTAGCTATATGTGCCAAGGTGATGATAATGTCGACTCGATACAGAGAGTTGCTTATTTTACCACATGAAACATGTCGGAAGTGGTCATATAGTGGTAAAACACGTGCCTCCAAATCGAAAGTTTACGGAATCGAATCCCATATAGGTCACGGAATACTTTAGCCAGGTTTTCAGGTAGTCTTCATCCCTCTATAACGTGAAGATTTATCAGAAACGACACGTGATAAAGATTCCACGTTACACTGTAGGTCCTCCATCCACAGTAGAAACGCTGGTGTCGATTAGGGGACACGCAAGTCTTCTAATTGTAGTCTAGTTGACAGACTTGCACCAGGCTATCGAACCACACATTATTAATACTTGAAATGTAGATCGCGATGGAAACCTCAGTAAATGTGCACTAACTTAGGAACTTACCCTTTTTGTTTATGTAAGAACTCTGATTTAAGACCCCGAAAGCTAAGAAGTTTGCCTATACGGTCACACGAATAAATCTTGGATTTCTGCACGTACTCTGTGTGATTATAGGAACCATGATCATGAGATAACTATTCTTACAAGGTAACTGCGCGACTTCGAACGCTCAGAACCACCCAGCAATACTGCGCCTCTTACCACGGCAGACATTTGAATGATCACCCATTCGAAGTCTAAGAGACTAACATTGACAACGCGAAGAAAAAAAATACCGATATAATAGCACGAAAAACATACCGAATACAGCAAAATATTGTCATCCTCTTAATGTGAATCCTTCTCTACATGAGAAGGATAACTCATAACGTTACACGATCGTTATCTCATTAGACTTCACTTTGCACCATACAATGAACTTTCTACAACGAAGCACTAGTCAGTTTACAATATACTTCGCAAAAGCAGGTTATGACATTGGTATACCAGCTGATGTTTGACTGCTTGCCTGCAGAAGTGATTATGAATGTGGAAAAGTGGATTTAGTCAGGTGTGTATACTGTTCTGTTCCACTTCGCTTTGACTACATTATTGGAATTACATACCTGCACGTCGATTGTTACTCAGATAGCTTAATTATTTTAAGCGGAGGGAAATATAACAGTAAGTTACAACTCTGAGATATGTGTGTTTTTGGTCCTACTATTTCGATAGTTTGTTTCTTCACGTTACCAAAGTTAAACACTTAGACTTTGCAGAGGTGATCGTTCAAATGTGTCTCGTGCTAAGACGCGGGTTTTTGCACGCGAATGGCTCATACCGCTGTTTCTGGGATGAGCAATTTATATTCTAAGCAAATTTTCGTGTTGTTCTGAGCGTTCGAAGTCACGCACGTCGCTAGATAGTCTGATATGGGCAGTGAAATATTCCTCTCGTGATGGGACTTAGTTAATTTAGTTACATATTCCATAGATCATTTTAACGATTCTCTTCTCGAAAATATGTGACCGAGTCTGTTTACAGGATATGTATACATTCATGAACACATAATTTTATCCCTACTCATGCAACAACGCTTAAAAACACCAGTTTGCAAGTAGAAATTCGTCACTGTAATAGGAGGAGCTGTCCAGGAGAAATGATTTTAAGTGAGATTTGAAACATGCTTCTCTACCCGTCAGATATTTAATATTATTTGGCAAATGGGCAAAAATTTTTATTGCTACATATTAAACTCCTCTCTGAGCCACTGACATAAAAAAGATGTTCAAATGAGCCTGAAATCTTATGGGACTTAACTGCTAAGATCATCTGTCCCTAAGCCTACACACTACTTAACCTAAATTATCCTAAGGACAAACACTCACACCCTAAGACTCGAACCTCCGCCTGGACCAGCCGCACAGTCTATGCCTGCAGCGCTGTAGACCGCTCGGCCAATCCCGCGCGGCCACTGACATAGTAACCAATGGACAATAAAGGTAACTTTTCCCTTTTATTGTTCTTCTCAAATTGTGATGGATTATTTATGACGAATTTCACTAGCGAAAATATGTAGTGTGACGCGACAGTTAAAATGCCTAGCTCCTTGAAGAGGTACCTACTTAACGTCCGTAGGTGAACACCACATGTTATTCTTAATGCTCGCATTTGTGCAATACTTTGTTTCTGTGTGATGAGTTAGTCCAGAAATTTGTTCCGTACGACATTACTGAGTGGAAATACGCAATGTATGTCGCGAAGTTGATACCTTTGGTTCCAAGATTAGTAGTTATGCGAATATCAAAAGTAGTTGAACTTAGTTGTTTGAGAGGCTCAGTAATATCCTTTTACCAGTGCAAGTTTTCATCAGCATATATGTCCAAAAATTTGGAGCATTCTAGAATAATTACAGGGTCCTGTTCATGTGCTACATCAATTACTGGTATGACTTTCTTTGTTGCACAGAGTTGAATGTAGTATGTTTTCTTTTTTTTTAATTTAGGGAAGTCCATTTTCAAAGAACCGCTTGATAATTCTATGGAAAATATGATTTTCTAACTCTTCTGTTGCTTTCTTTCAGATGGAATTTCTTGTAACACTAGTATAGTCTGCAAAAAGTACCAATTTTGTATGTTGAGTGTTAAGTGGAAGGGCTCTTTCTGTGAGAGCAATTTATCCCCGTGCTTTATTTCTCGGTAGCAAACAGGAAAAACATGTACCGTAAGACCTCAGTGAGATACTCATCATACTGGCAGGTGAGTTCCGCGCAGCAGACGCGGCGTCGGCCGTGACCCCCGCGACAGTTGTGGGCCAGGGCGCGCTGTGTCCGGGTCAGCGGCACAGCCCGGCGACCCCTAATCCACGAGTGCTGACGTCACGGGCCCCGAATTGATCAAAGCGCCCCAGCGGGCCAGGCGGCGCCTCTCGTTATTAAAACCGTCTCCACCCCAGCTGGACCGCACCGCGTGCGTCCGTCTTTTGTTCGTCCCGCGCCCTGCACTTCACGCTCCTCTCCTCGCATTCTTTCTGCGTTCCCGTTTCTAAAGTGCACCAGCGCAGCGGCCTATCCATCTACTGCGACCTCTTCTTTCCGTTTTTTTTCTTTTTGTATCTGTCTGCAACTATTTTATCAGAACGTGTGTGTTCTCAGATGTGGACGACATTTCTCACGGCGTTGCTGGCGACGGGAGCAATTTTTCAGATACTTCTTCTTCTCGCCGTTTCTGTCATTCCCTTTCCAACCATCTATCTCAACACTTTTGTTATATTCTAATGCCTTTGTCCAGGACACACTTGCGTTTTCACTAAACTTTGCAACCGGCAGAGTGTTTGCGTACTCTACAGTGGGTCTAACGTCGACTCTATTTTTCTTTACTTTTTGCAGCTGCGTGTTCCATTCGTGATCTATACCGTAATTCCTTAAGCCGAGGCAGTTGACACGTCTTCAGACTTGATTCGTATTTACATGTGGCCCCATGCAGATATTTATCCAACATTTGTATAACAGTTGAAATATTTTGTTTAATAAGGGAAGTAAGTACGTTATAATGTTGATGGACTCTTCTGCCATTGCTCAATAAAATTGTTTTGTATTTATGAATGAAGACACAAATTACGGATCCTCGGAGTCTTTCGCGGTGGCATGTCTGAATAAAATCCTCTCGGTTTTCAAGCCGAGTCAATTCGCATAAAATTCTCGATCTTCCTGTTGCTATCCTTGCCAGGAGTAAAAGCACTGACTGCCGTAGCTGGAGAGGTTTTCTGCATATATTGCCACACTTGGGGCCTCAGGCACCAATCAGGCCACCGCGGAAGACACCAGTCTTTCCTCAAAGGTGAGGACTTAGTGCCGGCCGCTGTGGCTGAGCGGTTCTAGGCCCTTCATTTCGGAACCGCGCTGCTGTTACGCTCGCAGGTTCGAATCCTGCCTCGGGCATGGCTGTGTGTGATGTCCTTAGGTTATTTAGGTTTAAGTAGTTCTAAGTCTAGGGGACTGATGACCTCAGATGTTAAGTCCCATAGTGCTTAGAGCCATTTTGAAGACGTAGTGCGCAATGTGAGACTGCTGGAAAAACTGCGGAAAAAGAAATTACATCTGCTTAGGTCTTTTAACATTTTTGCAGTGCTGCCGGCAGAAGGATGCAATTCCTCGCTTTGCTGTAGTTAAGCATCACATCTGAACTGTTACACTGGACAGAATTTTGAAGGGGACAAATCTTGCCATAGCGAGACAGCGGATACGGCAGGAGATATGAGCTTTACCTTATTGCCAGAAACTTAGTTTATATTCGTCAGTTTTTACCATCAACTTTGCCGCCATTTGATTGGGAATGGGTGGACGTAACTACTGCAGCACAACAGAGTGTGAGTTGGTGCAAGACAACCTCTAAGCAAAGTAACAAGTTTAATCACTTAACTTACGGAGGAACTGACGTGGAGAATAAGACTCATATAACAGTTAATCTCTCCAACCGAGAATTGGGTGACGCCTCTGTGGCAGTGCCGAACAAAGGCCTTAATTTTACACCAGTCTCGCAACGTCTGCCAATTTGGGATATTTTCAGTGAGGTAGAGCACTGCGTTCGGCATCTGTAGCACGACGCAGCTGAGAACCGCAGAGTAACCACCAGCCATACACTGGCGAAAACCTAGCCACTGAAATCTAATATTGGCCAGAAGGAGCGACGTGGCTTACGCTTAGTGCGAGAGAACAAGGACTTGGATGTCTTACCAGTCGACAAAGGAAAAGCTACTGTCGTTGTGAACGCTGAGGACCACCACCTGAGACTACTTCATTTGTTAGGAGAAGTCGCGCACCGGATGATTAGTTGCGATCCAACACTGGCCATCGACAGGAAGTAGGGAAGTTATTAAGTGAATCTGGTCTACCAGAGGAAGCGGTGAAGAAATTAATGCCTCGTGGCGCCAGACCTCCCAGATTTATTGATTACAGGATACACATGAGGAGAATGACCCTCTTAGGCCCATTGTTAGTGCAATCAGTTCACCCACCTACAGATTGGCAAAACATCTTACAGCATTATTAGCACCAAAACTGGGATATTAGAAACACCAAGTTGTAAACACGCAGAAATTTGTTGAAACGCTCAAGAAAATTTAAATAGGCCGAAACGACGTAATAGTTAATCCAAAAAAATGGTTCAAATGGCTCTGAGCACTATGGGACGTAACATCTATAGTCATCAGTCCCCTAGAACTTAGAACTACTTAAACCTAACTAACCTAAGGACATCACACAACACCCAGTCATCAAGAGGCAGAGAAAATCCCTGACCCATCCATGCCCGAGGCAGGATTCGAACCTGCGACCGTAGCGGTCGTTCGGCTCCAGACTGTAGCGCCTAGAACCGCACGGCTACTCCGGCCGGCGCATTCATTGAAAAGTTAAATGGCTTTACGATATTATAAGGCCTGACTATATCTGCTTCTCTGTACAAAGCTTTTTGTGATTTCAGGACATCTCAAGATCGTTAGGTATGGTAACGTATTTTTCAATATGTCCACATTTTTGTGCAAAATCTGTAGCTCTGCTGGTTTTGAAGGGCTGGTTGCAGATTGCACTATGGCAACTGGAAGGATTATTAGGACCTATAATTTTCCTAGAACTAGTGTGCGGCTGATTGTAGGTATTGAAATGGTTTCAAATATAACAGCGTAATTTATGGACTGTTGACGTAGACGATATTCGAGTGCCACAAAAATACAAAATTAACGCCAAAGTGGTGCCATACGACAACAGAATCGTTCATCACCAATATTGTCCGCCCCGATAGCTGAGTGGTCAGCGTGACGTATTGCCATCCTACTGGCCCGGGTTCGATTTCCGGCTGGGTCGGGGATTTTGTCCGCTCAGGGACTGGGTGTTGTGCTGTCTTCATCATCATTTCATCCCCACCCGGCGCACAGGTAGCCCAATGTGGCGTCGAATGGAACAAGACCTGCACCAAGGCTGCCGGACCTGCTCTGCAAGGGGCCTCCCGGCCAATGACGCCAAATGCTCATTTCCATCACGTATATTTAAAATTTTCAGAATCACTTTGTACAGAGTTTTCTAAGAACAAGAACTGTTTCCCTCGAATCTCATTCTTTCACTACAGTTGATCTAATCATCCTAAGAGATTCAGCAACTCTTTAAATAGACATGTTTCAGTTTGCTGACGCGAATATCTTACGTTTTCAATCCACCTCGAAATCCTCATTTATTGTTTTTTAATTAGATTACATGTTTAGATCACTCTAGATCATCTTCAGATCTAAAACAGAATAAAAACTAAATATGTGCCATCTAGTATTTTACAATGATTAAAAGAAAAGAATTGTACATAAACTATTTAGATAAATTCAACGTTTACGTACAATTCTTCTCTTTTGTACGTTTTGTAAAATATTAGATGGTGCTACTTAGTTTTTACTGTATTTTAGATCTGAAGAGGATCCAAAGTGATCGAAACATGTAAACCAATTAAAATATGCAACTGAAGTGGAAAAATAAATGAGAATAACCTTAATCTCATTCTTGCTTGTTGAAAGTTACATGTGACAAAACAACATTGCAATGTGATTAACCTCTACTACATTAGAGTGCTAGTAGGTTTTTTTAAGGAGTTCATTCAGTACTCTTCACGAATTGTTTCAGTATGCTGACGCGAATATCTATCCACCTCGAAATTTTGGATGGTACTGCTTCATATTGATTTTTAGTTTCAGAACTCAAAGAGATGAAAAAATGTCTTTTCTCTACTTCGGTCTCATTAACTTTTGTCAGATGACTGATTTCTGCTCTCAGAAGTGAGTGATTGGCGTATTTATATATGATAACTGTTTTCCTCTTTCCAGTGTGCGACCACAACAAAAAGATTTTTCGAATAATGTCATGGTCCTCGCCAATTTTGTGGAAGCGAATGTTGCTCAGTAGTTTATTGTCTTCCACAGCTGTTGCAGTCAGTGAATGCTATAGACTGTATATAACGAATTTCACTGCCAAACATTCGTGTTGTAAAAGTGTTGATATAATGACTACACCCTTGATGAAGCATCCATAAGATGACTGTCGATAAAAATCACATACTGTTGAAACTACTTGCCTACTTACCATGGATACTTTCTTTTTAGATGATAAGGTACCTAATAATACTACACCATTAGATATCGATTATAACTATGAAAAACGTGTTAAGATGGCCATTTGTTTGCTTCCAAAACTGGCAACTGCTTGAAGAGCAAAAATGTCTGTACTTAACTTACGAGAAGGATAAATGTATGTCGCTTCCAGTTTAAAATTTCATCAGTAAACGCACCCAAAAATTTGCTATCGGCTTCCACGTTCATAGACTCCTTTTCATGTGCTGCAGTCATTGGTAATGTTATTACGTTTGTTTTAGGTAACTGCGTGTACTGCACTCTTCATTTTTCATAGTTAACGGAGTTAACTATGACCGGTATGGCTTGTGTTGCAGTATCATTTTCTAACAAGATAAAGTATGACTCTTGTCCCTTTTGCAAGAAGCAATAACTCCGCTTGGCGTTTTCTTGCCGGTACATCGTCA
The DNA here is from genome assembly GCF_023897955.1 of Schistocerca gregaria. NCBI lineage: Eukaryota > Metazoa > Arthropoda > Insecta > Orthoptera > Acrididae > Schistocerca > Schistocerca gregaria. The sequence continues at coordinate 348,858,866 of NC_064924.1, forward strand.
ATAAAAAGAATTGAACCCTGTAGCATCCTGTTTCTTTCGTCATTAAAATTTTGTATTATAACATTAATTCCATAAAATGGATCTATGTCTGCAAGAACTTCATAATCTAAAAAGTCAAATTCTTAGTACAGATCACTGAAAGCGTGTGACATGTGAGAGACTAAGTAGTGTGTGTGTGTGTGTGTGTGTGTGTGTGTGTGTGTGTGTGTGTGTGTGTCGGTATGTGAGTTGGACGTTAGAAGACACAAACTAGATAACTGTGGACGTGACGACGAGGCCAGGAGCAGCCAGGACTGTGCAGCAGAGCTCGCCTGGCTGGCAGCCTTCCAGGTCAGCCACGGCGCTAGGAGCCGCAGTTCTGCGGCAGTGGTGTGGTGCGGTCCATGGTATACGGCCGCAGGCGGCTGCGACAGCCGGCGATGGACAGTGTCTGCGAGGCCCCGACCGCAATGGATGCCTCTGCAGTACTCCCTGAACTTCACTCATTGAGAAATCAGCTGCAAAACTCTTCCCAGAAGGGAGTACTGAAACCAGTGATAGTCAAAATCTGCACAGGCCTACGATTAATTGCGCTATCAGTTTATTGCCCTTATTGATTTTCAGTTCCTTGTGGGTCTGCTTTTCAATAATTAGCTTCACTTTTCAACATCAATGCGTTGTTTTTCTCTCTCTAACATGGTTCCCCTGGACATATTAAGCATATTCATTGGGTTCGACAATTAAGAGTCGTGCAGTATCGGATAGGTTAAGTTTTTTAACTTTATTCTGCAACTGTGGTGGTTAATCGGAATATTAATTTTCTTACCTCAAAACAAGCTCTCTGAATACTACAGTGTAATGACTTTTTTATGATTATTATTTTACAGCTCTTCATTACATAGAAAGTAAAAGAGCTATAATTGCAAGGCTTGTAGAAACTCTCTTGCAGCATCGACCATTTTCTTTTCTGTGATGATCTCGGTTCTTAATTATACGCTGTAGTGGCATTTATAACCGGCCAGTGTGACTGAGCGGCTGTAGGCGTTTCAGTCTGGAACCTCGCGGCCGCTACGGTCGCAGGTTCGAATCCTACCTCGGACATGGATGTGTGTGACGTCCTTAGGTTAATTAGGTTTAAGTAGTTCTAAGTTCTACGGGACTGATGATCTCAGATGTTAAGTCCCATAGTGCTCAGAGCCATATGAACCATTCTCTGACACTTAATAAACAATAATAAAAAAATGTAAAGATGGAATCATCTTAACCACTGCAGGCTGTCTGTTTTATTCCTTTAATGCATCATAGATATAAATTACATTACTGGTCAGTTTCGGCCTTAGACAATTATCAAACATATGATATTGGTGACGTGCGCGTCACATTTAAAGGTATTTGTTTCACGTTATGTGGGGCAGACACGTACCAGCACATACCCATGTCAAATGTTACAGTCTTACACATACCAATCTGTTCACGAAAACAACTTTCACACTACGTCAAGTAGGCAAAAGCCTTACTAACAGGCACCTTACTAGTTCTTGCACATTCGCTTAGCAATATATCGCGCACTTTTCCGCACTCACACATACATGTAACTGTTATGTGTATATATGCGTGCGGGAAAGTACGCAGTGTCTGTCCCCACATAATTCGAAACAAATATTTTTAAATGTGACGCACACATCATCAATATCATTCATTTGATAATGGTATAGGGCCGAAACTGGCCAATAATATAATTTATATGCATGGCGTATGAAAGGCGTAAAATTAACAACCTTTCCTGGTTGAGATGATTCTATCATTTAGACAATACATTTAGGCTGTGGACCCGTGCATGAAGAAAATAAAAGAACATATAAGCATGAGAACTATTTCAGCTCTGCTCATCACTGTTTAGGTCACTATTTTACAGACATCGCAAATAAAATACAAAATATTCTACTGATCCACACATCCAACATGCGTCCAGCCTCTACACGTACTACACACCAACCAGTCTTCTTCAAATGTCTCCAAACACATTACTCACATTTCAGTCTCTACTGTTGACCCATTATTTCCAGTAAATTCCAGTTTTCTTCGCTGCGTTGTAATTGGTTCTCCATGGCCAGCCTTTGCATGTTTATTTTATTTTGGAACAACGACGTAAGTTCAGATTTCTTCAGCTTCTTGTCAGACTTTATTTTTTCTGATTTTAACCTCTTCTCTTCGATGGCGATCTTTTTCTTCTCTTTACTGAAAACGCTTCAGCCGCCTCCTTCGCGGTAATTTCGTTAGACATTTTTGCTCACAGTTATTTACACGCACTCTTAATTCCATTTTTCCTTTACTTATCTCTCATTTTTCTCCATTTCAACCTGCAACTGAAGTAAGAAGAAGAAAATATAATTTAAAAATTGAAATTACTTCTGACCGATACTGAAAAACAATGGGATGGCTAGTACTGCACAGAGACACGCAATGGGATCTAGTCGTATTGTATGCTTTTTACAGAAATTTTCGTGAAAGGTTTATCAAGTGTCGATCCCTACATAACGTAGATAAACGAAATATAGGAACGAAATTAATCACTTCGAAACGGATTCAATACGTCTCAAAATACCTTCCGTGATTCTAAGAGCTACAACACCACCATCAAGCATTCATAGCAAACAAACACTGAAGAGAGGAAAAAATCATTGGACTCCAGTGCACGTAATACACAGACTTGCTTCTGATTACCCTAAACTTCTATCATTTGGAGGCGGAAACAGAAATCATAGTAGTGACCGGTGCTATAAGCTGGCCGATACTGCGCCACTCTCCCCTAGATTTATTTTAAGTTACTTCTGGGGGTTAAGCCCATGGCGTAACAATATTGAATAACCGTTCTTGTTCACTGTAGACTCCACTAGATATGCCTGACATGATGAGAAGAAACAAGTTTTGATTTAAAAAAAGTTTCAGCATCAAACGATCGTTAATTATTGAAACTTTCCCTAATAAAGATGAGAAAAGGTATTTGTACCGCAACTTAAAGTACAGCTAGCAGTATGAACTAGTTTTCCATCGGCGTTTCGATTAGGTTATTTCTAACGTTATCAGTCTTCAGAAAGAAAACGGTACTCTACATACTTTCCCGTTGACTCTGCTATTTGGGACGTCTAATGTTCGGTTGGACTTAACGAACACAGTCGAATGTGGAAATATCTTGATCTTCACATGGGTATGTTTTTAAGTATCAAGGTGAACAAAGAAAACTGTGGATGAAGATCTACGAAAGGGGTCTGACGTAAATCTTGTCGAACAAGAGTCCCTCGCCTCAGCAAACAAAGCAACACATTGGCTGTTAAAAGTGTACTTTTTTTTTAACTCCATATTTGTATCGTACAAACATACAGTCTTCGCAAGTACTGGGCAACGATATTTCAGTTGAATTTCTGCATGTTGTATGCATAAACGGTACATAAGGCATGTGACTACTGCCAGTTCATTTTGCAAACGGAGGCATTCCATTACTTTAAAACTCAGAATCCGTATATATAAATCAACACAAAAAAGAAACTTAATTTAGCGGTCTTGCATTCCCTACGATACTTCCTAAAAAAGTGGAAATGAAAGTGTATTTGTTTATTTAAGACAAGTTCAAACTGCTTTGTTTACGTACATTTGTAGGAAAATTATGTGCAACCAATGATTCATACGTCTGAGAAGTGAGAAAAGTTCCATGCTAGTGTTTCGTGCCTTGACACCGAAAATTACTAACTATAACGCCATCGGCACTTACTAACAAAACAACAGTTTTCTCCGAAAACTTTTCGGAATCAACGAGCTGTAGTAAATAGGCACGTTAGCGAACGTACACTCAAATATACACTGCCATTTAATAATAGTTTTCCTTAACTTGTGTCGTCTGGTTTTATTGGAGACCTGCGAAATATTTGCAAAAAGTAAGGGACTTAATCATTATGGGGCGAGTTCATTGAAGCGTAAAAGCGAAAAAATAGTCAAGATATGTGATCCCGTACGTGTTCTTTTTGTAGCGTGTGATAAAGCCCTCCCAAGGTTTATAGACAAATTGTTTTGCTGAAGTTAACGAAATTATAATACTGAAAAACTGATATGGGCAAACAGGTTTTGACTTGCAATTTGTTTACAGGGGATTGGTAACGAAAATGTTGAAGAAGCGATAAAAGAAGCGAACAACATTTCGGGAGAGGCATAGAAGTGTAGGGACAAAACATGTCAATCCAAAAGTTTACAGACAACATGTCCCTCATCGACGAATTGTAACAAGTGTTGGGCCTCTTGAAGGTACAAGCAACACGTTTTTCGTGTGCCCTCGGAAAATTTCGCGGCGGCATATCTGCGCAAAATCTTCTCAGTTTTCAAGCCGCGTCATATCAAATAAAATACACTAGCTTTCAATTGTTATCTCCGTCATCTTCGACAGGAGTAAAATCCACTGACAGTCAATGCTTTTTACTCCTGACGACGGTTTTGTAGATAGCTTATGGAAAACTCGAGTATTTTATTTGATTTGACGCGGCTTGAGAAAGAAAAGAGTTTTTTTACTCTTTTTTCGTAGCATATAGTTTAAGGACGAATGAAGGAAATATCAAAATTGAAGACATAGTAGGAGGGAGAATAAAATTGTTCAGTATCAAAATTCGAAAAGATATTCACAGTAGAAAAACTTCCACAGGGCCCGGGTTTGATTCCCGGCCTGGTCGGAGATTTTTTCCACTCAGGGACTGGGTGTTGTGTTGTCCTAATCATCATCATTTCATCCCCATCGACGCACAAATCGCCGAGGTGGCGTCAAATCGAAAGACTTGCACCAGGCGAACGGTCTACCCGACGGGAGGCCCTCGTCACACGACATTTCATTTCAGTAGAAAAACTGAAAGCTGGCACAGCATAAAAGTATACAGCGAAGAAGATGAAAATGTGAGAAGTGGGTTATTAACTATTCGGGTGAGCTAGCGTATAGTACGCAAAAAAGATTTGTCGACTATATTGTGTGTGTATTCAGCTATGCGAAAATGAACAAAGTATTGTAAGATACAGGAGGTGAAGTGTGGAAGCAAGTCTGTCGACAGACCGGTCACGTACAGAATTTCCACTGGCCTACTCGCGTTCCAACACCTCACTAATTTAAATGTGTCAGTACAACTACGGTCAGAAATTAGAAGACTACGTAGTGTGTTTATAAAATAGTAGGTTTATGTATTTACTGGTGCCCTCATGTTAAAACGGAAAATTATTAATAAAGGAGACGAAGACACATTAAATGGATATGAATAGAGACCTACTGAAACGGGTTAAAAGCGTAGTCTACTCACCAAAGCTAGAGCCTGCAAAATGGTAACACCATGTAGAAGACAGGCTTCCAGAATGAATGTCTCATTGCACGTTAAAAAATAGGTGTTTTACTCTCTGATACAATAACGGAAAAAAATCGCAACACCAAGAAGGTGTTGTGCATAGACCGTCAGTAGGCGTCTTTCTATGTCTGAAAGGCGACTATTCAAATTTCGCACCAGCCACAAAAGAGATGCGCTAGTACAGTCACTACGAATGCGAATTAGGTTTGCTTTAAATTCACGTTGTAATGGTCCTGAGCGTTAGTTACTTCTTACATTGGACTTGGTTCGATGAACGTGGTGAGGTGATGTTTGTCAAGAATGCCTTCAAGACGACAAATGCCCCATTATCACCATGCACTGAGTTTGAACGAGGTCGTGTAACAGGGCCACGATAAGCTGGATGTTCCTTCTGCGAAACCGCAGACAGAGTTAGCAGGAATGTAGCCACTGTACGTGATTTATGGCAGCATTGCTCACGAGAATGGCCGGTTTATTTCCCACTCGTTCCCTAATTCGAGATTGTGCTTCACCGCTAATAACCACGCTGTCGAACTAGACGTTAAACACTTACCTTCCTTTCATGCGCATTTCCTGGCAAATCATTAAAAGTATAAAATGTGCTTATGTCTTTGTCTTCTTAATTGATGATTGTATGTACTTTTTTGTGTGATTTTTTTTTTGGGGGGGGGGGGGGGGGGCGTTTGGCCTTATTCCCGCCGACCTTCACGCTAGCTGGGCACTGAGGTGACGGATCTGGGCCTTGATTCAGGTCTAGTAGCTGAGCCGAGCCTCCCGGATCTGTGCGGGGTGGGGCTACAGCTGGCGTTCGATGAACACAAATCCGGTGCATGTTGGAAAGACACGTTCTACGGGGGTATGTGTAGATGGTTTGACAGCTTAGTGACGGCCGGAGTGGATTGTCCTGTTCTCTATGGTTCCGCAGTTCACATGGATGTCGGTGGCAGACCACAGATTCCCGCCCCCGTTAATGTCATAACAGTGGATGTCGGACGAGATTATCCATCCAGGTGTCCGCGAATGATCTCACCGGCCCTAAAGGCGAGTCCTCGCTTCAGGACGGAAGCATTAGCCGGTTTATGAACGGGTTTTGGGGATAGGAGTCTTCCTAGACCATTGCTTATACACTTGGGGGCTATGAATTTCTTAGAAAGTATCCTACACTTCATCGTAACTGCGGATTGGAATGCCGTGACGCATCTCTCATTGCGAGTGGAATGATAGTTGACTTGCACATAGTGGAACGCGGCCCCCGTCTGGCATCTGAAAAATGTTATTTAATTTTAACCGAATTTTTCGTCAGCGCTTAGCAGAACACGATAATATTCAAGGAGGAAAAACGCTTCTTAATTTTATGTGCAATTATATTTAATTGGTCACGAACAGGTTTTCGGCTTCTCAGGCCATCTTCAGGTGACAACTGAATGTCGCAAACACAGATAAAAATGCTGTGCAGCTTACACAGATATTACTTGTACAGTAGATACGAAAATGACAGACTGTTTACATAGGAAAACATTGCGTTTTTTGCCTTATAGAAATAATTACATTAACTAAAAGAAGGAATTAAACAAAATTTCTATATGGAGATATTTTACAATCGATAAGAAATGAGTCAGGCAGAGCCGTGGCAATTATCCTACGTGAACCTGAGAAAAGCTGCAGATTAAGGAAAAAAAATTAATCTGTCCAGATCATTTTTTAGCAGCAAACCATTGATACGAAGTAGAAAGTGAAGTCTTACTTTCAAGAAAAGCGGAGGATGATCGTACTGGAAATCAACAAACCCGTGACACAGAATACCAACCCAGTATTAAATAATCAGACTGAATTTCCATTTTCCCCACTGTTCAATTAAGTTTTGGTTACAAATGCTAGATTCATCTATTTCTTATCAGTTGCAGAAGGTATCTCCAAATAAAACTTTGTTTACCATCTTTTTTAGTTAATGTAATTACTTTCATACGACAAAAAATGTACTTTTTACTACGTAAACACTGTTATTTTTGTACCTTCCGTTCAGATATTATCTGTGTAAGTCACACATCACGTTTATCTGCTTTTGCGAGTTCAGTTGTCACCTGAAGATGGTCTGACTGACCGAAAGTCAGTTCGTGACAAAATAAATATAATTTGCCAGAACATCTGGGAGCATTTATCCTCCTTTTAATGTTATTCATTAATAATAATACATACTAACTACAGACAACACACCATTCTATAATAAAATATAACGTCTATACATTTTATTATGTGATGTGGATTCACACTCTCATATTACCAGTATCTTTAAATACCGTTTCTGTAAAACCAAATCAACAAGAAAACTCATATTTACAGTCAGATCAAAGGTATACGGACGTCTACAGATATAGTTCACCAGACGTTGCACATTTCCGAAAGGCGAAACAAAAAGTAATAAATGGGAAAGAAAAGAAACCATGAATCGGATATGAGACAGGAAGTGTAATTGTTTGTTTTAAAGAAAAATCTGTTTCACAGTAATTTTCTCTGACAGACATGACATATCCGTCTTCGGAATACAGAGGACACACGAAGAGCTTAGGATTCTACCGTACATGTAGCGAAACTAAGTACACTAGCACACTATTAATGTGCTATTTCTGTAATTTTTCTGACTAAGAGGTCCTGGCATGTGGAGGCTCCGTTTATGAGTCAAAGTGGCTGTGCTGCAGTCCCATTAATAGACTGTACAGATTCTGCATCGCAATCTACTTACACTATACAAACAAAAGTATCCGGACACCTATTAGTCTCAACCCTTCGCCTTTATGACGCCTTGTGCTCAGCTGGGACACTTTAAATAAAATGTCTTTGGAGACATGGTAACCCATTCTTTCTCAACAGCCGAAACCAGAGGAGATGCTGATGTCGGACGTTGGGGGTGTGAAAATCGACGTCGTAACATCCCATAGGTGTTCCATTGGGTTCAGGTCGGGGCCCTGGAGAAACCCATGCCTGCGCTATACTGCTACGTTCAACAGATGGGTATTGCGGGCTGCTGCCTCTCCAGGAGATCACACAACTGCTCACATTTTAGGGGATATTCTACTTGAAATTCGGTGAAATTTGACATTTTCTGTTTTCTGCTCCATAATGTACTTTGGACTTTCCTGAAGATTTTGGTGTACAATACATTAAAATCAGACAATTGACATCTTCAAATAATATTTTGAATGTTGACGCGTGAATGTCAAATTTCGCTGCTACACATATACTGCCACAGTTGAGCAGTCATCTTGGGTCTTGATCTAGAAGGCTATGAATTGCTTTGTTGTGTGCCTGTTGCTGCGTCTCAGAAGTTGGCTTTATGAATAAACAAATCAGTCCTTTTTTTCTGATACTAGTTTTCGTTGAAAGTGGTGTGATTATCAGCTATTTTTTGTAGAAAGCTAACTTCTATTGCATTTTATACGTAAATAAAATGACTAAGCATAAGAGTAACTTCAAGAAACAAAATTTTACGGATAACACATATGTGAGACCTGTATTTTCTTCTGCAGTACTGGAAAACACGTGTGCTAGCAGTGAAGGAAACCACGATAATGTTTCTGAAGTGACCACGCCCCCTAGTGCATCGAAAAGGAAAGTAACGTTAGAAACGGGATACAGCGGTAAAAGTAATGATATTATGGCAATAAAACTTATTTACTGAGATTAGGCAAATCCTAAGCTACTAAAGAAATATTTACATGGGAAGACCCAGCATATGAATGAGCCCTTCAACAATGTTGTATGGTGTCATGTACCTAAAAATGTATTTGTTGGCCTTATGACTCTAAAGTTAGCAGTGTCTGATGCTGTAATAACTTTTAATGGTGGAATTATGAAAGACTTAAGGTTCTGGAGAAGTTAAGATCTGAACAGACCACAGCTAAAAGACTGTGGGAACTGGATGTGCTTCGTGTACGTGAAACAGAGTTAGCTCCTCTGGAAATGACAAAACAAGCAAGAAAGAAAAGGAGGAGGCAAGCACTGGGCTTTTGTGACTCTGAAGAAGACACAGACTAAGGGCCAGGGCAATTCTAGTGCACAAAAGATGCAGAAATGTAAGTCTGTATAAGAATTTATAATAAAAAAGTTTTAAACCTCAATCTCTCTCAACTACATTTTTTTTGCAATAAATGTCCCACTTTCTAAAAAAGCAATGATGGTAGAGACATAAAAGTTTCCCAGCATGCCAAGTGTGAGATATCCTGAGTGTTTTGTTTTTACTTTAATTTATTTACAAAATTCTGTCAAAAAACTGGGCGTTTGAAAAAAGAAACATGCCCCACAATATAATTTTACTAATAATTATAGTTGAGTGTATCTAGAATGGTACATTCAATAATTATGGAAACTTGTAAGGTAGTGTCTTAAAAATTTTCCAAGATAATGGGTCACAAAATTCGATAATTTAACATTGGCGGCATAGGACATACAATGTCCCCTTAAGACAAGTCGCCGAGCTGTCCTAGCGTAGCAGGGCTCGGGATTTTTATGTTGTGGCCTCACACAGCCTCCAAAGCGTCAGGCGGGGCCAAACTCGCCTTCTCACGCTCAACAGCGCTGCAGTTATGGGCACCATTTTTCTAAGCAGCTTCACGTGCACAGTCAGCGCGACGATAATATCCTTCCGCTGGAGGGTATTTAACCCGCCGTCCCAAGACGGATCCAGGCAGACTGCTCGTGCTTTCTACGAGAAGGCGGGTCATTCCAGCAATCGGCTGTCCTGGAGCTGGGCTACCGACAACAATGCAGCCGGGCAACATGTTCGCCGAACCGGTACGAAAATAAAATTCGCTAAGAAAATAAAATTCTCCGCCGAAGCCTGAGGAGAACTTACTCCAGATCACCTGAGGACAGCGAAGCCAGTCTCAGATATTACACTGAAACGCCAAAGAAACTGGTATGGGCATGCATATTCAAGTACAAAGATATGTAAACAGACAAAATACGGCGCTGCAGTCACTAACGCATATATAAGACAACAAGTGCCTGGCGCATTTGTTAGATCGGTTACTGCTGCCACAGTGGCAGGGTATCAAGATACAAGTGAGTTTGAGCGTGGTGTTACAGTCGGTGCAAGAGCGATAGGACAAGGCATCTCCGAGATAGCGATCAAGTGGGGATTCTCCCGTACGACCATTTCACGAGTGCACCATGGATATCAGGAATCCTGAAAAACATCAAATCTTCGACACTGCTGTAGCCGCAAAAAGATGCTGGAAGAACGGGACCACCAACGACTGAAGAGAATCGTTCAACGTGACAGAAGTGCAAACCCTTTCGCAAATTGCTACAGATTTCAGTTCTGGGCAACCAGCAAGTGTCAGCGTGTGAACCTTTCAACGAAACATCATCCATATGGGCTTTCGGAGCCAAAAGGCCCACGCGTGCATCCTGGATGACTGCAGTACACAAAGCTTTGCGCCTCGTCTGTGCCCGTCAACACCGACATTGGACTGTTGATGACTGGAAACATTTTTCCTGGTCAGACGAGTCTCTTTTCAAATTGCATCGAGCGGATGGACGCGTACGGGTATGGCGACAGCCTCTTGAATCCATGGACTCTGCTTGTTAGCAGGGGACTGTTCAACATGGAGGAGGCTCTGTAATGCTGTGGGGCATGCGCAGTTGGAGTTATATTGGACACCTGATAGTGTAGATACGACTCTGACAGCTGACACGTACGTAAGCATCCTGCCTGATCACCTGCATCCATTCATGTCCATTGCACATTCCGACGTGCGAGGGCAATTCCAGCAGGATAATGCGACACTTCCAGAATTAGTACAGAGTAGCTCCATGAACACTCTTCTGAGTTTAAACACTTCCGCTGGCCACCAGACTCCCCAGACATGAACATTATTGAGGATATCTGGGATGCCTTTCAATGTGCTGTTCAGAAGAGACCTCCATCCCCTCGTATCCTTACGGAATTATGGACAGCCCTGCAGGATTCATGGTGTCAATTCCCTCCAGCGGTACTTCAGACAAAAGAGGCCATACCAAGTCTTGTTGCGGCCCTTCTGCTTGCTCGCTGGGGCTCTACAAGATATTAGGCAAGTGTACCAGTCTCTCTGGCTCTTCAGTGTAATATTTCACGCCAAAGGCAACAGCAGGAATAACACATTCGTGTTTAACCTGCAAAAGTGCCGAGGAAGGAATGCTCGACAGATAAGCATCAGCATCAATGCCATGGGCAGTCCACATACCGAGATTCATGCCTGCCACATTTGCTGCCGATCGGAGTCGTCCCTGCCCTCGCCGTGAGCAACAGTCATCGACGCAACGTTGGAGTCCCATCGGCCGCTCTCAGGAGCCATGCCGTCCCACCGGCGGCGCTCGTCATTGAGCTAAGTCTTCACCAGTCGACGTCTCATTTCCTGGAGTCAACATCATCACACCGGCAGCTACCGCTGATCGAGCCACATTCTCGTCAGCTACCGACGCCCGACCTCCTGCTAATATGTTCAAACCCTACGCACACCCTCGCTTTCCTGGATCCTGTCGCTGCTCACCCTCGTCCCCTTCTTCTCCACCGCCTACAACGGCTTACGGTCTTCACCCTTGTGGGCACAAATGAGGCAACGTCAAGGATTGACTTTTCTGTTTATAATGAAGTGGTGTGGACAGTCGTCCCCGAAACTGTATTTTGAGTTCTGTTTCTTCGTTCAATAATTAACAATCGTCATTGCGATTTTTGCATTTAAATTGCCGTCCATCGCATTCCTCGGCCATGGATAATTAGTCAATTTCGAGAATGGTATTGTCCCCAAACCACTGCGGCATAGATGCTGGCGGGTCCGCCTCTCGTCAGTTCCACATTGCACAGGGGTGTCCGGGTACTTTCGATGATATAGTGAATATGCCGTCCTCTACCGTGCTACAACAAAATGTTTGTAGCGTCCCCATGTTTCGTATTATGGACTGATGACACAAACAAAAAGAAACTAATGTCGAGAATGAGGATGGAATCTAAGCAGTAAAATCTGAATTTCACAAAAACGTGCTGAAACGGGTGGTGCAAGACAGTAAGTCTATGAAAGAACTTTAAAAAAATTATTCCAAACGAAATGGTACAAGGAGCAGTCAAATGAAAACCGAATACTCGCCATAATACACATTTTGCGCGACAGGTGGCCCGATTATTCTTACTTTTGAATACTGTCACTGCTGTGATACAGAAAGACGTAATGCATGTAGTTGTTGAGGTCGACCTTGGTTGTTGGTCACCTGATCTAGTGCGTTCGTTCAGCTGTTGGCATGCAGCAGAGAGGTGTGGTTCGTTTTCGGTTGGCTGACGGTGCTGGAGTACGCGAAGTTCATCGTCACATGTTCGCTGTGTACGGTGAGCGCAGCACGCCCCTGACGTGTGTGCACGAGTGGCAGAGGAAATTCCATGAAGGGTACACATCACTGCAAAAGGATATGTGTCTAGGACAGGGACATCGAACCATTACCCCTGATGCGGAGAGGGGTCTGACGGCCCTGACCGTGGAGAACGACGAATCATGGGAGATGTAATTCGTGTTCAAGTCGGCATTAGTCATGACCCTGTGCATTCCATTATCAAAGATTACGGCAAAATTTGTGGGCAGTGGGTGTCGCATCACCTGACTGAGGGCAAAAGACGGACAGGATGGCCTCAAATCTGAGTCATCTGCTGTGACACGACGAGGAAGGATACCCCCGGTCAAAGAAACCCAAAGCTGTTCGCAGAAGTTAAAAAAAAGGTTCAAATGGCTCTGAGCACTATGGGACTTCACATCTGAGGTCATCAGTCCCCTAGAACTTAGAACTACTTTGCGACCGTAGCAGTCGCGCTGTTCCGGACTGATGTGCCTAGAACCGCTTGGCCACCAGCGGCTGGCCGCAGAAGTTCCAGTAAGGTCATGATGACCTGTTTCGACAGCTCGTCGAGTTCCTCGAAGGGTGACCACAATCAGTGCGCGACGCTACGAAGACACTTCGCAGCAACTGCGACATGCCATAAAGTGATAACGTTTAGGAATGCTGTTGGGCACAGACATTCTGTTGCACGATTTTTCCAGCCCATACGCTGCGAATTCCACGAATGTTACGCTTCGGCGATTTGGTTGGGAAGTACTGCAATCCTGCGTACAGCCTGGATCTCTCATTGTGTGATTTTCACGTCTTTAGAGACCTGATGAAAGACATGCGTGTACGTCGGTTTCAGTCAGACAAGAAAGTGCAAACAGTTGGTGCAGTTGTAGTGGCCGACCACATTTTACGAAACAGGAATTGATCATCTCATCTCCCTGTGGGTTAAATTTCTTAACTTGTATGGTGATTACTTCTGAAAAAAAAAACTTTATAGTCTGGAGTGTTACAGTGACAATAAACCATGTTGAGGAATAAAACCACTTTAGAGGTCAAATTCTTTTGTTCTTAGGCACTACCAGTTTCGCAGCAATTACAGCTGCATGTCCAAGTGCAAACTGAAGTCGAGTCATGATATACGTAATATATTGCAGGAAGGCCCAACAACAAATTGTCTCTAAAAGGTGTATGTCCTACAAGTAATAAAATAAGATGGCGAACGCTTCCGTAAAAGCTTTTTTCGCGGATAATCTATTGCACAGGACTGAATGTGAACACTGGATGTTCTCATAATATGTTATGTATATCGTAATCTGACTCGAATTAGCACCTGAAGATACGGCTATAAGTGCTGTGAAACTTGTAGTGTCTTAGAATAAAAGGATTTTACTGCTGAAATAATTTTATTTCTCCGCGTGATTAACCTTTCTGTGATGGCGTTGTGGTAGGTGACAGGTTTTGATTTGCTTCCCCTCATATGATGACCACGGTACATCTGTTATGTGACTTGAAATGGAGGTACCGGTGGCGAAAATGCGTCGCCGCTAACTTGTGCAGCGGTAGGTCGAGACTGGCCGCTGCTGCTGCTGCACCCAGGCCCCTGGCAGACCGCAGCCAGGTGAGCTCTGTAGAGAGGGGGAGGGAGGGGGGGGGGAGGGTGCAGACAAGTGGAGTGCTCTCTGTCGGCAGATGAGCCGCACTGAGCCGCGCGCTGCCCGGCACAAGCTCTGATAATTACGGCGCCCTGCGGCCTCATTAAAACTTGGCGCCAGCCTGCACCGCCAGTAGAAAGAGAAGACAACGCCAGATGCAGGCCGTGCTGATGCGTCGATAACCAGCAAATCGCCCTCGCGTATTTGTATATTATTAAATCAACGAATCCGTATGACAATTCCAGACTTTACAGAAGCTCTCTTCCTCAGTTTACATTTTCTGTTTCTATCTTTCTGCAGACTTGAGTGCACTGAAGAACTGGAAATAATTACTGGTGGTCTAGCCACAAGATCTTTTACGGTCTCAATTGCATATAGTTTTGTTTGTATGACGTCTATTGCTTTATTTGTGTAAAAAAATGTTGCTAAGTTTACATCTGTTGCTCTCTTGGTCCCTCTCTTAACCCCCTCCTCTCCCCCCCCCCCCTCCTTCTGTCTCTATGTGTTCGTGTGTTCGCGTGTGTGTGTGTGTGTGTGTGTGTTTGTTTCTATGTGTCTATTTTGGCTGTGGGTGTGAGATGAAAAACTATGAACACTTGCACACACACAAATATCAGGCCAATAAACAGATCTGACAGCAGACGCCGTCGTGGTAAACATGTGAGCTACTGGCAGAAATTCAAGAAATCCCACATTTCACTGATGACATACTAGAAACCATCGCACTTGAAAGTGTAAAACGCAAACTGTGGTCACTGGAGAGAAAACGGAATGTAATGCCATGTACCCACTCACTGTGCATAAAAATGAATTGTTTTAAGTGTGTAATTAACATCTGCAAGACAGAAATATTGTAATTTTTCGGAACCAGCAGTGGCAGCTCTTCTTTAAAAAAAAATTTAAAAAACGCCAGATGTATCTGAAGTATGTTTCGTGAAAGCAAAAAGGTGTTTTATTTTTATAAAGCAATGTACATTTTATACTATTCTTTACTATAACGATCACAAACAATTAACTGGACCAGGTTCACATTATGGGAAAGAAAAATACATCAGCATTTTGCCAGTAGGATGGCTTAACGCTATTGGTATGTACATCTACATCTACATTTCATGTAAATGACTTGACTCCATTACACGAAAACTTTTCACCAAGTTCGAACAAAAAGTGGTACAAAGCTTACATTTGAGGCAAAGAGGGTTAAACGATTTTCATCTCTGTCAAAGACACTGTTTCGGTTAATGAATACATAATTTAGCAAAATTCCGTGACATTAAATTTTCAGCTTCAAATTATCATGAAATTGCAGCTGCAGAATATCATAATTACAACTATAATTACTTTAACATGAAATAATGAATTTTAGAGAACATAGTTTCATATGAACTTTCCTACTTATAAATGAAATTACCAGTATCTAAGGTTTCGGAAAGTGTAACAGGTTTAATTGCACCACATTTTTGCTCCAGTCTGTTCAATGTTCGAAATCGTCACTCTACCTTGAAATCCTGTCCTTAAGCTGCTGGGAAATCTGCTTCTCAAGTTTGCCCCTATTGTCGGCGGCAGCTATCCTGTCATTTAGTGTGTGAAGAGGTTACTTTGACGATCACTAGAAAGCTTAATTGGTCACACACACGCACAGTCAGGAGCAGGTTAGCGTGCATTATCGTCTTGAAAGACGATACAGTCGCCAAAATGTTGACTCTGGGCTCGACCATTACGTTTGAGGATCTTGTCCTGATACTGCCCAACCCTCAAATTACCCTCGATAGCTATGAGAAGCATCTGACCCTCTGCACAGTACCAACTCAAAACACAACTGAACCACTTCCCTGCTAAACATTTGGGATACCTGATGTGTTCATTCCTATCTCTCTGCATCCACACTCTTCTACCACGTTCATCAGGCACCAAAGAAACATCGCACTTGTCAATGAAGAGAACCAGACTCCACTCGTCCAGTTTTCATTTCAGATGTTCTTCTCACCACCCTTTTCGCACACTGCGATCCTCAAGGGTTTACACTTTTTCTCGTAATGAACATTACAGGTTAATCAGTTTATATAGGTGCATAGTGTACAGTTTGGATCGAAACAGCCTTGTCAGTGGCGCCTCTCCTCTATCCATCAATATAAATAAATAAAAATAAAAAAGGGGCAGCATGCAGTTCTGTTGGTTTCTTTTCGCAAGTCTACGAGGCATCTTCTTCATTGTTCTTTTACGACAGCGTCTGAATGTTCGAATGTCGCCGCTGTGCTCTATGGCTTTTCAGACGGCTACTTCCCATGCTGTCAAACCATCCTGCCACTTTTCTTTTTGGGTCATCAGTCCTCTAACTGGTTTCATGCAGCCCACCACAAATTCTTCTCATGTGCTAACCTCTTCGTCTCAGAGTAGCACTTGTAACCTACGTCCTCTATTATTTGGTGGATGTATACCAATCTTCTTGCCATAAAGTGACAATTACGCATGATAGTAGTTTGAAATGACCTTTCAAGATATGCTGACAAACTGAACGCTATTCCCAAGCGATATCGCCCTGTTCAAGATTGGTGATGTACAATTGATACAGATTTACTTTTACTACTACTGATTGTGCAAGGGCTGTCCTGTGGCCAAATGAATACCATACTGAGATGACATTTCCTTGTGAAATGGTACTGTCTGTTCTGCGTCACATGATCTGTCATGTTGCATCTCTATGCAAATTATAAATGTTTGGGTAACATTGAATCTCACTCGTTTACTGTTATGTGGAGCCTCTGGAGGAAGGATGAGCTTGATAACGCATTTATTTATCAGTGGCTAATTCCTCTTAATCCACTTTCCACCGTCTAATTCTTTTGTATAAGTAGATGAGTGAATCAAAGTTTATCCGTCGACAGGCTCTGGCGGGTCTATAGGTACCGACCCAACCCAAATCATTCTCTGGCAACAGCATCACTCAACACGCTGTGAAGGGGCATGTGATCGACACACTGCTCTCCCAAATGCTGTCAGTTTCTGTGACTTGTAACCGCTCTTACTTGGTGAAGTGTCTCCTCAGTTGGCATCATGTGGTTGAGTGCACCCCATTCCAGGCTATCCACCAAGGAAAATCCCGGGCAGACTGGGAATGGAACTCGGGTCCTCCGCATGGCAGTCAACTGCACCGAGCTATACCAACCTTGCAGCACTGTCGGGCAGGGGTAGCACTTGGATGGATGACCGCCCGGTCTGTCGAGTGCTGTTGGAAAGAGGGGTGCACTCAGCCCTTGTGAAGCCAATTGAGGACTACTTAATTGGGAAGTAGGGGCTGCAGTCACGAAAACTGACAACGGTTGGGAGAGTGCTGACCACATGCCTCTCCATCTCCACATCCAGTGACGCCTGTAGGCTGAGGAACACACGGCGGCTGGTCGGTACCGTTGGGCCTTCATGGCCTGTCCGGACGGAGTTTAGTTCTTTTAGTAGTTTGGTAGTCATACAGCTAATAGAGAATACAGTGTGTCTCAGAGATATTCATTGTTTCGAACAACACTGCGCTGCAGCTGGCAAGACCAGTATTAGCTATCCCCTTCCCTCAGCGAAAAGGCCATCCCCCCCTCCCCCTCCCCAACATCTGTGGATCCTCCGGCACTTTCATGGTGGCGTTTTTGTTGAGCTTATTGTTATAGTTTTGAGGCACAAGAAATGAAATTCCTGACAAGAGTTCAAGGTCGCACAATAAAAGACAAGGAATCAAGATCTTAGAGAAGAACTAAACATTTTTAGTCCAAACTATAAAATTCTGAAGTAAATGGAACAAACAACTGGAAGAAATGGAGAGTGACAGACTCCTCTTATAAGCTTGAAATAACCGTCAATGAAGAAAGAATAAAGGAAGAGGAAGACAACGATTAACACCGCACCAGAGAATTTCGCCAATTCATGAAGAGGAGGAGGAGGAGAAGAAGAAGAAGAAGAAGAGGAAGAAGAGGAAGAAGTTTAGAGTTACGCTTCGGCTCGTGATTTCATCATGTAGTACTTGCAGTTGGTTTCCACCTTAGTGCTACAGTTCAGAAGATATTTTCGTTCTTATATTATCCGCTTTATTTAACTGCCTTTAGGAGGAAAAACTTTGACATAAACTTAAAAATCAATGAACTTAGAGTATCACGCTATAGCTTATTTCTAAATCCAGACACATATTTCTTGGCGAAACTTGTAAAATGCTTTCTATTAAAATTTGTGTGATATTAATTTGTACGCTCGTGTCGTAGACTCGATCCTTTGTTTGGAGAGCTCACCGCACGGTAAACTAGTCGATCGAAGCTCATCCTGAAGCGTTTAAACGAATGCATCATCGCCTTAAGCGATTACATTTAGTCATTTCGCAGCATAATTTCTGGGATCATTTTACCCGAGCTACGGAACTTCCGTTTGATGCCGCACATAGTAGCCGCAGGCAGAATCTGCCACCTGCGTTTCGGTTAACAACAAACAAGCTGTGTCGTGCTTCACATTGTCGTAGATAATACTAAGACCCGAATGAGTACCGACGTGTGTCAGCTATTCTCCTCGTTATCAAATTTAATTTGTTTCTTCATCATTTTGGTGTTTTTCCAGTGACGTACTTGTCGTCGCCCTTTTCCACGTTAGTCAATTGGATTTTAGTAACTGAACGGCAGTAGGCCTTTATATGACAGTTTTCGTGATTTTCGCGCAATGATTTCCATTATTATTGTTTCATAGCATTGTCCGTGTGCATCTTGCATATAAAACCTGCTACAGCTATGGTAATAGCCCCATGTTAATAAATGTGAATTATTATTTATTTTTAGTAGTTCATAACATTTTTCTTGCAATCGATGTTCCGTTGGCTGAAGTTCTTTTACTGGCATTTTATTGTAAAGATCGATGGCCTTCGTCTGCTTTTGAAGATAAATACTGTCCATTATCGTGATTATTCGCCACTATCTTTTTTTAATGGACTGCATAAATCCAAACATTATCCCTTCCCTCTAACTACCACATCGAAAGAAATACTAGAAAGGCAGATGAAATTAATTAATGAGATGCATGTAAAATTCCTCCATATACCATTTCATATTCTTGAGCTTGTGTGATAACAAGTGTCCGTTGCGCATGAAACCGATAGTAATGATTCAGTGGTCAAATCAAATTCAGTTGTTGTGGTCGTCTTCAGTCCAGAGACTGGTTTAATGCAGCTCTCCACGCTACTCTCTATCCTGCGCAATCTTCTTCGTCTCCAAGTACCTACTGCAACATACATCCTGCTGAATCTGCTTAGTGTATTCATCTCTTAGTCTCCCTCTACGATTTTTACCCTCTTTTGTATCCCGCCTGGAAAGCGGAGCGTGTGTCTGCTCCTGTAAACTAAAGGGTAGGCCGAATGTAGGAAGTGAGTAAGAGCAGGAAAAAGTGAAAATCTCTCGGTACTGCTCTTAGAAATAGTTTTTTTCTATATCACCATATTAACTGAATACATACGTTTGTACTGACGTGCGAAGCCTTAGACCCGTCGTAAGTAGTACATAGTTCAATAGCAAGCTGAGGTTGAAGCGATGTTTCCAGTCCGTCTGGTCTTAGATGAAATGGGCAGAATCTGGAGCGGAGCTCGTAGAGCTCTCCCGCTCCGGCTAGAGTGCGCTGTCGTCGGTGTCTGTCGTGGTGCCAACCTAGCAGAGCGCACCTACGTTGTGACATCGTAGCTCTTGTTACCACACCCTCCAAGCTGCCCTCCAATACTAAACTGGTGATCTTTTGATGCCTCAGAACATGACCTACCAACCAATCCCTTGTTCTAGTAAAGTTCCGCCGCACATTCCTCTTCTCTCGAATTCTATTCAGTACCTGCTCATAAGTTTTGTGATCTAACCATCTAATCTTCAACGGTCTACTGTAGCACCACATTTCAAAAGCTTCTATTCTCTTCTTTCCTAAACTACTTATTGTTCATGTTTCACTTCCGTATACGGTTCCAGTACATACAAATACTTTCAGAAAAGACTTCCTGTCACGTAAATGTGAACTAGATGCTAACAAATTTCTCTTCTTCAGAAACACTTTCCTTGCATTGCCAGTCTACATTTTATATCCTCTCTACTTCGACCATCAACAGTTATTTTCCTCCCCAAATAACAAAATTTGAAACGTCCCTTCAAAAATTGTACATGACTGTGCTTAAACTGACACACAATATTTTTAGCGCAACGCAATCTGACTTTCAATAATCCCTACAAAAGAATGGCCGTGACTAACATTAACCTATACCTTTCACAAATCACTTACCTCACCAAAAATCTTCGTTACTCGAACTACTGCAATACAGCGAGCGCCACTACTGCCAGCTAAATAAAAGATTCAAACTACGGAAGGCACTAACTACTGGTAGACATAGTTAGCAAATGAAAGATTTTGATAGAGAACAAACAATGTATTTACCTTAATAGTCATAATATACATAGCAGTTCATGACATCAATTCTTACAAATTTCAAAAATCCGCCATCTCTCTCCCCACATCCACCACTGCTGGCGGCTCACCTCCAACTGCGCAACGCTACGCGCTGTTAGCATCCAGCTGCCGCTGCCCAACACTACAATGGCAGACAACAATGCAAACCAGTCACAGACTGCACAAGGCACAGCCAGTGATTTTTATACAGAGCGCTACGTGGCGGCGGCGTTACCAATAAAAAAAGCTAAACAGCCTACTTACAAATTCATCTACTGCTTTAAGTCTCTCATTTGCTAAACTAATTCCCTCAGCATCAACTGATTTAAATCGACTACATTCCATTATCCTCCTTCTCCTTTTGTTCATGTTCATTTTATTCCTCCATTCAAAACACTGTCCATTCCGTTGGACTGCTCTTCCATCTCCATTGCTGTTTCTGACAAAATTACAGTGTCATCGGCAAAACATCAAAGTTTTTATTTTTTCTCCATGGATTTTAACTCATACTACAAACATTTCTTTTGTTTCCTTTACTGCTTGCTCAATATACAAACTGAATAACATCGGGGATAGGCTAAAACCCAGTCTCACTCTCTTCTCAAACACTGCTTCCCTTTCGTGCCCCTCAACTCTTCTAGCTGCCATAAGGTTTCTGTGCAAATTCTAAATAGCCTTTCGCTCCCTGTATTTGATACCTGTCACCTTCAGAATTTGAGAGTATTCCAGTCAACGTTGTCAAAAGCTTTCTCTAAATCTACAAATGCTAGAAACGTAGGTTTGCCTTTTCTTAATCTATTTTCTAAGATCAGTCGTAGGGTTAGTATTTCCTCACGTATTCCAACATTTCTACTGAATCCAAACTAATCTTCCCCGAGGTCGGCTCCCCCAGTTTTCCCATTCGTCTGTAAAGAACTCGTATAAGTATTTTGCAGCCGTAACTTGTTAAACTGACAGTTCGGTCATTTTCGCACCTGTCTACACCTGTTTTCTTTGGGATTGTAATTATTATATTGTTCTTGAAGTCTGAGAGTATTTCACCTGTCTCATACTTCATGCTTATCAGATAGTAAAGTTTGGTCAGGGTTGGCTCTCCCAAGGGTATCAGTGTATCTAATGAATGTTGTCTACTCCCGGGGCCTTATTTCGACTTAGGCCTTTCAGTGATCTGCCAAACTCTTCATGAAATATCATATCTCCCGTTTCGTCTTCATCTACGACCTCTTCTATTTCAATAATACTGACCTTCTATAGAGCCACTATATACTCCTTCCACCTTTCTGCTTTCCCTTCTTTGCTTAGAATGGGTTTTCCATCTGAGCTCTTGATATTCATAAAAGTGGTTCTCTTTTCTCCAAAGGTCTCTTTAACTTTCCTGTAGGCAGTATACATCTTATCCCTAATGATACATCCTTACATTTGTCTTCTAGCCATCCCTACTTAACCATTTTACGCTTCCTGTCGATTTCATTTTTGAGACATCTGTATTCCTTTTTGCCTGTTTCATTTACAGCATTTTTATATTTTCTCCTTTTATTAATTAAATTCAATATCTCTTCTGTTACCCAAGGATTTCTACTAGCCCTCTTCTTTTTACCTACTTGATCCTCTGTTGCCATCGCTATTTCATCTCTCAGAGCTACTCAGTCTTCTTCTACTGTATTTCTTTCCTCTATACTTGTCAATTTTTCCCTCTCTCTCTCTCTCTCTCTCTCTCTCTCTCTCTCTCTCTCTCTCTCTCTCTCTCTCTGAAACTGTCTACAACTTCGGGTTCTTTCAGTTTATCCAGGTTGTCGAAGTCCACATCTGCCCCTGGAAATGTCTTACAATTTAAAATCTGGTTCCTAATGCTCTGTCTTACCGTTACATAATTTATATGAAACTTTTAAGTGTCTCCAGGTATCTTCCACGTATAGAACCTTCTTTCATGATTTTTAAACCCAGTGTTAGCTATGATTAAGTTATGCAAAATTTCTTCCAGGCGGCTTCCTCTTTCGTTCCTTATCCCCATTCCATATTCACCTACTAGTTTCCTTTTCTTCCCTTTCCTACTATCTAATTCCAGTCCCCCATGACTATTAAATTTTCGTCTTCCTTCACTGTCTGAATAACTTTTTTATCTCATCACACATTTCTTCAATCCCCTCATCTTCGGAGCTAGTTGGCACATAAACTTGTACTATTGTGGTAGGCGTGAGCTTCATATCTATCTTGGCCACAATAATGCGGTCACTATGCTGTTCGTGGTAGCTTATCCGCGCTCCTATTTTTTATTCGTTATTAAACCTACTACTACATTACCCCTACTTGATGTTGCATTTATAACCCTGTATTCAACTGACCAGAAGTCTTGTTCCTCCTTCCACCGAACTTCACTACTTCCCTCTATATCTAACTTTAACCTATCCAATTCCGTTTTTAAATTTTCTAATATACCTGCTCCATTAAGGGATCTGACATTTCACACTCCGATCCGTAGAACGCCAGTTTTGTTTCTCCTGATAATGACGTAGTCCTGAGTAGTCTCCGCCCAGAGATGCAAACGGGGGACTATTTTACCTACGCAATAATTTACCCAAGAGGACGCCATCGTCATTTACCCACACACTAAAGCTGGATGCCCTCGGGAAAAATTACGGCTGCAGTTTCCCACAGCAAGGCCGTTTTGGTTAAAGTTACAGGGCCAGATCAGTCAATCATCCAAACTGTTGCCCCTGCAACTACTAAAATGGCTGCTATGGATGTTTAGGAGTGTGGAAATCTCGCGTACAGACGTATGACACAAGTGCACCAAATCACCTGATCACGTCCGAAGTCCGTGAGTTCTTTGGAGCGCCACATTCTGCTTTCTCACGATTTCTAATGACTACTGAGGTCGCTGATGTGGAGTACCTGGCAGTAGCAAAATGCACCTAATATGAAAGACGTATGTTTTGGGCATGCCCGGATAATTTTAATCACATAGTGTATCTTTATTATAAGTACATATCTACAAATATAAAATGTTTTAACAATTACACTTATATTATAAAATTAGGTCTAAACGTAGTAGCTAGACTTATAGAAAATTTACATATCTATTGTCCGCCAATGTGCTACTGTGCCTGCCATGAAGAGGCGGTTACGCATAGCTACATACATTTTATCATTTCGTGGTTTATCCTGTGAGGAAAAGAAAATTCTCTTAAGAATGTAATGAAAACTGTGGGGATTGGAACATTAAGTTCTGTGAACTCCGAATGTGCAACTTGGCGTTTTTCGCAATAACATATCATTACCAGAGGTGAAACAAGCAAGAAATGGCAAAAAAAATCACTGGCTTCACTGACGACGTGAAATCCCACTGCTGAGTTGTAAGATTTTTTTCTGCCGCTTACTGGTTTTCTCCTCTCTGACGATGATTAGTTACTGTTGAGAACGCTAAGTTATACTGTATTTCGGTATCCACGTTAGTCTGTAATTTCCCTTGGGTAACTCATTTAGAAGGTGGGAAGGAGGCTATGGCGTATCAGCTCTAATGAAACCACGCCTAGTACCTAGTAAAGCCCTGTGGAATTGATACCAACATTTCCTTGACGCAGTTTGATATGTAATATAAGGACATAGTAAAACTTTGTGTCAACGTTGATTAATAGTTTCATCTGACATTATCAGAGAACGAGAGAAAGATAGAATATAGATTTCTTACAATTAAAAGAAATTCTAATGGTCTAGATCATGTATATTTTATTCAAGTGAAACTAGTCGTCACATTTTAATGTTTTATAATGTACTTGAAAAATTCTTTTTTATTTTTTAATGTTAAGAAATATCGATGACTGTGGCCAAAAGACTGGAAGAGAACTAAGCGAAATGGTTTCCACGGAAACTGTAGTATCAATAAACGCAACATTCTCTGATGTGGTTACTACAACATGTCTAAGTGGCTTGTATATGAAGTAGCATATGAGAGCTAATAATTTTCGCTGTTCGAAATTCTTAGGAAGATAGGTCCAAGCCTTAGGGAAAAATAGGTAGTATTCAGCATGTACAAGAAAGAATAGCGAAACATGAAGAATGGTAGACCAAGAGCGAAGTGCTTGGATTAGAAAAAAAAATTGTCAAGGATGTAGTATTTCACTCTATTGTTCAATCTATACATCGAAGAAGCAACGACGGAAACAAAAAGAAAAGGTTCAAAGTACATCAGTGATGAGATCCGCTTATGACATTGCCGTCATCTGTGAAAGTGAGGAAGAACTGCAGAAGCTGTGAATGTAACAAACACTGTGGATTGAGAGTAAAGCAAAGAAAGAAGAATGTAATGAAGAATAGCAGAAAAGAATGAAAAGACCCTGTCAAAACTGAAGGCCACTAAGCAGGCTGAATGAAGGAAGTCTGCTACCTCGGAAACAAAATGAAGTATAACGGACGACGTAAGGAGAGCATAAAGTTCAGACTAGCCCAGGCTAAAAGAAGTCTGATAGTATCAAATATCGCCCTTAATTTGAGGAAGAATTGTATGGAAGTGAATCATAGAATAAGAGAAAATCTGAAAAGAACGGAATTGTGCGTTCGATATGTGACGCCATAGAAGGACGTTGAAATTTCTGTGGACTACTAAGAAATGTGGAGACCGTTCGCAGAGCCGGAGAGGAGAGAAGTATGAGTACTTGTGGGAACTCAGAGGATAGGGAAAGAGGGAGATAGAAATACGAGACGTGTTTTTTAAATAAATACCGTTTTGGGCTCTGAGCACTATGGAACTTAACATCTTAGGTCATCAGTCTCCTAGAACTTAGAACTACTTAAACCTAACTAACCTAAGGACATCACACACATCCATGCCCGAGGCAGGATTCGAACCTGCGACCGTAGCAAAATACCGTTTTGAAATAAAAATAAAACTAGTAAACGTTTCTTAGCAATTTTATTTATACGTGAAAGCATGTTATTTAATCTATGTTTCTACAGAATTCCCACCAACATTAAGACACTTACTATATTGTACATCCAGATTTTGAATACTTTCCTCGTTGAAATCTGCAGCCTATTTGAGTAACTTTCGATTTTTGAAAGGTTCTGTAAGAATTGCATAAAGCACAATTCTTGGCAACTGAAAAAACTCATCACGTCCCGTAAAAATCTCAAAGCGTCTGTTCTCTCTCACTTTTTCATCAAATTTCTGTACCAAATCATCAGTTATGACTGAAGGTCACCCACTTCTTTCCAGACCGTGCGCATTCGTACGGCCTTCTTTAAAAGTTCTCACCCATTTGGGCAACAAGGCGTATTTCACAATACGAGGGGTTTTCAGTCGGAGGGGGCATTCCAAATACAAACAAAACAAGCTGGATGATGCTGTGATGGCGTCTGTGGCTTACCAACAGAGTGCGGTACACGGCAGGCATACGCCAAATGTCGACCGCGGCGTTGCAGAGGCGGAATTCAGAAACGGCACTTCCTTTAAAAACACGCCTCGTATACCCATAAATAATTTACGGCGTACGATGCAAGTGCTACTCAGAAATGAAAAAGTTGTCATGGGGCAAATTATGGCAGGCCGTACAACCCGTAAGAAGACCGATGGCCTAAAAAAATATATTTCAGTTCCATAGCCAGAAGATATACCTGCCGTGAATGCTTTCCGCTTTGACGCCTAACATTCCCATAGTGGTATCCCGAGTTCCCAGTGCATGACGACTGTAAGTTTTCACTCGCGAGAAGCGTGGATTTGCTGTGGCGTTATCGCGTCGATTTCTGTTGCCGCTGAATGGAACACCATTCGTAAACGTGCCGCACGGGGTCGTTAGGAGGTAGCTAAAAGCGTCATTTCTTTTTTAAAAAGGCAGAATAAAGAGAGGGGACGAATGGAGCACCTCTTAAAAAAACTTTCTCCGATTCACTGCGTGTTTATATTTGCTTCAGACCCAGGTTGCGAATTACTAATGGCTACCGCTGAACCACGATAGCAATTGACACTGACTGAATAAGAGGCTCAGGAGTTTACGAAGTTAATGCTGTATATTCCCATTGATGGAGAAAGCGTGTTTGAGTGTGTTACATACTGTAACTGAAGAGCTGTATTTGTATCTGTTCTCGATTACTACAAATTACGAGGCAGAATATGCTTTGTATTGTATTATGTGTCAGGACCATTTTCCGCTCTGTACTCCATGTACTGTAGACTATGTACTGTAGACCATGGGGAGAACCGTAGTTTCAAGCTTTTGCGCAAGCTTTTATGAGTCCAGTTTTATCTTCACTGGCAGGGTGCAAGTCATGTCTAGAGACTGCGTATGATTAGTTGACCCTGAGCTGAATACCAGTTCGTTTAGTTTTCTAAGTAGCTCTTTTGAGATATTTACTAATTGCAGGATGTAGTGAACAGCACGCTTAGCCTCAGTTGCATTTCATTGCTCACTTGTTCAACACACGACGTTGCCCGTTTACGTACTCACATGAAATTTTTCAGAGCGGAAACGATTTTGAAGCGTTTAGTTCCTTTTAGAAAAGACTACAGAATTTAATTTAGTGTACTCGGTTAAATTGGCTCATAAACGTCAAAGGCAGTGCCGCCGAAGTGTATAGCGACCAAGAAAACTATGCTTACGAGATGTGTATTATATATTCTGTATGTTTTTACGCGGCACCCGATTTTTCAAGAGAGAAAATGGCATTGGACCTATCGCTAACAGCCGTAGAGTCTACAAACAAAAGAGTAGACACTAACGTTAAGTGTACCGCAAGAGCGTAAGCGAGATGAACTTTCAAAACTTGTATTATACTTGGCTGCAAGGTAGAAGTCGAACATCAGGGACAAAATTTCCGATAATATTTTCTGAGTATTTTGGTATAAGGGATCCACGTCCTCTGGTATCTTATTACACTGTTGTAAGACAGTTACGACTGATTTGTTGCCCCAGTTACCTTTGTTCCTGTGAAAAAAGCTTCACGCCAGCGGAAATTTGTCATATGTAATCACCAAAACTTACACCACAAAATACAGGGTAATAGTTAGTTCATTGTTCTACTGTTCAAACTAACGATAAACGTTATGACTTAGAACGTGTCAACAGAACAAACATATAACACTTTAACCGGGTGTCTCTTCTAAGACTCTGGTCTCTCGGCAGATATTTGTCATTTAGTTTTGTCTGTTTGTAGCTGTAGTCATTCTAAACAAATACCCCTCATTATATATTTCATGCGGCACCTCTTGTTGACGGGAAACGTCAGTCTTGTTTCCCGTTACAAACAACATGATATTAAAACCGGACTTTCACGTGTCCATACGATAGAGCCATCCCCCATCGAGTGCAATATTCATTTTATAAGTAAATATGAACGGGAATAGCAAAACGCGAAACTTGACCATTCTTACAGTACCGCCCTAACACGCGCTGACTCCTACCGCTAAGCAGTTGCATTGCTCAGTCGTTGCTGTAACAATAGTTACGCTTCGTGCTTTTTCTTCCTGTTCATACATACTTAGAAAACGAATATAGCACTCGATTAACGGGAGACCGCTCTATTCTGTTTAAAAAAAAAAAAAAAAAAAAAAAAAAAAAAAAAAAAAATTTTCTTTTGTAACGGGGAAAAAACTGACGTATCCCGTCAACAAGGGGGAAAGACGTAATGATCAGTATTTCTTTGAAATGAATCCAGCTACATATCGCAATAACTAAATTGCAAATATCTGCCGAAAGACCAGAGGAAATGCGCCTGAAGACTCTCTCGATAGAAACCATGCATATAATTTAAAGAAATGTATATACTGGATGTCTACACTTTCTAAAAATGATTAATTGTCTCTAGCCAAGAATCCCTCTTTGGTTCAGAATTAATTGTTAAGGAGAAATATCTTTATTCTACATTTGAAAACACTTATGCTGTCTGTCAGACATTTTAGTTCCAAGTAATAGATTGTCAAAGAGTTCCTTAGCTGGATATGTCATCCCTTTCTGTGCCAAAGGCAGATTCATTAAAGGGTAATGGAGATTAGTTTATCTTCCAGTATTGTACTTGCGAATACCTCTGTTACACTCAACTTTCCGGGACTGTTGGTAACTAAATTCATAAGTGAATAAATGCATTGTGCAGCTGTGGTTAATATTTCCAGCTGCTTAAAGAGATACCTGCAAGACGTACGTTTGTGAACATACGTAATTATTTTCTTACTTCAAAATATTATTTCGTAAGGCATCATCGACTGAAAATGTGCAAAATTTATTAACTTACTGACTTTTATATCCCCAAAGTTGGCAATAATCCTTCATGGTAAAAGTAGGCGAACCTAATCTCTTTATCACCTCTACTACATCTTTTTCCTATTTAAGTTTCCATCACTATTACACGTAAGAACTTATTTAGCGCATGGCGAAGCAATGTGCATCTAGCAAATCAAGCCGGAATATTTGCGACACCAGTTCGATGTCGTTATTTATTGTATCTTGTTGGTACACTAAATTAATAGGAGGTGGGACGTTTTTGACAGTACAAAACAGAATTAACTGCCCCTTTTCAAAGATTGAACCTAGCCCATTTGTACAGAACCATTAAGCAAGTATCACAAATAATTATAACAATATAAATCTCAGAAACCCAAAACTAGTTTGATGTGGCTGCCGTCGCTGTGGGAATACCTTAGCATAACGTCATTGGGTGGCTCTTTTATTATACGCAGTTAATTCGTATACGAGAGGCATACGGATCATATATTCACTGGTCAACCCATCCATACTGATGGTGCGTGGTTGTTAATGCACGAGGGTAAGTCAATTGTTATCCGCAATTTAGTTATATTTTTGTTTATTTTGGTAGTACTGTCGTTTTACGTTGATGACGCATGCTTCGTTTATTTGTTGTCATATCTTTTCAATTTTCAAGCCACTAGGTTAGTTTCGTTATCTCTGCCGTGTTGTTAAGCGTGGCTTCTCCGCTGTGTATTTGCACCTAAGAAGAGCAACGTTCCGTGATTCGTTTTTTGTGGTCGGAATGTATACCAGGGGCTGAAATTCATCGAAGACTTTCGTTACAGTACTGGAACCGTGTTTTGCCACCACGGAGTGTATACGAATGGATTGAAAAATTACGAAATGGTCGCACAAGTGTTACGCACGTTGAAGGAACCGGACTACCGTTTACCGCCACAAATGAAGAAAGCACTAGGGGTTAACGTGAAATGATTCTCTTAGACAGATGATTAGCTATTGACGAAGTGGCACATCGTCTGCAAATTAGTCACGGTTCTGCCTACGAAATCACCCACAACAGACTTGGGTTTCATAAAGTTTGTGCAAGGTGAGACCCAAAACAACTTACTCAGTTGCATAAAAAAACGCGCTTGGACATCTACAAAAACATTTGGATCGCTAAGGTAGCGAAGGGGACAACTTCTTAGACAGGATCATTACTGGTGACGAAACATGGATCCATCATTACGAGACGGAGAACAGACGGCAGAGTATGGAAGGAAACATCCAAATCCGCCGTGCAAGAAAAGTTCAAGACCCAATCCAGGAAAACTGATGCTTACGGTTTTTTGGGACGCACAAGTTCCAGTACTGAAACATTATGGGAAAAGGGGCACAACGATAAACAGTGTACGTTACAGTGGGATGCTTACTGCTAGGCTAAAGCCTGCAATTCGAAGCAAACGCCGAGGATTACTGTCGAAAAGTGTTGTGTTGTTGCACGACAATACCCGTCCGTATGCTGCTGACCACACTGCCGGACCGCTCCAGAAACTCAAATTTGAAGTACTGGATCATCCTCCATATAGTCCTGATCTCGCCCCTTCTATAGCATGTTAGGTCCACTCAAACAAGCATTAAGGGGCCATCGATTTGCCTCGAACGAAACAGTGAAAAAAATGCGGTGCGTTCTTGGCTCGTAGTTCATGTATAACCTTCTTTTATGGAGGCATCAGGAAGCTTGTAGAACGGTGGACCAAGTGCGTTGAAATGCAAGGAGACTATGTCGAAAAATGATGTTCTTGTAAGTTTCCTCTTTGATTACAATAAAATTTTATAACTACTTTGCGGATAATAGTTGACTTATCCTCGTACAACTATCATTGCCGGAAAACAAATTCGAGAAAGTATTGACTGTAGAATTGCATGATGAAGGCAATGCTGTCCTCTAAATTAATTTATTCACACGCGGTTTCAGTCATGACACTTTTTTCAGAGTGGAAAAATATCTTTCACAAAAGCAACATCACGTTGCATTCATTCTTTTCAAACACGACATAGAGACCAGTCAGTGCCATGTTTGAAACGCATGAATGCGATGTGATGTTGCCTCGTTAAAGATATTTTTCGACTATGAAAATGGTCTTATGACTCAAAGCAGTCGTGAATAAATTGATTTACAAGGCAGTATTGTGTTCATTTCAACAAATATATTGATGTTGTTAATAGTTGGCTGAAGAAAAAAAACGTCATTGACTATGTTGCAATCAGATCCTCAGGTAGGCCTCCACGAACTCCCAACTGATGTGCACTCCTGTCATCGATGCAGTTTTGCAGCTGGGCGCTGCTTTAGCATTGGTGCTGCAACCTGCAGCGCAGCGTTATGCCTTCAGTGGTTGACTGTACTACTACATGGTCCAGCAAAACAGGGCGTTACCAAAGCCGAGTATATGACGAGAACCTACCACCTGACGGCATGTGATTACTCACAGAGCCAGAGAGAGCATAAAAGTTCTCAGATCTGCCAACAGCACGATTAGTGCAGCGTCATGCGTTCAACCCTTGCTTTCTTTGTTCCGGCCATCGGTCGTATGCATGTCTAAGCTACTGCAGCCTTATCGACCAGCGTCACCATCTAGGCGAAGCCACTGATGTACGAGCCGTCACCCAGCCCTGATAGCTCCGTGCTTCAAACTGGAATCGGGGGGGGGGGGGGGGGGGGCATCGCGTTACATTTCAGTTAGTCTTGGGTTCGACGTGTAGCCTGCGCACTTACTGCCGAAATACAAATAGTCAGTAGTAGTCTACTGGCACCTCGTTTAGCCTTGCCACTAAGCTAACAAAGCGACTTGCGTCAACCAGGCCGCTGCTTGCCGCAAGCCGCCCCTGTCTCACCACAACACTGGGGACGTCACTTGCTGCCTGTTAGCCCCCACCGGACCCTGGGTCCTACCGTCGGAATACTGTATGGAAGGCATCAAACAACGAAGACTGTTCCTGTTGAGTAAGCATTCTTGATGCTGCTCTCATCTCGGTACTGGAGAAGCCGTACCACAGCTTTCCCGCGAACATAACTTTGCAGCCAGAACCAATCAACCTGTAAAGCTCGAGGATAAAAAGTAAAGTGGGCATCACTATTGTCAACGGAAAGCACCGTGAGTGAGTCTAACGCGTTTGTTTCCGAGCAGAACACACGGAGTATACTGTCGATATTCACAATACCGTGCAGGTGTTTTCACTGCAATACAGATACGAACGGAAATGAGGGTAAGGAATCAAACGACATTCCATTGTCCTTTAACCAACAATCGTTCACCACGTGTCAGCGATATCAAGAAGCTCAGAAAATATCACCGACTAACCTCGAGTTTCGTCGGTGGAGTTTTGGACCATCCTGCATATAAACAGAAATAGAGAGCGTAAAGGACTATTCTACATCTACATAAAAAGTCTGCGTAAAACAATGGAACAACATGTTTAAAGCGACATTCTGTTCATGCCTGAGGATTTTCACAGATGCGCTTCCTAAATACACTACTGGCCATTAAAACTGCTACACGACAAAGATGACGTGCTAAAGAAGCGAAATTTAAAGGACAGGAAGAAGATGTTGTGACATGCAAATAATTAGCTTTTCAGAGCATTCACACAAGGTTGGCGCCGGTGGCGACACCTACAACGTGCTGACATTAGGAAAGTTTCCAACCGATTTCTCATACAAAAACAGCAGTTGGTGAAACGTTGTTGTGATGCCTCGTGTAAGCGTACCATCAAGTTTCCGACTTTGATAAAGGTCGGATTGTAGTCTATCGTGATTGCGGTTTATCGTATCGTGACATTGCTACTCGCGTTGGTCGAGATCCAATGACTGTTAGCAGAATATGGAATCGGTGGGTTCAGGAAGGTAATACGGAACGTCGTGCTGGATCCCAACGGCCTCGTATCACTAGCAGTAGAGATGACATGCATCTTATCCACATGGCTGTAACGGATCGTGCAGCCACGTCTCGATCACTGAGTCAACAGATGGGGACGTTTGCAAGACAACAACCATCTGCACGATCAGTTCGACGACGTTTGCAGCAGCATGGACTATCAGCTCGGAGACAATGGCTGCGGTTACCCTTGACGCTGCATCACAGACAGAAGCTCCTGCGACGGTGTACTCAACGACGAACCTGGGTGCACGAATGTCAAAGCGTCATTTTTTCGGATGAATCCAGGCTCTGTTTACAGCATCATTGATGGTAGCATCTTGTTTGGCGACATAGTGGTGAACGCACATTGGAAGCGTGTATTCGTCATCGCCGTACTGGCGTATTATCCCGCGTGGTGGTATGGGGTGCCATTGGTTACATGTCTCGGTCACCTCTGGTCCGCAATGACGGCACTTTGAACAATGGACGTTACATTTCAGATGTGTTACGACCCATGGCTCTACCCTTCATTCGATCCCTGCGAAACCCTATATTTCTGTAGGATAACGCACGACCGCATGTTGCAGGTCCTGTACAGGCTTTTCTGGATACAGAAAATGTTCGACTGTTACCCTGGCCAGCACATTCTCCAGATCTCTCACCAATTGAAAACGTCTGGCCAATGGTGGCCGAACAACTGGCTCGTCACAATACGCCAGTTACTACTCTTGATTAACTTTGGTATCGTGTTGAAGCTGCATGGACAGCTGTACCTGTACACGCCATCCAAGCTCCGTTTGACTCGATGTTCAGGCGTATCAAAGTCGTTATTACGGCCAGAGGTAGTTGTTCTGGGTACTGATTTCTCAGGATTTATGCACCCAAATTGCGTGAAAATTTAATCACATGTCAGTTTTAGCATAGCATATTTGTCCGATGAATACCCATTTATCATCTGCATTTCTTCGGTGTAGCAATTTTAATGGCCAGTAGTATACATTATTTTCCATCGCAGTGATTCGATTTATATTTTCTGAAATTTATTTTCGTTTTTCTTCTTGTATTGGATGTGTAAGTGGTTGGCAAGGCGATACGCAGCTCACAAATCAAACCGGAATGTTTGCGCCGCCCGTTCGATGTCGCTGTCAGACAATATCTCTTCCCCCACCCACGTATTCTCTCTTGTATCTACAGTTTTCCCTTCCCAGCCGCTCAGCTGATACATATTCCACACGTTCTGATTCAATATGGATGTGCCCCGAATCCAGAAATCTGCGATTTCAAACGTCAAACACAGCCTGTGACGCGCTGAGGTTTGCATTTACATCACGACGAAAGGGAATCGAAAATCTGGCATATATGATGAAAACTGCCTGATATCTTTCCACAGTCGGTATTTTATTACTGATTTTGCTTTGAATGCTGATGTTATATCTTTTCGTAACCTTAGGTACGAGCAAAATCCCGATTATTTGAAGAGTCGAACTATCGTGTGTAATCAACTTCAAACTATTGAGCCCTTTAAAAATTATTTTTGTGTTATATGTCTGACGTTAAACATGTGAAAGATAAAAACTTTAGAATACCTTCGAAATTATGCTTAACGTTTGTTGGATGTTGCTAAGTGCCCTCGTTATCAAACAGTAGATGAATGTAGTCTGGGAAACTTGCACTCCGTTTTAAGCAGAAGCTAGTTTTTCACGCATCTCAATGTTTATGACGTCATATTTCTGTATTATGCTTCATACGATGATATAATATTGCAGTCACGTTCAGTAGCAAACATGGGTATGGTCTACAAAATATGTTGCGGACAGAGTGAGCAGTAAAGAAGTAATAGATTAAAAGACCAGACCTGATGCTGAAGTTTTATTGGATGAGCGAGGAAAATGTAGTAAGTGCTAAACTTTCAACCTTTCATCATTTTGTGGGTGGTGTTAGTGAGATATAGTTTCTTAAAGTTTTGAAGTTTTGTGTAAAGTTTACTGGAAGTTCAAAAATGGATCTGAGCACTATGGGACTTAACTTCTGAGGTCATCAGTCCCCTAGAACTTAGAAGTACTTAAACCTAACTAACCTAAGGACATCACACACATCCATGCCCGAGGTAGGATTCGTACCTGCAACCGTAGCGGTCGCGCGGTTCCAGTCTGTAGCGCCTAGAACCGCTCGGTCACCCAGGCCGGCTTTGCTGGAAGTGTTATCATTCTCAAATACAGATTGAATAAAGTCTGTACAATTTATGCGCAGTGTGCTAAGCTGACTGAAGACAAATACAGTTTCTAACAGTAATATTTGTCTTACTGTGTTAAACCTTTAACATAAGATTATATCTTTTAATGAGTATATTATGTCAGCATTCAAATTTTTAAACACGGTTATTAATTATAAGAAATATTGAGAATAAATTTCTGTTTCCTCTGGAAGCTGTTCGACAGGTAACCCGCAAATGGGATTGTGTCTCAAGAATTGTCCGTTTCTGTTTCAAATGTTTCAACTCTTGATCGCTATTAGGAGGAGAAACTGATGTTTCTTTACAAGTTAGTTATTTATTTATTGAAGACACAACCAGTTCTGAGAACTGGAACTCATTACAAGAAGAAGTAATACTCACTTTTCAAGTCCCGTGGGCAGCGAGGGAAATCACAACAAACGAAGATCTGGCTGGCTGGGCAGGGATAGAACCGCTGTCTTCCCGAATGCGAGTCCAGTGTGACAAATAATGCACCATTTCTCTCAGACTGGCATATTTATCTGGTTGCATCCATAAGGAGCAGTTAGATGAGAACGAAACGGATGGAAAGAGCGAAGTAAACTGTGTGTTATTTCTTAAGTAAGCCCCACAACTGTTAATACACAGGATACGGGCAATGCCTTCATGGAAAAACGTTTACGGTTGCCTACAGAAGCGTCATTGTAACCAGGCGTGCACCTCTTTATGCGAAGCAAATCGACGAGCACTAATGTCTTTCTTCAAGACTCCAAACATACGGAAATCATGTGAGGAGACCAGGACTGTTTTGAGGATATGTAAAGGCTTCCCAGCGGACCAACCGCAACGCAGTCCAAATATTCTTGGCAGTATGTGGATTGGATAGCTCTTACACATTTTCCATACAGTACTGATCTCTCTAAGCGATTTCCATACCTTTGCAGTCCTGAAGAAAGACTGCAATTGTGATTGCGATTTGCCTTGGACAAAGAGGTGCAAACCAGGTACATCTCTGACTTTTCATTTCTTCACGGAAACGAGAGAACAGGGGCTTGTAGAACTTAGTTACTTTAACAATACATTGTTGCTACTACGAGGGCTATTCGGAAAGTAAAGTCGGGTAGGTCGCGAAATGGAAACGACAATGAAAATCCGATGAAGCTTAACACAGATGTGTTAGGCAGTGGCTCTAGTATTTCTGTCGATCGCATCACGTCGCTGTTTTCAGTTCTGAGCACACAGTAAGCAAGTAAAGATGCCTAGAACACTAGTGTCTTCCGCCAAGTATGGGTGCCTGCTGCGAGGTATCCCCTGATTTCGCTCAACCCCACATAACACGCCCGTCATGAATTTCTTTCTTCATGACAATTCTCGGTAGAGCACTGCAGGGGCCAACAAGAAGCTCGTGCAACGTTTACGAGGGAAAGTGTTTAATCACCAACCGTACAGTCCGGCGTTGGCGCCCTTTGATGTTCATCTCTGCTCACATGAACTACTGACTATGAAGACAACATTTGGGCACAGACAATAAACTGCAGACCAGCGTAGAGAAGTGTCAGGAAGCTCAGGAGGCTGCCTTCTATGACGTGGGTATTGGAAAGTTGGTGCAAAACCACGACTAATGTCTAAGTTGGAGCGAAGACTATGTAGAGAAGTAGCTGGAAGGTGTAGCAAACTTTTGTAAATAAAACATTTTTGATTTTCACTGTGCCTTACATTTCGCGACCGATCGCACCTTACTTTCTGAACAGCTCTCGTACATTTGTTACATGAAGTCAATATTTTTAAGCAAATGAAGAGAACTAGTTACATAATTCTTTTTTCTCATTCAGGCGGCTCTTACGTAGTCCACAGTGAGAGGTTTGTGGCCCGCTGTATTAGCAAGTCTGCACACCCGTACTATAAAGCAACGAAAACTGACATCAGGCAAATGTGCAGAATACACGTTACCACATAACTAGGTGTTACAGAGAAGATACTTCTCAATCTGAGAACAGAGATTCGCATTCGGAAATTGCTTAAAACTTTTTAATCTGGACTTGAAAGAAGTTTACAGCACCAGCTGAGGAACAGCATACGAACAATAATAAAAAATCTGTCATCGCAGTAACGGAAAACTCACATTTTTAAGGAGAGAAATAGATTGTTTTCTAGAGCCAAGCAGCTACTCTCGTGCTTGTCGTGTGTACTCATACTCCGGCTAATGTCTTTGTTGTGAACCAGCAGGCTTATAAAAAAAAAAAATCTATGGAAATACCCTCACCTTATATTCTTTTATCTTTTCTCGTTTTTCAGTCACGCCACTTTCTATCCCTCAGTTCTCGTAACTTGTCTTCTATCCTGTTTCTGTTTCTTCACCCTCTTCTCACTTTCATTGCTACCACCACTCATAATTTAAATCTAATTGCTTCTAACTTATCTTTGTAGCTCTACTTTTCATGAGCGAATATGAACCGTATATTTTTCGGCTCTTGCTACTACTGTTTTCCTTTTTATATATCATTTGGTTTTTTTCTGGATGCCTCCTCCAGAACTCAGTAACACGATCAGGTGCGTTTTTAGATCGAGTGATGGCAATCCTCATCGGCTGCTGCCTTGCACGTACGCTGGTGGAATATCGTTGCGTGCGAACGCCGCTGCCGTGTTAGGTGGCGCGAGGCGAAGCGGCCGCTCAGATTCCGTATCGCCCCCTCATTCATCACTTTAATTGTCCTGTTATACGTTGGCTGGATGTCAGGTTTCACCCTCAGCCAGCGACGTTGATGACCGCTCGCTCTCTGCGAGTGGATTTATGGCTTCTCCCGGTTGGCGAAACAATGACTGAAGTGGGAAAAGCAGTGCGTCATGGGGCAGCCTCACATTCGATGAAATGAAACGTCCTGCTGCGTCACTCGCAGAACGCACAAAAGTTTTCAGGCAGCTTTTCTTATCAGACTCGCGTGGTACTACGCCATATCGGCAACTTGCACTTCACCGACGTTTGCAGTTCCCACGACAAGGCAGCGTGGTATCTGATGTAGGTAGTAATCTAATTTTCTTACCCTGAAAACAGGCGGAACACCAACAGCAGTGCGTTAATATAATGAAGAGTGAAAATAACTACATCTATAAGAAAGTTTATTATTATTATTATTATTATTATTATTATTATTATTACTATTATTTTTAGCCCGATCAGTGGCAAAGAAATTCTCGTCACGTTAAAACGAAAACTGAAGTTACATTAATACATGACCAAAAATCAACATGGTATCCTTCACAATTACATATCGTGCACTTTTTGGCCCTTTGTATCGTTCTGCTGCAGCTCTGCTTCATAATAAACGAAAGATATAGGTCAGATGTCTACAACATTAAAGATAAAGTTGAGGTAGTCCGTTTAAGTAATGTGTGAATGTTGAATTGGTATCAAGAACTGTAAATATTCAATTTTAATAAAAGCTTATGATAAATGGATATATTTTATCGAGAACAAGTAGAAATGCAGTAACATATGCAAGATAATAATGAATGCGATAAATAATACAAAACGTTTATATGTAATTTATATAATTACACTGTGTTATTAAGGCCAGAGCCACTGTAAAAGTCATAATAAGCTTCATTAGAGTGAAATACATTTACTGAACTCGGGATAGTAATGAAAAGAATGCTGAATGTAAGTCATAAATTCCTTGTGACAAAAGAATAATGTGGTCATAGAAACGAGGTTCCTGCTCGAATTGCACATTTGTGCTATAGGAGTTCATTAAAAAAAAAAGCGAAGGGATACAACCTATGTACATTCTTGTTATTAATAGATTACGAAACTGCGTTTGACTGTATGGTCAGGAGTCAATTATGGAAAATAACGGAAATTGAAGGACATCCCAAACATTACTTAATTATAATAACAACAAGAAAAGTTTTGCATCGCCTGGGTTCCAGAACTCCTGAGGATAGACGTCGACTGTGGATATTGTATCACAGACACAGTCCCTTTGACTGTTCACAGATGTCACAAATTCTCTCAAAGATGTAAACGACCATGCATGAGCACCGCCTATTAGAAGGAGGGGGCCCGACAGCCGATCAGTTCCAGTCAATCCACCACGGCGCATGTTATCTGTAGTTCAACCACGCCTAGACGGTTAATTCTGCCGTTCGATCGCGTCCGCATTGTCACTTTGTGCCCGGAAGGACTCTCAACAAGGGCAGTGTCCAGGCGTCTCGGAATGAACCAAATTGATGTTGTTCGGACATGGAGGAGATACAGAGAGACACGAACTGTCGATGACGTGCCTCGCTCAGGCCCAGACCCACCAACCACTCGATGAGGATTGGGACAATCTGAACCAACATTGCCCTGACGAACTTGTGGATAGAATGTCACGACGAATACAGGCATGCGTCAATGCAAGAGGACGTGCTACTGGGTATTAGAGGTACCGGTGTGTACAGCAGTCTGGACCAGTACCTCTGACGGTCTCGCTGTATGGTGGTGCAACATGCAATGTGTGGTTTTCTTGAGCAATAAAAATGGCGGAAATGATGTTTATGTTGATCTCTATTCCAGTGTTCCGTACAGGTTCCGAAACTCTCGGAATCGAGGTGATGCAAAGCTTTTTTTCATGTGTGTTCTTTTCGACGCCCCTGCGATCGTCAGCAGTTGTTTTGTACTCCCATTCCTCTCTCAAACCTCCCTTTCTCATTATTTTTTCTCTTCATATTATTCTCAGCCCTCCGCGCTT
Source organism: Schistocerca gregaria (assembly GCF_023897955.1). Lineage (NCBI taxonomy): Eukaryota > Metazoa > Arthropoda > Insecta > Orthoptera > Acrididae > Schistocerca > Schistocerca gregaria. The sequence goes on from NC_064924.1 coordinate 348,898,687, forward strand.
CCTCCATCCCGGCGGCGACCATTTACGGTATTGCTTGCTCCTTTTGGCGTACGTGGCAACACCATTGAAGAGTTCTATTGTCGATTGTTTGGTCGATTGGTTGTTCCGTATCCGTTATCTCCGAAATTTCCCATTTCTTCTCCTCTCTTTTCTGGATATTCTGGCTGTCTCCTTAATTCCTGCACTATACTTTTCTGGCGTTACCCCAGGGTCTACCCTTCTGCATCATATGCAGAATCGTATTCATTTTTTCTTTTGATATTGGCCTGCTCCAAAGAACTCCATTCAGCATCTTAATTCCTCCTCTTGCCTACTGGATCATCTCTTCCACGTCTGTTTCACAGCTACCTGAAGTACTGATGATCGATCCTAAGTATTAACTTGGTTTACTGCTTTAATAGTCCTTGCGGCAGTAGTATGTCCCTTCCATAACCTTCTACTTCTAGATATTGTGTTTTGTTCATATCTGTTTTAATCCCGCCTCGCTCATATGCTTCCGTCAGCTTCTCTATAATAAACATGATACCTTCGCGTGCGTTGTGGTATCAGTGCTTGATCATCGGCAAATAACAGTGAGTAGATAGTTCCATGGTGGAAAAGAACTTCGACAGCGCCACACTACTGGTTCTGTAGTTCCAATATACAGGGTAGTCCATTGATCGTGACTGGGCCAAATCTCTCACGACATAAGCGTCAAACGAAAAAACTATAGAGAACGAAACTAGAAGGGGGAAACCAGACGGCGCTATGGTTGGCCCGCAAGATGGAGCTGCCATAGGACAAACGGATATGGTTCAAATGACTCTGAGCACTATGGAACTCAACTGCTGTGGTCATCAGTCCCCCAAAACTTATAACTAATTAAACCTAACTGACCTAAGGACATCACACACATCCATGCCCGAGGCAGGATTCGAACGTGCGACCGTAGGAGCAGCGCGGCTCCGGACTGGAGCGCCTAGAACCGCACGAACACCGCGGCCGGCCCGACAAACGGATATCAACACCGTTTTTTTAAAATAGGAACCCGTATGTTTTATTACATATTCGTGTATTACGTAAAGAAATATGAATGTTTTAGTTGGAGTACTATTTTCGCTTTGTGATAGATGGCGCTGCCAGGAGGCGTGGTCTCTGTAAGAGCGCTGAGGCCCCAAACTCACCGCAAGAGAGACATTGACGGACACTGAAGTGACAACAGAGTGAGCACGTGTACACATCGATAGTTCAGTGCACTCAGTCTTGCTAGAAAGAGAAAAATGGAGGCTTGGAGAGAGGAGCAGAGGGGTGTATTGTGCTTGCTGGCAGCGGAAGGAGTGCGGGGAACGGACATTTATCAAACAATGGCACTAGCGTATGGAGAGCGCTCGATGTCCGTTGCAAGAGTCAATCCGTGGCACAAGCGATTCAACGATGAACGGATATCATTGGACGATGACGCACGACCTGAAACGCCACACCAAGTTACCGATGCCACTGTCCAGCAGACGGATGCCCGCGTTATTAAGTTACGGTAGCAGCCACTGCTCAAAACATCGGAGTGAGTGTTGAAACTGCTGTAGACATGCCTTGCTCTCCTTACACTTGTGCACTAATGAAGTAGCAAAATATGGAAAAATACGAGAAAATAATTTTCAATAGCACATGCGGAAAGTCTTTTTACCAGTTGCAGAAAATACACTACTGGTTATTAAAACTGCTACACCAAGAAGAAATGCAGATGATAAATGGGTATTCATTGGACAAATATATTATAATAGAACTTACATGTGAATACATTTTCACGCAATATGAATGCATAGATCCTGAGAAATCAGTACCCAGAACAACCACCTCTGGCCGTAATAACGGCCTTGATACGCCTGGGCATTGAGTCAAACAGAGCTTGGATGGCGTGTACAGGTACAGCTGCCCATGCAGCTTCCACACGATACCACAGTTCATCAAGAATAGTGACTGGCGTATTGTGACGAGCCAGTTGCTCGGCCACCATTGACCAGACGTTTTCAATTTGTGAGAGATCTGGACAATGTGCTGGCCAGAACAGCAGTGGAACATTTCCTCTATCCATAAAGGCCCGTACAGGACCTGCAACATGCGGTGGTGCGTTATGCTACTGAAATGTGGGGTTTCGCAGGGATCGAGTGAAGGGTAGAGTAACGGGTCGTAACACATCTGAAATGTAACGTCCACTGTTCAGAGTGCCGTCAATGCAAACAAGAGGTGACCGAGACGTGTAACCAATGGCACCACATACCATCACGCCGGGTGGTACGCCAATATGGCGATGACGAATACACACTTTCAATGTGCGTTCACCGCGATGTCGCCAATCACGGATGCGACCATCATGATGCTGTGAACAGAACCTGGATTCATTCCAAAAAATGGTTGTTGTCTTGCAAACGTCCCCATCTGTTCACACAGGGATCGAGTCGTGGCTGCACGATCCGTTACAGCCATGCGGATATGATGCCTGTCATCTCGACTGCTAGCGATACGAGGCCGTTGGGATCCAGCACGACGTTCCGTATTACCCTCCCAAACCCACCGATTCCATATTATGCTAACAATCATTGGATCTCGACCAACGCGAGCAGCAATGTCATGATACGATAAATCGCAATCGCGATAGGCTACAATCCGACCTTTATCAAAGTCGGAAACGTGATGGTACGCATTTCTCCTCCTTACACGAGCCATCACAACAACGCTTTCCCAGGCAACGCCTGTCAAATGCTGTTTGTGTATGAGTAATCGGTTGGAAACTTTCCTAATGTCAGCACGTTGTAGGTGTCGCCACCGGTTCCAACCTTGTGTGAATGCTCTGAAAAGCTAATCATTTGCATTTCACAGCATCTTCCTCCACCAATTTTAATTGCCAGTAGTGTAATTTGTTGCTTTTATTGTGCTCTTGTCCTGGCCGAAACGACACCTCCGTCTTTAGGAGTAGGACTAAAAGACTGTTAATATAATTTAGATTCCACCCAGAACTGAGAGCGTGACACAGCTCTTCATTAAAGAAATTTTTCGACTGTGTAGAGCATTTCTTCAGAAAACTGTCGGATGGTATACTTTCCGATAGGTCTTTGTCATTTCAGGCGTATCAGCGTAATACTGTTTTTAAACTTCTGTCATTTGTACATTCTCAGTTTACATAATAATACTTTACGGATGTGATTAAGTGTACATGTCCCATGTCTACCTAAATAAAACCATTACTGCGAAGTGCCTGAACGTATTAAAATTTCTTGTATTACGTGTGGCTTGTATAAGTAAAATGTTTGTTTTCGTCATCCAACATACGTTTCGCATTTTTGTGAAAAGTCAGAGAATAAACAAGGAATTGTTACATTGTTTGGTAATATATACATTATTCAAAAGTTATATAAGTACTTGGATATAGGAATTTTTATAAAATACTCTATGCCACCATATTAGAGTTTCAACTGAAGAAAACCGTCTGTAATGTAATGTACAGTATTATACTGCCTTGATTTTGTATTCTCTGCCAGTCTGCAACAATTTAACTGTCGATCTGACCTATAAATCATTCAAAAAATTTACGATTTGACACGCTTTTGGGAGATTCAAATAGAAGTAAAATTATAGGACAGCTAAAAGAAAGGGACTGGAAAATGTGACTGGCTGCTCAATTACGAAAAAAGCCATGGGTGAAACAGTCACCCTGTTAACACATTAAGAACATCTACCTAAAACTATAGGAAACAATTTGGACAGATCGCAAAAACGTAAAAGTCGAACCACATTCCTTTCAAAGTCACTTTAAATAGACGCCAAATCTGCCGGTGCCCTCTGGTCCGAAAATAATGCAGTCTAGTAGAAAGGGGCGCACAGTGATCTGTACGGCAGGAGCACCACACATTGGAGAGTCCTCTCACCAGAGCAAGAAGCCATACGTCATTGGGCTGTGACCTGTCCGAAGAAGGGCAAGGAGGACCTCATCCCGTCTTCATGGCTGAAAGGAACTACGCCACGGCCACTACAAGCAGCTTTTGATCAGTCACTTCCAGCCCCTCTAGGCTTCCCATGACTGTGTACCACAACAGCGGAAGGAGGATAACACACTGCAATAAATGGGGATCGCTCCACGCCTCCTGGGCTACTACACCCGTCCTTTCGTTACCCGCAATATCCAGGTACTCTGGTACCCAGGTGTTGTAGCTGGAGGAGGGCCTCCTGGATATTTTGGACTACATTATCTGCCGAGTACAAACGTTGCAGAGAATGAAGGGCACTCAGAGAACCGCAACAGACAAGGAATTTAGCGCTCAAAGAATGCCTCATCTGCTCCAGTGCCCACAAGATTTGGCACAATAAAGCGTCGAAGACAGTAAAGTTTCTAGGCAATCAGGCCTTGAGGACACGATCAGGGAAAACAACAAAGCAATCAAGGGAGCTCCTTATTTAGACGCATCCGTAAAAACAGTTACAGAGTTGTGGTACTTAGTAAAAATGGCAGAAAATAATGTACATATTAATGAACGGTTTGTGATAGCATTTTACATTAATTAGGACAATAATTGCATGAAACATTGAAAATTAAATTTCTGTTGCTCCTTGAAGCTGTTAGAAAACCAAGCTGCAACTGGGATTAAATGACTAAGTGATGGGGTGACCGCCTTAACCATATAGTAATATAGATGGCGACACGGTTGACCTGTGTAGGCTGCAGCTCACTGCAGCCACATTAACCATGTTAGCGATAAACGTCCTTTCGATGGTAGGCTTTTCTTTACGATATTACTTGGACGAAACAACACTTTAGAAATGATACTGTGACTGTCGCAGGCCTAGGAAAGGCTCCTTATAGAACACAGAAGATAAGAACAAAAGGGATAACAGACCTCGCATACCTCTCCCGATTATTTCTTAACTTTCCTTAATTGTTTTTCAATTTTTGCGGGCCAGACCCTTTGTGCCTGCAACTTTCATAGGGCCTATTTCACTAACCTCTTGGTGCGAATGTGAAGCTACGAGATTCTCATTCTTTGCACGGCTCAAAATTCTTATCAATATCTGTAGCTATTTTCAGATAATAGGGGAAAATATTGTACCTGGAGGATAGGGCATAGTGTGCCTAAGAACACGTGATGTTTCCTGGTCGGCGTTTCAGTCCAGTGACTGATTTTAGGGGCACATGAGGGAATATGCATTAAAAACCGCAATAACCAATTTCCGGGATTTCCTGCTGGTTTTGTTGTTGTGAGTCATGAGGTTGCGTTTTGTCCACCGTTTTGAAATATTTTGATTTGTACATATTATAGTGCTGTGTTATGTATAAAGCTGTTTGGAGGATATTGATAAGTTCCTGGGTTACAGATATTCTTCATCAGTCGTACACTATCTTTACCTTGAAAGGGGATAAGATCATCTACCATGGAATATGTAATATTTGCAGATGAACTAAGTTTCTTTAATGGCTTAACAAATTTCACTGTCTCTTGAAAATGAAAATTTGTGTTGGTAGCGAACAGCTTCTATTTCAAAATGTTTTTAACTCGTAACTGTACTTCTTAATTTCACTTCACTTACCGGTTATTGGTGTCCTTCAGGGTAAAAATATAACACATAGACTATTAAATACGGTATTTACAAGATCTTCTCCATTGTGACTCTTTTAAATTTGAATGAAAGATTTGTCCCTAGGTAGATTATCATGTCGCACCTTGAAAAAAATTTTCACATTTGGAAAAACCTTTCCGTAGATTCTGAAGGCGAAAGTATGAAAAGTGTTCCAAGGTACAACAATCTCCCCTAGTTCATTACGGACAACTGCAACAACTGAGAAAAGATATTTTCTGCAAGGTCATTAATATACGAGGTACGTTCCATACTGATTTACCCTTTGTCTTTCTCCATCATTCATGGTGCGCCAACTGACCCATCACTACAGTTGCAAGTATGTAAGACTTTCAACTGACCATAGGTGGTTCAACAATTGCTAGAAGTGAAATCCCTGCACTGTACAGCACATTTTCCCAAATGCTGTCATGATATGAGGAGAGAACATGGAGTGTGGTCATCAGGGACAGCGCTCCACGACGTGGTTTCTATGGAAGTAGGGAGTAAACACTGAGGATACTCACAGGTGTCTGAAGAGAGCGCACTGTCACGAAATGTCCTCTTGCAGCACAACAACCTCCGTCCCCATGCGAGTCGGAGAATGGCGGTTGCCATCCCTGTAATTGGATTCCAGGTATTGCCACATCCACCGTATTATCCAGAATTGAATTCTTTACATTCTGTAGACCCTCCTTGAATAAATTTGTGGAGTCTGCCACACCAGCTGCAGGAGAGCTGTTCGCAGTTCCTCGAAGCCTGGGAAATGGTATCCGCGCAGATTTTTGTTCATAGCCCATGACAAGTGGTACTTAGCAATTGGAAGTCAGGGGAAAACTGTGGGTATGGCTCTACCTCCAACCCCATTTCACCTATAGGATCCGTTTTTTTCCGGCTCATATGGGAACGAGCGTTGTCCTGATGCACTTCTCGCAACGGTGCACACTCACTACATTCTGCCACCAACCGCTTTTGAATATCGGCAGTGTTTACATTCCACAGAAAGCACGTCGTCCAGCACTGGCAGTGTCGATGACATCCAGTGTTGTCTGGTAATGTAATTTACAGCAATTTGGAAAATGGGCTGTACTGTAGAAGGATTACACTTCTGGCGACTGTCCTGCCACCAACAATTAGACCAAAGTACTACATACTTGCAACTGTAATGACGATTCAAGTAGCGCACCATGAATTATGGGAAAAAATTAAGTTTACATCAATATGTAACACTCCTCTGCAAGATGAACGTCAACGGTCCCAGCTCATATCCCTGGGTTCTCATGAAGTTACTTCTACACTTCGTGATGGCTCTTCACGCACGATAAGTGATTACTTCTTTCCCGCAGGTGAGGGAGTGAAAACTCTGAGAGGCTTCGCGGAAGCAATAAACAGTAGCAACGGCGACTGTGTGATTCCTTTGGATGTGCCTCTTGTTGCAGGCGCGAACGTGACGCGGGCGTGCGGCGGCGACGTGGTGTTGGCGGACAGCGGGGGCGGCCTGCTGCAGACACCGGCCTACCCTGGCTACTACGTTGGGGAGCTGGACTGCCACTGGCGGCTGCGAGCGCCTCCCGGCAGGGCGCTGCGGCTGTCGCTGCTCGACGTCTCTCTCAGGGGTGAGTCAAAGGGTTTGAGAGCGGGAGAGAGAAGGGGGGAGTTGGAGTGAGGGAGAGGGAGAGAGAGAAAAGAGGAGAGAGAGGGGGGGATGGAGGAGTTGGAGAGGAGAAGAATGTGGGAGAGGGGGAGAAACGGGGGAGGGGTGGAGAGAGGGGGAGAAGGAGCAGCATACGGTGAGGAAGGGAGGGAGGGATGAAGGAGAGAGAGGAGATTGAGGGGGAGGAGCAGAGAGAGGGGAAGTGAGGGAGAGTGGGGGAGAGGGGGTGAGGAGAGAGAGAGTGGAGTGGGAGGGGGAAGATGGTGAATGAGGGTGAGAGAGAGGAAGACAGAGAGAGACGTTGACACCTACATAGCAATGAAATTACACAAATTGCGGCAAATAATCTAAAAATTGCAATAACTATTGAAAACTACAGTCTTTTCTATCATAAATGGAGTTCACTGCGGGCCAGGCATTCCCCTGCTTCGGTGGTGAGGTCGAATATGTCCTGTAACGCACCAGTGAAGAATGTACCAGGGCCAGGTGGACGATCCTTTGCTCTCCAGCTCCAGATCAGCCGCATTGGGGACATTCTGAAGTTGATCCCCGATGCCATGGTTTGTTAGAATCCTGTTGATATTGTTTCATTGTCTTCTTGGGAGAGAAAATGCTGGTACCTTCAAAGTTCTATCGGTCATTGGGGGGGAGTTCGTTTCATTCTGATCTTGTCCAAGTGATGTCCAGTGATCACCGATGTTGAAGTCTTTGACTTGATTGGCGACAGATACAGATGGACCTCTTGACCTCAGTCTCAGTTGCTGCCGTTAAGAAAATCTGCATCGAGATAAAAAGAAGGAATGGATTGTCATTACATTTTTCTAACTATGATTTGAGAGCTTCCAACCGTCTAGTTCCGGGAGGGGCAATATTACTTGCTAATGGTAGCCCATGCAGCGGTTTTGTCCTAATAGTTCCAGTCATGGATCGCATTGTAATGTGTCGACAAGGTTGGTATGGCAGCTATTGGTCGAGACAGGAGCACAGTATTCTGCACTTCAATGTACGAGGAGTATTACTCCAATTCTTAAAGTTGGGCACTAACAAAAAAACGGCTCTGAGCACTATGGGACTTAACTTCTAAAGACATCAGTCCCCTAGAACTTAGAACTACTTAAACCTAACTATCCTAAGGACATCACACACTTCCATGCCCGAGGTAGGTTTCGAGCCTGCGACCGTAGCGGTCGCCCGGTTCCAGACTGTAGCGCCTAGAACCGCTTGGCCACCCCGGCCGGCTTGGGCACTAACACCCCATGACATATTGAGCAGCTTCTGATTCAGTTTAGTTCTAGTTTTGACTTTAACTGATAAACGTTTCAGATAGTGACTGAAGTTGAGACATCGAGACATGTTAGGTGTGGATTATGTTTCAGTGTGTCACCGCCATAGAGAACGCGAAGTATTCTTTGAGGTTCTCCTTTGTTAAGAGGAAATGATGTGCCTTCAGTTTTGTCTGGATCCGGCTTCAGCCCCCAAGTTTCGATGTTTGGGTACAAAATGCGATCTCTCCATCAGTAGATTCTCAAGTGCGCGTTTCTAATTGATATACAGGCTGTCTCAAAGCCTTTGTGTCAAACGTCAAAGGGAACAACTTTTGTTAGAGACGCTAGGGGTCTTTCTGTTGAATTCACCAGCCCTAGGACGACAGATTTCACCGAATTAGCACGGCTTACTACACAGTTGTGCTATATCTGCATACTACCTAAACCAGTTAATTGATACAGAGGATTTCAACAAGAAAACCATATGATTGAGTTTGTCATAGCGGAGAAAGATAGATTAGAAGTGGATAGGGAGTCAAATTTACATCAGCTGAGGCCCCTTTCACGCGTAGCAAACGACTCGATTACAGGCAACACTTTGCATATGCACACTTCAGCGTGCCTAAGCCCTGCCGCATCTCAGCCGCATAACCATAATATCGACAAGTCACTACTGAAATTAATCATCAGATATAAAATGCAGTTGTAATGTACGCTCAATCACAAGTAAAGCAGGTGAGCAGTATCAGCAAACATTTTTCTCCTAGAAAAGTTGTTCCCCACGGCGTTTAATGCAAAGTGGATATGCTTCCTCATTTAAGAACACAACCTTGCAGATTTCCTCCCCTATTTGATTTTGTCCATACTTATGATGTTTGGAGATCAGTGCCCGGATGTATGTTTCCTAAAGCAGCATGACGAAATTTTCAAAAACATTCGAAAAAATCGCTTTTGAGACCAAGATTTCTGAACGCTAGTGAGTACTATGTAAAATATTTCTAAATTACTAACGGTCACTTGTAGCTCAGTGCTTAACGTATACAAATTGCAACTCCGAAATCACTACATTGGTGTGGAAAACTTAAGTACCGAAAGCAACTTTCACCTGATGTGTCACCGCCAAGTAGCATAGCTCGGTAAAACTTTGATTTTGCATAGAAAACACTGCTACAGTACAGTCTAGAAACTGACCGAAAGTGATGAACAATGAAACAACAGAAATGACAGTTTTATTCAAAGACAATAATTACAATGAAGTAACAGCGATTTACTGTGGTACCACAGACATTAAAAAAGGCGGAACCTGGTTCTTAATACGATGTGTGATCAGTCAGTGCATGTTCCCCAACGTGCTCCCATGCTGGCCACAAGATTGGCGAGCATTTCATGTGTTAAGGGCATTCCATTCCTTCACCAAGACGATTGGCAACTGCTGATGGTCGTTGGTGCATATGGTCGTGGTTCAATACGTCTTCCCAACACATTCAATACGTACTCCATGCGATTTACGTTCGGGGAATATTATCTTATTCCAAGAGCTCCTGCACGCCGGTCGCGGTGGCCGAGCGGTTCTAGGCGCTTCAGTCCGGAACCGCGATTCTGCTACGGTCGCAGGTTCGAATCCTGCCTCGCGCATGGATGTGTGTGATGTCCTTAGGTTAGTTATGTTTAAGTAGTTCTACGTTGTAGGTGCCTAATGACCACAGCTGTTGAGTCCCATAGTGCTCAGAGCCATTTGAACCATTTTGAAGCTCCTGCACCAGCACTGTTCGATAGGGTCGCACGTTGTCACCCATCACACACATCCATGCCCGAGGCAGGATTCGAACCTACGACAGTAGCGGTCGCGAGGTTCCAGATTGTAGCGCCTAGAACCGTTCGGCAACTCCGGCCGGCACACACAATGTCTTTTGCCGTTCCTTCAATTCCCTTCTTTTGCGGGGCCAGCCACATTTTGCTATGTATTCACGCTGACTTCGCTGCATGTGGCGTCCAGCTTCCTGTGCGCGACTGGGAGACCTCAGGATACATTCTTCCGCCCTTTCATTCATTTCCACTGAGTTGTTAATACGTTAAATCACTTTATTCATCTCGTCCTTAAGTTTTGCAGATCAGTGTAGTTGAATTCTACTATAACACATTTCTTTAACGTTTTTAAAATTCATACTTTTTACCAAACGGAAATATTACTAAAAAACATGAAAACATATTTTTTAATTTTAATTAGTAATTGCTGAAAACGCGAGTATTCACGGTAAATTAAAAACCTGAATTAAAAAATGCGGAACATCAAACAGAAAACAAAATATTCTTTATTTCTAGACACTGAGTTAGTATTATTAATGCATTTAATTCTCTTCATTTAGCGATGAGACATTTCGCGCATTGGGTTTACATTTTAATTTATTTTCATGTACCAAGCAATTAAAAATAAAGCCTGGTGCTCACAGTGCAGTAGCGTGCCAGCCAGGAAGGTTGTAAGATTTCTATAAAATACTGAACATTCTTTTTAAAAAAAATTCTCCTCGTGTAAAGTGCCCGTTGGATATCGTATTCAACAGCTGGGAAATACTGACTATTGGTCGGCCCTGACTGCGCTTGTGAACAGTGTCGTGAAACAAAACTTTAATCTTAGTGAAATGCTGAATTTCATGTAATGTAAATTAAGCTAATTACATGCCAAAAGAAACTAATTATGTTCTCTGTCAAAAGTATTTCACTGAAACTGTAGGACGTTGTGAAATAAAATCCCACATTTGAAATACAGTACCTACAAAATAAAATACAGTTCAACTCGGAAGAAAATAACTGATTTAGATTATCTGCACTGTTACTGTAGTTTAATGTGCTTCCTTAGCACAACACCTCAAAATTCCGACTGTACGCTGTTTCCTCACAAGATTGGAGAGTGAGATCTACCATGAAAGAAAAGTAACTTTCCTCTTAGCCCGCCCGGCTAGCCGCGCGGTCTAACGCACTGCTTCCCGAGAGGGAATCCGTCCGGCGGATTAGTGTCGAGGTCCGGTGTGCCGGCCAGCCTGTGGGTGGTTTTTAAGGCAGTTTTCCATCTGCCTCGGTGAGTGCAGGCTGGTTCCTCTTATTCTGCCGCAGTTATACTACGTCGGCGATTGCTGCGCAGACACTGTCTCCATGTACGTGTACACTATAATTACTCTACCACGCAAACATTTGGGGTTACGCTCGTCTGATGTGAGACGGGAAGGGGGGGGGGGGTTCCACTGGGGGCCGAATCGCACAATAACCACAGTGGGGTGAGTGGACTGCCGTACCCTGTTGTGTACCACTGCGGGCTACGGCGGAGACGAAGCCTCTCCGTCGTTTTTAGGTCCCCAGTACAATACAATACATACATACATACAGACGTACAACTTACCTCTTGCTCGGCATGCTGTTTTGTGTCTGGTATATTGACGTTCTCAAAGCAAACTGAAATAGCAAATGAGACAGATAAAGAAAATTATTTACTCGCTACTAAATTTTCCTTTGCTTGGGTGAAACAATCTGTGGCTGCGTGTGGCGTAAGGTGCAATGCACACACTACAAAACTTTACTAAGAATGGCGGAGGCGGGTTTTACTTTAAAGAAAAGAGTTCTTGAATAATTAAACTCTGATCGTAAAAGACTGCAGAACCTAAGATGACTCCAACAATCACGAAATTCTTTCAATTCAAAAATTACAGACATTTAAACCACCTGCGTTAATTGTGACATGATGTAAACAAAGAGACTGCATTAGCAGTAGTCACGAATATTGTTAGTTGACTGAGGGACAAAGATTCCTTTCAATTAATAGTTCTGACAAACAAACATTCCATTCTTGCTCGTGTATTGTTTACGCTTAAATATTCCTCCAAAAACTTCTCCACACATAAAGTCAAGAAAATGATTTAACAAACAAGTTTTTTTTCCATAATAAAGTATTTGTATTCCAGACAATTTCTCCCAAATTCACAAACATATCTGAAACTGAACTGCCTCTAATAAGAACGCCCTAGCGCTGCACGACTGACTAGAGATCAAGCGCATAAAAGGTTATGAAACATGGTCAAGGCTCTTATCCACTTCTCGTGCAACGCGCTCATGCATCTTTGTCCCAGTTCAGTGAAAGAGAAGTATTTACACGGCAGAAAACATGAATATCTTACAAGGTGAGCTACACTCGAATCGAACCCGTGTTGCGGATTAACGAACCCGGGTGGTGCACCAGTCAGACTGCGTGTGGTTTATAGCCGGTTTCCCACTCTTGTTTAGGCAAATGCTGGGCTGGTACAAATTTTCGCCTCAGAAAACAGGATATACAGTCAAAACAGGATCATACACAGAACAAAGGCCACCCAAACTAAAGACAGGTGGCGCGCACACCTTCCCTCACTTAGGTGGGTGACGACTCCCAGAACAGGAGGGCCATCCGGCCACAAAGTTAAATTAAAATACGTTTTCAATCCTTGACTAGAGCGGATACGGTACTATGCGGGATTAAACGCTAACTGAATAAACTTATTAAAAATCAAATTATTTCATAATAGGTTTGTTTGTGTGGCCATCTTCCGCAGTAGCTGTCAACATCGGTTATTATAGGTTATCTGTTTTGAGCTGATTGCAATGGGCCGGCCGTGGTGCCCGAGCGGTTCTACGCGCTTCAGTCTGGAACCGCACGACCGCTACGGTCGCAGGTTCGAATCCTGATTCGGGAATGGATGTGTGTGATGTCCTTAGGTTAGTTAGGTTTAAGTAGTTCTAAGTTCTAGGGGACTGATGACCTCAGCTGTTAAGTCCCATAGTGCTCAGAGCCATTTGAACTATTTGATTGCAATGTAATTAGAAAGAATTACACCATCTAGACGTGTTTCGCTTTTGTTTATAAAACATCTTCTGTGACATTCTGTAAATTGGATACATACGTTTGTTCATTTATTTTTTGATTCTTTTAGGTTAAAAACAGCGTTTGCTTTATGAAGTTAGCCTGTAAGCTACTTAGGTGTTTCTTTACATAGTCTGCACGTACCCCTCTTGCTAGCAGTGGTTGTTGTCGACAGGGGTTTTTTCCTGCGCTGCATTATTTATAATTGACTTTCTTAACTGTTTTTTATTCATCACTGCTACAGTATTTATGCCTGTTCTTTTGATTTCGTTCACTTTGTAAGTGTTGCCAACCTATGAAACGATATTTTGTGTGTGTGTGTGTGTGTGTGTGTGTGTGTGTGAGAGAGAGAGAGAGAGAGAGAGAGAGAGAGAGACACAGAGAGAGAGAGAATTAGTGAAATTGTCTTGTATGTAGATAGAGACGTGAGAGGGGTGGTGTTTTTTCGCACAGAGATGGCCCGGACAGTGATTATGGGAAAGATCTGGGAGAAAATGGTAGTGGTAAATGGAGCCTGGGGTTATACTTATATTTTTAATGTTATATTAAGTGGTCAATCAGTTTAAATAGTGTGTGGTCATTTTTGAGTTGTTTCTTTTCTGTTTTGGTTTTTTTGGATGTGATAGATTTCTTGTAAGGTGAGGAAGTGTTTTTTGTTGTTGTTTATCCTTATGATTTCCATGTCTGTGTCTCTGGTTGTAATTTTATTTTGGTGTAAGTGTTCTGCAAATGTTGAATAATTTGTCCTATACTTTAAAAAAATGGATATTCTGTGTGTGTATTTGTGGTTGTATGTCACTGTGTACCATCTTTTACTTTCTGTTTCTTTCACACTTTGTGCTGTTGCTATTCTTGTATTTTGTGTATTTCTTTGTGTCTGATTTTGTCCTTGTGTTGGTGGCAGTTGGGTGTTTGTTCTTTTCTGTTTCTTGATTTTGTTGTTCAGTTTTTGATGCGGCTTGCCAGGGATTCCTCTCCTATGCCAACCTCTTCATCTCTGGGTAGCACTTCGATCCTAAGTCCTCAATTATTTGTTTGACATATTCCAATCTCTGTCTTCCCGTACAGTTTCTACCCTCTACGGTTCTCTCTAATACCAAGGACATCATTCCCTTATGTCCTAACACATATCCTATAGTCATGTCAATTCATCTTGTGTCTTCCGTATGTTCCTTTCTCCGCCGATTGTGTGGAGAACCTACACATTCCTTACTTTACAAGTCCACCTAAGTTTCGAAATTCTTCCATAACACCACATCTGACAAGCTTCGGTCTTCGTCTATTCTTGGTTTTCTATAGTCCATGCTTCTCTAGCGCAAAATGCAGTGCTCCAAACGCACATTCTTAAAAATTTCTTCCTCAGATTATGGCCAATGTTCGACCCTAGCAGACTTCTCTTGGCCAGGCATGCCGTCTTTGGCGGTGCTAGTCTACTTTTTGTGTCCTCTTTGCTGTGTCAGTCAGTTATTTTGCTTCCAAGGTAGCAGAATTCCTAACTTCATCTACTTCTTGATCTCCAGTTCTGATTGTTAAGTCTTTCACTCTTCTCATTTATCATTTCTGTCGTCTTTCTTCAGTGTACTCTCAGTCTATGGTATGTACTCATTACACTGTTCATTCCGTTCAGCAGGTCCTGTAATTCTTCTTCGCCTTCACTGAGGATAGCAAAATCATCGGTGAATCTTGTCATTGATAGCGTTTCACTATGAACTTTAATACCACTCTCGAACCAGTCTTTCCTTTCCGTCATTGCTTGGGGGAGGGGGAATGGGGGGGGGGGGGGGGGGAGGGAGGGAGGCGAGACTGCATCCCTGTTCTGTTCCCTCTATAATCGTAATAATTCGTTCTTGTTTTTTCAGTCTTACTGTCCCCTCTTGGTTCTTGTATATACTGCATACTATTTGTCTCTTTCTAGTGTACACCTATTTTCTTCGGAATTTCGAGCATCTTGTACCATTTTACATTATCGAACGCCTTTTTAGGTCGACATGTCCATTGCACTTTTCTGTTTCTCTTCAGTAATGGGCCTTATTAAGCGCAACGTCAGAACTGCCTCTATGTTGCCTTTACCTTTCTTGAAGCCAAACTGATTGTCGTCTAACTGATCCTCAGTTTTCTATTCTTCTGTATATAATTCTTGTCATCAGCTTGAAAGCGCATGCTATTCAGCTGAAGGTGAGATAGCTCTCGATCTCATCTGCTCCCCAAGGTTTCTTCGCTGCTACCTTCCTTCTATCTACATCTGTTGTCCAACATCTATGATTGCTCTTTTTACAGATGTCCATTCCTCTTCATATGAAATGCTTACTGTAGTAATCCGTATCGCAGCATCCACATCTTTAGTGAACTTGGAACGGGTCTCATCATTCCTTAGGACGTAAGTGCCCCACTTCCTTCCAAACTGATACTTCCAGACGATTCTTTTAAGCTTCAATCTAGCCTTCATCATTACTGAATTGTTATATTATATCGATCTACCCGTGGGTACACCTTGCAATTTAATCTGGTTTCAGAATCCCTGTCTTACCACAATGTTTTCCGACTAGAATCTTCTCGTACTTCCCAGCCTTTTCGAATTGTATGTCCAATTCTTGTGACTTTTTCACAGTGTATTTGCCAATACTAGCGGGACTTTATTGCAGGAGTCAGTTAGTCTTCCTCTTCTCTTATTACTACTACCAAACCCATATCCTCCCGTCATTCGTTCTTATACTCCTTCTCCTAGAGCCACATTCCAGTTCCCCAAGAGTATTAGATTTTCATTCTTTACTAATGAATTTTCTCATTTGTTATCCTTATGTACTTATTCTATCTTATCATCTTCTACTAGAGACGTTAGCATGTATTCCTGTACCATCGTTGTCGGCGTTGGTTTTTGTCGAATCTGATACCATACTGTTTACAGTAACACACTCCCTGCCCTACCTTGCTGTTCATACCGAATCGTACTCCCGTTACACCCTTTTCTTCTGCTGTTGATATTACCCTATATTCGACCAGAAATCTTAATCTTCCTTCCATTTCATTTCACTGACTCCAATGTACAGGGCGTAATTGGTATAAGTGGGTATTTGTATTGATAATTGAGAACAGTGTACTGAACAACATTACATCAGTATTTACCTCATTCGCAGAGTAGTATGTTTTTAGGTTGGTTATATTTCCAAGTACATATGGCAAGAGCATGCTTATTTTCCCCCAGGGTAGCAGGTTACATATTGATGTGTGGACTTGTATAAGCGAAACACTGAGCCTATACTGACAGGTGTGGTCCACTTAATAGTGGAATTTCGACCGTGCAGCAAACATCAGGTAATAAATTATGTGAATTGTTTGTGAAAAAAGTGTTAGACGCAGAGAAGAAACAGCAAACACACTGATGTGTGTAGATATTAAGGTACCACCTATAAAAAATATTTGCAGACTTTCCAGTTACTCTTTGATGTAAAGGCGTTCTTTATGCATTCAGCGATACCTGAAGTATTTAATATTATAAAGGTTTTACCAAATAAGTATTCAGCGGGTATTAAACTACAAGATGTATCAAGTCAAGTGCAACATTTATAATTGAACAACTAGTAGACGTCGTAAATTCATCATTTGAGAAAAATGTGTTTCAAAATGTTTTGAAAACTGCGAAGGAAACCCCCACTTCACAAGAAGGGGGTCAAAAATGAAATTTCTAATTATAACTTCTATCAGTATTATCCGTTTTCAGCAAAATTATGGAGAAACTTTCCTTATCAGATTGATTTGATGGGCGATTGAATAATTCAGTGTACAGTGTGACGTTACTGTCAGACGTTACTATGCGCACTATGCGATTTTAATTCATCTTATGCCACTAGTTCGTGATTGTTTTGGTGAGAACACTGTACTTGGATAAATAGCCTTGCATCCTCCACGATGAGGTTGGATGAGGTGTGTGTTATCGGAAACGCCTGTATGGCCCCTTTTGTTTGTGGAAGGCAGTCTGTGAATCTCAATGTGGAAGAGTGCCGCCTTTGGGGATACAGGCAGTATTCATAGAAGACGGGTAAAGGCTCGCTATGCAGCTCTTGGAACCCGGGCTGGCGCCCTTCGCCTGTGGTCAATATACGCCACAGTCATCCCACAGTCCCCAAAGAATAACTGAGCGCAACGTTTTTTTCCTTTCTGAATGAACATCGAAGACCAAGACCGTGAAGCACCATCCGACCTATGCAGTCTCTTTAAAAATTTGGTTCTGCCAATAGAATTTCTTGGCTCTAGATAGTGCTCTTCGCGCATAAGGCTGACCATTCGTGAAGGCAATGCTTCTGTCCAGTACCAACTCCGTGTTTAAAAATGTGCGTCTTGACCGCAAAGGGAGGGAAGTTACGTGAGCTTTCCCCAGCATTTTCACGAGTTCAGCAACAATTCTCCCCTGTCATATTGGTAACAACGTCCATGTAGAGTTGTTTGAAGTGAGAAGATGCAAGGAGCACAAAAGCTGGAATGAACCGACGAGCGGCTACGGTCTGGAGAGGTAGCGACCTAGAGGCCCTCTGGTGCCGTTCGGCACACTTTGCTGCTGTTGTGTGCTCCTAGTAAACAACTTGTGTTGGCGATTTGATTTGTTGTAAACTATAATTTTGGATTCGTTAATTTTGAATTCACGAGCTGCACAGGTACGTTTCTTGGTGCTTTATTCCCGAAGCAACCTTCCAGGTAAATTTTGCTACCTCTGTGTTAGCGTCATTCTTAGTCAGTTTAGTTGAATGGGCAGATAACATTACTCAGTCAGTTTGTTGTTAATTTCATGAGGAAATCGGAGCAAATAAACCCCTTTATTTGCAGAAGTGACTTAAATTTCAGGATCCTTTAACTTGTTCTACAACTTAGATGCCCCATTAAAAATGAATATAAGCTATTCTATATGCAATTGGTTAATTCCACTGTGTCGTCGTTGTCCTTGTGCACTTTGTTTTTGGCCGAATATAAGTTACTTATTATTTTGTGAGAGCAATAAGAACTACACCCGTTCCTCATGAATTACTAAGATTTGGTTTTATTAACTGGGGAGAACTGAGTCCACTTCTCCTAGAAGTATAAATTGGTTTTGGGCTGGTATAAGTCCACAGTAACTTCGAGACCAAGTGCTTTCAACAAAAAGCCGACTCAGGCAAATTTTTATGTAAATGGGCGCATTCTGCCACATTTCGTGTTTCCTGCATCTGCGCAATCGAATATTGACCTCAAGGTGACGCCATTGGCCACAGGAGATAGAAGGCCGCGGAAGAAGGCCTCCAGGGCTTCCCGCCCCTCCACCGCGGAGTCTGGGACGACCGTCGAGGGCTCCTCCACGAGCGCCGTCTCGCCGAGACCGACGAAGACGCGGCGGCCCACTCGTCCACCTGCCACCTCCCGGCAGCCGCACTAGGATGGTTTTGTCGCCCCTCCCAGGAGGCACACTGCCAGGGCTGCTGCACTGCAGCAACCGACGCCGCTGCCGACCGCCAACGCGTTCGCGAGCGCCAGCGTGGACGCGATGGAAGATGGCGCCGCGCCTCCTGTGTCGGCCCAAAAGAAGCCGCCACCCATCGTCATCCAATGGGCGGGCGGGTACAAGGAGTTCCAGCAAAAACTAGACAGGGTGGCCACGTCCGCCACTGTCAAGAACGCTGGCCGTGACCTCTACAAGGTCACGGTGTCCTCCAACGAGGAGTACCGCGCGGTGATGGACACCATCTCCAAAGAGGGCCTCCCGTGCTACACGCACCCCTCTGAGGCGCTCAAACTTCTGAAGGTGGTATTTCGCCACCTTACCCTCAAGTTTGGTGCGGAATATCTTCGAGAAGATGGTTGGTTGGTTGGTTGTTTGGGGAAGGAGACCAGACAGCGTGCCCTTTCAGAGGAACCATCCCGGCATTTGCCTGGAGTGATTTAGGGAAATCACGGAAAACCTAAATCAGGATGGCCGGACGCGGGATTGAACCGTCGTCCTCCCGAATGCGAGTCCAGTGTCTAACCACTGCGCCACCTCGCTCGGTCTTCGAGAAGAACTCGAGGACATGGGCTTCGGCGTCCGGTCCAACGGACTGATGAAGTCCCAGCGCACGCACCGCGACATGGCGCTGTACCAGGTTGTCCTCGTCGACAACCTGGAAAATCGGAAGATTTTCCAGGTGCAGCGGGTCGGCCGGGTCAGGGTCGCGGTGGAACCTCTCCGAGCCAGAGGCAAGAGGGCCAAGTGCTTTTCCTACCAGAGGCTCGACCACGTCTCCCTCTACTGCTCTATGTTGCCCCGCTGCGTCAAGTGCGCGGGACAGCACGAGAGCAAATCTTGCGGGCTTGCCAAGGAAGAAAAGCCGACGTGCTGCAACTGCCGCGGCGCGCGCGTTGCCAGCTACAGAGACTGTTCGGCCTTTAAAAGGGGCCGATACCAACGGAGCGGAGGGGCTGCTCCTTCTCGTAAGGTGCACCCGTCCACCAGCTTTGCTGCCGCCACCAAGGGCGGACCATCAGCCGCCACCGCCCGACGTTCGGAACTGGTGGCGGGCGAGACGAAGCAACCGGTAGCGCCGTCCCCGCCTTCGCCCGGGGGGGGGGGGGGGGGGAGGCCACCCCCGCGTCCACGCAGAGCGCGCGGGTTGCGCGCGGGCCGGGCCACCCGTGCCGCTGCACATCGGACTGCCGATGACACACTGTCGCAGCAGAGGCCGGCACCTCGTGCTGCGCCGCAACCGCAACCGGCTGCCGACGCTCCGCGGCAGTCGTCTACTACGGAGTGGCCGCAACCGGCCACCCCAGTGGCGGAGGCCGCCCCAGCGGCCAACACCGCCCCCTCGGCCACCGACGCAGCCGAGCTCCGTTCGCTCTTGCGGTCGTTGAGCCAGCTGCTCGAGCAGCTTCCGGTGCTCGTCACCGCGGTCACGTCGGCCCTTCAGGCCGGCGTTGCAACTCCGCCGCGTCATGGATAATCGCCACATCCGTGGCCTCTCCGTTTGCACCTTAAACGCAAACAGTCTGGTCCCCCAGCAAGGGGAATACAGGGAGTTCTTGCGCGACGAGGCAATTGACATCTGCCTCGTGTGCGAGACCTTCCTGAAGCCGGGAACTCATGTCAAGGTGGCCAACTATCGGTGCTACCGCACCGACAGGTTGACCCACGGCAGGGGGACGGCTATTTATATCAAGGCGTCCCTCAAACAGCATGAAATTCAGCTTCCGCCCCTCACTGCAGTGGAGGCCACTGGGGTGGCTGTCACCACGACGGCGGGTGTCGTCACCTTCGTTGCGGCCTACAGGGCGCCGAGGGGACTGCTTCAGGAGGCTGACGTCGACGCCCTGCGCGGGAAAGTCTTCATTGCGGGTCACTTGAATGCCAAGCACACGCAGTGGAACTCCCGCATTACCAATGCCAGCGGCCGCCGCCTCCTTCGTGCCACACAGCGGCATGGCGCGATAGTACTGGGCCCTTATGATCACACCGTCTTCCCCCATTGCGGCCGGTCAGATGTGCTCGACATCGCCGTTCTCAAAGGTGTTGGGCACTTCACCTCAGCCACCGTTAGATGTGCCATGTCGTCCGATCACCTCCCGGTGGTCTTCGACATGGACGTCATCGGTGCATCTCTGCCGTCCGACCGCCGTAACTTCCGTGGCATCGACGCGGCGCGCTTTCGTGACGAGGTCCTTGACCGCCTCGAGGGCGCGCCAGATCCCGCTGTGCATGAGGCTGAAGAGGCGTTAGCCTTCTTCACGCGGCACACACTAGCTGCGGCGGAGGCGGCCACCCCCAGGCGGTCGGGGCGGCCGCGAGAGATGTCGCGCCAACTCCCGCCGCATATCCTGGAGGCGATAACAAACAAGAATCGCCTCTTCCGGGAGTGGCAGCTCACACGGCAGCCAGAAACGAAGCGCCGCCTCAACAGGGCGCGACGGGAGATTCGGGCCGCCATCGATGAACATCGGAATCGGGACTGGGCGGGCTTGGTGGCCACCCTAACTACGACGGATGGTAGTGTCGTCGCCAGCGAGTCCCGCCTCTCCATGCGGGCGCGGACGTTGTCTGCGAGCCAGATGCTAAAGCCAGCATCCTCGCGGACACGTTCGCAGAAAATTTTCGTCCCGTTGATGGTGTGATCGATCCCGATCATGTTCGTCTGGTGGAGGACCGCCTGCCGGTCTTTCTCGCTGCAAGGGAGGAAGACGATTCGATCGAGGAGATCACACCTGTGGAAGTGGAACTGCAGCTCCGTCGCCTCAACCCGAGGAAGGCGGGTGGCACGGATGGTGTCACCAACCACCTGTTGAGGATGATACCGCCGGAGGTACACCAATCTCTGTCGGACATCTTTAACAGCATCCTCCGCACTGGGACCTTCCCTTCCGCATGGAGACATGCGGAAGTGGTTGCCATCCCCAAGAGCGGCAAGGATCCGCGTCAGGCAGCGCACTATCGGCCGATCAGTCTGCTCCCGTCGCTCTCAAAAGTGTTTGAGAGGTTGTACGTGGAGCGGCTGCTGCGCATCGTGACAGAGCAGCAACTCCTTCCCGAGGAGCAGTTTGGTTTCCGGCGGGGCCACTCTACCACGCAGGAGCTGTTGCGCCTCGTGGAGCAGGCGATGCGACCGCTGGAGACGCGGGAGTACCTAGGGGCGGTGCTTCTCGACGTCTCCAAAGCCTTCGACTGCGTGTGGCACGACGGCCTCGTGTACAAACTTTTTGTGCACGGGCTACCGACGTCGCACGTGGTCCT
The DNA here is from genome assembly GCF_023897955.1 of Schistocerca gregaria. Lineage (NCBI taxonomy): Eukaryota > Metazoa > Arthropoda > Insecta > Orthoptera > Acrididae > Schistocerca > Schistocerca gregaria. The sequence continues at coordinate 348,920,793 of NC_064924.1, forward strand.
GCTGCGCTCGTATCTCTCGGGGCGCACGTTCCACGTCCGAGCTGATGGGGGCACTTCAACCGACCGGCAGATTCGGGCTGGAGTGCCGCAGGGGTCGGTCCTCGATCCCCTGCTGTACGCCAACGCCCCGCGGGTGGCACGCGTGGAGTTGGCACTCTATGCTGACGACACGGCGTTGTTCACCCGCAGCATGAACGCTGCCGAGATGCGCCGCCGCCACCAGCTCGGATGTGACGTCCTGGGTGCCTGGTCCACGAAATGGCGCCTAAAGTTCAATGCTGCGAAGAGCCAGGCTGTGATCTTTAGCAGAAGGAGGCTGCCACCGGACCTACCGCCGGTCACGATCATGGGGGGCCCCATCCCATGGTTGCGGACCGGCAAATATCTCGGGGTAACGTTGGACAGACACCTGACGTGGCTGCCACACGTCCGCGACGTCAGAGGGCGGGCAGTGGGGCGCCTTCGTGCGCTTTACCCACTGCTCAATCCTTCATCGACGCTTCATCCACGCCACGGCCTCACCATGTATCTGTCCCTCGTCCGACCGGTACTGGAATATGCGGCCGTGGTGTGGGGTAACGCGGCAGCGACGCACACTGCGACGCTCCAACGCGTGCAAAATAGGGCGCTGCGACTTGCGCTCCACAAGCCGCCTCGCTACCCGGCAAGGCTGCTCCACGAGGAAGCGGGCATCCCTTTCCTACGGGATCGCTTCCGGCAAATCGCAAGAGTGTTCTACAGCAATGCAGAACACTCTGCCAGTCGCCTGATTCGTGGTCTGGGCCGCCAGGTCCACCACAGGCCAACGACTCGCTGGCCAGACCTACTGCGAGAGTAATTTCTCTCGCAGCCCGGTGTCGGAAAAACAATATGGCGTCGCCATAACTGACGCCTAGTGAGGACAGCTCACTCCTTTAGGACACATCGCACCCCCGAAGATGTTACTGCAGGAACAGCAGCCCCGCTGCTTAACCTGCCCCTACACCTGCCATATGTATCCAGCGTTTTACAGCGAGCGAGCGAACAGAAGATAGAATTCCAAGCGACGTAGTCCAACCAGTGATACGTAAGAACGCCGCCCTGAAGGAAACAATCTTGGCTCCTGAAAGAAACTCATCTCCTGGGAAAGTAGATGGTGCGAATTTTCGAAAGCTTGAGTTTTAGTTCCGATTTGACGTGGTCTGGAACACCTAGAAGATTTTATACAAGGAAGCAGCTACGAAAAACTTCGATGTTATTCATACTGATGTTCATAAATCTTACAAAATCCTCTGCAACAGAGTGTGTGGTGATATGTTACTTCCCTTGTGGCGCAGCAGGGCTCCAACCTGGGACCCTCGCCTTTCTCGGCCAAATGCTTTACCGATTGAATTATCCAAACACGTCTCATGAACCATATTCACAGCTTTACTTCCACCAGTACCTCATCCCCCACCTTCCAAACGTTACAGAAGTTCTTCTGCCTAACGTGCAGGACTAGTTTGTGTAACATTGGCTAGGGCTATAGAACAAGAAAAGATGGAAAAGAATTACTGAATAACATTTACATTAGCAGATCGCACATATGTTAATATTCTCATAGTGTTAACAAGTTTACAACCTGTGCTCTGTACAAGTACCTCTCCTAATATTCACACTCAAACCAAACGATTAGCAAATTAAAAAAACTGAATCATAATAAATATTCAGTACAGGAAACCAGAAGTAAGAAAACATTCAATATTGCTCAAATAACCAAACCTGACAATTACTTAATCTAGAAGCTAACAGATCTACAGAAATTAAAATTTCCTTAAATTACTGTAATGTACATACGAGTTATTTACCTGGGTTTCCGCTTACTATGTGCAAATCAGTAACCTTACTGAAAGTCGAAAACGTAGAAATTAAAGAAAGAAATATTTAATACTACAAACTCACATACATATTCCAGAAAATTCAGCAGGACGCAACGCTAAGCTGAAACGTTATAAAGATAACAGCAAATTGTAAAGAACTCTTCAGACTGCACTGAACTCAGAAAAACTTTCGAAATGGCTTAGTATAGCACTAGTAAACATAGAATAAAAGTAATATTTGGAACTGTTCCTTCCCTTTCTGAGTAGCTTTCTTAGGTTCGAGTCGCTGCGCAGTTACATGCAGTATTTTTGTCATCAACTTTAGAGCTCCTTCAAATGACAAATAGAATACATATCTCATAATGTACCTGAAACAAGCCAGTGTTAGAAACAATCGCTACAAAGTTTCGCTGATGCATCCGCCCTGCACAAGCAAACTGTGTGGTTTTGTAAATCAGCCTTATGCAAACACAATTCGTTTATTTTTATATTTCCCAAGACAAATTTCGACACCAATGTGTCATCTTCTGTCTGTTAAATGTTTATTTTCCGTAAAGTACAATACCACATTTGTAATAATTTAACCACTGTAGGCCTAAAAAAATGGTTCAAATGGCTCTCAGCACTATGGGACTTAACATCTATGGTCATCAGTCCCCTAGAACTTAGCACTACTTAAACCTAACAAACCTAAGGACAACACACAACACCCAGCCATCACGAGGCAGAGAAAATCCCCGACCCCGCCGAGAATCGAATCCGGGAACCCGGGCGCGGAAAGCGAGAACGCTACCTCACGACCACGAGATGCGGGCTGTAGGCCTAAGAAATACAATATTCAATTTGCTTCTTTGGACACTCACCCTAAAATTACATCGCTAATTGAAGTGTATTATTATACATCGACTTTAGTGCTCCTTTTCGTCGTTTTTTGACAGCATGTCATCTGCAAACTAACCACGAAGAAAATTACTGCGTATTTGTGGAGAGCTGTTTCGAGGTTAGAGCTTATGTACGTTTCTGTACTTACATTTTCGGTCCTGTTTCGTGTCCCTGGTTGGTGTCTCAATCAGCTACTATTTAGTGCATTGCTTTCACTCAATTGTTCACAAATTTCCGCTCACTACTTCACTTCACATGTACTTACACAAAAGGTGGCGAAATGTGATCTGAGCAGCCACTTCTGACAATACACTCAGTGAGACGTGTCATGTAATTGTCATTGCTCACTTGTCCATCTTTGGTCTTGTGTTATGGCGCTGATTTTGAATTTTTGTGTGTGTCTGTGTGTGTGTGAAAGAGAGAGGGGGGAGGAGGGGGGGGGAGGATGGAAAAGGGGGGTGGGGAGAGAAGGTTTTTTTTTCCTGTTATGTTTTTTTTTTTGTAGGGCGTCACCTTTGTGTAGTTCATTGAGTGTTCCAAACCGTGTTTTGTAGCACAGTGTTGTATTTTCATTCATGACTTTATTTCCCTGTATTTTTGCTTTTGTATGTGATAGTTCTTCTGTGTTGTGAGCTTGTGATTGAGACTGTTGCTTTTTCTAAATGTGACACATAGGTGTTCAAAATGGTTCAAATTGCTCTGAGCACTATGGGACTTGAATTCTGAGGTCATCAGCCCCTAGAACTTAGAACTACTTAAACCTAACTAACCTAAGGACATCACACACATCCATGCCCGAGGCAGGATTCGAACCTGCGACCGTAGCGGTCACGCGGTTCGAGACTGAAGTGCCTAGAACCGCTCGGCCACAGCGGCCGGTCACATAGGTGTCGAAACAAGTCTGGGGAAATATTAAAAAAATTGTATTTTCATAAGGCTGATTTTCAAAACCACCCAGTTTTTAAATCGCAAACAGGGAAGAACGAAAAGAATAGCTTCAAACCATAGTAAAATGAGTATGAACTAAGCAACAAACAAGCATACAATGTACACGTTTTAACGAAATATCTGTGTACCACAGCCGGCCGGTGTGGTCGAGCGGTTCTAGGCGCTTCAGTCTCGAACCACGCGACCTCTATGGTCGCAGGTTCGAATCCTGCCTGGGGCCTGGATGTGTGTGATGTCCTTAGTCTATTTAGGTTAAAGTAGTCCTAAGTTCTACGGGACTGATGACCTCAGATGTTAGGTTCCATAGTGCTCAGAGCCATTTGAACCATTTGTATCTACCACACACAGAAGACGGATACTATTAAACAGTTTAAATCAGGCAAATGCCTCTGTAATAAAGTGTGTACACTAAAGTGCTCAATCTCTATATCTCAAGTTGCACATGAAAGATACACGAACAGTTTAGTGAGCAAACAATAGTGCACCATAAGCATGGAAAAATCATTAAATAGCGACACGGTCATAAGTACGCAGTACTTGAAGGAACTGAATGTTTGGCACAGTGACGGCACACAATTTATGTGGGTCCGTCTTCTTCACATTCGATTAGTGCACAGTGCGTTCACACCAAATATACTTGGCAGTCCTCCGCGCAACAGACCAAGGTCCCTTCCGCTTAGGCAAAAACAAGTAAACACATAGTCTCTCCGTGTCGGGCACTCCTTTACTGTCAGCGACAACTTCCTGTTTGCTTGATCCCAATTCGCCATTTCTGCCACGAGCCTTTCCGCGTTGCACTCGCGCAGATAAATCCTTTTCCCTGTCAGAGCGGTTACGGCGTCGTCGGGAGGGATTGCTGCCAGCCTAGAATAACCAATTCGGTTTTTGTCAATCTAGGTCGTAGTGCCGAACACGGCACACACTCCTGGAGGAAGTCATACTGCAGAGGCGTGGCTGAGCCAAAGCCCGGGGAATTGTTTCTAGAATTAATTTTCACTTTGGAGTGGAATGTGTGCCTGCGCCGAAGTTTGGATGGTGGGAAATCTACTGACGGAAGTAAAGCTATGCGGGAAGGAGGAGGGGGGGGCGGAGTGAGTGAGTCATGTTTGGATACCTCACTCGATAGGGGCCTTGTTCGGGAAAGGCAAAGGTCCAAGGTTCTATTCTCGGTCAGGTACACTGTTTTAATCTGCCAGGAAGTTTAATAATTCTTGTTTCATACCTTAATGAACACAAATTTCACTTTTTTAATAGCATCGATTCGTTAAATCATAAATTGTATAGAAAAATTTTACAGAATTAAACAATACATTTTAAATTCTTCTTTACAGATTTTACATTTGCTCTAAAGTGCTATATTGGCTATTAGTTATAACAATTTTTGCTCTAGTAGGATATGCACTAGAGATAGAGTGTGGGGGTCTACAGATCCTAAATAAAGCTCTGGTATCAAAAAATGGTTCAAATGGCGCTGAGCACTAGGGTCATCAGTCCCCTAGAACTTAGAACTACTTATGTGTAAAATCCCGTTTCAATATATGAACATTTAAATTTTAACCTCTTTTATTATGTGTTGCGGCCCCCGTTCATCACTTCAGCTTCCTAAGTAACCAAACTGGAATCCCCTTCCAAGTATTGACAGATTCAATGACCTTTGCCGATCAACACTCAGGACGAAATTGAATTTCCACCGCGAACAAGGCACACAATGGACCCTCCTTCCCCATACTCAAACAGTGGGACACCTAACAAGATTACCACTTCATCACCTGAAACAATCCGCAGCTCGTGGTCTCGATATAGCATCCTCTCTTCCCGAGCATGAAGTCTCGGGTTCGATTCCCGGCCACCTCAGGGATTTTCAGTTGCCCCGAGATGAGTGGGTGTTGCTGTGTCGTCTTCATCATCACCATTCATCCCCATTACGGTCGGAAGAAGGTATCCTCTCTTCCCGAGCATGAAGTCTCGGGTTCGATTCCCGGCCACCTCAGGGATTTTCAGTTGCCCCGAGATGAGTGGGTGTTGCTGTGTCGTCTTCATCATCACCATTCATCCCCATTACGGTCGGAAGAAGGCAATGGCAAACCATCGCCATTAGGACCTTGCCTAGTGCGGCGGTGCGGCTCTCCTACATCGTTCCCCTAAGCCCTGTCAAGATGCATGGTACTTCATTTCCATTTCGATCTGAAACAATCGGTTATATGTTGATCGGGTGCACGCAGCATAAAAATGAGAAATGAATGTAACAAAATTGAACGACGTAAACAGCCACGCGGTTCAAGTTGCCTATACAATCCCTTCCAGGAACAACACAAATTTGATTTCACGTACTGTAATTACGTACCGAATTTAAAAATTACAGTTCTGTCATAATCCACTCATTAAGAGACGTAATCTTATTTTAAATGTTTAACACATTATGTCAAGTAAAACTATGAGGTTGCATAACTCACAGGGCGTAAATCACTCCGATTATATTCATCTACGCTTTGAGAATGAAAGCACTTAGTAACTTCTAGCAAATTTCACACATAATTACAATCAATTTCGATACTTCACCTCTCTGACACCACTGAAAATGTAATGTACGGGAATATTTGTCACTTACTACATTGTCTCTGTTCATGCAGTATAAGTTCAGCATCAAGCATGAGGTATAAATTTATTGCTTTTTTACTACTTCAAGGGAATGTTCCAAGCCCACCCGGAGATTTTATTTTCAGGAAGAATACAATGGAAAATACGCACTGCTAAAATTTTAGATGCTAAGATGCACTGCAAGTATTTTTTTTTAATTGTAGAAGTTAATCGTTTTGTCGCACGAAGAACCGCTTATGACGGCGGTTTGCCCCGCCTAGCTCGCGGAAGGCCGTGACAAGAGACCGTAGCGCTGTTTAGAGCAAATATCTGGAGTGACAGTCGCTAATTTGAAACACCTAAACCATACGAAAAGTGCCACGTATTATTAATGTTTTGAATAAGAGACAGATCATATCGACTGCTAAACATTTGTATATTTAGGTCTTACAAAGGTGACTAGAAGAGGAAAATAAATCAAGGCAATGATTGATATCACATTACTGACAACTTCAATCAATCGTGACTTTAATGTATTGAAATGAAATAGTTCTTAAACACATATCATATTACAACAATTCCCTCAGCACAGTTCTTGTGATTACTTATGAATAAGATACGTTTTAATAACGCCAACAGGTTCCTATCAGATCACCGGAGTTAAGTGCTGTCGGGATTGGATAGCATTTGGATGGATGGATATAGGGTCTACCGAGCGTCTATGGCAAGCGGAGTGCACTCAACCCTTGTAATTGATAACCTACTTGACTTAGAAGTAAAGGCAGTGTCATTTGAATGACGCAAACATTTTCCTTACAACAGACACATCCAACAAGAGAAAAAATATGCTTTCAGGCACGTCACAGTAATTACTTGTTTTAATTAGACAGAATTAGGGTAGAGTAAGAAATGGTCCTGACCGTTGCTCCGCTTACTGTGCTGTGCACCGGGCATACATAAAGCAATTTGTATAATGTACCGATGCAAACTGATAATGCACAAATGACTGCAGATCAAGAATACTGTTCTCCTGACAAACCTCGAAAAAGCAGCTATATTTTCCGTAAATTTCCTTAAAAACGTTTTCCATAGTCGAAAAAATTCTTTACCGACAGTCACATTAAGTGTTCTCAGAGGAATCTGTATATATCAACAGTCTTTTTGTCGTCCTTCTGAAACACAGAGGTGTCGTTATATCCAGGCCAAGAGTAGAACAAAAGTAATGAATTAAATCCTCTTGTTGGCTAGAAACCGTTTCCAATGAAATGTTTAAAACAATTATTTCCTATTTTTACAGATTTTGTTTGGTCGAGTGTAAGATTTTTGTCACTAAACAGTCATTCTTTTGTTTTTGGTCCTAACATGCCTTGAGGTCCAGGAAGACAGATGCAAAGGTGCGGAAGCAGTAATCTGCTCATACTTATCAGTGTCACTGTTGTATATGAATGAGTGATAGCATCAATCGATTGCACAACGTACTCTGTCTTTTTTCGATTCGAAATTATAAAGCGTTGTTTGTTCGCAGTTCTTTCACGAAACCTGACTGATCGGTGTTAGACACAGAAAATGTAGGGATAACAGGATGCTTTGTTTTCACGTCAGCTACGAATTAATGGCATCTCCTCTACACCTTTACTTCCGGTAACTTCGTTGTTTTGCGACTTTCTATACTGTTTATACTGTTTGATTTTTTGAATCTGTTCAAACAGGTCGAAGAAGACTTGAAATCAGCGAAGGTCATCTCAGATGTGATTCGGAGGGCCTTGTCTCATACATCTTCAGTTGTAATGGCGTATTGCCTAATATGAGCAGCTCTACATGGTTCATATCTAAACTCCTCTAAACAACTGTTGTTCGTGTTATTTACTTCATTTTAGGTGTTCATGTTGATTATTAAATGGGGGGGGGGGGGGGGGGGGACTACTTTGTGGCTAACCCGTATAGTTTTTCTTTCACAATTTTGCGAGTTTCATATCGGCAAGTATTTCTTAGTTCGTGTAAGTCGTTCTTCCATTTATGTAGTTCATGGTCATATTTTAGGAAGCAACAGCAAATTTACACAATGCATAACAATAAATGTTAAATATAATGAATATTGATTCACAAGGTTTGGTACGGGGGACATCCGCAACTGAGAGGCACGATAATTCGATAATTAATTTAGAGAGATCGGCTTCAGTGGTACTGATATTTGTTGCAACCACGACGGGTTTCGATATTTCAAAATCCCATCTTCAGGCGTAGTATTTGACGTTCCTGCTGTCGCGGCTGCCCGGCGGCGGACAATTACCGCCAACACACAATGATTGGAACTCTTGCACTGGCTGGCCCGACCGCATGTCATGTATTACCAAATACTATACTTTCATACACCTGAAGATGGAGTTTTAAAATCTCGAAAGCGGTCGTGGTTTGCAATAAATATTAGTACAACTGAAGCCGATCTCTCTAAGTTAATTATCAATATTGATTTAGTTTTATCTCCATTGCTAACATTTATGCGATGGAAAAAGCATGCCGTAATTATTTTGAATCTTAAATTAGCTGCAGGCCTGAGTGGACAGTAACTGCGAACAACTGTTTCACAGAAACTATCAACGAAAACTGAAGTTCGCTTAACAAACTACTATCGCGCCTTACTGTGTTACCTGTTTAGCGATGTGCCGTCAACCAAGGATATGCGCCTGCCGTGTTGCGGATCCTCGCTCCGCTACACTTCCGATGAGGATGTACATTTCTCCAGCCGCCTGACAGGCTACCAGTCTGGCACTTTTCAACAATTTTTTAAATACTTGCAGTGCGTCTTAGTGGCTTAAATTTTCACAGGGCCTTTCTTCCGGTGTATTGTTCCTGTAACAAAAATTTCCCACAAGTCGGATTGCATTCCCATGTAAGTCTATTCGCAACATGTCTCTCAGACAGTATGCTTATATACCACTGAATGTAAGTGCATAATTCTGTCGTTGTATGAGACACAGTTCAGGAGATATGATATCATTAACATTGAGAGGCATAAAGAAAACTAGTTTCCATAAAACGGTGCACAGATTACTCTGACAATAGGCATCCAGTTTTGGTTTCGACTTTTGAAATTAATAATGGCATCATAATTTGGGTTTTATGTCTTTTACCATAAAGGATTTACACGCTTAACATAAAAATATTTAACACATTAACTCATATCAAAAGTACTCAGGCGTTTGAAGCTGTTTTATATGGGAGATCCAGTCTTTAAACAATTTTTTATATTAAACGTATTTTATTAGATATGTACGTTCGCCTGCTTAGCTGGGTGGTAACGTGCTCGCCTCCCATGCAAGCGCGCCCGGGTTCGATTCCCGGCCGGGTTGGAGATTTTCTCCGCTCGGGTACTGGATGTTGTGTTGTCCTCATCACCCTTTCGTCCCTATTGGCTGCTACAGATGCCGTGCAGGAAAGAAATTGATATGTGTGTGTGTGTGTGTGTGTGTGTGTGTGTGTGTGTGTGTGTGTGTGTGTGTTTTGTGTGTGTCTGTGTCTCTGTGTTTAACGTGTCCCTATTATTAACTCTATAAAAATTATACACTACACGTATTAAAAATAGGTATATTAAACAGACAGGTATTCCAATGTAACGTTGTGTCAAAACTTCAAAGAATTCGGTCAAAAACTTCCGGAGATTTACTATTAAGAACATTTACAGTTTCTGTGTAAGTACAAACGTAGACGTTCATTTCTTCAAAATGTCAAATCTCCGAAAGTTCTTCAAGGATTGCTTTGAAATTTTGACGCAACATTGCATTCGAATACCCAAGCGTTTTAGATACCTACTGGAGTTCCATCTTGTCTGTATGTAATGTACATGTAATATGAGGGGAAACGTTATAAAAATATAAATGATGGTTTGTTCAAAATCGTTAATCTCTGTAAGTTCTTGTCCGATTCCTTCCAAATTTTGACAAAACTTTGAATTTTACAATGAGCGTTTTTAGTTTACCAAATATTTCAAAATGTACCTTTCCAATTTACTTCATATCTGTAAACCTTACCGTGTAATAAACGTATATATATATATATATATATATATATATATATATATATATATATATATATATGCTGCTAGCAAGCAGGAAAGTTGTACACTGGTTCGCGATTAAAATCCTACTACAGAATCTGAATTTGGAATAACAGTCAACGTCAGAGAGAGTGGGAAAGATGAGGTGCACAGAAGGGTGGGAGGAAATAGACACAGAAAACGAGAAGGACGAGATGGAGAGGTAGTGGGGATCAGGAGGAGGTGGAAAGATGGGGTAGGAGGAGTAAAGAGAAAGGGAGGGAGGATGGAAAGAGAGATGGGGAAAGAGGAGTGGATGGACAAAGAAAGGTGGAGGGGGAGATGGACAAGGACAGAGGAGAGAGGGAGATCAGGGCGTATATCCAATTTAAATATACACTCCTGGAAATGGAAAAAAGAACACATTGACACCGGTGTGTCAGACCCACCATACTTGCTCCGGACACTGCGAGAGGGCTGTACAAGCAATGATCACACGCACGGCACAGCGGACACACCAGCAACCGCGGTGTTGGCCGTCGAATGACGCTAGCTGCGCAGCATTTGTGCACCGCCGCCGTCAGTGTCAGCCAGTTTGCCGTGGCATACGGAGCTCCATCGCAGTCTTTAACACTGGTAGCATGCCGCGACAGCGTGGACGTGAACCGTATGTGCAGTTGACGGACTTTGAGCGAGGGGGTATAGTGGGCATGCGGGAGGCCGGGTGGACGTACCGTCGAATTGCTCAACACGTGGGGCGTGAGGTCTCCACAGTACATCGATGCTGTCGCCAGTGGTCGGCGGAAGGTGCACGTGCCCGTCGACCTGGGACCGGACCGCAGTGACGCACGGATGCACGCCAAGACCGTAGGATCCTACGCAGTGCCGTAGGGGACCGCACCGCCTCTTCCCAGCAAATTAGGGACACTGTTGCTCCTGGGGTATCCGCGAGGACCATTCGCAACCGTCTCCATGAAGCTGGGCTACGGTCCCGCACACCGTTAGGCCGTCTTCCGCTCACGCCCCAACATCGTGCAGCCCGCCTCCAGTGGTGTCGCGACAGGCGTGAATGGAGGGACGAATGGAGACTTGTCGTCTTCAGCGATGAGAGTCGCTTCTGCCTTGGTGCCAATGATGGTTGTATGCGTGTTTGGCGCCGTGCAAGTGAGCGCCACAACCAGGACTGCATACGACCGAGGCACACAGGGCCAACACCCGGCATCATGGTGTGGGGAGCGATCTCCTACACTGGCCGTACACCTCTGGTGATCGTCGAGGGGACACTGAATAGTGCACGGTACATCCAAACCGTCATCGAACCCATCGTTCTACCATTCCTAGACCGGCAAGGGAACTTGCTGTTCCAACAGGACAATGCACGTCCGCATGTATCCCGTGCCACCCAACGTGCTCTAGAAGGTGTAAGTCAACTACCCTGGTCAGCAAGATCTCCGGATCTATCCCCCATTGAGCATGTTTGGGACTGGATGAAGCGTCGTCTCACGCGGTCTGCACGTCCAGCACGAACGCTGGTCTAACTGAGGCGCCAGGTGGAAATGGCATGGCAAGCCGTTCCACAGGACTACATCCAGCATCTCTACGATCGTCTCCATGGGAGAATAGCAGCCTGCATTGCTGCGAAAGGTGGATATACACTGTACTAGTGCCGACATTGTGAATGCTCTGTTGCCTGTGTCTATGTGCCTGTGGTTCTGTCAGTGTGATCATGTGATGTATCTGACCCCAGGAATGTGTCAATGAAGTCCCCTTCCTGGGACAATGAATTCACGGTGTTCTTATTTCAATTTCCAGGAGTGTATATATTAGAAACGTCTGCTTTCTCTTTTCTTTCTTTTGCATTTAAGCTGACTGAGCCACACCGAAACGTGGCCGATTGCAGCCAGTTGCTACTAAATTATTCCCAGCACCCCCCGGACTGACACCTTGTACGGCTGTCTTGTGTGCGAACCTTACAGCTGGTTCATGTTAATCTTTTCGATTTGTGTGTCCGCAGACCGATCGAAGAGTGACTCCGAGTGCCGGGACGTGCTGCGGGTGACCGAGGGAGAGGGCGAGCGGCCGCTGTTCGAGGAGTGCGGCGAGCTGCCGCACCTCGTCAGGCTCAGCTCCGCGGGCAGCGAGCTGGCCGTCTCCGTCCTCACCACCTCCAAGACGCTCTTCGTCCGCAGGGGCGTCCTCATGTACTATGCCGGTGAGACACCGAGCCACACTCGAATCAGAAAACTGACACTTTTATGTTGTTTTGTCTTGTTACTTGCTACAAGTTGGGAAAGTATTTATAAAGTCAGCTGTTGTCTGGGAAGCTAATTTTATGTGGCGGTGGAATTATTACACTTGGAAGGCAAATGCATTATTACGAGGAGTGCTCAATAAGTAATGCAACATAATCCTTTTTATCGGACAGTATCGGTTGAAAAAATGTGGAATTTGCTGTGGGACATTGTCGAATATTCGCGCTTCAGCCCATATACTTTCATGAAGTTCCCACACGCTGCAGCGCTATACGTAGCCTTCAAAATGGCGTCAGCAATGGAGGTGCGTTCCAGGCAGAGAGCTTTCACTGCGTTTCTTTTCGCGGAAAATCAGAGCACTGCAAAAATTCATAGCAGAATGTCTATGCAGACCTGGAAGTGAACAAAAGCATGGTGAGTCGGTGGGCGAGGTGTCTGCCATCTTCGTACATTAATGGCCATTAAAATTGCTTCCCTGTAAATCATTCGTTGTCATTTAAATCAAACTTGGCTGCTTGGACTTCAGTAACTGACGCGGGAAGTGGCACTTTTCACTTCGCTTTATTAAAAAGCATCTATAAAAACATTTGTCACTGTCACTGTCTGTTCCTAGTATCGTCCACTTTCTGTCAATTCCTTCATCACTTCCAACTGTTTTTTCAAAGAAAATTCCGCACTGGCAATATGAATGATTTTTATTAAATCTGCGACCGGTTTCGCACCACGTATCGGTGCATCCTCAGGCAATATACGCTATTTATAACATAGTAACGTTGAACATTGCCATGTAGCCGGTCGCAGATTTAATAAAAATTATTCATACAGCCAGTACGGAATTTTCTTTGAAAAAATGTCGAAGTTTGGCTGTGGTTGCCCGTCCTACAAAACAACATGTTACTTTGAACTGTGTTTATAAAACTTTTAACTTTTTCTTTCACCCACCCGCTGATTGTTCCTTCAGGTATACTATAGTCACGGGCTGAACTTGCATGTGTATCACCATTCTTCACATGGACAATAATTTTCGGTTTATTACTCATAGAAAATTGTTGTCGTTTCTGCGACAACGTATAATACAGAGATAAATATGAAGGATATTGCCTGATGCGCATTGTAGCTGTGCTCATTTGTGGCACTTGCAAGAGTTTTTACGTAGTCAACATGTTGCCTGTGTCACAGCGCTAATCGTGAGGCGTGTATTCAGGTTTCTGTCCGGTGACATACTGATATAATGATAATAAGACAAAAGCAAGGTTGAGTGTTATTATTCTTATCTGTATCGGTTACTGTTTTGATAGCTTGAAGGTTGTTGGGGTAAATGATGCTAAAGAAACGCTACTTGTAAACAAATAAGATTTTTACGCAGTATTGTATCCAAATTCGTCGTGTATCGGGCAGCGGTATATAGGGATTTTACTACATTGATAAATTATGTGTAGGGGATGAAAATTTAGTACTCGTAGGAAGCTGGAAGGCTGTGAAAATGGAGGGGAATGGAAATTGGCGTCACTGGGGAATTTGACTGGAGGAGAGAAGAGAGAGTTCCCGGTGGTTGTAGCGAATGCCCTATTCAAAATCATAAGATAGTAAGATACTCGTATACATAACCACATTATGGTTAGACAATTTCTACTAATGAGATTCCAGACTGCGAAGCATTCGTAGGTGCTGATGTAGAGAAAGACCGTAACTTTGTAGTGATCAAAAGCAGGCAGATTCAAGAAGATACATAAAAATGAATATATGACGGAATACTAAACATTTAAGACAGAAAGCGGCGAAGTGGAGATCCTCTGAGACAGCAGCCAATGTCTTAAGTAAAAGTGTAGTTCAGTACAAAACGAGTGGAACACAGCAAAGAAGAGAATAAGTAGGACAGAGTAGGTATAAAATGTAGGCAAGGAAGCCACGAATGATTCATGAAATACTCAAGCTTGTGACTGACTTAAGGAAATACAAGAATCTTGCGAATTAAGTATCAAAATAGCAGTATAAGCCGGTTAGGAATAAAAGTACCGGGAGGTTAAAACGGGATAAATCAGAATCGTTTAGAGAAAAGTGTACAGATATTTAGAAAGATATGAATATATCAGCATGGCACGTAGGAGGAGTAATAATAATTTGAAAGAAGTAAAATGTAGAGGTGTAGATGGAAAAGCTCTCTATTAAGTACAGAAGAAACGGTAAGAAGTGGGAGGAGTACTCGCTGGCCTGTCGCTCAAGACATTGCTTGTGAGTGTAGGTTATGCTTATTACACAAACAGAGTTGGTTGACAGCGGGTCCAGTTCAACCTGGGCACGATCGTGTGCATAACAGACGACATCCAGAAATGTTGCCACTTTGCACGTGCATCCTTAGTCGCTATCATATCGTCTATAATGTGTTATAACGCTCCATAAAAGTCTGACTGCCAGTGCTTCATTTGTGTCAGAGTAATTACTACCACCCAGTAAAATAGCTCAGTGGTGGTTCTTAAAAGGGTATTTTTTCTGAAAGCAGGTTGCTTTTGTTCGGAATTCCAATAAACGATATTTTTCTCACGACTTTGCTTATAAAACCCTATTTTTCGTGCGAAGGCCTTACGCCAACTCACTGGGACGACCTGTGTGCCCGTATGATGTCACTCTACTGGCAGACGTCGGAAGTAACGTCTTGCTGCATCAACAACCTCCCCGTCATCCACTTATTGCTTCCTGCGGAGCGCTTCCTTCATTGGGCGAAACAGACTGCAATAGGAAAGTGTGAGATCGGTGTTTTAGGACGGATGAGGAAGAACAATCCAATGAAGTTTTGTGAGCTCCTCTCGGGAGTACAGACTTACCCGAGGCATTCCGTTGTCACGGACAAGGAGAAGTTGGTTTGCATTTCTTTTGCAACGAACGAGCTGAAGTCGTTCCTTCAGCCTCCTGAGGATATCACTATACACTTCCGAATTGATCTTCGAACCATGAGGAAGGACATTAAACAGAATAACAGCTTCAGCATCGTCGGCATGACTTTACCAGCTGAGTTTGCGGCTTTGAACTTTTTCTTCGGACGAGGCGGTGTGACGTCACTCGATGCATTGCCGTTCTGTTTCCAGTCCGAAGTGATTAAACCATTTTTCATCGTCTGTGACGGTATTCGGCAAAAAATTTTCACAACCAGCCTCGCATCGTGCAAGAAATTCCGCACAGATGGTCCTTCGTTGTTCCTTATGGTCGTCTGTTAGGTGGCGAAAAATCCAGTCGGTCCACATCTTTCAGTATCTCAACTGGTAGACGAGTGTGTCAGTACTACCAACAGAGAAGTTCAGTTGTGCTCGAAGCCTTTCATAGTGATTCGCTGGTCACCATCCATGAGAGTGTCCCACGTTCCAACATTGTAGAATTCACAGTTGTGTACGGTGTGTCGGCACGCGGGAGATCTGACAGGTTTGTGCGTCATTTATACACTACTGGCCATTAAAATTGCTACACCACAAAGATGATGTGCTACAGACACGAAATTTAACCGACAGGAAGATGATGCTGTGGTATGCAAATGACTAGCTTTTCAGAGCATTCACACAAGGTTGGCGACGGTAGCGACACCTACGACGTGCTGACATGAGGAAAGTTTCCAACCGATTTCTTATACACAAACAGCAGTTGACCGGCGTTGCCTGGTGAAACGTTGTTGTGATGCCTCGTGTAAGGAGGAGAAATGCGTACCATTACGTTTCCAACTAGGATAAAGGTCGGATTGTAGCCTATCGCGATTGCGGTTTATCGTATCGCGACATTGCTGCTCGCGTTGGTCGAGATCCAATGACTGTTAGCTGAAAATGGAGTTGGTGGGTCTCAGGAGGGTAATACGGAACTCCGTGCTGGATCCCAACAGCCTCATATCACCAGCAGTCAACATGACAGGCATCTTATCCGCATGCCTGTAACGGACCGTGCAGCCACGTCTCTATCCCTGAGTTAACAGATGGGGACGTTTGCAAGACAACAACCAACTGTACGAACAGTTCGACGACGTTTGCAGGAGCAAGGACTATCAGCTCGGACACCATGGCTGCGGTTACTCTTGACGCTGCATCACAGACAGGAGCGCCTGCGCTGGAGTCTCAACGACGAACCTGGGTGCACGAATGTCAAAACGTCGTTTTTTCTGATGAATCCAGGTTCTGTTTACAGCATCAGGATGGTCGCATCCGTGTTTGGCGACGTGGCGGTGAACGCACATTGGAACCGTGTATTCGTCATCGCCATACTGGCGTGATGGTATGGGGTGCCATTGGTTACACGTCTCGGTCACATCTTGTCCGCATTGACGGCACTTTGAACAGTGGACGTTACATTTCAGATGAATTACGACCCGTTGCTCTACCCTTTATTCGATCCCTGCGAAACCCTACATTTCAGCAGGATAATGCACGGCCGCATGTTGCGGGTCCTCTAAGGTCCTTTCTGGATACAGAAAATGTTCGACTGCTGCTCTGGGCAGCACATCCTCCAGATCTCTCACCAATTGAAATCATCTGGTCAATGGTGGCCGAGCAACTGGCTCGTCACAATACGCCAGTCACTACTCTTGATTAACTGTGATATCGTGTTAAAGCTGCATGGGCAGCTGTACCTGTACGCGCCATCCAAGCTAAATTCGATTCAATGCCCAGGCGTATCAAGGGCGTTATTACGGCCAGAGGTGGTTGTCCTGGTTACTGATTTCTCAAATTGCGTGAAAATTTAATCACATGTCAGTTCTAGTATACCATATTTGTCCAATGAATACCCGTTGATCACCTGCATTTCTTCTTGGTGTAGCCAGTACTGTACCACACCCCTACATACACCATTTTTAAACGTAGCTCTTCGTTCTTGGTGCTGCACTCTAGTCATTCCCTCTTGGTTGTTGTACATTTTGTATAATACCCGTCTTTCCCCATAGCTTATCATTATGTTTCTGAGAATTTCGATCATCTTGCACCGTATTACGTTATGGAACGCTTTTTCCCGGTCGACAAATCCAATGAACGTGTCTTGATTTTTCTTTAGTCTTCTTTCCACTTCCAACCGCAATGTCAGAACTGCTTCTTTGGTGCCCTTACTTTCCCAAAATCCAAATTGGTCGTCATCTAACACATCCTCAGTTTTCTTTTCCATTCTTCTGTATATTATTCTCGTCAGCAACTTTGATGCATGAACTGTTCAGCTGATTGTGGGATAGTTCTCGCACTTGTCAGCTCTTCTAATCTTTGGAACTGTGTGCATGATGGTTTTCCGAAAGTCAAATGGTACATCGACAGATTCACACGTTATATACACACCAATATGAATAGTCATTTTGTTGTCAATTCCCCAATGATTTTAGAAATTCTGATGGTATGTTATCTATTACATTTGTCTTATTTGTTCTTAAGTCTACCAAAGCTCTTTTAAATTCTAATTCTAATAATGGATCCCCTATCTCGTTATATCGACTCCCGTTTCCTTTTCTGTCACGTCATCACTAAAGTCTTCCTCCTCGTACAGGACTTCATTGTGCTCTTTCCACCACTCTGCTATTTGCTCTGCACTTGACAGTGGAATTCTCATTGCACTCTTAATGTTATCAGCGTTGCTTCTTATTTCACCGAAGTTTGTTTTGACTTTTCTATGTGCTTATGTGGTCTCTCCGACGATCCTTTCTTTTTCCGATTTCTTCACATTTTTCATGCAGCCATTTCGTCTTAGCTTCCCTGCACTTCTGATGTGCACTCCTGGAAATGGAAAAAAGAACACATTGACACCGGTGTGTCAGACCCACCAGTCTTGCTCCGGACACTACGAGAGGGCTGTACAAGCAATGATCATACGCACGGCACCGCGGACACACCAGGAACCGCGGTGTTGGCCGTCGAATGGCGCTAGCTGCGCAGCATTTGTGCACCGCCGCCGTCAGTGTCAGCCAGTTTGCCGTGGCATACGGAGCTCCATCGCAGTCTTTAACACTGGTAGCATGCCGCGACAGCGTGGACGTGAACCGTATGTGCAGTTGACGGACTTTGAGCGAGGGCGTATAGTGGGCATGCGGGAGACCGGGTGGACGTACCGCCGAATTGCTCAACACGTGGGGCGTGAGGTCTCCACAGTACATAGATGTCGCCAGTGGTCAGCGGAAGGTGCACGTGCCCGTCGACCTGGGACCGGACCGGAGCGACGCACGGATGCACGCCAAGACCGTAGCATCCTACGCAGTGCCGTAGGGGACCGCACCGCCACTTCCCAGAAAATTAGGGACACTGTTGCTCCTGGGGTATCCGCGAGGACCATTCGCAACCGTCTCCATGAAGCTGGGCTACGGTCTCGCACACCATTAGGCCGTCTTCCGCTCACGCCCCAACATCGTGCAGCCCGTCTCCAGTGGTGTCGCGACAGGCGTGAATGGAGGGACGAATGGAGACGTGTCGTCTTCAGCGATGAGAGTCGCATCTGCCTTGGTGCCAATGATGGTCGTATGCGTGTTTGGCGCCGTGCAGGTGAGCGCCACAATCAGGACTGCATACGACCGAGGTACACAGGGCCAACACCCGGCATCATGGTGTGGGGAGCGATCTCCTACTCTGGCCGTACACCTCTGGTGATCGTCGAGGGGACACTGAATAGTGCACGGTACATCCAAACCGTCATCGAACCCATCGTTCTACCATTCCTAGACCGGCAAGGGAACTTGTTGTTCCAACAGGACAATGCACGTCCGCATGTATCCCGTGCCACCCAACGTGCTCTAGAAGGAGTAAGTCAACTACCCTGGCCAGTAAGATCTCCGGATCTATCCCCCATTGAGCATGTTTGGGACTGGATGAAGCGTCGTCTCACGCGGTCTGCACGTCCAGCACGAACGCTGGTCCAACTGCGGCGCCAGGTGAAAATGGCATGACATGCCGTTCCACAGGACTACATCCAGCACCTCTACGATCGTCTCCATGGGAGAATAGCAGCCTGCATTGCTGCGAAAGGTGGATATACACTGTACTAGTGCCGACATTGTGCATGCTCTGTTGCCTGTGTCTATGTGCCTGTGGTTCTGTCAGCGTGATTATGTGATGTATCTGACCCCAGGAATGTGTCAATAAAGTTTCCACTTCCTGGGACAATGAATTCACGGTGTTCTTATTTCAATTTCCAGGAGTGTATTTCAGTCCTAAGTGACTTGCATTTCTATACTCCAGAATTTCTTTGAACATTTTTGTGCTTCCTTCTTTCATCCATCAACTGAAGCATTTCTGTTAACCAAGGTTTCTTTGCAGTTACCTTCTTTCTACCTATGATTTTCTTTCCAATTTCGGTGATTACCCTTTTTAGAGATGTTCTCTTCTCTTCAACTGAAACACACTGAACCATTCCTTATCGCAGCATCTGTAGCCTTAGAGAACTTCAAGCATGTTCTTCATTCCTTAGTATTTTCGTATCCCACTTCTTTGCACATTGATTCTTCTTGGCTAGTCTCTTAAACTCCGGCCTTCTCTTCACAGAAATCTTCCAGTATCTCCCGGCATTTTCCAAATACACATCCTCCTCTTGTGATCCTTGAACTGAGTATTCGCTAATACTTGCTGAATTTATTGCAGAACTCAATTACTTTCACCTCTCTCATACCAAGTACTAAGCCCATATTCTCCCGTATCCCTTTCTTTTTGCTCCTTCCCCTACAACCGCATTCCAGTACCCCATGACTATTAGGTTCTCATCTCCCTTTACATACGGAATTATCCTTTCAATATCCTCATGTACTTTCTCTATCTCTTCATCTTCAGCTTACGATGTCGACATGTATCTCTGAACCTTCGTTGTCGGTGTTGGTTTGCTGTCAGTTCTGATGAGAACAACCCTATCACTGAACTGTTCACAGTAACTGACTCTCTGTCCTGCTTTACCCGATACTCAGCTGACCAGAAAACCTTGTCTTCTTTCCATTTCACTCCAGAGCCCCATTATATATAGATTGGGCCTTAGCATCTCCCTTTTTGGATTTCAAAGCTTCTCTACAACTTTCAAACTCCTAGAGCGTTATCATTTCGTTGATTATTTAGTCTTTTCCTCATAGTCACCTAACCGTTGGCAGCCCCGCCGGAGATCCGAATGGGGGAGTCGTCCGGAATCTTCTGCCAATGGAGAGATCATCGCGACACTTTTTCAATTACAAGCCACATCTCCTGTAGATATACGTTACGTGTCTTTATTGCAGTGCTTTCCAGTTTCTTCTACATCCTCATGCTACTGATCATTGCTGAATCCTGCGCATATAGGGGCAGTTTCCTACCCCTGAACATATGTCCGGCCCCCCTCCTCCCCCGCCCCCTCTTCGACAAGGCCGTTGGCAGAATGAGGGTGACTTCTTAAACAGGAAATCTTCGGCCGCCATTGCTGATGATTTTTATTCAGAATTTAAGCGGTTGCGGGTTCGAACCAGGGACAAAGGATGTTTTGATTATTAATTGAAGTCGCCACACCTAGACTCTAAACCATTTGACCATACGAGGTGAGTGAGAAAAGTAATGAGACTGATTTTTTAATATACTGAGGTCTTTTTTTATTTTTCAAACAACAATATCGTACTCCTCGAAGTAGTTACCTTCGGCACCTATAACCGGCAGAGTCTTGGTAGCAGCGCTGTAGGGCTTCAACATTCTTTCGAATGTTCTGCGGAATCCCAAAATGACGTTCTTTCAAGACTTTTTCAATTTCACGAAAAGGGAAAAGTCACAAGGACTCAGGTGAACAGGGGGGCTGTGGAATAACACGAATTCCTTTTGAGCTCAAAAATTCAGTGATGGAAGTGGCCGTGCGAAGTGAGACGATGTCACGTTGCAGCATCCACTTGTCTGCACTGTCCAATCTACTTAGATCCACTATTTTCCTTTCAAGGACATATTTGAATAGGACGTGGTTGAAAGTTTGTCATGGGGGAAGAAATTTCTTGTGCACGATACCTCTGATGTCAAAAAAGCAAATCATCACTGTTTTATCTTTGCTTTGCCCATTCGAGCAGTTTTCGGTAGAGGAGATGTCTGTGTGCCACTTCTCACTTTGACAAAAAAAAAAAAAAAAAAAAAAAAGGATTCATCACCTGTGACCACACGACTCAACCATTCGTAATCATTGGTATTTCTCTCAAGAAGATCAACGTACACCTTTCTTCGATTGTCTTTCAGCTCAGTTGTGAGGTTTTGCAACACCATTTTGGCGCAAACATTTCGCACGTGCAAAACTGGGCAAAATGCTGTGTAAGGTGAAAGTGTTTAAACTGGTTACCCCAAATCATTATTGTCTCATCTCACGAGAGCACGCACATCTTCGGCGTTTTCTTCGGTTTTTGAAGCTGACGGTCTCTCTGACCGAGGTTCATCTTCAATGTATTCTGAGCCTACCAAAAATGATTTATGCCAGCGAAAAACTTATGCTCTTGATAAGAAATGTTCCTCATAGGTCTGTTTCAACTTTTCAAAGGTCATAATCGCGAGTTCCCCAGGTGTAATAAAAAACTCGATGACAAAACGTTACTCTAAATTTTGCTGTTCCATTTTCGTAACACACGGCAAAGACACGGCTTCACTGATGGCGCTCTCAAACTCGGGCTGATTGTCCGGAAGGGATGAACATACCGGTCTACACAGGTGGAACAACACAACGCTGCCAGATCGTTCGGCGGTGTAATCAGTCTCATTACTTTCTCACAAACCTCGCATGTCTCTGACATTTTTCATTACACTCACTAACTCCTACGAAGTTCAATTTTAATCTTGTCACTTTCGATTTCCATGGAACATTCAGATTTGTAGCATTCCACGCTCGGAGTGCTTGAACGTGATCCATCCTGTTCTTGGTTAATCCTTTCCAAAGCAGAAACCGCACCCCTCCTTCGGGGATCCGAACGGGGGACTAATTTACACTCGGAATTGTTTGCGAAGGAAGTAGTCAGTGTGTTCTAAGGACTTTCTATCCTATGTATAAACTGCATGTCTTTAACACAGTGGCTTCCACTTTTTTCTGCACTTTCATGTCAATGTGCACAGCCTTTTGTTGCTCTTTCACAAAGGAAAGAGGATGTCCTGCTCCTCCAGCTTCTTTGACTAGGTGTCTTCCAGAATAAAGGAGACTTCTTCTAGCGTAAGTCTTCGGCCGTCACAGTAGAAATTCTTTGTTACAACCTAAGCAGTGGACGGGACTAAACACTGGAGTCATGATCTTTGAACTGGTAGTCAAAGACGATATCCCTAGAGCACAGAAACTCTATTAAAAAGAAACTTGTTACTCTTCTTGAAAATTAGTTATGTATATGTCTGGTATAACATCATTATCCAGTGGAAGACATGATCGTCAGCAGTGTCAGATGCTCTCATACCTAAAACACTATGGAGGGACAAGAAACTGGCGCACTGTCTGACAATCGGGAATTATACCCTCCATAGTAGTGTTATAGGCCCTCTGCTGTTCCTGATTTATATAAATGATCTAGGCGATAATCTGAGCAGCCCCCTTAGATTGTTTGCAGTATGACGCTGTAATTTACCGTCTAGCAAAATAATCAGACGACCAATTCCAATACAAAAATGATCTAGAGAGACTTTATGTATGGTGAGAAAAGTGGCAACTAGCACTAAACAAATAAAAGTGCGATGTCAGTCACATGATTACTAAAAGAAATCCAATAAATTTTTGGTGTACGATAAATCGCACAAATCTAAGGGCTGTCAGTTCGACTAAATACCTAGGAATTACAATAACGAGCAACTTAAATTGGAAAGACCACATATGTAATATTGTGGGGAAGGCGAAACAAAGACAGCGCTTTGTTGGTAGAACACTTAGAATATGCCAAAAATCCACTAAAGTGCGCGGTATAGGATCCTTACCAGGTAGGATTGACGGAGGACATCGAAAAAGTGCAAAGAAGGGCAGCTCGTTTCGTGTTATCGCGCAATAGGGGTGAGAGTGTCACTGATATGATACGCGCGTTGAAGTGGCAGTCACTGAAACAAAGGCGGTTTTCTTTGTGGCGAGATCTGTTTACGATATTTCAATCACCAACTTTCTTTCTCGAAAGCGTAAATATTTTGTTGACACCCATCTACGTATTGAGAAATGATCATTATAATGAAATAATAGAAATCAGAGCTCGAACGGAAAGATTTAGGTGTTCCTTTTTCCCACGCGCCATTCGAGAGTGTAATGGTAGAGAAGTAGAACGAAAATGGTTCGATGCACCCGCTGCCAGGCACTTAAGTGTGAATTGCAGAGTAACCATGTAGATGTAGAAATCTCTCATTGGCTACCAAATGGAGGGCATGGACATTTCTTCCACCGCCCTTACATGGGCAGACTACACAGGATTGTGTCAGTGACACCAGTTTTGAAGCAAGTCCGATGGTCTATACTGAGGATCCAAAGATCGCTGTTTAGACCAGTCGCTGCTTTCGTTCGACCTGCGGCAGGTGAGTGCTGCAACGGTCGCCGCTAGAGCGTGAGTACGGCTGACACGTGTCTGGTGTGGTGTTCCAGCGGTGGGGTGTGGAGAGCCGCCAGCGGCGCCCTCTGACGGCTACCGCGCCTCGGCCAACGCGACGCATGCGCAGTACCTGTGCTTCGTGGGCCACGTATTCGCCGACACGCACCACCGCGACCTGATGCTCCATTGCGACGCCCGCGCCGGCTCCTGGGCGCCCGCGGCGCTGCCCGAGTGCGTCAGTAAGTCACCACACACTCTCTTTAAAGCTTAACCAGCTGAATTATGGAGGTTCCACACGATTGCATTGCTCACATTAAGCCTATATTGGTAATCTTTCTATACAATATACGTGACCGAGCGCTTCTAGGAGCTTCAGTCTGGAACAGCACGACCGTTATGGTCGCAGGTTCGAATCTTGCTCTGGGGCATGGATGTGTGTGATGCCCTAAGGTTAGTTGTATTGTATTGTATTGTATTGTATTGTATGTTAACCGGGGACCTAGAAACGACGGAGATGCTCCGTCCCCGCCGCAGCTGCAGTGGTCCACAACCCACGACGACTACCGCAGTCCACTTCACCCCTCCGATGCTCCACACCCAGGGTTATTGTGCGGTTCGGCCCCCGGTGGACCCCCCCCCCCCTCGCCCCCTCAGGGAACGTCTCACACCAGACGAGTGTAACCCCTATATTTGCGTGGTGTATGCGTACGTGGAGAACTTGTTTGAGCAGCAATCGCCGACAAAGTGTAACTGAGGCGGAATAAGGGGAACCAGCCCGCATTCGCCGAAGCAGATGGAAAACCGCCTAAAAACCATCCACAGACTGGCCGATTCACCAGACCTCGACACAAATCCGCTGGGCTGATTTGTGCCGGGGACCAGGCGCTCCTTCCCGCCCGGAAAGCCGTGCGTTAGACCCCACGGCCAACCGGGCGGGCTAAGGTAAGTTAGGTTTAAGAAGTCCTAAGTTCTAGGGGACTGATGACCTCAGATGTTAAGTCCCATAGTGCTCAGAGCCATTTGAACCAATATCTACCATGTTGACCTTCAAGGAAGAAAGAATATCTCTATTTCTTCCAAATATTCGGTAGTGTAGGCACATATATAGTCTTTCCTGAACCCCACAAAAGAAGACGCATTCCGTGACGGAAGCAAAATGGGATGGCCATGTCTGAAAAATGTAGCGCCGTATTTCGTGCAACCTTATGTTTAAAAAATCTATCTTTTCCGAAGTTTCCTCTTCACCAAGAGTCAGTACGATGAGCACAATGGTTGCTTTAAAGCGCTGTAGGTTATGTAGACTGACGCAAAAAGGTCCCAACACCAAGAAGGACTTGTGCGAATACGCTCTGTAACGGTCGATGCGTTAATTATCTTTGAGGTAGTCAATTGATGTGAAACTTCCCCTTTGAATGTAAAGAATGACTGTGCTGGTAAACTTCTACGTTATTTGACACTGAAACAGCTGAGTAAAACCGAACGTACTCAGACAGTTTTCTCTTTATTTATTCTCATTATTTCTCAACTGACACACAATATTTTAGCGCAAAGCAATCTGACTCTTGATAATACCTACAAAAGAATAGCCCTGACTAACAAAACCTGTACTCTTCATGAATCACCTCACAAAACTCTTCGTTACTCGAACTACTGCAATACAGCGAGCGCCAATACTGCCACCTAAATAAAAGATTCTAACTACTGAAGGCACTAACTACTGCTAGGCATATAGTTATCAAATGAAAGATTTTGATAGAGAACACACAATGTATTTACTTTAACAGTGTTCAAAAGTATATATATATATATATATCTTGACATCCATTTTGACAAATTCCCTTTTCTGACGGACACACGTCCAGATTGTCCGCTCATATTAATACACTCCTGGAAACGGAAAAAAGAACACATTGACACCGGTGTGTCAGACCCACCATACTTGCTCCGGACACTGCGAGAGGGCTGTACAAGCAATGATCACGCGCACGGCACAGCGGACACACCAGGAACCGCGGTGTTGGCCGTCGAATGGCGCTAGCTGCGCAGCATTTGTGCACCGCCGCCGTCAGTGTCAGCCAGTTTGCCGTGGCATACGGAGCTCCATCGCAGTCTTTAACACTGGTAGCATGCCGCGACAGCGTGGACGTGAACCGTATCTGCAGTTGACGGACTTTGAGCGAGGGCGTATAGTGGGCATGCGGGAGGCCGGGTGGACGTACCGCCGAATTGCTCAACACATGGGGCATGAGGTCTCCACAGTACATCGATGTTGCCGCCAGTGGTCCGCGGAAGGTGCACGTGCCCGTCGACCTGGGACCGGACCGCAGCGACGCACGGATGCACGCCAAGACCGTAGCATCCTACGCAGTGCCGTAGGGGACCGCACCGCCACTTCGCAGGAAATTAGGGACACTGTTGTTCCTGGGGTATCGGCGAGGACCATTCGCAACCGTCTCCATGAAGCTGGGCTACGGTCCCGCACACCGTTAGGCCGTCTTCCGCTCACGCCCCAACATCGTGCAGCCCGCCTCCAGTGGTGTCGCGACAGGCGTGAATGGAGGGACGAATGGAGACGTGTCGTCTTCAGCGATGAGAGTCACTTCTGCCTTGGTGCCAATGATGGTCGTATGCGTGTTTGGCGCCGTGCAGGTGAGCGCCACAATCAGGACTGCATACGACCGAGGCACACAGGGCCGTACACCTCTGGTGATCGTCGAGGGGACACTGAATAGTGCACGGTACATCCAAACCGTCATCGAACACATCGTTCTACCATTCCTAGACCGGCAAGGGAACTTGCTGTTCCAACAGGACAATGCACGTCCGCATGTATCCCGTGCCACCCAACGTGCTCTAGAAGGAGTAAGTCAACTACCCTGGACAGCAAGATCTCCGGATCTGTCCCCCATTGTGCATGTTTGGGACTGGATGAAGCGTCGTCTCACGCGGTCTGCACGTCCAGCACGAACGCTGGTCCAACTGAGGCGCCAGGTGGAAATGGCATGGCAAGCCGTTCCACAGGACTACATCCAGCATCCCTACGATCGTCTCCATGGGAGAATAGCAGCCTGCATTGCTGCGAAAGGTGGATATACACTGTACTAGTGCCGACATTGTGCATGTTCTGTTGCCTGTGTCTATGTGCCTGTGGTTCTGTCAGTGTGTTCATGTGATGTATCTGACCCCAGGAATGTGTCAATAAAGTTTCCCCTTCCTGGGACAATGAATTCACGGTGTTCTTATTTCAATTTCCAGTAGTGTAACTCAATACTCTGGCATCACTCTGCCCACATACACAACTGCTGGCGGCTCACCTCCAACTGCCCAACGCTACGGGCTGTTTACATCCGATTGCCCAACACTACTCAAGCGAATATTCCAACAATTAGTCCAGCCAGCCACAGGCTGCACACAGTGCAGTCAGCGATTTTCATACGGGGCGCTACGTGGCGTCACCAACATAAAAACGTAAACTGCCTACTTACAAAAACTGGTGATTCGAACTGCTGTGCTGGCATTCATGAACAGTATTCCAGCGGATGTTTTCAAACACGATAACGCTCGTCCACACACGATGATGTAACGCAATCTGCTCAACAGAATGTAAACATGTCGGCTTGGCCTGTTTGATCATCAGATCTGTCTCCAGTCGAGCACATATGGAACATCATCGGAAGACAACTCCAGCGTCATCCGTAACCAGCATTAATCGTCCCTAAGTAGACCGACAAAAGCAACGGGAACGGAATTCCACCCCACAAACTGACATCCGGCACCTGTATGATACAATGCATGACGTTTGCAAACTTGCGTTCAACATTCTGGCGTTTACATCGGCTATTAATGTACCAGCATTTCACATTTGTAATGGATTTTGTCACACTTACATTAACGTGTGATCTTACAATGTTAATCACTTAAATATGGCACCTAGACAACTGTACTCCAGACATTTCGTTACTCTACGTTAATTATTTCTTAGTCTTGGGATTTGTTTCATTAAGTGTACTACCAAGAAATAATGTGACCCTCCAGACCTATGTAAATCATGACAGACAAGTGGTGTGTATGTTTCAGTAGGTTCTAGGGGATAACGTAGTAAGATGGATGGACGTGGAGCAGGGAGAAAATGGCAGAAAGGAGCAATTGTGATTGGACGTGCCCATGACCACACCGTGAAATTATGAAGCTCGATATGTGTCAACGCGGACAGTCCAGCGTTGTTACAAGGAATGGTGTTCCACTTGCAGCCGTGTAACACAGGGTAACAACATTGTTCGTTTGAAACCGACATGAACTGTTACTCTCAGTAAAAGTAGGCCATAACAAGAAGTTTCCGAGCGAACACTGCGAAGGAAACACGATGCAATGGTCTGCTGGGGTTTGATAATTCTCGAAACACCATCTGCTACACTCTTTGGATTTCTGAAAGTGGCAACCATAAGATGATGCACACCTAACAGTCGAAGGACATGAAAAGAAGGCAGTAACTGAGAAGGAAGTAGGACAAGATTGTAGTCTGTCCCCTATTTTGATCTATCTGGAAACTGAGCAAGCACTAACGAAACCTAAAAAGAAATTGGAAAAAGAATGTAAGTGTGAAAAGACTATGCTAAATATTTAAGGTTTGCAAAGTCATTCTTGTTCTGGAAGATAAGTGGGGAAAAAATGTGTAGGGTATTGAAAAGAGATTATAATAAGCCCATAAATAAAAGAAAATTAAGTATGATTGAGTGTACAGGAACTGAGTCAGGTGACATTAAGAGAATTACGTTATAAAATGGAACCTAAAATAGTACACAAATTATAATCTTTGTTTTGCAAAACAACTGGTAAATGCATGAAAATGAAAGAAAAAGATAAACAGTTAGCAACGTACATAAATCTTAAGTTTAAGCTGTATTTTCAGAATATGTTTCTGTGGAGTGTGGCATTGTAAGGAGGTGAAACGTGGAAACAATACAGACTTGAGGAACACAGAAGTTTTCGAAATGTGATTCTATAGAGAAATTCTGAAAATCAAATGAACAGATCTGATAAATAATGAAGAGGTACTCAATCGAACTGAGAAGAAATGGTATTTGTGAGTGTCTGTGTATGTGTGTTTTATAGAGGGACAGCAAGGCTCGAATAAGTACGTGGGTTCAAACAGATGTGGGGTGCAGTTGTTATGGAGATATGAAAAGACTTGCGCAAGATAGGGGCGCGTAGAGAGCTGCATCAAACTGCATGTTCAACTACTCCCACACACATACTGCGCAAGCCACCGTACCGTGCTCGGCTGAGGTTGCCCTCTAGCGTTACTAGTCATTTGCTTTCCTGTTCCACTCGCGAATAGAGAGAATCTTCGCAGTGATGACTACAGAAATAACAACAACCATAATTCTGGGCTAAGCGCTTAATCCATTCTATTTAACAACTGTTCTAAGTTCTCTCATATAGGAATGTTCAGTTACACTTATAAAGTAGAATAGTATTTGAAGATGGATTTCAAGAACAGTAAGTACAGAGAAGTTATAAGTAGGTGTTCCTCGAATGAGATATCGAAAAAGTGTGAGTGTCTAGTCACTCTCTTACATGACAACTATACAGTAAAGTGCAACGTCGAGAAGCTCGTATTAATTATACACAGGGCTCGACAAAAATATGTTCACACAGTGAAAAATGCATGCTTGACAATAAACGCAGGTTCTTGCCAATCTGCAGTTTGCGCTGTTGTATTTGACCATGAACAGCACCAGCGCAATGTCCCCAGTCCGTTGCAAGTGTCAGCCATGGTCAGAACCGTGTTCTGTATAGTGAATGCTTTATTGCGCGACTCAGTAAATTCGAACGTAGGAAAATTGTTGATGCTCTTATGATTAGTGCTTCCTTAATCAAGATAGCCGATGTCTTCTGTGTTTCAAGATTTATAACACATATAAGGAAAGCGGAAAAACATCATCCGCTAGAGACCGATGGCCTTTATAGCCGCCGGCCGCGGTGGTCTCGCGGTTCTAGGCGCGCAGTCCGGAACCGTGCGACTGCTACGGTCGCAGGTTCGAATCCTGCCTCGGGCATGGATGTGTGTGATGTCCTTAGGTTAGTTAGGTTTAAGTAGTTCTAAGTTCTAGGGGACTAATGACCACAGCAGTTGAGTCCCATAGTGCTCAGAGCCATTTGAACCTTTATAGCCTGGTCCCTTCAATCCCCACAAACCAACCAACCATCATCCGCTAAGTCACAATTCGGACGAAAGCGTGTGTTGAGTGATCGTGATGGACGGTTATTGAAGAGGACTGTGACGAAAATTAGGAGTGGGACTGAACGTCGCATTGACGAATCCTGTCAGCACCAAAACAACGAGGAGGGAGCTCCATAAAGTAAGAATTGCAGGGCGAGCTGAATGCAAATACCCGTAACGGGAGACGTGGTCCCGAAGTCTTAAAACTTGGAATATGGAGCAATGGAAAAGTCATTTGGCCGGATAAGTCTTGTTGCACACTGTCTCAAGCTTCTGGCCGAGTTGACGTCCCAAGAGTGAAACATGGGAGGCTCCGGTGATGATTTTCGCAGCCATGTTGCTGTATTCCAAGGGCCCCATAGGTATTCTGTGAGGTCTGATTACATCCATGGATTGTGCAGCCATCTTGGGTGGTCAGGCATATTTCACGGTACGATGTTTGTTCCCCAAGGGTGACTCTGTTCACACAGCTAGCATCATCCAGGACTGGGCTTGTGAGCACCAACTGTCGCATCTCCACTAGCTACCACAGGAATCATATCTTAATATTATTCAGCCTTTAGGTCTACTTCGGACAGAAGGGTGCGCGATCGCTTACTGAGGTTGCAACTATCTGCAGGAAGAATGCAATAAGACATCCTTGAAAACCATACAGGGCCTGTATGTATACATCTCGAGATGACTGGAAGCTGATTTCAGTGCCCACGGTTTTCCAGCACCATATGAGGCATGGTAATGTGTAAGACACAAATGAATAAATGAAAAAACTAACAGTAACAGCTGATTGAATCAGTAGGGAAAGTTGACAATTTATGCCAGAGCAAGATTCGAATCTGGGTCTCCTAGGATCTTACTAGGCAGATGCGCTGACCAATGCGCCATCCAGACACAGTAATCATCGAAACTGCACAGACTATTCTAGCACGCCTCCCATCAGATTCAAAATCTCAAGTTATCCAAACATTACTGATGTAGTGCCCCTTTTTTTCCTTAATTGTATTTCGAATGCCCATGTGGATTGGCAGCAGCGTGATACGCCGCTCTGCAGCCTACAGATAAAATTGAAAAAATATAATGAGGAGACATAACAATAAAAAGAGGTGATAAAATTGTGACTGTTTAAAACTGATACATGGCGAAAAAGTTGTGAAGAAAACATAAAAAAGGGGGGTCAGTGATGTGGATTAAAAACACTTATCAAACAGACAGGCACAATTAAAAAACACGACGACAGTCAGGTTTCTGTTCGCATCACTTTAAACAGGGACGACAACACTGAACACTCACAGAGAACACTGCACTATAGAGGACGAAGGCATATGGGAATGGGGCTGGGGGGGGGGGGGTGGACCCGACAGATGAAGGGGGGGCGGGGGAGGAGAGGAAAAGCAAAAAAAAGGGGGGAGCCGATGGAGGAAGAGGGCACAGAAAAAGTGGGAGGGAGGAGCAGGGTAGGCACGAGAAATGAGTGGGGAAGACAGTGGAGGCGAAACATAAAGGGCTCACATGGGGAGAGAATGAAGTCAACGAGTGGGTACATGGAGAAAAAAAATGGAAGGAAGAAGAGAGGGAGCCTGGGAAAAAGAGACAGAGGGAGGGATGGAGAGGTGAGGATCATATTGATAGCAGGAATAAATGGAGGGAGAGAGGGCATCATCCGGGAGGGGGAGTAGTGCCCCTTGCCTGTTATCCTCATTACTTGCTGCTTTTCCCCGAGTTCCGTAAGAGCACGAGCGTGGTGTGGATCCGCACCAAAGTGATCACCTGGTCGGCGTCGCATTAATTATACAGGGTGATTATAATTAAAGTTAAACTTTCAAAACGCTGTAGAAATAACAGAATAAATGGTCAGAATGACGTCAAATTGCGATGGAATATTATTGGGGAAAGGGGAAAACGTATGGCAGAAGAAAAATAAATAGTTGCACAATGCAGCAATAGATGGCGCTGTAAGCATCATAATTTAATAGTGGTCGACAACAAATAACAAAAAAACATACAGCAATGCCTAAGGTGTACTTTTGACGTTAAACAGACTGTACTACTCAGTGTGCATGGGCATACAGGTGTGATACGGATAAATAAGAACATCCACGTATCATATAGGATGGGAAAAATCGGTTAGCAATTGTCCTGAAAGGCAAACCTACGTTTCTAGCATTTGTAGACTTAGAGAAAGGTTTTCACAATGTTGACTGGAATACTCTCTTTTAAATTCTAAAGTTGGCAGGGGTAAAATACAGGGAGCGAAAGGCTATTTACAATTTGTACAGAAAGCAGATGGCAGTTATAAAAGACGAGGGGCATGAAAGGGAAGCAGTGGTTGGGAAGGGAGTGAGACAGAGATGTAGCCTCTCCCCGATGTTATTCGATCTGTATATTGAGCAAGCAGTAAAGGAAACAAAAGAAAAATTTGGAGTAGGTATTAAAATCCATGGAGAAGAAATAAAAACTTTGAGGTTCGCCGATGACATTGTAAATCTGTCAGAGACAGCAAGGGACTTGGAAGAGCAGTTGAATGGAATGGACAGTGTCTTGAAAGGAGGATATAAAATGAACATCAACAAAAGCAAAACGAGGATAATGGAATGTAGTCGAATTAAGTCGGGTGATGCTGAGGGAATTAGATTAGGAAATGAGGCATTTAAAGTAGTAAAGGAGTTTTGCTATTTGGGGAGCAAAATAACTGATGATGGTCGAAGTAGAGAGGATACAAATTGTAGACTGGCAATGGCAAGGAAAGCGTTTCTGAAGAAGAGAAATTTGTTAACATCGAGTATAGATTTAAGTGTCAGGAAGTCTTTTCTGAAAGTATTTGTATGGAATGTAGCCATGTATGGAAGTGAAACATGGACGATAAATAGTTTAGACAAGAAGAGAATAGAAGCTTTCGAAATGTGGTGCTACAGAAGAATGCTGAAGATTAGATGGGTAGATCACATAACTAATGAGGAAGTACTGAATAGGATTGGGGAGAAGAGAAGTTTGTGGCACAACTTGACCAGAAGAAGGGATCGGTTGGTAGGACATGTGCTGAGGCATCAAGGGATCACCAATTTAGTATTGGAGGGCAGCGTGGAGGGTAAAAATAGTAGAGGGAGACCAAGAGATAAATACACGAAGCAGATTCAGAAGGATGTAGGTTGCAGTAAGTACTGGGAGATGAAGAAGCTTGCACAGGATAGAGTAGCATGGAGAGCTGCATCAAACCAGTCTCGGGACTGAAGACCACAACAACAACAATTGTCCTGAGACCAAAAACCGCTTAAAAAACATCACTGACATTGGTTTTTAATTGCCCTTAGGTTAAAACTGCATAAAAAGCATCAATGAAAATCAGATCGGATTACCAATTTCAGTGTGACTGAGGCAAAACATTTTTCACCGTTTTCTGCAACAAGTTGAAATCGAGAAACAACATGTTCCACAACTGATAGAAGTGTTTCCGGGGTCACATTCAGAATGTGTTGCGCGATGCTTGCCTTCATTAGCAGCTATATTTGCAATCGGAATACTGAACACAACATCTCTCAGATAGCTCCATAGCCAGAAGTCACACGGATTATTATCAGGTCATCGGGACGGCCAGACTGTAGGGAAATGGCGACTGATAATTGTAGCATTCCCGAAATGGCACTTCAGCAGTTGCTTAACTGGGTTTGCAATGTGCGGAGGTGCGCCATCTTGCATAAAAATGATTTCATCCACACATCACGCTGTTGGAGAGCTGGAATGACGTGGTTGTGCAAAAGACACTTACAGCGCTTACCAGTGACGGGACAGCTAACAGGACCGGATGCACCAGTCTCTTCGAAAAAATGTGGCACTGTGATAAACGATGCCGTAAACCCGTACCACACAGTAACCTTTTTAGTGTGAGGTGGTACTGGTCAGATGGAAGTGGACTCAGTCTGTCCATAAAGTCTTCCGCGGCCAATCATTGTCCACTTCCATGCGAGCAAGAAATTGTAAAGCGGAGGTCTCTCTTGTTGGTAGGTCAACTGGAAGCAACTCTTGCACATGGGTAATTTGAATGGATGGCAAAGAAGGATGTTTCGCAGGATTTTACGCACGGAGCTCACGGGTATGTTCAATGTTCGGGCAATTCTCCGTGCGCTACACGTTTGCACACACCACTCGTCTCCTCCTGCATTTCTGTGGCCGCCGCTTCCACTGACGTCGAATCAATTCGTTTCCTCCCTCTACCAGGATGCACACCAAAAGAACCCGTCTTTTCGAATTTCCGAGTCATTTTCTCCAGACCCATGGCATTCATCGGACAAACGCCTTTTTTCAAACCCTTCGGTGTCCGGAATTTCTGTAGAGCAACGTGGGCACAGTCATCGTTCTTATAATACAGCTTTACAAGCAGAGCGCGATCCTGCATTGAGACAGTAATGGCGAACGTTGTAGACATGAAAGGAGAAAAAGCCGTGTTCCCGGCGGGTTTATACCAACTTCAAAGGGTCGTGCGCATGGCAGGTGTTTTCATTTACGTATTCTGACACATACAGTGCTACCTATTGATCAATTTTCACACTATTTTTTTCTTCTGCCACACGTTTTCTCCCTTGTTTGATAATATTCCTTTGCAATTTGTCGTCATTCTGACCAGTGGTGTTATTCCTAGAGCGTTTTGAAAGTTTAACCTTAATTAAGATCACCCTGTATATTGATGGTTGTTCTTTCGCACATGTCCGAAAGAACCGACACCTCACATTTGTAATGTTTGTGTTTCCATACTTTTGTACACCGTTGTATTCGCGTCAACAAATCAGCCTTAATCAAAGCCTCATTAGAAGCAATAAAAATAAATGTAAAAACATCTGTCACAAGATGTGACTGAGAAATTTAAGGTAACCTACCGTACATTTCAATCAAACTCTAAAAATTACACTAGTCATTGCCATATTTTCTCATATTGTCACTGCTGTGTATCACAGTATAAATCGATCGAGTTCTTCGATGTTACCACCCATGTATAGCTGACCCTGAAACAGTGATAACAGAGGACATACTGATGCATTGGAAACATACGACTGAAAGCTACAAACGAGATTAAAATCGGATTTTCTTTGTTCCAGACTCGACGGATTCGTGGACGGCATTGCGGCTGAATTCAGCGGAGGACAACAGTACACTGGAAGCGTCGTCGGTCCCAAAAGAGTCTGACCTCATGATAGGTAAGTGCACCACACGTGTTAGTATCGGAGGATAAAGCTTACTGTAAGAGCAATCGGAGTACAAAGCTTGCTGTAAGAGCAGAGTGCAATGAATGACCTAATGACCAACAGCCTCGCATAATATGTTTCATCCATTCTACATAGTTGTAAGATCACACGATTCACGGTATTACAGAATGAAAAATAAAAACTTCATAAAAATCTGTGATATGCATTGCTTAGTTCGGTCTCGCCGGCCGAAGTGGCCGTGCGGTTAAAGGCGCTACAGTCTGGAACCGCAAGACCGCTACGGTCGCAGGTTCGAATCCTGCCTCGGGCATGGATGTTTGTGATGTCCTTAGGTTAGTTAGGTTTAACTAGTTCTAAGTTCTAGGGGACTAATGACCTCAGAAGTTGAGTCCCATAGTGCTCAGAGCCATTTGAACCAAGTTCGGCCTCAACAACCTTCAGAACAACACTGCTAAAATATGGAATGCAAACGAAATCTACAACTCCATAATACTGAGCAAGTTGTGCGGATACCGCGTTTCTTGAAGGGCACAGTTCTTCCAAGTACCTTCTACAAGCTATGCAACACCTCGATCTATGTGAGAAGTGGGAAAGTTTGTAACATATAGAAAGAAAGCTAGAACAGGCAAAAACGTAAACGTAGCTTAGTAGCTTCATCACTGTTCAAAGTTTCGAAAACCGAACGTCAGCAGGTAGAAACAGTCTGCAGAGATTGAAGCAACAAATAGTTAGGGACAGCACTGATTTAAAAGCATTTTACTTCTCACTTACATTTACACTTTATCTGATCATGAATAATTCATTTTTAACAAAGCTAAAAATGATGCCATTACATATTTCATAAACTCTCCATCTCTTGAGCAATTTATCAGAAATTTGAGAAAAAGTACTGAATAAGTGCAAGAGGAATGACTTATCAAAATGAAATGTATTAACTTCTATGGATATGCTGTCCCGTGAATAAGTTTACTGGTGCCACAAACTGACTTGTTTGTTTCAGATGTACTCCTGCCGACGATGATCATTTGCGTCCTGCTGCTGGGAAATGGAGTCATCATCTTCGTTATTTTATACCTAAGAAAGCGGTAAGTGCAAGTACCCAATAATAATATCACTTCACGAGATGTGGCGTAGTCGCGAATAAAACAATGATCCAGAAAGTGTAGAATAAATTTCTTATATATCAGTAATTACAAAACTTTTAGTCCTCGGACTACCTGTTTCGGTCAGCGATGGCCATCTTCAGATATAAAACATGCCCTAATATAAAGAATCCATAATGTTATGAACAGTAACGCTCTTGGCAGGATGACTCTGATGGCATTGCAGTATAGCTCACACCGTATTTTAAATACGTCAATGATGCTAGATTTCACTGATCTCCCAGAACATTATGAGCACCGACTTACTATGGATATTACTCGTACAGGAGACAGCGTTGTCTCCTGGCGAGGAATGATTGCTAATCAGACACACGCAAGGAGCTTGCAGTATCACTGAGAGTGCTGTCCGTATGTAGAAAGGGAAAGACGCGCGACCTATATGAGTTTGACCGAGCGTAGACTGTGATGACCCGAATGCTCGTCAGTAGCATTTTGGCTGCACAACTTGTCGTGCGTTCGAAGAGTGCTGTGGTAAGTGTCAGCAACACGGGGTGAGACCTCGTCCAGGTGTCGTGGGGTTGGGCAGCCACCCCTCATTACGGTTGTCGGACGTCTTAGGCTGCGCAGACTGGTAAAAGAGAACTGGCGGTGAACTGCGGTGGAACTCACATCAGACTTCAACGCTGGGCAGAGTACAAAAGTATGTAAACACAAAGTGCACAGAACACTCCTAAGGATGAGCCTCTGCAGCAGACGACCCATGCATGTGCCACTGTTAACATTCCGACATCGGCAACTACGAATGGACTGGGCACTTGACCACCGGCACTGGACGTTGACGCAGTGGCAGAGCGTTGCATGGTCTGATGAATCCCGATGCCTTCTTCATCAAGCCGATAGGAGGGCGCTAATCAGTCATCTTCCAGGCGAACAGCTCCTTGACACCTGTACAGATTGAATGACATCTGGGATAAACTACAATTCTATGTCACTCCCTTCTCAGCCACTGCTTCCCTTCCATGCCCCTGAACTGTCAACTGCTGTCTGGTGTTGTAACCTCCCCCTCAGTTATCGACCTTAACGAGAGTGAAAAATTAAACCGAGTGTACCACCTAATGGAAATTTTGGAAAAGCAATCGTCACCGAAGTTAATCTGTCGGTAAAGAGAGAGGAAGGGTTACATCTAAATTAAAGGAAAAATGCAAATGAAAGTGGTAAAAATTAATTTTGAAAGAGCGTAAAGTTAATAAAGAAAGTAAATGTGCGGTCCTTAAGTTAACAATTAACTGCCGTTAATTAGACATTTGAGATTTGGTGAAAATTATGGTCGCCAGTGCTCTGGACAACTACTATAATAACTGAAAAAGAAAGGTTAATGCACATATAATTAGCACTAAAAGCGTGGCAACTGAAGGTTGACACGTGTTGTGTGAAAATTGAATGTCTGTCAGAAGGAATAAATTTCGCTACACTCTGACATAATTTAGCAAAAGAATTAATAAAACTGAAAAATTGAAAGTTAATTTAGTGAATGAAATTAATAGTGAACTTTGTTTCTGAAGCACTATGAAATTAAATAAAATAAGGTTAGTCTTGGGCTACCTCAACAATCATCTCAAAAGCAACTTGAATCTACGCAATTTAGAAATAAGAAATTTAACTTTGAACTTGATTTAAATTTCTTTGAACAATTAACAATAATAAAATTTAGTACATACCAATCTCAGCAAATATAGTAACAAAACTCGCACTCTTAATTTGTCCTTGTCTAATCTAAATATAGTTCTGTTTGTTTACTGAAGCAAGCTATGAATACTTTAACTGAATTTTGAAATTAAAGCAGTGAAATGGAATGATATTACTTGAATGCTGGCGTTTGAAT
The DNA here is from genome assembly GCF_023897955.1 of Schistocerca gregaria. Lineage (NCBI taxonomy): Eukaryota > Metazoa > Arthropoda > Insecta > Orthoptera > Acrididae > Schistocerca > Schistocerca gregaria. Next base: position 348,959,178 of record NC_064924.1, read on the forward strand.
TTCAACAGCACTCGGGTTCATTTCGGAAAAGGAAGGGATCCTGCTTGGTACTGCAATTGGGACAATGAGAAAAAAAGGTTCATGCTAAGTTGCTCTATTTCGGTGATGCAAATGGAACAGTTTGAAAAGATGAGGTCTGCCATACAGTTCTAAGACTTTACGTGCTTTCAGTCTTCCTTGTTGGTTGATTGAAGGTTTGAAGTCGTCGATTGAGGAGGTGGCGACAATCACTTATTGTGGGCCGTCGCTGTTGCAGAAGCTGGATTTTGGCGCGCCTTCTTCTCGACACAGTCACCAGGCCAAACGGGCTCTTGATGTGTGCCAGCTAATGTTTCCCGTCCGCGACCCCGTGCCAGAAACTATCATAGCAAGTCGAGCGCAATTACATTCTTCCAAACCCCGAAAGCGCGGCAACTCGCGGGAACGTCATACAACACACCTGCTCCACCGCCCTACTCCAGCCAGCGTCTGCTCTGCCCGCGCTCCACGCGGCTGAGTTAACACTTACCCAAGATCCTAAACACTTTGGTTCCCCACACGACCTATCGATGTAATCGTTCGATAGCATAGTTTTCCCTAGGCCAAACCCAGCGTAAAAATACAAATAATATTTACAAAACAAACCAATTGTACATCGACATAAATGCATATATATAAAGACACAGAAATGTCGTATCTTCAGGTAACAAAATAAGGAAAAAATTTATAGTACAATAGACGGAAATAGGAGGATATGCATTTCCGGCTTTACAGTGTCTGTACAAGTTGTTACACATTTGTTAATTTTCATCTAATACAATAGCGAAAATAGCTATAAAGGCATGGATGTTTGTGGGAAAATTAACATTGTCGGTTGAAGCAGTTGTGCACAATGTATATACAATAGTATGAAATACATTCCACCGACAAATGCAGTGAAATGGTATCGCATTTGATTCCACTAATACAGTATATAAGAAGACATCAACGATTCAGGTGGTAAGCGTTGGAACTCGGTATGAAGACAATCGGCTGTGTGCGGTGTAACTGCGTGCGTAAGTGCCCTTACTGCAGATAGTGGTTGTGAATGTTGTGTACATAAACCACAATTGTGAAGATGCCACGCAGGAAACGGTTATGTTGTGATGAAAAAACAAAAATCTGTACGTACATGGAAATGCGACACTCTATTCGTCAAACTGCGAAGAGATTGAATTACTCAAAGAACGGTAAATACGAACAAAGTAGAAAATTATGAGGCATAGGAAGGGTTGCTTTCGCGAAATGCAAGGGCTACAAACAGTTATTCTTGACAACTTGTGGTTGATTTATAGTTGCCAGTAAATGCCAGATATGTGAGACAAATTTTGTCACATGACAAATATCTTGCATTCAAGAAACGACTGCAAAAACCCGCATTAACGCCCACACATCAACAGGTTAGACTGGAGTTTGCAGAAAAACATGTATCATGGGCTACAGAATGGGATAAAGTCATCTTCAGTGATAAGAAATAGTTTAATTTAGATGTGTACAATGGATTTCAGTATTATTGGCGTGATATGAGAACAGACCAGCAGATAAGGGTGAGCAGAAATTTTGGTGGTGGAACTGTTACGATTTGGGCAGTCTTCTGCGCTAAAGGTAAATCACACATTGGTTGACTGAACACTAGAATGAACTTCGTGTACACTGAGATGCTCGAAAGAGAATTTATTAAAATGTACGAGGACCGAGGAGACAGAATTCTACTGTTTTAACAAGTTAATGGATCAGTGTATGGTTCTGCTACAACCAAAAATATCTGTGTCTTTCCCTGGCCTGCACGTAGTCCGGATTTGAACCCCGTGTAAAACCTTTGTGGAGAACTTGCAAGCAATGATTATAGCAATGGAAGGATATTTGAGGCCGTATGTGAGCACAAAAGAGCAATACGGGAAGAGTGGGTGACAACTGCGTTTCAAGAACTACGCAGAAGCACCAGAGAAAGTGGCGTAGGTATGTGTAATCGAATACAGAGATATGTAAACAAGCAGAATACGGCGCTGCGTTCGGCAACACCTGTATAAGAAAAAAAAGTTACTGACGCAGTTGTTAGATCTGTTACTGCAGCTACAATTGTAGGTTATCAAGATTTAAGTGAGCTTGAACGTGGTGTTACAGTCGACTCACGAGCGATGAGACACAGCATATCCGAGGTAGCGATGAAGTGGGAATTTTCTCGTACGACCATTTCGCGAGTGTACCTTGAATATCAAGAAACCGCAAAATATCAAATCCCCGACATCGCCGTGACAGGAAAAACATCCTGCAAGAACGGGACCAACGTCGACTGAAGAGAATCGTCCAACGTGACAGAAGTGCAACCCTTTTGCAAGTTACTGCAGATTTCAGTGCTGGGCCATCAACAAGTGTCAGCATGAGAACCATTCAACGAAACATCATCGATATGGACTTTCGGAGGCGAAAGCCGAGAAGTGTACCCTTGATGACTTACGACACAAACCTTTGTGCTTTTCCTGGGCCCCTCAACACCGATTGTAAACATGTTGCCTGGTCGGACGAGTCTCGTTTCAAATTGTATCGAGCAGATGGACGTATACGGGTATGGAGACAGCCTCGTGAATCCATCGACCCTGCATTTTAACAGGGGACTGCTCAAGGTAGTGGAGGCTCTGTGACGCTGTGGAGCTTGTGCAGCTGGTGTGATATGGGACCCCTGATACGTCTAGATACGACGGTGTGAGGTGACACGTACTTATACATCTTATGTGGTCACATGCATTGATTCATGTCCATTGTGGATTCGGACGGACTTGGGCAATTGCAGCAGGACAATACGACACCCCACACGTCCAGATGCTACAGAACGGCTCCAGGAACACTCCTCTGAGTTTAAACACTTCCGCTGGCCACCAAACCTCCCAGAAATGAACATAATGAGCATATCTGGGATGCCTTGCAACGTGCTGTTCTGAAGAGACTTCAATCCCCTCGTACTCTTACGGATTTATGGACAGCCATGCAGGATTCATAGTGTCGGTTCCCTCAAAATGTCTCTAAGCACTATGTGACTTAACATCTGAGGTCATCATTGCTCTAGTCTTGAAACTACTTAAACCTAACTAACCTATGAACATCACACATATCCATGCCCGAGGCAGGATTCGAACCTGCGACCGTTGCAGCAGCGCGGTTCCGGACTGAAGCGCCTAGAACCGCTCGGCCACAGCGGCCAGCTCAGTTACCTCCACCACTACTTCAGACATTAGTCGAGTCCATGCCATGTTGCGTTGCGTCAGTTCTTTGTGCTCGCATGGCCCCTACACGACATTAGGCAGGTGTAACAGTTTCTTCGGCTCTTCAGTGTATTATTTTCATGAACCCTACCTTTATACTGATTTCCACTCCATTAATCTATTTTTCAGCACACTATCCATTCATTTCAATTGCTCTTCCAAGCTGTTAGCCGCCTCTGGGAAGACCACAGTGTCATCGGCAAACAGCGGAGATGAGCGTGTGCGTTGACGTTTTGCAGGAAACTACCGAGCGGCGGCGACGAGGAGCTGGGCGCTATCTGCCAGCCGCAGGACACCGCCAGCGTGAGCGACCGCGCCATCTGCGTGTGACCGCCGGCAGCGTCTGCCTGCTCTACCGGTAGCCAGCGCTCCTCTTCTGCCACGGCGCGGACTGCAGAGGCCGCGACAGCCGACACCTGAGCGCCAGGCGCGCGCCAGACCAGCGCGGCCGCCGCCGCCGCTACCCAGCTGTCATCCCGGGAGGACCGTCCTCGTCTTCGCTACCAGGTCCCGCGCCAGTAGTCGCTCTACGGTGCGGGCTTGCCCATTCAATTAGTCTTATGCACAAAACTAAGACTTTGTACTTATGTCAATAAACTTCTAGTTTTCACTGTTACTTTCTCTCTTTACTACCACTGGTTTCAAGCACATGTTCTCTTCCTTTGACAACGGGTATACACTCTAATAACAGAGCTTTCTGCCCAGATAGCTATGCCACACAAATTACTTCATTTCGTTTTACGCCACAAATCCAATTGCTGGAATGGTGCTTCCGCTTCCTTTATTTGCGTAATAACAACACTATTTACAAGTTCGCTGGACAACACATACGAGGTGCGATCAAGAATAAAGGGAATTTTTGTTTTTCTTAAAGAATCTTTATTTATTCATCAACATCACTTTTCCTCGCTTCAAAGTAATCCCCTTGAGATATAATACACTTGCGCCAGCACTTTTTCCAATTTGGGAACGAAGCCTTTTGCGACGGCACTTATATGTAAAACATTTCGGTTTTCTTGCCGCGTCAATTCGGGATAAAATCTCGAGCTTTCGACGATTACCCCCATCGTCATCGTCAGGAGCAACTGACTGTCCTCACTGCTGCTGTGGTAGACTTTTTTATAGCCCGTGGACGGCTTCTGATTCGTCGGCTTGTGATTGGTGGGCGATTACGTCCTGCTGTCGCAGACGGCGTCGAAGTGTGCGCCGGTGGCGCCACCGCTTCCGTTGGAACGTAAACTTTGGAAGGAACGTCTCTGCTGCTTCTCTGCATCAAGCGCTCGTCTCCATGCACAGCTCAGATGGTATCCGCTATCGCAGTTAAAGTTGAAACGTCCTCTTAGAAAAATTATAAATGACTGTGCTTAAACTGACACACAATATTTTTAGCGCAACGCAATCTAACTTTCAATAATCCCTACTAAAGAATGTCCCTGACTAACATTAACCTATACCTTTCACAAATCACTAACCTCACAAAAATCTTCCTTACTCGAACTACTGCAATACAGCGAGCGCCACTACTGCCAGCTAAATAAAAGATTCAAACTACTGAAGGCACTAACTACGGACAGGCATAGTTAGTAAATCAAAGATTTGGATAGAGAACAAACAATGTATTTACCTTAATAGTGTTCAAAAGTCATAATATATATACAGGAGTTCATGACATCCATTCTTACAAATGTACTGTTTCTGATGGACACACGTCCAGATCATCCGCTCTCAAAACTCCGCCATTTCTCTCCCCTCATCCACCACTGCTGGCGGCTCACCTCCAACTGCGCAACGCTACGCGCTGTTAACAGACAAGTGCCCAATACTACAATAGCAAACAACATTGCAAACCAGCCAAAGACTGCACACAGCACAGCCAGTGATTTTCATACAGAGCGCTACGTGGCGTTACCAATACAAAAACCTATACAGCCTACTTACATAGCCCCCACGCTCCCCATAAAAAAATTTTCTGATTGTTTTGGGCAGTGGCCAATACATACTTGTTAAAACAAATTATATTAACGCTAACAAATATATATCAAATGCACACAGCACAGCCAGTGATTTTCACACAGAGCGTTACGTGTCGTTACCAATAAAAAAACTATACAGTCTACTTGCATGGCCCCCACGGTCCCCGTAAAAAAATTTACAAATTGTTTTGGGCAGTGGCCAATACATATTTGTTAAAAAAAAATTATATTAACGCTAACAAATATATCAAATGCACACAGCACAGCCAGTGATTTTCATACAGAGCGCTACGTAGCGTTACCAATAAAAAAAAACTATACAGCGTACTTACGAAGTTCTTTGGGCTCATTCTTATTTCAACAGCCTACTTAATAACAGAATCCCAGTAGATGGAGGCGTTCGCGGCTCGTGGTCTGGCGATAGCGTTCCCGCTTCCCGCGCGCGGGGTACCGGGTTCGATTCCCGGCAGGGTCAGGGATTTTCTCCGCCTCGAGATGACTGGGTGTTGTGTGTCTTTCATCATCATTTCATCCTCATTCACTCGCACGTCGCCGTAGTGGCGTTAAAGAACTTGTGGAGCGCCGGTCGAACCGCCCCGCGAGGGGTTTCCCGGCCACCAATGCCATACGCTCATTATTCAGTATTAGTACGTGGAGCCATGGGACAGAATTTTCGTTTCATCTAACAAAGTTGTTCGTGAGACTGTGCTCCGCAATTGCCGATTCCTCCAGTTCTCTACTTTTAATATGGCGTTGGTGTTCTGCACAGCGGTCGGAAACGGTACGAATGGTCTGACCTATATAATTGCTTCCACACTCACAGGCGATATTATAAACTCCAGGGACCCTAAGGCTGAGATTGTTCTCAACAGGGCGCATCATCTCCTTAATTTTCTTAGGCGGACGAAAAATCGGTTTTATACTCCGTCTACGCAGGACTCTTCCTATTTTGCTGGAAAGAGCGCCACAAAAACGAAGAACCGCAATCGGTGTTTCATCCTTTTCTTTTTTTGTGGAGAACGCTGCCCTTACATCGCGTGCACCGTAGCCATTCTTTCGGAACACCTACTTCAGAAAGCAAGAAAACCGAGAATGTTTTACTTACGCTTTTTCCAATCTCGGAAGCACTTACGGAACTCATTTTTCGTTATGGTTTTCAGCACCTTGAGCGGTGGCAAGATGACGTCCTCGCACGGTTCTCTTCAGCCTGGGGAACAAAAATAAGTAGCAGGGGGAATGTCTATGGAACACGGTCACTAACGAAAGTAACTTTTTTTCTTTTTTTGCCGAAAAATCCCGAACAAGCATTGAAGTGTGGGCGGGAGCGTTATACAGCAGTGATGCAATTTCCATGAGTGGTTCTGCCACAATGCTGGTTTTCTTGACTGCTTCACGCAAACGGGGCATAACTTCCAGGTAGTATACCATATCGACCGTACGACCATAAGGCAGGAACTCAACCCGCACTATCCGATTGTAGCCTAAGAGAACAGTAAGGAGAACGTCCACATGTGATCGAACCTGTAGAATTTTTTTCAGTCTTAGCTCTTCAGCCTGATTCCATTGGCACGACTGGGCCTTGGTTTCAACGTCCTACTCGTATACATGTGTTTCGTCACCTGTCATAAACTCCTTTAAAAGTTCTGGAACGCTGTCAACTTCTTTCAGCATTCCTGAACGATGTCTAAATGACGCTGTTTTTGTCAGATTCAACAGTTTTGGAACGAACTTTGCGCTGCTAAACGATTCGTGCCAAACATCCGAAAAAATTGCTTGGCATCAGCCAGGGGATATGCTGACATCATCAGAAAACTCTCTGATGGTGATTCGGCGATTTTCCAGTACCATTTCCTTTACTTCTCGCACATTGTCGTCAGCAAATGATAGGGCGTCCGGGGCAGCCGTCGTGTTCAACGCCTTCTCGAACGTCTTTGAAACATTTATACCACTCAGAAGCACTTGTCTTGCACATATGAGATTCACCAAAAGCCACAGTTCAACATTTCGAATGCGATGTGGCACTTCATTCAATTTTTAAAGCAAGATTAAATGCAGATTCTTTGATCCATCGTTTTCGAAACTAAAAATCCGCCGAGTACTCAAAAACACGCATAACCTTTTCGATTGTAAGTAATAAACAAATATGTTTTTGAGGATAGGACTATAAAGCCCGCGTATTTGGAAAAAAAACTCCCGTTAAGTTTTGAGCACACCTCGTATTTCTGGCTGTCTGCAGTTACGAAACCTGTCGTGTACTTGTAAAAGTTCATATACAGCTAAAAGCGGTTTATTTCAGAAACGCGGAGTTAGATAAAGAGTGAATACCGTGAAATACTGCCAGTCTGTGAATAAAGCCCATACCCGTAGTACTGGTTATGAGGAATCCAGTCACAGTCAAAACACCAAACACAGTACAAGCTGTAGTCTGTCAACAATGGAGCAGCCGGTGAGTATATTGTAAGCATGTAGACTGAATACGACACTCCCTTAGTGCGGGCACGGATTCCCGACTGGAAATGGAGGAAAAAGGGTCCTACGAACATGTGTCCGGAAATGCATCGTTGCCACGGTAGATGGCGCTGTCGGATGACAGTTCCCCTGAACTCATGCCGTGTGTTCCTTGTGTGTTGGAAGCTGTACGATTGACGCAGCGTACTGCGAGGAGCTGAATGGTACGATATTCATGTCGGGAACAAGCCGATATGGTATCTCGTGTACGGCCAAGCAGACGGAAACGGCTATAGCAAAACAAGTACCCTTACAGACACCAACCACACAGCGACATTTCATCCCTTTTTGGGTATTTGTGCGATCATGGACCCTTTCAGACAGACGAACTTTCAGGGAGGAGCCGGACTGTGCGTACACCAGATCTGAACTTGTACTACGGTCGGTCTCAGTGTCCTGTAGAACACGGTCCTCCGAATCTGGTATACGCGCAGTTCGCTGCCTTCCTGCACTTTCGTCTGTCTGAAAGGACCCGTGATAACACAGACGCCCAAAAAGGAATGGAATGATTGTGTGATGTGATTGGGTCTGTGAGAGTGTTTGTTTTGATACAGCGCTGCTGCCTCTCGACCGTTTCCATCTGCCTGGCTGTACACGAACACCATCTCGTATACTTGCGGCATGAATACCGGACTATTCTGATGCTTACAGGACGCTGCTTCAATCACACAGCCTACAAAAGTCAAGAACACACGGCACGTTGTCAGAGGAACTGTCATTCGTCAGCGCCGTCTACCGTGGCAACGATGAATTTCCGAAAGTGTTCTCCGGTCCTTTTTTCCTCCATTACCAGTGTCAGGAATCCATCCCTCCAGTTCGTCGGTTTTATCAATGTTAAATCTGTATAAATCAACAAATACATCCGTCCCATCGACACGAATTAGACATGGTTATATGTATGGGCTCTTAGTTACTTTCTCTTTAGTTTGTAGAGTTTGTCGTCTCGGTATTCTCTGTTAAGACAAAAGACACATGGAAAGGATCGCTGAACCTTCATTTAACAGAATAATAAGATATTACATTAAATATTCACTTTTCGTACGTAGGGATCTGAAGTAGTTTGGTTGATCCACTTTCAATATTGTCCTTTTGAAGGATACAAAATAAATCCACGGATGACAGGTGACAGGAGATAGCAGAGGTTGACGAACAGTGCCAATCAGAAGCAGAGGATCCAAGTGACAAGTTTCTTTTCGTACTGATACAGGCTCAGGTGTTCCACAAGGGGCAGATTTCATCACCAGAATTAGTGATGTCTTTGCGCAATATATGTTGGTTGTGCTGAAATAAAAATATTTATTCGAGTCCTCCCTCGGGCATGGGTGAGTGTGTTTTTGTTGTTAGCAAAAGTTAGTTTAATTAGTATGTAAGTCTAGGGACCAATGACCTTAGCAGTTTGGTTCCTTAGGAATTCATACACATTTGAACATTTGAAAAGTATTTACATACAATATTTCCATTTAAGAAAGATATAAATAAAATAAGTAGATAAAGGGTGTCTCTCCTAAGAGTTGTGACGCGCATTTTCTCTGGTGTTTAAGCAGGTTTTTGCAGTGTGTTGCTGGACTCAGACCAAAAAAATACTGCTATGACGTCTTTGATACGACGCCCAGTGTCGATGTTTATTTCCCATTACAAACAAAATTATTCTCAACTTACAGTCCACACACTACGTTCGTAGTGCCCCTGCCGTTATACCAATTACTCGTGGCAGACAATCCACCGTTCTTCACTATTCTTTCACACATGTCAGAAAGTACAGAGGCCATCTTCATATCGTTAGGGCTAACAGGCTGATGACCTTCAGTGCGGACGCCTGAACTCTTACGGGGCTCGGTGGATGGTAATGGATATAATGGCAGGTGCACTGTGAATGTAGTGTGTGGACTATAAGTTGAGATTGTGGGTCTCACGGGGAGCGTGCCGGCGATAAATTCTTGCAATCGCACTATGCTCTGTGCCCTCTGTAGCTCAGATGGATAGAGCGTCTGCCATGTAAGCAGGAGATCACGGGTTCGAGTCCCGGTCGGGGCACACATTTTCGACTGTCCCCGTTGATGCATATCAACGCCCGTCAGCAGCTACTGGTATTGATTTAAAAGTAATTTCAAATTCACTTATGACATCTCTTGATAGCACCACGTGTAGCTTTTCTGAGGTCATCTTTGCGTTCTTTTATGAGGGCTGCACTACTCACAATCCGAACGATCAAATCAGCTCTTGTGGTCAATTTTTCTTTGTACACTTGGCCTTTCAACCATTCCCACAGGCAAAAATCCAGAGGGGTAAGGTCAGAGGACCTCGGTAGCCAAGAAACGTGTCCGTATCTACAGATCCATCTTCCGGAAAATGTTAGGTTTAGATGATGTCACCTGACGATTACAAAATGCAGGAGCCCCGTCATGCTGGATGAACATACGCATTCCTGTAGACAAAGGAATCTTTCTAATAATTCTGGAAGCTCATTTTCAAGAAAGTGTAGATAACAGGGTCCTGTAAGACGAAGAGGTTACACAACACGCACAATCAGCTAATTGTCTATGAAACCACACCACACATTTACAGATTAGCATTCTTCAAAATGTGTCTCCACAGTCGCATGTGGGGTTTTTTCAGACCGCTAATGTTACGAGTGTTATTGATGCCCTCACGAGTGAAAGTGGCTTCACCGGTGAAGAGTAAAAATGGAATTACCTGGCGATTTTCAAGTACCCAGTGACAAAATTCCAATCGTCTATCTTCATCTCCTGCTAGAAAGTGTTGAACGAGTTGTAAATGATACAGATGCTAACCGTGCACAGATAATGTGAGCCGTACTCTTGTATGTGGAACACCGATACGTGCAGAAATTCTACGTGTGCTTCTTCAAGGACTACGTTCTACCGGCTGATTAATGTCTTCTACTTCATCCGCAGTCTCCTCATTCTTTCCGCGCGATATACGAGATTGTAATAATTGAGAATTGTGAAGGTGGCTCGATGAACCCTCTGCCAGGCACTTGAATGTGCTTTGCAGAGTATCCATGTAGATGTAGATTTACAAGTTCAGACGCAGTATGACTGCTGGGTACTGTACCGATGTTACGCAGTGTATTGAACGCACTAGTAAACACTCCTGAATCTGGTAGTCTGCGGTTAGGAAATCGTTTGCCGTATTCTCTACTAGCAGCAGCGTTTCCATTACAAAACTCATACTCAAATACCATATCGGCATACTCAGCATGTGTAAATACGTCGGCATATTTGCACGGCACAGTACAGTAGACTTGCCCAACAAATCACGATGAAAATGTCAATGTAAACTAAAGTACAGCTTCACAACGTGCACACCGACACTGCATTGCTGACATTCGATGAATACGCCCATAACAACCCATAGCAACTGGTGTACCAAAGCACGAAACGAAAACGCATTGAATTCAGCTGTATCACTGTAATCAATAAAAACTGGACACATGTTATATGATATTTTATTGCAATTCGTCTATATTACCACCTCCTAAAATATTTATCATTCCTCCTGAGCCGCCAACTGTAATATTTAAAACTAGCTCATACTATAAATGGTAGCAGCCGCTTGGGGCGCCGAATAAGAGAGATCGGCAGTGGGTAAGGGGGAGGGGGAGGGAAGTGCAAACTTCCTTTTGCTGACGCGAATGAAAATGTACGTGGGGGTAAGGAGGGCGTGAAATCGTAAGCCGTAAGAGTGGAAAAATGTTCTCGAACCGGCCCTGCGTAGCATTTAAATATTTCTAACGGCGCACAGCGTTATATAACAGTGAAACATGGAGTATGGGAAAACCGGAACAGAAGAGGATCGACGCAATTGAGATGTGGTACTACAGTCGAATATTGCAAATTTGGTTGACTGGTAAGGTAAGGAATGAGGAGTTCCTGCGCAGAATCGGAAGGGAAAGGAATATGTCGAAAATACTGAGAAGGAGAAGAGACAGGATGAATGGACCTCTGTTGAGACGTCAGGGAATGACTTCCACGGTACTAGAAAGGGTGGGAGAAAGCAAAAACTGTAGAGGAAAACAGATATTGGAATGTTGTTGTGGTTTTCAGTCCAGAGATTGGTTTGATGCAGCTCTCTGTGCTACTCCATCCCGCGCAAACTTCTTCATCTCCGAGTAACTACTGCTACCTACATCCTTCTGAATGTGCTTTCTGTATTCATCTCTTGGTCTGTCTCTACGATTTTTACTCTCCACACTTCCCTCCAATACTAAACTGGTGATATCTTGAAGCCTAAGATTGTATGCTACCAACCGATCCCTTCCTCTAAAGTTATGCCACAAATTTCTCTTCTCCCCAATTCCATTCAGTAACTCCTCATTAGTTACGTGATCTACCCGTATAATCTCCAGTATTCTTCTGTAGCACCACATTTCGAAACCTTCCATTCTCATTTGTCTAACCTATTTATGGCCCATGTTTCATTTCCATTCATAGCTACACTCCATACAAATACTTCCAGAAAAGACTTCCTCAAATTTCTCTTCTGCAGATCGCTTTCCTTGCCATAGTCAGTCTACATTATATCCTCTCTACTTCGATCGTCATCAATTATTTTACTCCCCAAATAGCAAAACTCATTTACTACTTTAAGTGCCTCATTTCCTAAACTAATTCCCTCAGCATCGCCTGATTTAATTCGGCTACATTCCATTTCCTCGTTTTGCTTTTGTTAATGTTCATCTTATATTCTCCTTTCAAGACGCTATCCATTCCCTTCAACTGATCTTCCAGGTCCTTTGCTGTCTCTGACAGAATGACGATGTCGTCGGCAAACCTCAAAGTTTTTAATTTCTACTCCAAATTTTTTCTATTGTTTCCTTTACTGCTTTCTCAATATACAGATTGAATAACATTGGGGATTGGCTACATCCCTGACCCACTCCCTTCTCAACCGCTGCTTCCCTCTCATGACCTTCAACTCTTACAACAACCGTAGCCTTTCACACCCTGTATTTTACCCCTGCTACCTTCAGAAATTAAAAGAGAGTGTTCCAGTCGATATTGTCAAAATATTTCTGTATCTCTAAAAATGCTAGGAACGTAGGTTTGCTTTCTTCTAAGATAATTGTAGCGTCAGTATTGCCTTGCGTGTTCCAGTATTTCTACGGAATCCAAACTAATCTTCCCCGAGGTCATCTTATACCAGTTTTTCCTTTCGTCTGTAAAGAATTTGTGTTAGTAACTTGCAACCGTGACTTATTAAACTGATAGTTCGCTAATTTTCGCACCTGTCAAGTCCTACTTTCTTTGGGATTACTATATTGTTCTTGAAGTCTCAGGGTATTTCGCCTGTCTCATACATCTTACTCGTCAGGTGATAGAGTTGTGTCACAGCTGGCTCTCCCAATGCTATCAATATTTCTAATGGAATGCCGTCTACTCCCGGGGCCTTGTTTCGATTTAGGTCTTTCAGTGTTCTTTCAGATTCTTCACGAAGTATCACATCTCCCATCTCATCTTCATTTACGTCCTCTTCCATTTCCACAATGTTGCCTTCAAGTACATCGCCCTTGTACAGAATCTCTATATACTCCTTCCACCTTTCTACTTCTCCTTCTTTGCTTAGGATTGGTTTTACATCTGAGCTCTTGATGTCGATACTTTTCTCCAAAGGCCTCTTTAATTTTCCTGTATTCAGTATTTATCTTACCCCTAGTGATATATGTCTCTACATCCTTACATTTGTTCTCTAGCTATCCCTAAGTAGCCATTTTGCACTTCCTGTCGATATTTTTGAGACGTCTGTACACGTTTTCGCCTTCTTCATTCACTGCATTTTTGTACTTTGTCCTTTCATCAGTTAAATTCGATATCGCTTGTATTATCCAAGGATTTCTGGTACTTGATCTTCTGATGCCTTCACTACTCATTTCTCAAAGCTAATGCTTTCTCTGAAACTCTCTACATCCTCTGGTTCTTTCAGTTTATCCACGCCCCAGCTCCTTTAATTCCTACCTTTTTGCAGTTTCTTCAGTTTTAATCTACAGTTCATGACCAATAAATTCCGGTCAGAGTCCACATCTATCTGAATCTATCTGAAACCTTCCAGTATCTCCAGGTCTCGTCCAAGTACACAACCTTCTCTCATTATTCTTAAACCATGTGTTAGCTATGATTAAGTTAAACTGTGTGTAAAATTCTACCAAGCGGCTTCCTCTTTTATTTCTTACCCCCAGTCCATTAACAGCCACTTTTCCTCCTTCTCTTCCTTTTTCTGCAATCGAATTCCAGTTACTATTACATTTTCGTCCCCCTTAACTATCTCAATATTTTCTTTTATCGCATCATACGTTTCTTTAATCTCTTCATCATCTGCGGAGCTAGTTGGCATATAAACTTGTACTATTGTCGTAGGCGTGGGCTTCGTGTCTATCTTGGCTGCAATAATGAATCTGCTATACTGTTCGTTTTAGCTTACCTGCGCTCCTACTATTTTATTCATTATTAAACCTACTCATGCATTACCCTTATTTGATTTTTTATTTATACTCACGTATTCACTGACCATAAGTTTGTTCCTGCTGTCACTGAACTTCACTAATTCCCACTATATCTAATTTTAACCTGTCCATTTCCCTTTTTAAATTTTCTAACCTACTTGTCCGATTAAGCGATCTGACATTCCACGCTCCTCTCCATAGAACGCCAATTTTCTTTCTCTTGATAACGGCGTCGTCCTGAGCAGTCCGCGCTCGGAGATCCAAACAGGGGACTATTTTACCTCCAGAATATTTTATCCAAGAGGATACCATCATCATTTAACCACACAGTAAAGCTGAATGCCCTCGGGAAAAATTACGGCTGTAGTTTCCCCTTGCTTTCAGCCGTACCAGCACAGCAAGGACATTTTGGTTAATGTTACAAGGCCAGATCAGTCTATCATGCAGATTGTTGCCCCTGCAACTACTAAAAAGGCTGCTGTCCCTTTTCAGGAACCACACGTTTGTCTGGCCTCGCAACAGATGCCCCTTCGTTGTGGCTGTAGCTATGGCACAGATATCGGGGGGGGGGGGGGGGGGGGGGGAGACATTGGAATACATCCAGGAAATAATTGACGAGGTAGGTTGCAAGTGCTACACTGAGATGAAGAGTTTGGAGGCGGACCGCATCAAACCATAACAGTGATGATTCAAGAAAAGAAAGGCGCCAGTCTGTGACACACCGTTGCCACAGTCATGTCTGTATTGCATAACTTCTATTGTCGTTGAGATCATCCACGCTGGCGAATGTACAGTCAGTCGGTGCAACTGCATAGTGGCCAACGTATTGGCGCATTCGCATTTGTATAGTACGACTCGCTAATCTTTCCACAGATATCCGTCTTTCACACATGGAGCGACAAGCAACCAGGTGCTCACGGGATTAATCCCAAGTAAGTAAAGTTTTCATATTCTTTAAAGCACAGCATCGGCGAAATGGTTGCACACAGCAATGCACGCCAAACACAATATTTCACTCAAACTTTACCCTTCCAGTAAATTCCTTATTTCAGTCACACATGCTTAGTTGTTCCTTAATAAACACGAAAAGGTCTTACTATAGCTTCAACGTAGTTTTCACTTCAGAGTTTGGTTACCTACAAGACACAGTCATATTTCTGTTTGATTCCTGCGGATCTCGTTATTTGTAATGAAATGAGATATCTCGTAACAGCGTTTACTTAAAGGGATTAGTATTTTACATTCTTCTTTACGTTTCTTCCTTGTCGTTTACAGAAACATAGATGTTGCACCCCTCCAATTGGTGAACAAGTGATTAGGTAAAGGTCAAGCCAATTTCCATTTAAGAATTTGCTGCTATATGGGCTCAGCGCAATGTAAAGCTTGGACAAAATACATTGCCCATCACACTAAAGTAGAATCATCTGCACACGTGTACATCCTAAAATACATGCAACAGAAACTGAAAATGAAGAAAGGCTCTATCAAAGGAGCATTACGTCTTAACGTTCCCATTAAAATGTTCGTCCATTACTAACTACTGATATCTGTCTACCTAAAGTTAACGGATCAGTCTCTGATTTGTGCTCAATAATTTTCAACTTACAGACATACAATGAGGTGACAAAAGTCATGGGCTGCCTCCCAGTAAGGTGTCGGGCCTTTTTTTGCTCGACGTGGCATGGATTCAACATGTCGTTGGAAGTCCCCTGCAAAAATATTGAGCCATAAGCATCAATAGCTGTCCACAACTGCGAAAGTGTTGCCGAAGCAGGATTTTGAGCATAAAATGACCTCAATTAGTCTCATAAATCTACGATGGGTTATCAAATCATTCGCTCGAACGGTCCAGAATGTTCTTCAAACCAGTCGCGAACAATTGTGGCCCAAAGGCATGGGGCATTAACATCCATAATAATTCAAACGTTGCTTGGGAACATGAAAACCATTAACTGCAGCATATCGTCTCCAAGTAACCGAAAATAGCCATTTCCAGTCAATGATCGGTTGCGTTGGCCCGTAGGACGCAGCCCACTCCTATGTAAACACGGCCCATACGATTATGGAAGCACCACTAACTTGTACAGCGTCTTGTTGGCAACCTGGTTGCATGGCTTCGTGGAGTCTGCGCCACACTCAGATTCTACCATCAGCTCTTACCAACTGAAATCGGGACTCATCTGACCAGGCCACGGTTTCCCGGTCGTCTAGGGTCCAACCAAGATGGCCACGAGCTCAGGAGAGGAGCTACATGCGCTGTTGCACTGTTACCAAAGGCATTAGTTCTGGTCGTCTGCTGCAATTAACGCCACATTCCGCAGCGCTGTCCTAATGGATACGTTCGTTACGCGTCCCGTATTGATTTCTGCGACTATTTCAGCAGTTATGCTTGTCTGTTAGCACTGGAAACTCAACGCAAACGCTGCTGCTCGCGGTCGTTAAATGAAGTCCGTCGTTGGTTGTGGTGTCCGTGGTGAGATGTAATGCCTGAAATTCGGTATTCTCAGCACACTCTTGACACTGTGTATCTCGGAATACGGAATTCCCTAACGATTTCCGAAATGGAACGTCCCATGCGTGTAGTTCCAACCATCATTTCGCTTCCAAAGTCTGTAAATTCCCGTCGTGCGGCCATAATCACGTGGGAAACATTTCCACATAAATAGCCTGAGTACAAATAACAGCTCCGCTCTCTTTTTTTTTTCCTTTATTGTAATTTTAAAACCTGTACAACAGGCAGGCTGTCAGCATCGTTCTATGCTGCTCTTCAGCCAGAGGATACAAGATGAGAAAAAACAGAAAGATTACACATAGGTTACAGAACGGTGGGCAAGAAAACAGTTGACACAGAAAGGCAAACACGGAGCCGTTCACACTCGACGATAGTCCACACTTGAAACTGTTGACACGACGCACAAACACGGAAGACGGCGATGGCAAAGGTGAACGATGGAGTGCGACGGTGAACACTGAACACTAAACACGACGGCACACACGAGACACTGATGGCGAAGATCTCCGGCGCGCGAAAGTCCACGTAGCGTGTGCGAGTCCGGCGACCTGCAAAGAGGGGAAGAAGGGCGGGGGGGGGGGTGGAGAGGGGAGAACAAAGACGCTGAGGAGATGGGAGGAGGAGTAGAGGGACAGGGGAGGAGAAGCCCGGGGGAGGAGTGGGGAGAGAGGGATGAGTGAGGGAGGATGCCCATAGGAACAGAGACAGGAAGGGGGAAGGAGGATCAAAGTTGGTAGGAGGGGTATATGGAGGGAAGGAGGACATCATCAGGGAGGGGGAGCTGGCGGAAGCCACCTTGGGAGAGGGTAAGGAGGGTAGAGAGATGGAGACCGGTTGGGACGTGGGAATACAGGTGCGGCAGCGGGCGGGGATGGGAGAGGATGGGCGAGACAAGTGGGTGAGGAGGATCGAGTTTGTGTGAGGTGTACTGGATCCGTAACCTCTCAAGGAAAAGGAGGAGGTGGGGGAATGGGGGAATGGAATGAGATCGTACAGGATCCGCGTGGGGGAGGGGAGACGGATCCGATAGGCGAGGCGGAGAGCATGGCGTTCAAGGATTTGGAGGGATTTGTAAAAGGTAGCGGGGGCGGAGATCCAGGCCGGATGGGCGTAACAAAGGACAGGGCGGATGAGGGACTTATAGGTGTGGAGTATGGTGGAGGGGTCCAGACCCCACGTATGACCGGAAAGGAGCTTGAGGAGATGGAGACGAGAGCGTGCCTTGGCTTGGATTGTCCGGAGATGTGGGGTCCAGGAGAGTCGATGGTCGAGGGTGACGCCAAGGTACTTGAGGGTGGGGGTGAGGGCGATAGGACGGCCATAGACGGTGAGATAGAAATCAAGGAGGCGGAAGGAAGCGGTGGTTTTGCCTACAATGATCACCTGGGTTTTGGCCGGATTGACCTTCAGCAACCACTGGTTGCACCAAGTGGTGAACTGGTCAAGATGGGATTGGAGAAGGTGTTGGGAGCGCTGCAGGGTGGGGGCAAGGGCAAGGAAGGCGGTGTCATCGGTAAACTGGAGAAGGTGGATGGGGGGTGACGGCGGCGGCATGTCCGCCGTATACAAAAGGTTCAGAAGGGGGGAGAGGACGGAGCCTTGGGGCACACTGGCGGAGGGAAAAAAGGTGTAGGAATCTGTGTTATGGGTGGTGACGTAGGAAGGACGGCGGGAGAGAAAGGAGCCGATCAGACGGATGTAATTAATGGGAAGGGCGAAGGTTTGGAGCTTGAAGAGGAGACCGGAATGCCATACGCAGTCATAAGCACGTTCGAGGTCCAGGGAGAGGAAGATTGCAGAGCGACGGGAATTAAGCTGGTCAGAAAGGAGATGAGTGAGGTGAAGGAGAAGGTCGTCGGAAGAGAAGGATGGCCAAAAGCCACACTGGGTGATGGGAAGGAGGCGGTGCTGTTGGAGATGCTGGTGGATGTGGTGGGTGAGGATAGATTCCAGGACCTTGCTGAAGACTGAGGTAAGGCTGATGGGACGGTAGGAGGAGACGGCGGATGGCGGTTTACCACGTTTAAGGAACATCGGGATACGTGAGGGTTTCCACAGGTCGGGGTACTAACCGGTGGATAGGACAACATTGTAGAGCCTGGCCAGGGTGGAGAGGAAAAAGACAGGAGCTTCACGAAGGTGACAGTAGGTGACACGATCGTGACCAGGAGCGGTGTTGCGTTTTGTGCGGAGTGTAGCAATGATATCCTGTGTAGTGATATGGGCATTGAGTTCTGTGTGTGCAATGTTGTCCAAGTACTGGAAACCAGGCGCTAGGGGAGGGACAGAGGTGTCAGTTCGATCGCGGACATCCGGGAAGAGGGAGTAATCGAACTGGGGATCGTCGGGGATGGAAAATACATCGGAGAGGTAGGAGGCAAAGTGATTGGCCTTACTAAGGGTGTCAGGGAATGGGTGATAATTATGGAGGAGAGGATAGTAGGGGGAGGGTTTAGTTCCAGTAAGGCGACGGAAGGCTGACCAGAACGTGGATGAGTTGATAGGTAGGTTAGCATTCAAACGGGTGCATTTCTGTCGCCAGTCCCGGCGTTTCTTGGCCGCGAGCAAATTACGAATGTGTCGCTGGAGTTGCCGGTGGCGTCGTAGTGTGTCCAGGTCACGCGTGTGGAGGAAGGCACGGTAGAGACGACGGGATTCACGGAGGAGGAGGACGGCCTGTGGGGGTAAGGTAGGACGGTGGGGGTGGATGGCGACAGTAGGGACGTGGGCCTCCACGGCCTTAGACAAGGTCTGCTGGAGAAAGGAGGCGGCATGGGTTACATCGTCAGGGTGGCGGTAAGTGAAGGGGTGGCTATCGACCTGGGTGGAGAGGGTATCCCGGTAGGCATTCCAGTTGGCACGGGAATAGTCATGGATATACTTTGGGGGAGGGTCATTACGAGGGTTGGGGCGGGGGCGACGACCGTCGGAAATGGTGAGGAGGACAGGGAGATGGTCGGTACCAATAGGCTCCAGGACATCCACCGTTATGCGGCCAAGGAGGTTAGGGGAGGAAAGGATAACATCGGGAGTGGAGTTGGATTCGGGACGGGTGTGCTGGGGGATGGGGATGAGGTCCCCTTGAAGGGAGGAGAGGAACCGATGCCACCGCCGTAACTGGGCGGCGGAACGACTAGGGATGTTGAGGTCGGCGGCGATCACGTAGGAGGAGAAGGTACGTTCAATGTGGGAGAGGAAGTCGAAGGGAATAGGGACGTTAGGGCGGACATAGATGGTGGCGCAGGTGACGGTAAGGCCAGGGAAGAAGAGACTAAGGATCAGGTGTTCGGTGGGGTCGGGAAGGAGAGGTTGGAGCCGTACTGAGATCTGGCGGTGGTGACCAATGGCAACTCCGCCACGCGCAATCGGGAGGGGATTATCGGAGCGGTGAAGGAGGTAGGGCGACGTGTGGACGGTGTGGTGGGGTTGGAGGAGAGTTTCATTGAGGTGGAAGGCATCTACGCGGTGGGTGGCAAGGGTGTGCAGGAAGAGGTTCTTGTTGGCGGGAAGGGAGCAGATGTTGTTGAAAAGGATACGGTGCTGTCGCGCCATGACAGGGATTTAGACAAGGGTGTCAAGACGGGAGAAGGTGAAATGGGCCTGGTTGTTGGAGTAGGTGGCATACATTTTCAAGTGGAAAATGGAACGGGCAGCGAGGGAGACCTGTTGAAGGGTGTGAGGGCGCTGGAAAGGGTGGACGTTTTGTAAGACAATGGTGAGGAACATGATGATGTCCTCAGTGGTGGGGGGGGGGCACAAAGGGAATTGCCAGGAGGGGTGGGAGAGTCCAGAGGACGGACAGGTCCAGTGAGTTCAGGAGTGGTCGGAGGGGGTCGGGCTTTACACGTTTGGGGGTAGGTGGGATGGAGGAGATTGCAGGTATTGCAGGAGGGAGGGGATTGTAGGTTAGGGCACTGCCGGAGGAAGTGCGTTTGGTTACAATGCGGGCAGGTGGGGCCCTCGTGGCACTCAGCTGTTGGGTGTGCGTTATAGTGCAAACACCTCTGGCAGCGCAGGGATTGAGGAGGAGAATGGGAGGGGTAGACCTTATAGCGCTGGTGGAAGAGGAGGGCACCCTCCTTCAATAGACAGTCAATGGAGGGGGCGTCCTCGGAGAAAACCCGCCTAAGGCGGGTGGGGCCAGACGAGTTGAAAATGCCGCTGACCGCCCGCACCTCCAGTGTGGGATGAGCCTTGAGCTCCACTAACACCTCCTCCTCTGTGATTGTCGGACTGAGCCGAGTGATCACAGCGGTGAGGGTCGGCGGGCGACGCGGGGGTTGGGGTTGGCGGGTGGGAGATGGAGAAGGAGCAGGGGTGAGGGAAGCGTTGGGGCCAAAACGGGTGATGGGGAGGCGGGAGAGGATGTCAGTATGGAGGGTAGGGCTGGGGGAGGAGATGAGAACGGAATCCTGTCTGGGAGTGAGGAGAGAGACGGGGGCACCAGGGACCTGTTGACGGAGGAGCAGGGAGAGATTACGGGCCTCGAGAAGGGAAGAATCCGGACGGGAGAGGAGGTATTTGTATAAAGAAGGGGGGAAGGAGGAGGAGTAATCGGAAGGAGCAGGGGCAGGTGGGGCGACATCCATGGCATCCTGGGAGGGGGAAGGAGGACGGGGCGAGGCCTTTTTGGGAGCAGAGGAGGTGGCGGTGCCACTAGGGCGTTTAACGGCGGCAGAAGGGTGGGTGGTGACATGAGGGATGGGAGCTATAGGGAGGTGGCGGGAACGGGCAGGTCCCGGCGTGGACGCAGCAGACGGCGCCGGAGATGGTGACGGTGAAGGCGACGGCGGTGGCGGTGACGGCGAAGGCGATGGGGAGAGTTGGGCGTGGGCAGTGGCCCGACGGACCACCACCCTAGCTGGAGCTGCAGTAACAGGCTGGGGAGTGGGGGAAAGGATCAGAGGGAGAGGAGCGGGAGGAAGAAGCTGGAGAGGGGGCGACAAAGAGCGAAGGCGAAGGAAGAGTGAGAAGAGGTGGGATGGAAAGAGGGGGGTGTGACTGGGCACACCATGTAATGGTGGTGGTGGTGGCAGAGGGGGACGTGTAGACTATGGCTGTGGTAGTAGTGGTCGTAGTGGTGGTGGGGGCTGACATGATGACAAGGATATAGAAACGTACACAGGAGAAAAAGGAAAGGGGAAGAAGAAGAAAACTGGGGGCCGACGAAAACGGACGAAGAGGAAGACGAACGAAGACGAAGACGGACGACGACCAAAGTCCCACGCTGCTGGCGCGGAAGCAAAAGCTGACGCCGACTGGCAGGAGTGCCGCAGCTGGCGCCGCGGCCGCGGACGGGGCTGCTGCTGCAGCTGCTGGAGGGCGGGCTGGCTGGCTGTATCGCTGCTGCAGGAGGGGTGGATGGCTGCTACAGACTGGACCGCTGATGCAGGTCAGGACCGCTGCTGCTGCTGCTGCCGCTCCTGCTGCTGCTCGGCTGCTCCGCTGGCTGACTGGCTGGCACCTGCAAAACTAGCGCTTCGATTAGTGCTAGAATGGCACAACCGAAGGGCGGTAACCTTTCGGAATACCGCCGGAGAGAGTGTCCGCCAATGCATTGCCGTTTTATACCTCGTGTACTCTATACTACCGCCGTCAGTACAAGTGCATATCGCTATCCCATAACCGTCACCTCAGTGTACATTATAATAACGTAGCAAAACTACAGCAAAGATAATCGTTCCACAGAAATATTTACATTTTATTTTCAGCGTTCTTCTTGAAAGCTCATTTACCTTAATCACTTAAGTATTACAGTTAAATGAGCATTTCTCTGCACAGCATAGTTTAACGGCTAATATATACAAGTGCTCGTAGTAACTGTTACCTTCTGACAGTGTAACATCATAGATAAGGGTCGACCTGCGACGGCAGTCGTACAACTTACGTACGGGCCGCTAGACGCCGCCGCGAGCGCTAAGAGTGCACTGCGGTCGCAGGCGCGCGTGTTGCGTACGGGCCGCGAGGTGCCGCCACGAGCTGACGGAGTTCGGCCAGCTCTCATTTTGTTGCCATCTCATTTTTGCCTATTCTCTTATTTGCTTAGTTGCTTAGCTCTTATTCGTTTATGGCTCATGTTATTGTGGTCTCTTTCAGCCATTCTGATTGTTTTTATTTACTCCCAATTGAAAAGTGCTCATTTTGGCATTTCACTTTTGCATATTTCTCATTTTGCTAATAATATGCTCCTTGGGTTTTTACAGTTGAATTGATTAACATAGTCTCATGCACTGTTTGTTCATTTCAGCCTGTTCATATTTTGATGTTCTTTAAATACTGTAATAATTATCAGAGGCATTTCTTCCCTTAAACTTGTGTAAAGTATTCTCGATGTAGGATTTCTTCTGTGACACAGGTGTAATGTTTTGAATGTATATTATATACGAAATTGTACTTTAAAAGGAATTTAATTTTTCAGTTTGTACTACAACAGACGACAATTTTGTGATATGAGGGAGAAATTTGAGGGGCGAACCCATGGAAATAGTCTAGCGTGATCCCCTTTAAAAATAAAAATTTGTGTGACACCGAAAGACGTGACACTGTAGGCACCGAAAATTTATATATTTAAAATTATACGTGACAACAGGTAATGAGTATTTTAAAGAAAATTAAAACCACATCTTTAAGTTTCTACAAAAGAAAAGAGAGAGTCTCTCAATAGAAAAATTCTTAATTTTGCACCACAGTGCTTCTTCAAAGAAGAGGAAGTGGGAGAATATAAAGTCTACCTGTCAGGAGTCAAAGCAGGAATAGCACAATGGGGTGTAGGGATTTTCATCAGGAAAGAAATGGAACCAAGCGTAGTTGCAATAAAGTATGTAAATGAACGACTGATGTGGATAGATTTGACAGTGTCTAGCAAGAAAATTAGGACTTGTCAGTATATTCGCATTGTGAAGGGACAGATAAAGATAAGATGGATAGTTTTTATGACGCACTCAATGACGTAGTTGTTAGAGTAATGGACAAGGACAGTGTTCTGCTCATGGGTGATTTTAATGCCAGGGTTGGAAATCGAACAGAAGGGTATGAAAAGGTTATGGGTAAATTTGGAGAGGATATGGAGGCCAACAGGAACGGGAAACAACTCTTGGATTTCTGTGCCAGTATGGGCTTAGTGATCACAAACTCTTTTTTTAAAGATCAGAACATTCACCGGTATACTTGGGAAGGCAGGGGAACCAGATCTGTCATTGACTATATAATAACAGATCAGGAATTCAGGAAGGCTTTGAGGGACACACGTGTATTCAGGGGATTCTTTGATGACACTGATCACTATTTAATCTGCAGTGAAATTGGTATTATGAGGCCGAAAGTGCAGGAGGTCAGGTCCATGTGTAGCAGGATAAGAGTGGAGAAACTTCAGGATAAGGAAATCAGACACAAGTACATAACAGCGATCTCAGAAAGGTACTAGTTAGTTGAATGTAGTCAATTGCAGTCACTGGAAAAGGAATCGACAAGGTGCAGGGACACAGTACTAGAAGTGGCCAAAGAATGTCTTGGAACAGTAGTGTGTAAAGGTAGTATGAAGCAAACAGCTTGGTGGAATGACACAGTCAAGGCAGCCTGTAAAAGAAAAAAAAAAGGCATATCAAAAATGGCTACGTACTAGAACTCAGGTAGACAGAGAAAGTTATGTTGAAGAAAGAAACAAAGCCAAACAGATAATTACAGCATCCAAGAAGAAATCTTGGGAAGACTTTGGGAACAGGTGGGAGACCTTGGGTCAAGCTGCTGGAAAACCACTCTGGAGTGTTATTAGCAGTCTTCGAAAGGGAGGTAAGAAGGAAATGACAAGTATTTTGGTCAGGTCAGGAAAACTGCACGTGAATCCTGTTGATGCCTTGTGCAGATGGAGGGAATATTTTGAAGAGTTGCTCAATGTAGGTGAAAATACGATCAGTAATGTTTCAGATTTCGATGAACAATGGGACAGGAATGATGACGGAAATAGGATCACATTGGAGGAAGTGGAGAAAATGGTCAATAGATTGCAGTGCAATAAAGCGGCTGGGGTGGACGAAATTAAGTCGAAACTCATCAAATACACTGGAATGTCAGGTCTTAAATGTCTACACAGGATAATTGAAATGGCGTGTGAGTCGGGACAGGTTCCATCAGACTGGACGAAAGCAGTAATCACAGTGATTGTGGGTTAAATCTTCTCATGTATTGTTGAAAGGAAAGTGCGAGTATTAGTTGAGGACAAATTGGATGAAAATCAGTGTGGGTTTAGGCCTCTTAGTGGTTGTCAGGACAAGATCTTTAGCTTAGGCAAATGATGGAGAAGTGTTACGACTGGAATAGGGAATTGTATCTATGTTTTATAGATCTAGAACAGGCATTTGACCGGGTTCCTAGGAGGAGGTTATTATCTGTTCTACGTGATTATGGAATAGGAGGCAAACTTTTGCAAGCAATTAAAAGTCTTTACATAGATAGTCAGGCAGTAGTTAGAGTTGACGGTAAATTTAGTCCATAGTTCAGAGTAGTTTCAGGGCTACAAGACTGCAACCTGTCTCCACTGTTGTTCATATTATATATGGATCATATGTTGAAAACAATAGACTGGCTGGGTGAGATTAAGATAGGTGAACGCAAAATAAGCAGTCACTCATATGCGTATGAATTAGTTGTGATGGCAGATTCGATTGAAAGTTTGCAAAGTAATATTTCAGAGCTAGATCAGAAATATAAGGACTATGGTATGAAGATTAGCATCTCCAAAACGAAAGTAATGTCAGTGGCAAAGAAATATAAACGGATTGAGTGCCAAATAGGAGGAACAAAGTTAGAACAGGTGGACGGTTTCAAGAACTTAGGATGCATATTCTCACAGGATGGCAACATAGTGAAAGAACTGGAAGCGAAGTGTAGCAAAGCTAATGCAGTGAGCGCTCAGCTACGATCTACTCTCTTCTGCAAGAAGAAAGTCAGTACCAAGACTAAGTTACCTGTGCACCGTTCAATCTTTCGACCAACTTTGTTGTATGGGAGCGAAAGTTGGGTGGATTCAAGTTACCTTATCAACAAGGTTGAGGTTACGGATATGAAAGTAGCTAGGATGATTGCAGGTACTAGTAGATGGGAACAATGGCAGGAGGGTGTCCACAATGAGGAAATCAAAGGAAAACTGGGAATGAACTCTATAGATGTAGCAGTCAGGGCGAACAGGCTTAGATGGTGGGGTCATGTTACACGCATGGGAGAAGCAAGGTTACCCAAG
Organism: Schistocerca gregaria; assembly: GCF_023897955.1. Classification (NCBI taxonomy): domain Eukaryota; kingdom Metazoa; phylum Arthropoda; class Insecta; order Orthoptera; family Acrididae; genus Schistocerca; species Schistocerca gregaria. Next base: position 348,985,144 of record NC_064924.1, read on the forward strand.
AGACTCATGGGTTCAGCAGTAGAGGGTAGGAGGAGTCGGGGTAGACCAAGGAGAAGGTACCTGGATTCGGTTAAGAATGATTTTGAAGTAATAGGCTTAACATGAGAAGAGGCACCAATGTTAGCACTGAATAGGGGATCATGGAGGAATTTTATAAGGGGGACTATGCTCCAGACTGAACGCTGAAAGGCATAATCAGTCTTAAATGATGATGATGATGATGATGATGCTTCTTCATCCTAGATGTCTAGTTATGCTACTCATTGACATACTGTAACCACAGTAAATCGTGTTACAAAGTAGTTTTGTCTTTCAAGATATGATAAGAGTTCGTCTGAATACTTAATTTTAGGTAAACCGTTCAGTATGTAATGCTGAATTTGCTACAATTAACAAAACATTGGCACATGACGGGAAGGTTGTTTAAATAACGAATAATTCTCCTGTACTTTCCTTAAACGCTCTTTGTCTATTTAGAATACACAGATTTCCATTTTCAGTTCATATTCACAAATATGGAACTGCTTACGACATGTTCTTATGTGTAAATTACTAGTGAAAATTAATACGTTTATGCTTTCTCAATTCAAATAATAGAATAATTCCTGTTGCTCTCACAGAGCATTTTTCAATCCCCAAAACACTTCAGAAACACGATATGTGAAAAAGTAGTTTTTCGTCATTGCTAATTCCATCCAGCAATACTTCAACAACTGCCTTTCGCCGCTGTCTTTGTTCGAAATTCAACAATTTCAAACCAATTTTGATGACATCAGGTTCTTGATTTTCCACCAGCATCTGTGATTTCTCCAATTATGATTCGGGGATCATGCATAATCTTTTCTTTCACTTTTCCTACAATTTCATCAGTTGGAAATGTGCTAGGACCTCCAGACCACACCTCTTCTTCAGTGTCTTCACAGACTTCTTCAAAAGCTCACACAACACAAAAACAGTTATTTTGCTCATCGCAGACTCACTAAAACCAATATTTAATTTTATAAAACTTTGCTGCACTTTATTCGGTTCACATAAGAAAATTTAATACACTTTCTCTGACCCATAGTTATAAAAAATAAACAATTGCCGATACTACCAGTACACATGTAAGTGTTAACAGGTAACAACAGAATAAATATCCGATGGCTTACATTCTATAGATACTTTGCAGGTTTTTTTATCAATAAAAGAACGAAAAAACTGCACGAATCGGATCAACACAAGACGTGAAATTACAAAATTCCAGTTAAATTTCGAACGTAGCTCGTACAGCACATCTGTGCCGCAGAGTACAACCAATCTAAGCAACCTGTTATTGAATTGCTCCCACTTCTGCAGCCTACTCCCAAACATCGGTGCGCCAGCTAAGTATCTCACCTGCGATGAGCGTCTAGTGAGTTTAGAACGGCGACGTTTGCAACATATCGTTCTGAATTACAATTATACCATTCCTTTAACAGTTTTTTCAGGCTGAATGTCAAAATTTTCCGTCACTAGTTCACAAACATACATCATTCCTCACGGCTATAGCTGTGATTTAGACACAACAAAATCAGTGCATTGTCAGAAAATGCACTTAGCAACGAAAAGGTGGTCAGTATTTGCTGGTATCATGTTCCACGAACCACGGTATGTGATGCTGACAGAATTTACTCTTCATGTGGTCGACCCATCGACCTCAGTTATCAATTACGGTATTTAGACAAAAAGATTAGCAGAGAGACTAAATTGCGGTATTCACTGAAAAGGTTTGCATGAGGGTTGCTTGTGTCTGTTTCCTGTGCTGTGGTTTCAACTCGATCTGCAGCCAGTAGCGGAAATTATTGGCCCGCCCACTTTGAGGGGCTTCCCGCCGGATCCCCTCTCCGCAGGGGGATTAAGGTCAGACTGTTGTCCCACATCTCTGCGCAGCGGGGATCCTACAGTCTTTCCAATAGGGCATTTCTTGTCCCACCCTGTGCTGCAGATTTTCTGTCTGGTAAAACGCAGTAAGTAGTGAGGTTGGTGAAAGCTCGTCTAAAATAACAGTGGTCGTAAATCAAGGAAACATAAAACGAAAGTTCTCATAACAAACAATTTATCAGGTGTTATTAGCAGCGGAGATTTGTTTTTGGATGATGCTGTTGCTGTAGAAATGTTTTGACTTGAATTATTATAAGGAAATTATAAGGAAATTATAAGAATCTCCATTTGCTTTAGCGAACAGCAGCACTGTTCAATTACAGTACATCGCTGGTACACTTGTAAAGATAGTTGCGTAATTCAAACAATTAGGAAGAGAAGTGGTAAAGTTGTGTGAACTCTCCAGTTTATTTGTGGTAGTCGATGAGAGTGATGCGAGTTCTCTTTTTATTCGATGAATCATACTTGTACACCGGAAGTGTTCCAGACAGATGTCTTTAATAGTAGATATATTACTCCACAGAGGTCCTGAGTACAAGCAGTGTAATTTTTGATTGTCAGTTGGTCGTCATTCACAGTGAGCAATCGAGTGTTTTAAGTCACAGTCACAGAGTCTGATGTCGGTCACATAATGAGCAGTTTCCGAAAATGACTAGGAGAACACAGAGATGAAGACGCAGAAGCTGTTGGTTTTTGGAAATATGGTTTTTCAAAGCTTGATTTAAGAAGTATGACGGTTTTCAGGGAATTTTGATTCTGAATTGCTTGTTTGTGTGTAATTTATAGTGACTTTGAGGATAGCTAATTTTCGATATGATTTTTATTTATTGATTAGGTCTTTTACTTTGGTCATCGAGACGAGATTAAACAAAACTCATATGTTCACCACACCTTTACCATATCATCAACGAGTTACTTGCGAGAGCTACATTTTTTCATAAGAAGTTAATTTTGTAAAGTTTGTTGTAATCGTTTTAAATGCCGATCTCTTCTATATTATTCAGCGAGCTCAGATTCTTTCACTGCCTCCTTACTAAAGTCGTGATCGAGTGTCACCGCATCGCACTTAGTGGCAAACAGTTCTTAAAATTTAAAGTGTGATGAGCTTCGTATAGTCGCGTTTCTTTTCATTGCTCTTGGGCAAGGTTTTCTTTAGCTGGTTTGCTCCTGAACTGCAGTGTGACATTCACCACTTTCAAGCAGTACCGAGTTTCCTTTTATGGCAACGTGTAAGTCACGGAAGTTCCTAGGGCCACTTTAACATCACTGTTAGGACGCAGTAATATCATTTACACTCAAGAACTGCATTACTTATAATCATCAGGGGCAGTTCATTTAAAGTTTAGTTCAGATCTCATTTCTTTTGGCAGACATTCTTAATCTGACAGACCTGTGTTACTTGTTAGCAATGTTAGAACTTTTACTTAGTCAGTTTTCGTATATAAAGTTGCAGGGTATTTTAACAAACGTATTTTGGGAATTCATTCTTTCAAAGTTCAGTTAGTAATTTTACGCAGGATTTTCACTCTTTCAGTTTTGTTAGAATTGCAAGACACATACTGTGACATCACTCCTGTAGCACTGTTCACTGTACTGAGTTTTGCATGATAGCTTCTTTAGAATTGGTTTTGGAATTATTTTTAGTAAAAGTTAATTGGAATGCAGTCACACAGTTTCGGATTGGTTTGGCGACACCTTTCATCGTATAATGTTTACATAAGCGTACCACCTGCATTGTTCATTTGAAAGAACATTCCCATTATAACACACACCTACAAGAAAACTGAGTTGTGGTCAAGACTTCGAAGTAAACACTTCTAAAACTAGTCCAAATGTTGAGGGCTCCATTTATGCAGATATCGACGTTTCTGACTGGAGCGCATAGGGGCCTGAGATGGCATTACTGAGATGCCGAAAATGGTTGACTAAATAAAAGAACTTCACAAATCATACGGCTGTTTGGCCATTTTCTTTGGTAAATATTTGGTCAGGCACTGTCCCTTATCCACAAGTGATCAACAGAGAGCGGTAGGTATGTATCTTACTACATAGTGCGATAGGCTGGTTGGGTGCATGTAGTAGGTTGCTGATGATATCCAAGAATTAAATGGTATGCTGGGACAAGTAATCAAAGTAGTTGACAGGAGCAAAGCTACAATGCAGTGGAATACCATACAAATAACGTAGGTGGGGTGTGGTGAATAACATTTGAACAGTGAGAGAATTAAAAACAGCGTTGATGAGGTATGTGAAAGCAATCATGGATATAGTTAGTCAAGGACATTATACATACCAAAATAGATCTGTTGGATACTGGAGTGACAGTTGTGAGGATCCTACGGTCACTCGTTGAAGGTATAGAAGATGCTAAGGTTGAGGTAACATTACAAGGGACCTTACACAATGCAGTGCTTGTCCAATTGAATCCTACACGGTTACCTCAAGAACTATTACTGGCTGGCCTTCAGAAGGTTCAAGAGGAACTAACAGCAAAAATGAAACACATGGTTAAAGAGCATAAGCAGAACTTGTCGTTATTCACATTCCCATGGTGAGTGTTAGCACCGAAAAAGTTCCATATATTTCTTTGATTCCAGTGAAAAGCATCGACGTACTGTACAAATATTTCACAGTCCACCCAGTCCCCCCTGATAACTGAGTGGTCAGCGTGACAGATTGCCATCCTACTGACCCGGGTTCGATTCCCGGCTGGGTCGGAGATTTTCTCCGCTTAGGGATTGGGTGCTGTGTTGTCTTCATCAACATTTCATCCCCATCAGGCGCCCAGGTCGCCTAATGTGGCGTCGAATGTAATAAGACTTGCACCAAGCCGGCCGGAACTGCCTTGTAAGGGGCCTGCCGGCCAATGACGTCAAACGCTCATTTCCATTTCCATAGTCCACCCATACCCACTGGTAGTGGAAAGCCCTGTGGAGATAAGCACAGGTGAGTACAGAAGAGATGATGTTGATTTCTAAAGAAAGGGTAACTTATGTGTTAATGATAGCAGACAAACTGCATCGTTGTCAGAGAGAATGAGTGACAGTATGTTTATGACTTGAGTCGTCGAGACTGACACAAAGGCATACAAGGTACAGCTGATTTGGATAAAACTGGAGTAAGGGGATAGAACGGCTTATTATAGCGCCACATTGCTGCTTCCAAGGGTTTGGTATGCATTGGATCTACTCTATGTTCCAACCCAAGTTGCTATGAACAGTGTCAATCTAAGGCGATGATGAGACTAGAACCACAAGGTAGTGGTTACTAGTTAATGGGACAGGTGGTGACATCTCAAAAGCAGGTTTTCGTCTGCCCTTTACAATAACTGGAACCACTGTCATGATTGTGCTGCAGCAATACTGTCCTAATGAACAGATCAACCATTTGATGTACTTCCCTTCCACAACATCTTACCTAAACAACAGTTTGAAATGTGTCCTGCTCCATCCATTGCTTGAACGCACGGCAACAGAAAAAGGATGCATAACAACACAGCATATACTCCATCATGTGCAGCAATACCACAGTACGGTCATGTATGACAATTAGTGTCTTGAATTCTGGTGCCGTTGTGGTTCTGGTTCTGATTCTACTTTGTGCAATTTGTATCTACTTTAAGCAGAAAGCTAGACTACTCTAGCTCTCAGTGCATTATTTGTCCGAAGCCTAGGTTAAAATTAGAAAACAGTAATTCTAGATGTCAAACCATGAACCATGTTGTGAATTTTTTACAGAAACATAAACAGGCGCCAATGCGTTGGACCAAATTTCCTAAGGGGAGAGGAATATTGTGCCATGGTTCCGCCTGCCAAAGCAAATGGGTCTTGTGATGACTTAGTAAAATCATATCATAAGGAGGACAACTCAAACCATCTCTTTAACTAAGTTCCATATCATAAGAACAAGCACAGTACGCAAGAACCAGTATTCAGCAGTCTGACAATGCAGTATTTGCTGGACAGGGCTTCTGAAAGGAGAAGTTGCGATACTTGTGAGGTAAAGACAGGGCTGTGAAGGCACTGATATGGCAGAAGAACTGCAGCATGATGTTACAGTTGCTCAGCGCTCAGGCTTCACTCCTTGGTTTAGATCTACAGCTTCTGTAGCCAAATTTAAAGACTCATTCTCATTCATCACCAGCTGTCACTGTACATACCAAGGTGAACCAGCCACGCCATTTGGTTTAAAAATGTACCGGTCACATTTAAACTATGAAAATATCCAGTTTGAAGAGGTTTAAAGCTGCATCACAGCATGGTGTATTTGGATGACAGTATTGTGTTTTCCAATGCTGTGAAGGAAAATGCACAGCAACTGAAAGAAATTTTTTGAAATAGCTGTCCAGCCAGACCAGATTGTGCCACCAATAGCTGCAGGCCACTGCCCAAACTGAGCCTGAATGCTGCTGTCATCTGCCACTGTCTGCCTCCTTGGCAGACTGGATTTCAAGGCTGGGCCATCTAGCTGCCCTGCCAGCTATGCCTTGTATGGGCAACCACTTTCACTGTCCATAACCCAGTGTGCCCACTGCCATCGTCATCAGCTGTGCTGAAGGCCGCGGTTCCACCCTGACGGTGCTGGTGGGCTTGACACTGTGCGTCACTGTTACCACCCGTATCAGCACCTCTGCTAGTGTGCTGACTGCAGCACCTCACTAACTTCTGCCATCGCGCTGGCGAACAAGCAGTGCAACACTCCTATGGTGGTCTACTAATAACTCTGGCATTCTGCTCCAGCTGAGATTGCCTCTTTCTCAGAAGTAATTGACCACATCGCCAGTTCTGTCCCCACCACGGTAATTGTTAGCTAATATAGGACTAATTCAACCAGCATTGTTTCTATGAAGGATCTCGGCCGAACAGCTGCCAACACTACACAGCAGCCATGCCCTGGGAGGTGAATACTATACATCTTGACTTATCACGGCCAGCTTCACGTAGCATCATAGTGGTCACCCACCCCAGCTGCTGTAAATGTATCATTCACATCAGGGAAATTTATGGAGTATTTAAAACTGGCGGAAGTTGTACATCTCCTAAGGAACGATAATGTCGAAGGCATAGAAAACTACCTGATCAGTTCCCTGCTTTCACAATTCAGAAAATTAATATAGTCAGTTATGAAAGAAATCGTGATAAATTACTTTAATAAATACAATCTTTCACATCAATCACGATTTGGTTTTTGAATTGGTGGAAGTGCAGAATCAGCCATAACAGAATTCCCAAAAGTAATAGTTGATAAAAATAGTTGTGTTGAAGGCATATTTTTAGATCATCTTAAGACTTTTGATACTGTTGTCTACAACATTCTATTAAATAAGTTAGACACAGTAAGAATAATAGACATAGATAATGACCAGTTCCAGTCATACGTAGCAGATATAGTACAGAGACCAGAGATAATCAGTACCTCCGATAAGTCTCCAATTTTACTAAAACGCTTATAAGAACCGAAATGCATTCATATAGGAGTTCCTCAGGGTACAATATTAGGCCCAACATAGTTGCTGTACACATCAATGACTTTCCCAGTTGTGTTAATCATATGGAAAATTCTCTTTGCTGATGACAGCAATATCATTATCACTGAGTAAACAAGAAAACTTCGTGGAGAGAAAACCAATGGAAATGTCAAGGAGTTTATAGTTGGTCAGTATGCAGTAATGTGATATTGCAAATAAAGAAAACAAATGCTATGCATTCCCATTTGAAGAAGGCAAGTAACACAGTTAAATTAAACGTGGATGGCATCTCTATGCACTACATAAGAAACACAAAATTTCTAGGAATGAATATTGATTCTCGGTTGAAGTAGTACGGACACATCAAGATACTTACAAACACAATGCCATAAGCATGTTATGCCCTTAAAACCCTGTCATTAGTGTGTAACTACCAGCATCTTCTAGTTACATACTATGTGTGTGTACACTCAATTCTTACATATATAATTTCTTTATTAGGAACAACTGAAAACAATATGAAAAAAGTTTTCAAACTATAGAAAAAGACCATAAGGATAACACCCAGAATAGTAGTGAATCTCATCGTAAACATCTGTTCAAAATACTGGAGACATAACTACACTGTATGAGTACATTTACCGATCAGCTGTACAAGGAAAAGTGACATAGATAATTACTCAACGAACAGCTCTGTCCATGGCCATGGAACAAGTTCTAGCCGGACATAAATTTGCCAAGGAGAAATAAATATGAAATTCGGAACAAGGAATAAAATGTACAACAAACTTCAAACGCAGATTAAAGAGATTACCCAAGTTAACTTATTTAAAAGGGCAGTTTGGAAGTACCTGTTAAGCAACATATTCTATACACTAAAGGCTCTATTAGATAACACAGAGTAGCGTTGTAGTAAAAAATCTAATACAAATAAATAACAATAACGGCAATACCTAATTCATATAAAATGTTCTCACTTTCTTTTTTCCTTCATTTTCGCTTTCTGGAAATACTTACTCCCAGAGCTATGCAATCTGCTACAGAAACACCTTCTCCTTTTTAGAGCTCAACGTCACATTCGTTTTAGTGGGATCCTAGCTCAATTTTTCATGTTAACGAACTTGACGTTACGATACATAAAATAAAAACTAAACATAATCGCTGAGGTCCTGACATCTACTGTCAGCGTGTATAGTGTTACGTTATAAAACAAAGTCTGTGTAATGTGTCTAGCGTTACATTAGGATACAAAATACGTGCAGTGTCAGTAGTGTGCTCAGTAACTTGTAGTGGAAAATGAATGACAGTTGCAGTGTACCAGTGAAAATAGTGGAATTAATGAGAAAATTTAAGATCGTATTTCATTATCCTGGATGAGAAAAACCATTTGTGACTTATCGAGAATGAATATAATGAAGACTAGTATTGGAAAATTTGCGGGTCAGGTTAGATACTTGACTCATTAGTATCATAGAGATTAGGCCACACATGTCAGTCTTAATGCCCTGCAGTACCTTTACTACATAATGTACAGTCTTGCTCAAAAGAATCCGAACGTCCTGAATTGCATGTCGCCTGAGTCGCATGCAACCCGCGTAACTCAGCTGTGTAGCAGGTCCTCTAATCGCTCATCGGTACAGTCGTTTGACTATTGAAAATGGTTCCAACAAATCACCACTAGGAAACACTGCTCTGTATAGCTAAAACTCAAGATGTAAAGTAATACCACTATCCTTCAAATATCAGAGAACACCTTATCACACATAAGACTGTCCTTAAGGCTTATAAGCTTACATTTATTACAATAAATGACGTACCTGAAATGTTACCACTCTCATTATTACGTCAGATTGGTAATGCACGTAGTAAGTTAGTCATATTAATGGTTTCTTCTTCAAAGTAACATACCGTACTTATTATTTAACACAAAATGACATTAAAAATTTAAGTTATTCATGAGCAGCTAGTTCAGAATATGTATGAACTTCAAATGATTCGACGAACCGTCTCGTTCTGCATATGGATTCAAACCCAAGTCATGCAGACTAAGCAAAGATTTCGTGACTGACGGAAACTAACAGTCAATCCTGACTAGGCATGCAGATTACAGACAATAGCAGTTAGCAAATATCAACTTTAAATTATATAATATAAAATTTTTAACGGACGCGTATTCTTACTCAGAATCTATTGTCCCTGTTAACGAAGTAACTTACTTGAAAGGCCGTGAGGTAAAGCTCTGTGTTGGACAGGGAATCGAACACAGAACCTAATCGGATTGCTATCGAAGCACAATCTACTGTGACATATCGGATTTTCTCGGCAGTAGCTAGTTGTTTTAACTAAAATGACCAGATGAAACATTAATTTTTTCCTTCTCAGGACTCCAACCCGGCAACTTTCGCTGTGTTATTCTAGAGAAAACGAACGTTAAATATGGGTTTGTTACACCAGCAGCGACATGTGAGCATCTTTGAACTAGAGATAATATGACGAAGAGTTCAGTGCTGACTGGGAATCGAACCCCACTCATTTCGTTGTTGACTACACACAAAGAGATGTCAGCTACCGATTTTTTCTTCACCATCTGCTAGGAATAACATCCTTGAACTTACAGTGATTTCGCAAATAGTTCTGTCTCACAGGGAGTCAAAAACGTCAGATATCGTTAGTGTTGACAACGAATGAAAATACAGTAAAAATGAAAATTGTTATCCACTTGCAGATAGGTGTTCTCATGCTAGAACTTGATAATACATAATGAAAACTTTAGTACCGCGCCAGGATTCGAACACATTCACGTGAAATATGTGGAGATGTTGAATGTGCAGTTTTGAACAAACAACAAATTGTAGTCGAGCTGTATTGTCTCGAAGGGATCAAATTCCGCGTTAAGAGCGGTCTGAGTTGCATTCCCAGTTCAAAATAAATTTATCGGCATACAGAAGCTCAAGTAAAAGATCGAATAAGTGTCCTGTGACACTACATAGTGTTTGTTTCGTCACTAGAAATAAATAAGTAGTATAAGAAAGGTTACTGGTGATAGAGTTTCTACATGTCGCCACTCCTGACTTTAGTGTGGTTCAACCAAGTGTCTACTTGGTAGAGAAGGAATATCATGTTTAATGTGAATTTCAGACCACAGTGAAATTATATTATCTGTCTCTCCCTATCAAAAACTATCGACAGAAGTCGATAGTTTTTGACTCGAACTCGGGACTTTTGTCTTTTATCCCCCAGGCTGTGGTTAAGCCATGTCTCTACAATATCCTTTCTTTCAGGAGTGCTAGTTCTGCAAGGTTCGCAGGAGAGCTTCTGTAAAGTTTGGAAGGTAGGAGACGGATACTGGCAGAAGTAAAGCTGTGAGTACCGGCCGTTTGTCGTGCTTCGGTAGCTTAGATGGTACAGCACTTGCCCGCGAAAAGCAAAGGTCCCGAATTCGAGTCTCGGTCGGGCACACAGTTTTAATCTGCCAGGAAGTTTAATATCAGCGCACACTCCGCTGCAGAGTGAAAATCTCATTCTGGAAACATCCCCCAGGCTGTGGCTAAGCCATGTCTCCGCAATATCCTTTCTTTCAGGAGTGCTAGTTCTGCAAGGTTAGCAGGAGAGCTTATGTAAAGTTTGGAAGGTAGGAGACGGATACTGGCAGAAGTAAAGCTGTGAGTACCGGCCCTGAGTCGTGCTTCGGTAGCTCAGATGGTAGAGCACTTGCCCGCGAAAAGCAAAGGTCCCGAGTTCGAGTCTCGGTCGGGCACACAGTTTTAATCTGCCAGGAAGTTTCATATCAGCACACACTCCGCTGCAGAGTGAAAATCTCATTCTGGAAACATCCTCCAGGCTGTGGCTAAGCCATGTCTCCGCAATATCCTTTCTTTCAGGAGTGCTAGTTCTGCAAGGTTCGCAGGAGAGCTTCTGTAAAGTTTGGAAGGTAGGAGACGGATACTGGCAGAAGTAAAGCTGTGAGTACCGGCCCTGAGTCGTGCTTCGGTAGCTTAGATGGTACAGCACTTGCCCGCGAAAGGCAAAGGTCCCGAGTTCGAGTCTCGGTCGGGCACACAGTTTTAATCTGCCAGGAAGTTTCATATCAGCGCACACTCCGCTGCAGAGTGAAAATCTCATTCAAAAAAAGAAAGTGTTTGTGTGTGTGTGTGTGGTGTGTGTGTGTGTGAGAGAGAGAGAGAGAGAGAGAAGAGGGACAGAGTGAGATAAATATAATGAGAGAGAGAGTAAAAAATTGTAAAGAAATTGAATCATGGAATGTAAAGAAATCTTTCATTAAATGACACGTTCCACATCATTACTAAATGTTGTGTTCATGGTCTATGGAACTAGTATTAATCTAATCTAATTTAATCATATCATATTGCTGACTAGCCATGAAGAGTCATAAATTACCGATATTCAGAAGTAACAAAGTGTGCATGCATTTAAAGATGAAGCACATGATGTGAAGTTCTGTGACCGAGATACGAACCCAACACATAATCGGATTGTTAAATAAGCAAAATCAAATGTTACCTACCGGTTCTTCTAACCAGCAGCTAGGTGTTTGAATCTAAAATAAGGAAAAAAAATTTTGGGCCTGAGCGACAATCGAACCGTACACCAACCGTCCTTCTTTATCATCCACGAATATAGCTTAAGTGTCAATTGCTTACTCACCAACAGTACGATCGTGTTTGACCAGAAATAACGACACCTATTGCGATTGTTGGCAACACATGAACAGACATTAAAAATGCATGTTAATTTTCACTAGCACGCCACTGTGCAGGTGGTAGGGCTTTAAATGAAATTTTGAATATTTTTGTACTGTATCGGCATTCGGACCACACACTTACCTTTGTAGGAGACCTAGAAAAGATTGCAGTCTTGGGAAAAGGAACGAAATGATTGAACTATACTGTTCCGAGAGATTCAGATCCTCGAAAGACGATTACAGTCCAGCACCAAATTTTTCAACGTCTTTTGTTCAATCAAGTCAAGTAAAATAAGAGATCTCTTCCTTTAAATGGCTATCGGTTCATCAAATAAACTAAAATTTTCTATGGTAATTAAGTTTACTGGCGACAGTATTTCTGTTTACCATGACTTCCACCTATGTCATTTTCCAACGTAAACCGGCTCTGCGGATTCTGGATTATAACGTCTTTCTCTTGAGGTTACCAGAGGTAAAATAAATATGTTTGTGCCTCTTAAAAGTAAATTCCTGTACCCACGCATCAGCCGACCTGAGTGGCCGAGGGGTTCTATACACTACAGTCTGGGGCAGAGAGACCGATTGGTGGCAGGTTCGAATCGTGCCTCGGGCATGGATGTGTGTGATGTCCTTATGTTAGTTAGGTTTAATTAGTTCTAAGTTCTAGGCGACTGATGACCTCAGAAGTTAAGTCGCATAGTGCTCAGAGCCATTTGAACCCACGCATTGCACCTGTGATAGTTCGTTCCAACAGACCATGTGGCCACATTTCCCTGCCCCAGGAGTGTGATGTAACGGATGATGTGCTAACCTTACAAAATTAGTCAAGATGGAAAAATGCTAGTCTATTAAATGGTTCAGTAGAAGCAGCTTCTGACGACAGATTATGCTATTCTCATGTCAGCAGGATGTAAAGACTCTTCTAAGCATCATAGCCTCGAAGTGAAGCCATTTGAAATTTCCACTAATTCAGCAAATTTCTTAGTTCGAGGAAAGCCATTGTGAAGCGTGAAGCTGCCGGATAATACTATTATTATCGTCATTATTACTATCATTTTCTTCATACTGCTGCTGGAACACATGTGCTTGATGATCATTTAATGCCAGTTGGTCATTACAGAAAGTAGTTGCCCAAGAACAGGTTCTTTCCCTGTCCACGGAATCCTTTTCATGTTAATAACAAACATCAGAAATTACTTGTAGATTAAATTAACACTAAAGTAATTGATGAAGATGTTACATGATAACAAAAACGCGCTGCCTTTCTTCATTTACTTGCGTTTAGAAATGGATGTCGAATATTGCCAAACCAAAAGCCAAGGGACCTTACTGCCTTCCGATACACGTCGCTGTCAGTTCTTCCATATGATTTGGTCGACGTGACCTGTTTCTAGTTGTGTATGACAGACAATGTTTTAGAAAATTAATTGTTTTCCTTTGCAAGAACCAGAAAGATTTTGATACTATGCTATCCGAGTTGCACCGTGGTCCGAGAGCCACTTTAAACTGTAGGTTCCCCTATTAACTAGCTAGGTAAGTCAACTCACACATCGGAGGAAAGCAACGGCATACCACCTCCAACAGGGCCGTGCCTATTAAAGCACTGTGGCGTTCAAACCAATCTTCCGACTGATGACTGCTTTACTTTTCTATGGGTTCGAAAGGTAATGATCTTCGGGTTATTAACATTTTTGTGTTTTCATCCTGTAGCTTTTATGAGTGTTACTCATGGTGCAAGAAATATTTCTGTTTTGCTTGCTTCTGTGATAGGTTCCATCCCACTGAATGCGAGCAAGCTGACGAATATACTGTCAATAATTTGAATTACGCAATAATATACTTGAAAGGTGTATTTTTGCATTACTTATCCTGGTGAAAGTAACAGTAAATAGATTATATGACTACTTGCTTATTACTCGCGCTTTTCGATGCGTTCCTCAAAAAATAAAAATGAAAAGAGAGAAAGAGACAGAGAGAGAAGACAGAAACGTATTTCAAGTATCAGCTCGGTGACGCCATGTTCGTCTCGTGATGTAAAGCAGGGGTAGTTGATAGGTAATATCTCGTTGTACTGGCGATATGTATGGCTACAGGATTCTTTCTTTTCTTTTTACAAACAACCAGAACAGAATCCAGTAACAAAATAGTACGAACATCTATTCAGTGCGCCAATTTAACACTCAGCCTTTCTTGGTTATTTCGTTAATCATTAACAATTGTCTGTAATGCAGGAAACATCCTTGATTGCTGATTTGTTATTACTACCAGTGTTATTGTTACTCGTCACCCCACAACAGCTTTCCTATCACTCATCGCTGCCGATGCATGTAACGAATGGATGATGATGAATGGAATGTGGGATGTTTCGTCACGTAAAATATACACATTTATCTTGGCGTCTTGTGTTCAGGGTAATATGAAAATCTCAGTAAGAGAAGACAACAACGGGATGCCGGTGATGCAGGCAATAATACCCATCTAATTCTGTCGACTTAACACCATGACGACAGACAAATTGGCGTCTCAGTACATTTTGATTATAATTCGTTAGCCTTCTTGCGACCTCGTTCTAGTGAACATGCATAATACTTTGCTTTTTGAACACCGAGCAATAACAAAGGATACAAAGAAACAATCAGACTCATGGCTGTGGATCCAGGTTCACCATTAGAAGACTAAACAAGAGGGAAACACTACGAAAGCAATGAATACGCTCGTTAGTATACATTATTTTTATAGATCTGAAGATGAAAAAGCGCAGATCTGCACAGTGACCGCATCTGCACTTTATTTTCTGTCTTAATGGGCATAATTTTTAGTTTCTCCTCTTCTGACTTTTCCAATGAATTGATTGTTACGTGGCACAGAATAAATGGCTTAGAGCACTATGGGACTTAACATTTGAGGTCATCAGTCCCCTAGAACTTAGAACTACTTAAACCTAACTAACCTAAGAACATCACACACATCCATACCCGAGACAGGATTCGAACCTCCGACCGTAGCGGTCGTGCGGTTCCAAATTATAGCGCCTAGAACCGCTTGGCCACACCAGCCGGCTACATTTTAAAGCCAGATAACAAATTTCATATTATATCTTACCCAAAAAGAAATAAATTTTATTTAACCAAGAAAGTAAACAAAAACTACTGTTGTGCTTCTATAGGTACTACACTACACATGCATATATTACTGATAGGGGGATTTTTATCCGTAAAGGACAATGCAGTCACTGTAAGACTCAAAGTTTAATATCATTAAGCATCAACATATATTTCACTGACATAAGCAAGTGAACATACAATGAAAGAACGAAGGATTGTATTCTTGAAATCTATCTTTGTGCCAGGTTAGTGAGAACAGTAAACGTATAATCACGAGAATAAGTCGTGAATACTGCAATAATGGGATGTGGTTAAAAGCAAGAAACTGGTAAAATAAGAACGAACATCAGCAGAATCATTAAAGTGCGTGACACGAGCAACTATATGGCTAAGAATGTTGAAACTGTGCAGTTAGGCCCTCATGAAACTTAACTTCAATCAACATGGTGATTCTTTTGAAAGCTCATTCTTACCAGTGTGCACGTGATAGGGCTTGAAATGTAATTATGAATATTTTTGTACTGGATCAGAATTCGGACCACATACTTACCTTTGGAGGCGACCTAGAAAATATTGCAGACCACGGTCGCGTGGTTCCAGGCGTAAGCGCCTAGAACTGCACGGCCACTCCGGCCAGCGGCACAGAATAATTAGTTAACTGTCTTTCTTATAGCTTCCAATCGCACCAACATTTTTCTACATTCTCGTGCAGTTCATGAAATTCTACTTGTATGATCACAAGACTACACATATATGCAATCGATTTCGAGGTGCGAAGTGTTTGTTATCTTACTTTTCGTGGCTGGTGGACAAAGTTGTCTTCCAAAGACTTTTTATTGTACTGAAATAATCTTTTGTCACAGAGTAACCAGGTATGTGTTTTATTCGTATATATTTTGTGGGAAACTGTAATCGTGATTGAATATTATACACATGAATGTTTGACACAACTGGTAGCTGAAAAGGCTGCATATTAACCAAACCCTGCGCCTCCTTTCCGTATCCTCCTATGACACAAGCAAGGGTTTCTCCTCGCATACCGCTACAGAGCTGTTCCTAGCACAGCTGAGAATTGGCAACATTGTCACAAACATTTGGCAACACTGTGACAGGGCAATAACTTCTGTGTATGGTACTGAATTGACTCACTAACTTCACTTAATATTCCCTTTCCATTTGAATGACTCGTGCTATACAGGGTGTTACAAAAAGGTACTGCCAAACTTTCAGGAAACATTCCTCACACACAAAGAAAGAAAATATGTTATGTGGACATGTGTGCGGAAACGCTTACTTTCCATGTTAGAGCTCATTTTATTACTTCTCTTCAAATCACATTAATCATGGAATGGAAACACACAGCAACAGAACGTACCAGCGTGACTTGAAACACTTTGTTACAGGAAATGTTCAAAATGTCCTCCGTTAGCAAGGATACATGCATCCACCCTCCGTCGCATGGGATCCCTGATGCGCTGAAGCAGCCCTGGGGAATGGCGAATTGTATCACAGCCTTCCACAATACGGGCGTGAAGAGTCTCTACATTTGGTACCGGGGTTGCGTAGACAAGAGCTTTCAAATGCCTCCATAAATGAAAGTCAAGAGGGTTGAGGTCAGGAGAGCGTGGAGGCCATGGAATTGGTCCGCCTCTACCAATCCATCGGTCACAGAATCTGTTGTTGAGAAGCGTACGAACACTTCGACTGAAATGTGCAGGAGCTCCATCGTTCATGAACCACATGTTGTGTCGTACTTGTAAAGGCACATGTTCTAGCAGCACAGGTAGAGTATCCATTATGAAATCATGGCAGTGAATCGAGGAAGTACAGTACATACCGACGAAACTAAAATGAGCTCTAACATGGAAATTAAGCGTTTCCGGACACATGTCCACTTAACATCTTTTCTCTATTTGTGTGTGAGGAATGTTTCCTGAAAGTTCGGCCGTACCTTTTTGTATCACCCTGTATAATACCCATCTAAACTAAGACACTGAGACAGAGATTCAAATTCTTGGCTAAAGAAATGACATTCTTCACATAAGTGACAACGTTTATTATCTTTCACGATGCGTTATGAGGCTGAGTGAGAAACACCGTGATGAGAGTGGTATGCTGGTAGCAGTGTGTCCGTAGCCCTGTGGTAACACCCGTGTCTCGTATCACAACAGCTCAGTGAGTCGTCAGTTGTAACTGTGGTAGGGGCCAGCGTGTGCGAGCATTCTTTTTTTATTTATTTTATGGAGCTCAGAATTTCCAAAAAAAAAAATCTGTAACGAAATCAGAAGAAAACCTTTACATATCAACTCCTCTTGGTAGCTCGACTCAGTAAGTTGTGTTAATGGTCATAGATCTCCGCTTTCTGATTGCCAAGCTGCTTCACAATACAAGTGTCTCTGAAGAAATTCGAATCGACCGTCAACGATACGACTTTCAATATTGTTCTTCACTTAAGACTCACATTCCAGGGTGATAAGTATGAAGGAAATGAACCTTTTGATTGCTATAGGGCCTCTATGCTAAATTTCCACAGTAGCAGTTAGGAACTCTCTGCAGACATTTGCTAACAGCGGGTCTAGCAACTTACTTCTTCTCTGGTTAGCTTCAAATATGAGCAATTTTTTTCCCCTTAAATTCAATTGAATATTTGAAATATCACTTTTGAACAGTGCTCACTTCTCCATAAACTAATGAATGGCCCTCAAAAGAAGCAATTTGCATCAGTAGCTATAGAGCAGGTTCTGAAAGGTATTGACACAATGTTTCACATCCATTTACCATAGGGAATCAAAGAAAGAAACCAAACACATTACATTGCATTTACTCTCTGTGCCTTGACTAATGCATATGAATCCATGACAAAAACAAATTATTTGAAGAAAGGAAAAGGAACTGGATGTGACGCTTTAATTATAGCACACTCGATCAGAAACAATGAAATTAATTCTGTGCCACATTGATGTATTGCATACTAGTGTAATAAAATACTCCTCAAATAAAAACGGTTTTGAGCCTCCGTTGCTATAGAGTAGACAAATTTTATGGGTCACCACTCAAAAAAATTAAATCATTTTACACTGTGAGGAGTGGAGCAGACGTTGTTGGCAGAAGCTGAGACAGCGCAGTGCCTCTGCCCCCGCCAGTAGGCAGCTAACGGGTCCCAGAGAACTCAGAAACATGCGGTGTACAGAGGCAGATGGTCGGCCAAGAAATCTCTCGCTAAAAAAGTTGTTGAATCCAACTGTTATTACCAATGTGACATAAAGCGAAATATATTGTAGATTCGCTTGAATTACACTCATAGCTTCAGCACCGAGAGGAAAGGGGCGATAAAAGTTTTGTCAACGTGTGCTTTAGGTTGCCAGACGTCGTATTAGCTTGTTTCGCGTTTTACCTCGAGACTACGGTAGTAGTCAAGAGTGATGTACTCAGACTGTAGTCAGGACTTCCTCCGGAAATGCATCAGTCTAAAATGTTGCCAGATCGAGCATATTGCTGGACATTGAATTCTGAGGGGAGCATGACTGTATTAACGACCTTACGTGAACGACTAAGCGGTCATTTTTTTTGTCGAAGGCTGTATCTACAACACATACTGCATGCTGGAGACCCAGAATAATTAAAAAACCAAATTAGTTTAGGAGAGCAACGTTAACTATAGCATTCGAAGTATTCAACGTATTGTATACGTGTGTGTAAACGCCTTCCAATGCCCACTCAAGGAAGACAAGAATACACAGTCTAGCTTCAATATTATAAATACGCCTCAGTTTGTGGATGACCTCAGACTTAGGTTCATAATCATTTTGAATATATAGCAGTACTGTACCCATTGGTGTTAAACTCGTTTTCAACCAATGATTCCCACAGCTACAGGAACACTACTTGTGATACCTGTTAGACAAAATACTTAGGCAGTGCTAACAGACGAAAAGATCAACCTGACACAAACTGTGAGAAGTTTGTTTTACAACCTTCGTACGTGGATAAAGAGATTTTCCTATTTGAGATATCTGTGAACGTTGCTGCATAAGACGATTTAAGAAGAAACTACATTCCTTCAGCTACGACAATGTGTAAAGAAATCGTCTTAATGGCACTAAATTGAGGTTTGTGAATTGTTTACCCGCTGTACTCTGCCGCATTTTACTGGTTGGAAGGCAGAAAGCTTACTGACAAATTTCACAGAACGAAAAGGGGGACGAAATGTCTTCCATTGGAAGGTCATATTGTTTTATTTAAATGATTACATAATCAGGCAGACATTTTTGTCTGTGAGGGGGTGCACACAGTAGAATGGCTCAAGGACAAGGTGCCCATGATAGCCCCCTGGGAGGATGCGAAGCTGCTGCTCAAGACGGCAGCGGAGCTTCTTAAGACTACAAAGATATCAATATGGGTACCTAAGATCATTAAGGAAGTCTCTCCCAAGACTCTGTTCGGGAAATTAGGGGCCCAGGACCCAAACGTCTCAACAGAAGACTGGAGAGTGATTCACCAGAAGGTTGCTCTGGAAGGATGAAGCCTGGTGGTGGAGGTTGGTGAGAAGTCCCTGAAAGCGATGCTGGAGCAGGACCTGAAACTGTTTTTAGGGTTCTCGCAGGTCACCGTCAGGGTTCTCAAAGATGGCAGTAAGACGGAGCCTGGAGGTGCTGCAGATTAATCTGCAGCACAGTAAAGGCGCCTCTGCTGCCCTGAGCCGCTGCCTGTGGAGACAGGAAGTAGACGTGGCCCTGATACAGGAACCCTATTTATACACTCCTGGAAATTGAAATAAGAACACCGTGAATTCATTGTCCCAGGAAGGGGAAACTTTATTGACACATTCCTGGGGTCAGATACATCACATGATCACACTGACAGAACCACAGGCACATAGACACAGGCAACAGAGCATGCACAATGTCGGCACTAGTACAGTGTATATCCACCTTTCGCAGCAATGCAGGCTGCTATTCTCCCATGGAGACGATCGTAGAGATGCTGGATGTAGTCCTGTGGAACGGCTTGCCATGCCATTTCCACCTGGCGCCTCAGTTGGACCAGCGTTCGTGCTGGACGTGCAGACCGCGTGAGACCACGCTTCATCCAGTCCCAAAAATGCTCAATGGGGGACAGATCCGGAGATCTTGCTGGCCAGGGTAGTTGACTTACACCTTCTAGAGCACGTTGGGTGGCACGGGATACATGCGGACGTGCATTGTCCTGTTGGAACAGCAAGTTCCCTTTCCAGTCTAGGAATGGTAGAACGATGGGTTCGATGACAGTTTGGATGTACTGTGCACTATTCAGTGTCCCCTCGACGATCACCAGAGGTGTACGGCCAGTGTAGGAGATCGCTCCCCACACCATGATGCCGGGTGTTGACCCTGTGTGCCTGGGTCGTATGCAGTCCTGATTGTGGCGCTCACCTGCACGGCGCCAAACACGCATACGACCATCATTGGCACCAAGGCAGAAGCGACTCTCATCGCTGAAGACGACACGTCTCCATTCATCCCTCCATTCACGCCTGTCGCGACACCACTGGAGGCGGGCTGCACGATGTTGGGGCGTGAGCGAAAGACGGCCTAACGGTGTGCGGGACCGTAGCCCAGCTTCATGGAGATGGTTGCGAATGGTCCTCGCCTGTACCCCAGGAGCAACAGTGTCCCTAATTTGCTGGGAAGTGGCGGTGCGGTCCCCTACGGCACTGCGTAGGATCCTACGGTCCTGGCGTGCATCCGTGCGTCGCTGCGGTCCGGTCCCAGGTCGACGGGCACGTGCACCTTCCACCGACCACTGGCGACAGCATCGATGTACTGTGGAGACCTCACGCCCCACGTGTTGAGCAATTCGGCGGTACGTCCACCCGGCCTCCCGCATGCCCACTATACGCCCTCGCTCAAAGTCCGTCAACTGCACATACGGTACACGTCCACGCTGTCGCCGCATGCTACCAGTGTTAAAGACTGCGATGGAGCTCCGTATGCCACGGCAAACTGGCTGACACTGACGGCGGCGGTGCACAAATGCTGCGCAGCTAGCGCCATTCGACGGCCAACACCGCGGTTCCTGGTGTGTCCGCTGTGCCGTGCGTGTGATCATTGCTTGTACAGCCCTCTCGCAGTGTCCGGAGTACGTATGGTGGGTCTGACACACCGGTGTCAATGTGTTCTTTTTTCCATTTCCAGGAGTGTACAAAGGGAGTGTATTGGGCCTCTGTGACACTGGAGGTAAGCTGATTTATGCTAGGAATCTGAGAAACTCCAGAACATGCATCTATGTAAGAAATGGCGTTTCGTTCATGCCTATGATGGATTTCTGCTCTAGGGACTTAGTGACCATTAAAATGCAGCAGTGTGAGGAAGGAATCACGAGGGAAATTATTTTGGCCTCAGCATACCTTCCTTACGAAGACAGCTCTCCGCCTCCTTTGGAGGTGAGGAGACTGGTAGAGATTTTCCATCGGCAAGGTGATCAGCTGCTGGTGGGATGCGACACCAGTGTCCACCACGTAGTGTGGGGCACCAAGAACACCAACAGTAGAGTTGAGTACCTTCTTGAATTTCTTTTAGCTAACAACTTAGAGGTCCTGAATAGTGGCAATGAACCTACATTCAGAAATAGCAGAAGGGAAGAAGTAATTGTTGTAAACCTTGGTTCCATGATGATGGGTAGCTATGTCACACAATGTCATGTGGTGTTGGAGTCATCCTCATCAGACCACATGTACATCAAATTCAAGGTTGAAAGGGGAATCAGACGGACCATGACCTATAGGAATCCCAGGAAAACAGACTGGGAGACATATAGGAGGGACCTTGACTCATGCTTATCGGAAATTAAAACCTCGATAAGGAATCCAGTAGAATTTGAGGAATTAACAGAGGCTGTTTCCTCTGCCATGGTGACCTCATATCAGGACAACTGTACAATCATCAGTAAGTGCACAACTAGAGGTGTTTTTGGTGGAATAACAAACTGGAAACGCAAAGAAAACAGGTACGGAGACTGTTTAATATTGCGAGATGTAAAGGGCAATGGGCTACATATCGTGAGGACCTTCCCAATTACAATCTTGCAGTAAGACAAGCGAAGGTGGCATCCTGGAAGGCATTCTATGAGGAAGTGGAGGGCACAGCTGCACAAGCCAGACTTCACAAGATTCTCACTATAGTACCAACCAATCCAGGAGGTACGTTGAGGAAGGAGGATTGGGAATATACAAAGACAGCACATGAGATACTGAAATTGCTCCTAAAAACTGACTTTCCTCAATATGCTTTGCAGGGCAACACAGACCAGTATGTAACCCCAGAGAGACAACGGTTCTCAGGCACTCGAAGATAGGACTGGGAATCGGCCAAGGAGCGTGTGAACTTCAACAAAATCCAGTGGGTGGTGGGAAAATTCCAACGGTTCAAGTCACCTGGCCCAGACGGAATTTTTCCAGTTCTAATGCAACAGGCAAGAGGAAAGCTTATAAGAGTCCTATGCAAGCTATTCAGGGTTAGCCTAGCAGTAGGAATCATTCCCAATGCTTGGAGGGCAGTGAAGATTGTCTTCATTCCAAAGCCAGGGAGAATTGATCATACCAAGTCCAAGGATATGAGACCAATCAGTCTGTCCCGCTTCATTCTCAAAACATTGGAAAAAATGGTTAATGTATATGATGGGGAGAGTAGGCTAAGTAGGATCCCTCTACACCCGAACCAACACACATACCAACCAGGTAAATCATGTGAGACAGCTCTCCACCAACTCGTTGGGAAGGCGGAAAAAGCACTTCACTTCCAAGAAATAGCCCTCTTCACCTTCCTGGATATCGAGGGGGCCTTCAGTAAAATGAGGTTCGATTCCATGGTATGGGCAGCAGAGGTGCATGACCTGGGGACCACTATATGTAGGCGGACCAGGCTACCACGAGGAATGAAAAGATGCTAATTAAGATCACTAGACGCTGCCCACAAGGAAGAGTTTCGTCTCCTCTATTGCGGAATCTACTGGTGAACGAACTCATTGAGGAACTAAATTCCAGACAATGCTTCTGCCAAGGATATGCAGATGACCTAGTCTTAGTAATACTTGGCAAACTCACTGACACAGTCAGGAATATGGCACAAAGAGGGTTGGACATTGTGCAAAAATGGTGCATTAAACAGGATCTGAGAGTTAATCGTAAGAAGACTGTTGTGGTGCCATTTACAAAGAGACATATTCAGCAAACAAGTTTGAATCTAAAGCTCTTTGTTGAAACTCTACCTGTGAAGGGGATAGTGAAATATCTAGGAGTAGCCTTGGATGAAAGCTAACTTGGACCCCTCACATTAAGAGCATCTGTTCCAAGGCAAAAAGTACTCTAGTGAGTACTAGGAGGGCTTGTGGCAAAAACTAGGGCCTAAGCCCCAGGGGTATGCACTGGATATACACCACAGTGGTTAGATTTAGGATTTCCTATGGGGCCATAGTGTGGTGGAAGAAGGTAGAACAGCGGGTTGCTGCTAAGGAACTTGCTAAGGCGCAGAGATTGGCCTGTTTAGCTATAACGGGCGGAATCAGCAGCACACCATCCACTGGAATGGAAGCCATGCTGGGTATGACTCCACTTCACCTTTGGGTAAAGATGGAGGCAGCAGCGGGGTCACACAGACTTAAAACTGGCAAAAACTGGGTCTCATTCGGATATCCAGAATCACACACTAACATAGTGAGTGAGGTAAATATAGGAATGGCTGAAGAAATGCCTGCCGACTATATAATAACACCCAACTGCTTCGACAAGCCTTACAACGTAATAATAGGAAGTAGGGAGCAGTGAGAAAAAACAGTTCGACACCATTTGGTTCACTGATGGTTCGAAAACAGACCAATGTTTTGGGGCAGGGTTGTATTGAGTTCAGCCAAGACGGGAGAGCATCATCTCCCTAGGGAAATTGGCCTCTGTATTCCAAGCTCAAATTACTCAGTCAGGGCATGTGTGGAGGAGAATATGCATAGGTACTACAATGACCGTAGCATCTACAAATCATTGGCAACTACTGCAACAATATCTAAGAAGCTCTGTAATCCTGGGAATGAACAGCAAAGAAATCAAACACATGACTGAACTGAAAACCGGCTATGGGAATTTCAAAAAACACCTACATACAATGGGTATAATGGAAGAGGACCCTAAATGTAGGATTTGTGATGAGGGTGAAGAGACTGCATCACACCTAATCTTTGAATGCATGGCATTGAAGAGTAAAACATACAGAATCTTTGGGACAACTAGACCTGAAGAAATTGTGTCTAACAAAAAACTGGTATAGAGACTCCTTGCACTATTTAAGGTCATTGGTTGGCTTTACTAGGTATAGAGGGAGCGATACCGAATAATAAACCTAGTTTCGCTGCGGGCAGTGGCGGGTCAGACCTAAGCTGTTTTAGCTCCCCTCTTAAAATCAATCTATAAAATCAATGATGTAGCACTGCCTCGAGC
The DNA here is from genome assembly GCF_023897955.1 of Schistocerca gregaria. NCBI lineage: Eukaryota > Metazoa > Arthropoda > Insecta > Orthoptera > Acrididae > Schistocerca > Schistocerca gregaria. The sequence goes on from NC_064924.1 coordinate 349,009,782, forward strand.
CTGAAATGATGAAGGGCCCGTTTAGATCAGGCATATTGTATACAGAAGTGGAAGAGAGAGCACCACTAAATTCTACAATCAATATGCATTGCATACACACAGAAATTACTGTTACAGTGTACTTATGGAGTCCAATGAGTGAATTGGGTATTTTTCCGGTGAGAAAGAGCACTAGCAAACAGTCTTCGCTACATTACGTTACTTAAACTGGTGTCACCCTGAACAAGGATTTATGGTCAGCGACTAAGTGTAAGGTCAATGAGTCAGATGCGAGTTTTGCAACTGGGAAATACTTTCCTAAATTACAGAAGCGAATATTAAATTTGAAGTAATATTGCGAATATTTGGAACTTGGCTATCTTAGAATGAAAATCTTTCTGTTTATTGCAAAGGAGAACAAGTGATTTTCTAAAACATCCTCTGTCATACACAACTTGATACAGGTCACGTCTACCAAATCATATGGAACAACTGACAGCGACGTACATCGGAAGGCAGTAAGATCCCTTGGCTTTTGGTCTGGCGGGATTCGACAGCCATTTCTAGGCGCAAGTAAATGTAGAAAGGCAGCACGTTTTTGTTATCAACCTCTTCATCAGTTACTTTAGTTTTAATGTAATCTACGAGTAATTTCTGATGTTTAATATTAGCGAAGAGGATTCTGTAGACAGGGAAAGAACCTGTTCTTGGGCAACTACTTCTATAACGACCAAAAGGCATTAAATGATCTTCAAGCACATGTGTTCCAGCAGTGGTATGAAGAAAAATGATAGTAATAATGACAGTAAAAATCGTATTATCCGGTAACTTCACACTTCATAGTGGGTTGTCAGAAATAAGAAATTTGCTGAATTAGTGAAAATTTCAAAATGGTTTTCTCGGACTAAGAAATCCGCTGAATTAGTGACAATTTCAAAATGGTTTCACATCGAGGCTATGATGCCTAGAAGAGTCTTTACATCCTGCTGACATGACAATAGCATTATCTGTGCATCAGAAGCTTGCTTCTACTTAACCATTTAATAGACTCGTATTTTTTCCACCGTGACTAATTTTGTGCGCTAAGCACATCATCCGTTACAGCACACTCCTGGGACTGAAAAATGTGTCCAAATGGTCTGGTGGAACGAACTATCACAGGTGCAATGCGTGACTTCAGGCATTTACTTTTAAGAGGCAGAAACAGATTTACTTTACCTCTGGTAACCTCAAGAGACAAACGTTATAATCCAGAACCCGCTCGGGCATGGGTGTGTGTGATGTCCTTATGTTAGTTAGGTTTAAGTAATTCTAAGTTCTAGGGGACTTATAACCTAAGATGTTGAGTCCCATAGTGCTCAGAGCCATTTGAACCATTTTTGAACCAGAACCCGCATGAAACATCGCATTCCTTCATTACAAAGTGGGCAGAGCCAGTTTCTGTTGGGAAATGACATAGGCGGAAATCACGGTAAACAGAAATACTGTTGCCAGTAAACTTACTTACATCATAAAATTTTAGTTTATTTGATGAAACGATAGCCATTTAAAGGAGCAGGGCTCTTATTTTACTTGTACTTGATTGAACAAAAGACGTCGAAAAATTTGGTGCTCGACTGTGATTCGAATTCGTGTCTCCTCTTTCGAGCATCTGAATCCGTTGGAACAGTATAGTTCAATCATTTCGTTCCTTTTCCCAAGACTGCAAACTTCTCTAGGTCTCCTCCAAAGGTAAGTACATGGGTCCGAATCCTGATCCAGCACAAAAATATTCATAATTATATTTCAAGCCCTATCACGTGCAGACCGGCCTGCTAGTGAAAATTAACGTGCATTTTTAATGTCTGTTCATGTGTTGCCAACAATCGCAATAGGTGTCGTTATTTCTGGTCAAACACGATCGTACTGTTGGTGAGTAAACAATTGATACTTAAGCTATATTCGTGGATGATAAAGAAGGACGGTTGGTGTACGGTTCGATTGTCGCTCAGGCCCAATTTTTTTTCCTTATTTTAGATTCAAACACATAGCTGCTGGTTAGAAAAACCGATAGGTAACATTTGATTTTACTTAGTTAACAATCCGATTACGTGTTGGGTTCGTATCTCCATCACAGAACTTCAATTCATGTGTTTCATCTTTAAATGCATGCACACTTTGTTACTTCTGAATGGAGGTATATCAGACGTGTTTCGTGGTTAGCTAACAGGAACGAAACGGTCTTGATGTCAGTCCTGTCGTCTTTTATTTTCACGTTTACATCTGGCTACTGATATAAGCAACTTCGGTAATTCATGATTATTCATGGCTAGATTTGATAGATTTGATTAGATCAATACTTGTTCCATAGATCATGGATACGACATTTAGTAATGATGTGGAAGGTGTCACTATAATGAAAGATTTATTTACATACCATGATTCAATTTCTTTGCAACTATTTTTTACTCTCTCTCTCTCTCATTGTTTTTTTATATTTATCTCTCTCTCTCTCTCTCTCTCTCTCTCTCTCTCTCTCTCTCTCTCTCTCTATCTCTCTCTCTCTCTCCCTCCTTCTCTTCACACACACACACACACACACACACACACACACACACACACACACATATATATATATATATATTCTTTTTTATTTTTGTTTGTTTGTTGTGTTCGACTATCAGCCAGGCACGAAAATGTCCGTGAATGAGTTTCATAGTTTAGAGTACACTTACGAAAGAAATATAAATACCACTATGAGAGTAACTGAATTATGATGCTTAGTTTGCAGTCACTTCTGACTATTATTAGTAACTACGCTCCAGTCCCTAAACCTAGTTACAGAAATGCGAATCAGATGCATTATGTATTCCAGGCCGTGGCAGCCACGCCTTTGACACCCCAGCTAGGGTCACTTCCCAGTCCGCTGTAGGAACACATCGGTTCGTCGTCTCTTTGCTGATACTGTAACTAAGATTTGGCATCAAGGCAAGGTATATTTGGCAACTCTGTGATCGACGAGCTACTTCCTGGTGTGCATGGAATTAACCCTCAAAGTTCGAATGATTTTTCCTGTCATTTCCATTGAATAATCTGAGTTATTATGGCATGAGGTGTAACAAAAGATTGTAAAATTACGGTGGACAGCCCAGGAAAGTCGTTGCACATGGAAATCGCCCCAAATTTATGGTAGACAGCCCAGGAAAGTCGTTGCAGCTGGAAATCGCAACTAATCTCGTCCTTTAAACAGCGGTTTACGATTTCTAAGCACTATTGACTTCGTAACGCGAAGCCAAGAAACATACTTCTTCGCTAGCTCTTTGGTAATGTGCTGACTTTCTGGTTTGCGGTTCCAGTCTCTCTGACTGCAACGTTTTTATCCCTTCTGTGAAAGAGCTACAAACAGTCAGATCAAACATCGATAAGGAAATCGCAAGAAAATACTTTCGGCTCATAGTGCAATATTGAAAACTTGCAATGCTGCACAACAGGTAACGCCTCTTTCCGCCGCTGACAAACTGATTTTGGGTTTCTAGAAATACATAACTTTATTTATGAAATGCCACATTTGCATACCTCTTGAGTATGACACAGCATAACAATTAAAAAAGGATCCAATCGAAATCAAAGTGAGTAGTATTATACTAATTCGTGTCGATAGAGGTACGCTTGGTTGCAGATACTCAGTTTTATTAAAAAAGACTTTCGTCGTAAAGTTATCAATCGTAATTTTATTTCATTTCTTATAATACAGTGCACAATTTTCGAAAGGTTTCTTTTAGTGTTGTTAAAACACGAGAGAGAAATTAATCATCAACGATATATGGGAATTCTCTGATGTTATCTATTACAGTCTGACAATGCACATGCAGTTTCTTGATTACATGCATGTAGGAAACTTATTCTGAGTTAAAGCTGTCAAACAAGGTTTGAAGAAGAATAAAATGCCACTACCACATGACAGCTAATGAAGAAAATACTTTTCTGACGTATTTTGGCACGATGCGCTCTCCCCATAAATAATCCAAAAGTTTCAAGATGCATCTGCTGCCTGGCCGTCTATTAAATCTGAAAATAACAAAATGTCGCAGAAGTTAGCCCTTTTCCACATGCGACTAGCTGACACGTAACTACAGTAGCTCCAGAAGTCAACAACGATTCCTCCAGAACTTTCGCATTCCACAATGCTGTGAGATAATGCATATGGCCGTATCTAGACGTCTGAGAGACAGACAGTTACAGCTTTACTTCTGCTTTGCACGACGTTTCCAACAAACAGTTACTGCAATAGAGTAGCCCAAGTGGAAAGGAACACATCCTATTTAAATTTCTATATCCCACACTGTTGGTAGTTCTGTGTAGGTGGCAGTTACGTGATTTTATTTCGGTGATTACAAAATAGAGTCGAATGTATGCACTGGGTAGCCGGGGCAGCTAGTTCATGGCGATTCGGTCAACCAAGTAAATGAATGTACTGAACATGCTGCAAACCACTAAAGGGAGCCTGTGTGTCAGAATTCTCACCCAGTGTGGCGTGATGGCATTACGATAGAAAAATGAGTCACAGAGAGGACGATTTGGTCTGTTCGATTGATTGTTTGCCGGCAGACGGCGTGGAGGTAGGACGTAGTGTGGTGTGCGCTGTGCCATCTGAGCTTCCACGTCGTAAGTCTTGCGCTTGCTGCATCCTACAGCTCTGTTTATAACACACTTCGAGAAGCAATGAGTAGCATGGAGTGATGGCTCAACCAAGTCGAAAAGATACGTTGAAACTTACCTTTAATCCTCGATACGCCAAACCCAAGTCGTTTGAAGTAGAGAATTGGTTAGAAGATGTGAAGCTCTCCCTTAATGAAATAATCGGGATCCACCAGTCGATTGTAGCTTGTGTCGTGTTTGTTAAAATGCGTAGTTCCAAGCTGTGCGAGAAAATACACTCCTGGAAATTGAAATAAGAACACCGTGAATTCATTGTCCCAGGAAGGGGAAACTTTATTGACACATTCCTGGGGTCAGATACATCACATGATCACACTGACAGAACCACAGGCACATAGACACAGGCAACAGAGCATGCACAATGTCGGCACTAGTACAGTGTATATCCACCTTTCGCAGCAATGCAGGCTGCTATTCTCCCATGGAGACGATCGTAGAGATGCTGGATGTAGTCCTGTGGAACGGCTTGCCATGCCATTTCTACCTGGCGCCTCAGTTGGACCAGCGTTCGTGCTGGACGTGCAGACCGCGTGAGACGACGCTTCATCCAGTCCCAAACATGCTCAATGGGGGACAGATCCGGAGATCTTGCTGGCCAGGGTAGTTGACTTACATCTTCTAGAGCACGTTGGGTGGTACGGGATACATGCGGACGTGCATTGTCCTGTTGGAACAGCAAGTTCCCTTGCCGGTCTAGGAATGGTAGAACGATGGGTTCGATGACGGTTTGGATATACCGTGCACTATTCAGTGTCCCCTCGACGATCACCAGTGGTGTACGGCCAGTGTAGGTGATCGCTCCCCACACCATGATGCCGGGTGTTGGCCCTGTGTGCCTCGGTCGTATGCAGTCCTGATTGTGGCGCTCACCTGCACGGCGCCAAACACGCATACGACCATCATTGGCACCAAGGCAGAAGCGACTCTCATCGCTGAAGACGACACGTCTCCATTCGTCCCTCCATTCACGCCTGTCGCGACACCACTGGAGGCGGGCTGCACGATGTTGGGGCGTGAGCGGAAGACGGCCTAACGGTGTGCGGGACCGTAGCCCAGCTTCATGGAGACGGTTGCGAATGGTCCTCGCCGATTCCCCCGGAGCAACAGTGTCCCTAATTTGCTGGGAAGTGGCGGTGCGGTCCCCTACGGCACTGCGTAGGATCCTACGGTCTTGGCGTGCATCCGTGCGTCGCTGCGGTCCGGTCCCAGGTCGACGGGCACGTGCACCTTCCGCCGACCACTGGCGACAACATCGATGTACTGTGGAGACCTCACGCCCCACGTGTTGAGCAACTCGGCGGTACGCCCACCCGGCCTCCCGCATGCCCACTATACGCCCTCGCTCAAAGTCCGTCAACTGCACATACGGTACACGTCCACGCTGTCGCCGCATGCTACCAGTGTTAAAGACTGCGATGGAGCTCCGTATGCCACGGCAAACTGGCTGACACTGACGGCGGCGGTGCACAAATGCTGCGCAGCTAGCGCCATTCGACGGCCAACACCGCGGTTCCTGGTGTGTCCGCTGTGCCGTGCGTGTGATCATTGCTTGTACAGCCCTCTCGCAGTGTCCGGAGCAAGTATGGTGGGTCTGACACACCGGTGTCAATGTGTTCTTTTTTCCATTTCCAGGAGTGTAGTTGAGTCTTCAGGAGGTGTTATGAAATTCAAGCACTCAGATGGAAACGTTGGTGAAGTCACCGTTTCACATGCTGGTTTTGGCATTCGCACAGTTCGAATCTTCGAGTTGCCTTTTGAGATAACAACAGAACAACTGAATGCCGTAATTCACCCTTCGGCAAAGTGCTCAGCAACTTTGTCGAGAAATGGTCAATCACGCATAAATTTCCCGTATTAAATGGAGTACGGCAGCTTGGAGTAGAGTTACAAAGGCATATTCCGTCGTACATAAATGCCTGCGGATATAGAGGTATTGTAATTTATGACGACCAACCGCGAACTTGTGCCGCCTGCAACAAGCCTGGGCATTTTCGCGCAGAATGTATACAGCGGCTAGGCCGCCAGGCCACCGGCGATGACAACACTGCCGGGAACTTATACGCCGCCGTGGCACGCGGACGGCCGACTGCTTCCTCAGCCCCTGAATCGTGTGCAAATACAAATTCTCCAGACACTGAAATTCCGATGGATGTCAGTGCCGTCATCGCTGACGACCTAAGAGAGTCCCACCAATCTACGAAAGCAGTTGAAGTTCCACCGAAACAGGCACCTGCAGCTGTAAAGGCAGCAGATCCGCCGGAAGTTGAAGACCGACACACCTTGCAGGAAAGCGATACTAACTTGGATACTGAAGGAAGTCCGTCTAGAGGCAGTTATCCAAAGAAAAATAAGAAAGGCCGCAAAGTTGCAGAGGAGACAGCTCGCACACTCCGACAAAAAGGGGAGGAAATAGGTAGTACCTTAAGCCAACAGATCTATAGCAGCACGAAATCGACACCAGTTTCTGAGGAGCGTTCCCCTACTGCGCTGGAAAAACGAGACGTACAAGGAAAGCTAACAATGAAAGCCTCCACCCACCCCCAAGAAACGAGTCACGCCCCTGAAGCTTCACTCGTCCCACCCACGACGACAACCTCAACCAGCTGGGCAGACGAAAGCGACCATAACAATGCGGATGAAGAAATGACAGAAGTTTCAGAAACTAAGACAGATCGTACGCCAGCCCCAAAGGTGGCTGATTTCTTCAACGAAGACGTCTCCGTCAACGAACATTCTAAGGAACTAGGACACACCACTGAAACATTTGCTACCTGTGAATATTATTAAAAAGCATTTTAAAGCTGACGCTTGCGAGACAAAACGGAAGAACGTTTTTTAAAGTTTGATCAAGTAGAACGAAGAATGTCTCACATACAAGCATACAAAATCGCTACAGTAAACCTTAATACGATTCATAGTTCTTTTAAATTACAGAACTTGAAAGATTTTATATACGCTTCTGACAGTGACATTATACTATTACAAGAAGTGACAGACATTGAGCTTGGTTGCGTATCTGGCTTCAACGCCATTATAAATCGAGGGCATGGAACGGAAATGGGCACAGCTCTGCTCACAAAGGAGGGCATAGTAGTCTAAGATGTAGTAAAACTACCAAACAGTAAAGGCATAGCGGCCACAATAAACAAAACACGACTCATTAACGCGTATGCCCCTTCAGGATCCAGTAACAGGCACCGCAGAACGGAGTTCTTTAAAGAAGAAGTTGTCCCACTATTTGGAACTCGATATGAACACCTTACCCTGGGAGGAGATATTAACTGTGTTTTGCGTCCCAAAGACCAAACTCCCAATTTCAACAAGTGTACTGAACTGGAACGTTTAATAATGACTCCTGGGAACATATGCACGGTGCAGCCCCTGCCTTCACGAACACCACAAGTCACTCGGCGAGCCATCTACACAGGATATATGTAACGCACAATTTGAAACACCTCATTTTGCAGTCCGAAGTATGGCCTACCGTTTTTTTTCGGATCATGCTGCATACATATGCACAACCAATCTGATAAAACAAGGGACCTACCGATGTAGAGGCACATGGAAGCTCAACGTGTCACATCTGGAAGACCATGCTTGTCAGGAGGCATTTTACAAGGTATGGAGAGAGCGTGAAAGCAAATTTAGCTCGTACAACTCTGGCATTGACTGGTGGCTGAAACATGCCAAACCTAAAATACGGAGGTTTTTCATAAATTACTCAAAAGACAAAAACTTTCGGTACAAATCAACTATAGAATTCTACTTTCAGTGTCTAAGGGATTTGTACAAGTCCGATGCAACAGTTGTGGACAACTACGAAAGAGTGAACAAAATTAAAGCAAAAATTTTAGCACTTTGGCGTAAACAACTGGAAGACTACCCAATAAGGTCGCGTGCCCAGAATATAGAACAGCACAAGGTGACTTCCATTTATCACGTCATTCGTAAAAGCAAAAGGGCATCTCGCAAGATGTTATCTGAAATAACAACTGGCGATGGAAGGAAGCTGACGAAGCAAAGAGAGATTAAAGAGGCAATCGTACAGCATTTTGAATCCTTAATGTCTAGTCAACCAGTTGGCGAACAGCTTCAAGACGAGTTAATGATCAACCTCTAGGGCAAAGTATGTGACGCGAAAGGACAAACTCCCATCTCGGAAGTGACTGAAGAAGACGTCGAAGGAGCTATATATGGCACTATGAAAAATAAGGCTCCAGGGGCAGACGGAATTCCGGCAGAATTTTATCGCAGATTCATTGGCCTCGTGGAAACCAAGATTACGCTCATCTACAACGAACTACTAAACCCTGAAAATGACATCCCGAAAGAATTTCGTGAGGGACTCGTAGTGTTAGTGGCAAAAACTATCAACACGGAAACTGTAAGCTCCCTGAGGCCAATTACGCTTTTAAACAGCGATTACAAAATCTTTAGCCGCATCCTCTCTCGCAGGCTGAAAATCACAATGCCCTTATCGAACAACTGTGGACAAAGACAGGAGAATTCTCCAGACCCTCTGTGATTACAGGGACCTAATCTCAACGGCCGACGTCTGTAAAATAAAATGTGCACTCATCTCACTCGACTTTGGTAACGCCTTCGACAGGGTTAATCATAGTTCTCTCCTTCGGACCATGGGCGCAATGAGCTTCCCTCCTAGATTCATTGCAGTAGTAAGAAATACATTAATAAACAACTCAGCCAGATTTGTCATCAATGGACACATTAGCCGCCTGATTGACGTCACCAGCTCCATTAGGCAAGGATGTCCAATGTCAGTGGCACTTTTCGCCATCGCCATCGAACCCCTGCTTGCCTCCCTTATGCAACATCTACAAGGACTGCAAATACATGAAGAAAAGATCGTGTGCAAGGCGTACGCTGATGATGTTGGCTTCCTAGTTGTGAATGGCACTGAAGTACAGAGCGCACTACAGACAGTAACAAAATATGAACAGACAGCAGGTTCAAAACTTAATAGAACAAAGTCGGGGATTTTCAACATCGGCCGTGGAATTGGGACGCAAACGCAGGGTCTGTTACGCGAGCTTGTTAGTATGAAATGTCTCGGCATAGAATTTAAAAGAAATATCAAGCACACTATTGCTGCGAATTATCGAAAATTACTTAACAGCATACGCGCCTCTGTACAAGCACGTAAGTAACAGTGGCAAATGTATACATCACATCCAAAGTTAATTACGTAGCACAAGTTCTGCCACCACCTGCGACTTTGTCGAAAATAATCGCATCTGCACTAGGACATTTTGTGAGCCGCGGACGTATTTCCAAAGTCAAATATGACATTCTGATGCTCCCTACGAAATGTGGTGGGTTAAATCTCACCGAAGTCAGCAAAAAAGCGCAAGCCTTATACCTTGCTACCACATGCAAACAATGGAAGGAGGCAAGTGGTAACCTTGCTGCACATTTCTTAAACGACATAGCTCCTGCTGACGTCAGTGCACCTATAAATGTGCAACACCTACCCAACGGACTATACCACTTGAAATACTTTTTAGTGGAATACCGCTACATATAGGCAAGGATCCTTGAATAATACATCATGAAAGTAAAAGAACTTTACAATAACTTGATGAAAGACAAACCCAGAAACGACGTAGAACAAAAGTATCCTTGTTATAACTGGGAAACAATATGGGAAAATATTCACTGCCAGAACCTGCCAACGTATGTCCAAATAGACCTGGTACTTTGCTGTAAACAGGAAAATTACGACAAACTCTAAACTTCACTCTATTCGATTGGCCGAGTCACCGCTGTGTACATTATGTAATATACCAGATACCGAAGGGCATAGATTGCTGTGTGACAAGGTAAAAGACATATGGCTCTACATAAGACAAAAGATAGGGAGCGTCAGCAGAACTACGACGTTACGCCTGCTTAATTTTTAAACCCTGACGGTATACCTTACCCTAAAACAAAACGAAACGCAATTAACTGGTTGAAAAGCCAAACGATGCATTACATCCTAACACAAGAATCAAGCAATAGGGAGAACTTCTGGGTATACCTTACAACTGAGCACCACAAGTTGTTGTGTACTAAAAAATACAAAGAAAATTAGGCAAATTTGTTAACTAAAACAATACTGTAACCCATACATTATACATCCAAGCATTTCGTATATTAGACGAATAATTTTAGTTAAAGTTTGTACTTCACGCTGCAGGAGGAGGATTTCCAACAGAAAGTAATCAGAGAAGATCATCAGTATAGACCAGTTAAGCCAATGTGTATATATTACTTTGTTTTGCGGGAAGCACAGTGATGAAACTGCTATATACCCTTCATTTAGTTTCTGTCATTCTTTCCTTTTCTTTTCACAGGAAGACATATTTATGTTAATTATGTGTAAAATCAAGCAGCAGAAGCCAACTTCATTACCTTCTGAAGAAGAAAATTATACTTATCAGGAATAATGAGTTTGCTTCTTTCCGTTTTTCCACGCACGGATAACGAAATTTATAGATGCAGCTACATTTCCATAACAATTATGTGACTGCCTTCTCAATGGAATTTACATTTATTTTTATTCAAGCCATGTTGCAAAGAAAGGCAACAGAAGGGGCATACTTAGTTTTTCGTTCAGAAGAAGCGCGTGTCCACATCATCAGGTTACATTCTCTCTTTAAAGCCGGAGATGCCGGACCGAGAAGGCAAAAACTGGCGAGCGTGAAGGACTGGTTGAAGGGAAGGAACGAGGCCAGGAAAAAAAGTAGCGTAATGGTAAGCGTCATGCACCGTAGATAAGACGCCGCAAGTGAAAAAAAAAGATTCATGATACTTTCCTATATTTATGATGTGGGTTCGATTCCGACTTCTGCCTATAATTTGTGATAGGGAGAGACAGATTCTGTTCTCTTCTGGCTACGCCAAGAGAAGAAGGTATAATGACATTGTGGTCTGAAATTCACATTAAACATGATATTCCTTCTCTACCAAGTAGACACTAGGTTGAACCACACTAAAGTCAGGAGTGGCGACATGTAGAAACTCTATCACCAGTAACCTTTCTTATATTAGTTATTTATTTCTAGTGACCAAACAAAAGCTATGTAGTTTCACAGGACACTTATCAATCTTTTATTTAAGCTTCTGTATGTCGATGAATTTGATTCGAAACCGGGATTGCAACTAAGACCGCCCTTAAGGTGGAATTTGATCCCTTCGTGACAATACACCTCCACAACAATATGTTGTTTCTTCAAAACTGCAGATTCCTCAACATCTCCACATATTGCGTGTGAATATGTTCGAATCCTGGCCCAGCACTAAAGTTTTCATTATGCATTATCAAGCTCTAGGCTGAGAACACCTATCTGCTGGTGGATAATAATTTTGATTTTTAATGTATTTTCATTCGTTGTCAACACTATCGATATCTGACGTTTTTGACTCCCAATGAGACACAGAACTATTTGCGAGATCACTGTAAGTTCAAGGATGTTATTCCGAGCTGATGGTGGAGAAAAATTCGGTAGCTGACGTCTCTTTGTGTGTACTCAACAACGATATGAGTGAGTTTCGATTCCCAGTCAGCACTGAACTCTTCGTCATATTATTTCTAGTTCAAAGATGCTCACATGTCGCTGCTGGTGTAACAAACCCACATTTAACGTTCGTTTTCTCTAGAATATAACAGCGATAGGTGCCGGGTTGGAGTCCTGGGAAGGAAAAAATTAATGTTTCATCTCGTCTTTTCAGTAAAAACATCCAGCTACTGCCGAGAAAATCCGATATGTCACAGTTGATTGTGCTTCGATAACAATCCGATTAGGTTCTGGTTTCGAATCTCAGCCCAACACAAAGCTTTACCTGAAGTCATTTAAGTACGTTACTTGTGAAGAAGCAATACTTAACATCTCTCGTAGTTCGTTAACAGGGACAATAGATGCTGGGTAGGAATTTGCCTCCGTTAAAAATGTTTACGTTATGTAATTTAAAGTTGATATTTGCTAACTGATACTGCCGAAAATCGAGGCATATCACTCTTTGTATGCCTAGTCAGGAATAACTGTTGGTTTTCATTATTCACGAAATCTTGGCTTAGTCTACATGACCTGGTTTTGGATCCATATGCAGAACGAGACGGTTCGTCGTAAAATTTGAAGTTTATACATATTCTGAACTAGCTGCTCGTGAATAACTTAAATTTTTAATATCATTTTATGTTAAATAATAAGTACGGTATGTTACTTTCAAGAACTAGCTGCTCGTGAATAACTTAAATTTTTAATGTCATTTTGTGTTAAATAATAAGTACGGTATGTTTCTTTCAAGAGGAAATCATGGATATGGAGGTGCATTACCTATCTGACGTAATAATGAGAGTGGTAACATTTCAGGTACGTCATTTATTGTAATAAAAGTGAGCTTTCAAGCCTTAAGGACAGTCTTATATGTTCCCTGATATTTATAGTATCGTAGTATTACTTTACATCTTGAGTTACTGCGATACAGCGCAGTGTTTCCTAGTGGTGACTTGTTGGAATCATTTTCGATAATCAAACGACTGTACTGAGGAGCAATTACAGTACCTGCTAGACAGCTGCGTTATGCGGGTTGCATGCGAATCAGACGTAATGCAATTCAGATCGTTGCAAATAGCCGATACTAAACACATAATAAATTAAAATGACTTACCTGATTCTGATTTGTAAGATAAAAATTCTTTACTTACACTGTAGTGAATGCAGAGTGAGAAAAATTTTCATAATAACGTTATGGGAGTGCGAGCCTCAGGAGTGGCAGATCGAAAGGTCGACTACACATCTAACACCTCAAGAGATACGTTTAATGGATGTTAACCACTTTCATAACTCTGGGCTGGTGCAGAACGAAGAAGAAGGAGACAAATGTATGTGGAGTACTTGTACGTGATTTTCAACTTTTGAGGCAGTATTGAAAGACAATGAGTGTATTTGTTGAGACGTAGGTCGAGTTTGCCTTGCAAGGACGATTTGCTTGTTGTAGTTAATATTTGATTCCAGTAGTGAGATGCATTGAGCGCTGAACCAGTGTAGATTGATAGTGTAAAATACGCCGGTAGTATGAGGCACCAAGCTGCTGTGTAATAACTTGCCACCCCAGGTAAAGGTACGTGAGACCGAGAAACTGAAGACGCAAAACTTGTTTCACTATTTTGTATCTAGTGTTCACAGGGGATGCAACTGTCATCCGGTGGAAGCCCACATTTGTGACGTTAAAAGAGTTTTACAGCAATACGAATACCACCCTTGGATTCAATGGTTTGGCGAGGAACACCATAATGTGAAAATGGAGGTAACTTGAGCTCACAAATACAGGTACTGTAACTATAATAAGGAAATATTTTGAAGTTGTAATGAATATAATGATAAAGTCTTATGCATTTTTATAGTATCAACGTCCTGCACATATACCCTTGTGTGTTTCAGAAAACTGGTACGAGATGCCAATTTAAGAGAATACTTTTACTGAAAGACAATAAACAAAAGAAAGCATCAGAAGAGAGAGAGAGAGAGAGAGAGAGAGAGAGAGAGAGAGGAGAGGGAGAGACAGAAATAGGAAGGCCCATCATGACAAACAGGTAGTATGTAAATGCAAAGTACTGCAGACAATAAACAAAAGAAAGCATCAGAAGAGAGAGGGAGAGAGAGAGAGAGAGAGAGAGAGAGAGAGAGAGAGAGAGAGGAGAGGGAGAGACAGAAATAGGAAGGCCCATCATGACAAACAAGTAGTATGTAAATGCAAAGTACTGCCTCAGTGCTTAGCTGTATGGCGCCCCAATAATTTATATATCTTGAATGTACAAAATATGTGCAAGAAATACTGTTTAGCATTTGTGGATTCCTCAGAAAGCTCCCCTAATTTGTCGCCTTTTTTCCAGTGAACCTCATCGGTAAGAGTTGTAATAGTTTAATTAATATAGAGCCAATATTATATTTTGCTCGTTAAATGTTTTCTTTCATTTTTAAGAGGTCCAAAAGGTAAAGCTGTCGGCACACGGACCGTGCTGTCAAACGTTAACGTTGAGCGTGGCAAGTTCAACGTGCTGCTGAACGCTCAGGAACGATGCGACTTGTGCATACGGTACGTGGGCCCGAACGTGGTATACGCGATCGCAACGCACTCCAGTGGCAGTTGAGGGATGTTTCTAGTTCGTAAACCACACTGTTTACTCAACGGGCGGGGTTAAAATTCCCACGTTAGCTCTATTAAAACGCACATTTCCTCCACCGTCAACGAAAAGCAAAGAACCATGTCCAATCATAAGGACACAGGCTTATAAATGTTCCGTTACAAACAGTGCGGTACAAAATTTGGAATACTTCTCCGTATAAGATAACACTATTTCATCATTCCCACATTTTAGTAAAACCCCAAGGTCAGTCTTACCTGATCACTGTTGCTACCCAGTAGCAGAATCTTTGCAACATGTGAATTACGAAGCGTAAAAGAAAAAGGGGCAAAATATCTTTATACAAGTAGCGCAAGCTGTCCTGGAATTAAGCCAATCGAACAGTCACCCCTCAAAGAAAGGTGAACTTATATTTACATAACATCAAATATTATAGCATATACTTATATTAAACTAATAATAAATTATCAGAACTAAAGAAAAACGCGAATGTTAGGAAAAAAAATATTTGGGAGGGTTTTTTTTATTTATTTATTTTGTTCGCTTTAGTTCGTTGCATCTGCTCGGGGCGGACGTAGTAAGACATCCATTTAAGTTCGTTGCTGTTCTGTTAACTCAGTTTTTTTATTACAGAGGGGACATTACCCTCTGACCGAACACGCTTTTTTTTTTAATTTTGTTCGTTGTTGATCGTTGTGTATGGTCGTTGCGGACGTCTCAAGACATCCGTTCATGTTCGTTTGTTGATCCTTCCACTCAGTTTTTTTATTACAGAGGCCAACCAGCTCTCTGACCGAACACGCTGAGCTACCATGCCGGCACCTTGGCGGCGACAGAGACGCTACTCATTACGCTAAACCAAGAACATGCTTCTATATTTTAAAAATATTGTTTTACCCCTTGATAAAAACGTTAATCGTAGATAATTATGCTATTAATTGAAATTTAATTATAACAAATAGTACGAAGAACCATGCATTTTGGGTGGATCTCCAGTGTGTCGCTGCCTTCAAATAGCCTACTCTCATAATACGCTCGTTACAATAATTATTTTGCCACGAATATGATGTTTCTCATTAATTTATTGGAAAGAATCACAGAACTAACAACGGGTTTTCCGGTGATTCTCAATTTGCTGGTGCTCAGAAAAGGCATATACACATTTAGGCTTGAAATGAATGCCAATATGGCGCCTCAGAACTCTGTATTGAAGGGAGACGGCGTGCGTGTGACGTAGGTGGCGTTGTGCCATCTCATTGGTCAACGCTCAGACGCACGCTCAGAATATGTGACATGCCAGATTTTGGTGGTGGTGGAGGTTAGTGTTTAACGTCCCGTCGACAACGAGGTCATTAGAGCCGGAGCACAAGCTCGGGATAGGGAAGGATTGGGAAGGAAATCGGCCGTGCCCTTCTCAAAGGAACCATCCCGGCATTTGCCTGGAACGATTTCGGGAAATCACGGAAAACCTAAATCAGGATGGCTGGAGACGGGATTGAACCGTCGTCCTCCCGAATGCGAGTTCAGTGTGCTAACCACTGCGCCACCTCGCTCGGTCACCAGATACTGCTCTGCACGTTCGGAAAGACTCCCGAACATTCTATTCCATGTTGTGACGTTAGAAACTCGGCACGCTCAACGCTCAACGTTCGGATGCACGGTCCGTGTGCCGACGGCTTAAGGCTAATTGTTTCAGTTTTAAAAGCCCTGAATTCCAGTCACGTTTGTAAAGTAATGGAAACTTCATTTTTCTTATTTTTGAATACGAGGCCAAAGAGACGTATTTGGTAGTCGCATTAAACAAGATAATTGTATGTAATGGTTTTCCGTAAATTTTATTTGTCAAATGTTCTCATGTGCTACTACTGCAAGGTTTTACAAGTAAAATGAGGCAAATGACCTGCACTCAAACATGAGGCAGATGTTCTGAACCAGAGAAACACATACACACACGACCACCCCTGGATGGTCCATTGAAATGCATGTGCGAACATTACGAAAAGCGAACTACTCGTTGTTGAGAGGAATGTCGTTACACGTATTGCCAAATGCATTGAGGTTGACGGACATCATTTTGAGCATTTATTGCATTAATGTGGTATTTACAGGTAATCATGCTGTAACAGCATGCGTTCGCATGAGCGATAAGTTCACAAAGGTATATCTATCACATTGGAACAACCGAAATAAAATGTTCAAACGTACCTAAGTTCTATATTTTAATTTAAAAAACCTACCTGTTACCAACTGTTCGTCTAAAATTGTGAGACATACGTTTGTGACTATTACAGCGTGGTCTATCACAAAGTCAAAAAAGTGGTCCAACTAAAACATTCATATTTCTTTACGTACTACACTAACATGTAATAAAAAAGGGGGTTTCTATTTTTTTTAAAACGCAGTTGGTACCGTTTGACCTATGGCATCGCCATCTAGCGGGCCAACCATAGCGCCATCTGGTTTCCCCCTTCAAGCTAGACAAGTTTCGTCCTTTGTAGTTTTTTCGTTTGACGCTTATTTGGCCCGGTCACGATCAATGGACCACCGTATGTGTGTGTGTGCGTGTGCGTGGGTTTGTGTGTGGGTGCGCAGTCGAACCCAGTAAAGTAAGGCTTGAGGTAGCAGCTCATCAGCTCATTCCTTTGTGACTGGTTCCTTGCCGCGAGTGGCAGGTCACTTCACTCCACTTGAGACCCCATTGTACCGCAGATCAGCAGATGCTTATGGCTTGCTCGATCCATTTACGACAGTCTCGTGCCAACCATCTGTCAGACAACGCGGTTATGCTTCAGAGGTCGTCCAACCTATGGCCGTGGTTATACCTGAGTGAATGACATGCTGTTGCTATATGATGACTGTGAATGGAGTAATTAATTGTGGATGGATTTGTGTATCTGTGGATTTTGACAACAAGCAACCCATGTGTGTGAGGCCATCACACAGCGCCTTCATTCATGAGTATTCCCAGAACGTTCAGATTCAGTGTAATATTGTGCGCCAGGTGTTCTTCTTCTTATCATATGTATCCTGAAAAAAATTTACCGGTACACCAGTACATAAAAACGAATGTGAGGAGGCTTGTAGACAAGTACGCGAAACGAAAAGAAAATAATACCTGTGTCCCAGTTAAAATGTTCTTGGCGAACTTGTGCTACAGGTGAAGCTCAGCACAATTTGTCCGCAGCTCGTGGTGCGGAGGTTAGCGTTGCTGCCTCTGGATCATGAGTCCCGGATTCGATTCCCGGCCGGATTGGGGATTTTCTCTCCCTGGGGACTGGGTGTTTGTGTTTTCCTCATCATTCCGTCGTCACCATCATCATTCGTAACAGCGGCTGGCTTGGTTTCTTTAGAAATTGGACTGTGTAAAAATTGCGACTTTGTAAGGGCCCTGATGACTGCGCAGCTGAGCGCTCCACAAACCAAACATCAAAATCATCAGCACAATTTCATCAGCATCCATTTTATTCACAATCAGAAGGTGATGTTACAAAGCAGTTTATCCCTAAACTCTTACGAAGCGTTTAATATCATATGCACGTTGTCTTGGTCAATGTAGTCAACCCTTTAATGATGCCTGATAACTGCAGATTATATTGCGTATTACCAGAGACTGCACAGCTAATTTAACTCTTCTCTTACCTTTCTTTTATAACACTTAAGGCAGTCATTTTCTGCAGTATTGGCGAGCTTTTTGTAGGTGGCTCGCAATAAGGAAGATTATGTGAACAATCAAGCAGAGTAATAAATTCGTTCAGTGCTAAAATCTACCCTTGATTGCAGATAGAGAATGCAGAATTCGCTTGGTCCCAACTCCCCTCGACGGGCGACTGAGGGGCGGCTGTCTGCGTAAAAAACAGTCTTGCTTGAGGCACTGGGAGGATTCCTCTCAGGAAAGATTGAAACCTAAGCTAGCTCCAGCTTTCAAAGGAGGTAGACCGTTAGTACAACGGTTTGTCTCAGCAGACGTGTTAAGCAGGAATGTTAGTTTAAAACACTTGTAACCAAATTTCTGACTGGAGAGCACGTTCTTTCTTGTGTATACCTACGTGTAAGCCTATCAATTCGTCAGCTTCAGAATCCTGTCATGGACTGGGAGAAGTTTCCTGTCTTCCTCCCCACAGCTCGGAATTATTGATTAATGATAACAAAATCCGCAGGACTACGAGTTTGTTTAACTTACGTGCAAAACCATTACTGAACGGAACTCGCAGCAATTTGCCATCGATTTTCCTACTATGGTATAAACAGGCAAGTTACAGGTGGTTAAAATAGATCACACCTATTGCTAGCGGAATGAAGAATAAATACTTGTGGACAGGCGACTGAAAAGAAAATACTTGCTGCCAGATACCACTTGCACCCATATGGATGTTTCCATTGTAGTTCCGAGTGCAGAGGTCACGCCACACACAACTGTAACCTCCGCTACCTACTGCACTCATGCTGAATGAGAATGGTAAGAATGAACTTTCAATAGAACCACCAAGTCGATTAGAGTTAACTTCCACAAGGGCATAACTGCTCAATTTTAACATTCTTAGCCATACAGATGTTCGTGTCACGCACTTTAATGATTCTTCTGATGTTCGTTCTTATTTTACCAGTTTATTGCCTTTAACCACATTCCATTCTTGCGGTATCCACGATTTATTCTCGTGATTATACGTTTACTGTGCTCACTCACCTGACACAAAGATAGATTTCAAGAATACAATCCTCCGTTCTTTCATTATATGTTCACTTGCTTATTTCAGTGAAACATACGCTGATGCTTCATTATAATAAACTTTGAGTCTTACAGTGACTGCTCCGACCTCTACGGATAAAATTTCCCCTCTCAATAATATATGCATGTTTACTGTGGTACCTATAGAAGCACAACAGTATTTTGTGTTTACTTTCTTGATTAAATGAAATTTATTTCTTTTTGGGTAAGATATAATATGAAATATGTTATCTGGCTTTGAAGTGTAAAATCATAAAAATGATACCACTTAAAACGTAGAGGAATAGAGTGAAAAACGACCATCTTTGTCAAATTAATATTCGTGGTTTTACTGACATCCTTCACTTGTCACTTTCTCTACATCTTTCCTCCTCATTGTAAATGTATTGGTTCAAATAATTGTCTATTTTACACCAGTAATGAGTTTATTTTTATAATTTGTCAACGTTAATCTGTCTGTTATATTATTAACAATTTAACAAGTGGAAAAGTGGGTGAGTGGTGCATAAACCTCAGGACACGCAGTTAAGTTTTCATACATTTCTGGGGTATTATCTAATGCACAACCCAGTTATATTATTTTATCTGTATTTTCAGAAAATAAGGATATTTATTTAGTGTAATTTTATTCATTTGCTCTGAGGGCCAAGGGTTGGTTGATGGGAGTATATATTTCGTTTACCACTCAAAAGTATTTAATACTGCTACCCAAGGATACAAAGGAAATCTATGTCATGTACACACATAACGATAAAGCTGTCAGCAACCTGAAAAGTGGTTCGAACTCCACAGTATATTTCTAGTCTTGTTCCCGTTGCTTTTTGCGACTTCACAAGTCATTTATCCAGTTTGTTGTGAGCGGCCTGCAGTTTAAGAGGGAATACGAGTCATAAGTCTACCTCGCATTACTAATATTAACAAATCTTTGTTGAACTTGAAAGAACAGTTACGTTAAAAAATGTCTTTAGACCAAACCCGGATTGGTACTTGGACCGTCGTGATTTGTAATTTGACACTTAACCACTGTACCGCCAAGCAAATTGGAAATCATAGTATTTACACTTTTATTAGTTATTGAAACACACCGTCACACATTAATAAAGTTAAAAACTCTTGCGAATTTTTCAAAATGAAATATTGCTGGTATTTTATGACGAGACCTAAGCACTCCACTGCAGGCAATTGATAGTAGAACGTCTGCTTTGAAAGGAGAAGCTGGAGATACGACGATAAGCTCAGAGTCGCAATGGTGAGGGAGCAGGAGAATTTGGGCTTGACAAGCCGTAACATTTTGCTATATACCACTGTGGAAGGTACGTAGCCCTTTCTATTCTTATCCAATTACAGTTACGATTTGCGCCAGCTGTGCAGGCAACTACAGTTTTTAATAATTTCTCAGTCTGAAAGGTTCAAAATTCGTGGTTACGTGATGAAGCAGTAATTCTACTGAGGTTGGGTGAATCCGACTAATGACCAACTATTTACATTTTAGATGTTCTTTAGAAAGTGGCATTACATTATGTTATTTCCACCTTTCCTTACTTAAGTGTATTTGCTTTGGAGATAATAATCTGTGCAAACAGTGTTCCATGTGAAAACACATTCCTTTTTTTTTCATTGGCTTTTCAGGATTACTTCTTTATATTTGTCCGGCGTCTCATTGCAGTTGGAAAGAACTACACATCTATGTACATATTGTCTACATTTAGCAGTTGCATAGCATTTGCTGCAGCAGTCGACGTAGATATTTGCGTGATGCCCTCACTAGTTCACATATCCCTGTTAAGCATTTAGGACTGCTGTGGCAGTGGTGCTGCGTTATATAAGCTGGAAGAGATGGCAAAATTGTCTTAACTGCGTGTCGACACCTCTCTCCACTTATCCTTCTCCCCTTGCCAGGCGCCGACGGAAGGTCGTATTAGCAGTTGGTTCCCTTTCTCCGTAGTAGATAGACAAATGAGTTACTACAAAGAGGGGAAAACTGTCACAACACGATCCACCATCTCAAATGACTTACTTTTCCTAAAAGTATATTTGGTACATCTCTCAATTTCTGGCGGTCGCTATTGCTATTGGTATTGGTTGCTATTGGTCGGCCAATACACAGAAGGTTAATCCTGGTTGTGGAATGAGGCTGGAATTGTCGCCCGATGATGTCCCATATTGCTCGACTGGAGACAGATCTGGTGATCGAGCAGGCTAAATAAACATGTCGACGTTTTGGGTTACAACAACGGTATGTGGCAGAGCGTTATCGTGTTGGATAACACAGGCCGGAATGCTGTTCATGACTGGCGTATAGTATTGCAGTCAAGGTCCTTGGGATGACCACAGGAGTGTTCGTGCTGTCATACGAAATCGCACCCCAGACCGCAACATCGCAGAAGGAAAATCCTGCTTTTCGTACCCCTACTACACTATCTCATTCTTACTGGTTGTGGAGCTCATAATGTCTCTTGACTAACATCAACTCGCCTCGTTCAATCTCAAAGGTAACTCTCGCTCACGAAATTTTCAGTGTGTATTTAAAATAAACATGATTTGTATTCTCATAGTAGCGCTACTGTATTGTTTAAGCTTTTTTCCGTCAGTGTATGCGGATTAAAAGTACCAATTACCTATTGCTCATGTCATCTGTCTCAGTGACAAATCTTCCATTTTCATGACGGAGAGATTCAGCGAAAGATATAGGAAGTTAATACACCAGAAAATGGGTTTGTGGTATTACAAAAACGGACATAGAAAAATGGTGACTGTTCGCTGAGCTGAGACAATTAATTTTTGAGCATGTGAAAACATTTAAACATATTACGTGGATGCGCGGTCGAGGACACGAGCGTGCGACGTCGCTTCGAAGCGATGCTATAATCTGTAAAGCAGCAACACATATTTAACTTATTCAAAGTTTTATTTCAGTGGCCGTTTAACCATTTCTGTCGTCGTTCCTATACAATTTCGTGCTCTGTTGCCTCTATGTTGGTCATAGGATATGCTAACAACAATGCTATGTCACCCAAACCGTCGAGGACCGTTGCCTAGCAATTACTTCCGTATGCTCTCGAGTACTAGAAGTGCCTATCCGAATTCGCTGATCGAGTTATTGAGTGACAGAAGCTTCAGCTCTGATTCAAGTGTTATAGAGTGAATTTTGTGTTTCGAGAACAACTATCGAAACATTTTAAGTTCTTGGGGAGCTTTAGAAGCTTTGAGCGAAGCGAACATCCAGCTTCAGAACCGAGGAGCATTGTACTTGCAAGAGGTATGTTCTATTCGCGTATCTGTCAATTATTTATTAACCTTTCGGAATCATCTGTAGTTAGAATATCGTAGAAGTTTTAATTGTCTGTGTACTTAGTGGAGAAATACTAGCAGGTTGAAGCAAGTGGTAGAGTGTGATGTGATTACAAAACCTGATGTTACTAACAGAATATCACGTGAAACACCATTTACTTTCATAATTCCTCCAGGGCAAACGTGTCAAGAACATTGGCCTTTTCCACCCGTTTGCTTTGACCCATGACATCCTATGTGACGTCCTGACTTCATGCTGAATTGGATGTAAGCGGACTGTTATTAAAAGTTAGCCTGCGATTGTGTTACTTACCAGTTTAATCTGTGATGCCTGTAAACTATGCTGTTATTCCAAATACGTCGCGACATACGAGGGTTTGGTTTGGGTGGAACCTGAGACCACAGATTAAACTGCCGTGGAGAAACCAGTAACGATTATATTTTTATTCTGATTTCTCACAAATATTTGTCTGTTTCTTTCAGCATATCGAACGATTTCCCAGGTTAAGGGTGGACAGGACCTTCAGAGCAGAAAATAAATTTTTGTGAGTGATTATGATTATCAATTGAATCTCATAGTTATTTAACTGTCTTTATAATTTGGGAAGTTCGTCGAGAGTGAGTTTGGCCCTAACGAACTTGCATTGCTGGTGGTAATATTATTTATTATTTCTTAATTTACGAATATTTGGCAGTTTTTCGAATGTGACTCTTTGAGACATTGCGCTTATGAAATCCACTGTTCGTAAGAGGCTCGATTTGTTTTTCCGGTCACTCACTCTCGCGCTGAATAATAATTTTTTTTTTTGTAGTTCGTAGTATTTGTTTAGCTGAGTTGTACGGACGTTTTGGTATTTATTGGTGAATTATTTGTTTTCTGTTTTTGGCCTTTTTATTTCCTTTTGTAGTTTGATTACAGTTTTTTATACTTCTTTTCTTTCGGTTTATTCGAAAGGAACTTGTGTATAATTTTTTCTATTAAGTTGATGTTACGTGGGTGTTGTTTTGTTTCTCTGTTCTCTTTTAGAAATAGAGTTCACACGAAATAAGATAACAACTGTCCATGTGTATGTCTTTTCCTTTTGTTCGCTTCATTCTGGAGAAATTCATGTGTGTCATCCTTCCATAAAGAGATTCGTGTGTGTGTGTGTGTGTGTGTATGTGTGTGTGCGCGCGCGTCTTTTTTGGGGGGGGGGGGGGCGGGAGGTCGAGTATATATACTGCGATACCATTTGTGTGTTAATTTTTTATATTTTTGGGTTTATCACGGAAAAGTTCCTATGCGATATTTTTCGATTATGTAGTTCTGTAGAGCTGTGTGTGATATCGCTGTCTTCCTTCGAGCTACAGCTTAAGCGAAGAATTCTGTTCCAGTTCTGCCATTTTTGCAGTTTTTTCTTTTCATGTTAGAGACATTTGTAGGGGATCTGTTGTAGCTGTCTGTTGAAGCTATATAGGTACAGCGTACGCAGCGATTAGGCTTGTTTTTTTTATGTTTTAGTTTGCGACATTCAGGAAGTATGTGTGTGTGTGCTATTATCCAGTTATGTTGTTTTGCGGAGGTGTCTAATACAACTGTCTTCATTTCATCTGTATTGGTCAAGCGAATTACTCGAAACCAATTTTGTGTTTACTATATTTTTTCGTTCGGTTTATTCTAGAGAAGTTCTTAATTGTTCTCAGGTTTAGTAACATTTTTAGTATGTCCCCATCCACAACTCTCCCATTCCTGAGATTGTCCCGATAATTTCATTTCAAATGGTGATTCAGATAGTTCCCATAGTTCTTTGTCTGTTAAGAAGTGCGTTATACAATGCACAACGGTATATTCTAACAGAAACGATCGATTTCGGTCAAGGACCGGTCCATCATCGTGTCCAAAAACCGTCTCAGCTATCCGTCTGAGTAAATGGAATCGCAGTTATCAGATGTACATTGTTTCGTCATTCATACTAGCTGTACATTCATAACAGTAAGTCCATTTAACCTCGACTACATTTTTTCCCAATATTCCACATATATAGATAACATCTATGATGGAGCTTTGAACATCTGCTATCTGCTGTTCCAATTACAAAAACGCATAGGAGAGATGGTTTTCTGGAACAGATGATCGTGTGTAATAAAATATGCCGTTACAGCTGTGTGGTGCGTATGGCAGTCCTTAACATTCATTAAAGCTGTACAGCACCAGCTACAAAAAAGGTTTTATGCTTGTTTTTGATTGTAATGGTCCATATTGCTATGGCCGTCTTGAAGAATGTCATCGGCTCTTATTAAATGTTATCTGTGGTTGTCGTAGTATCTCGTGTAAACTATCCACTTTATTCCAAATATGAGTCTTGAGTCAAAGCACACGGATAGAATTGTAGCATGCTCTATTCCTTTCAGTTGCTGAGATTCACTACGACAACGATGTTAGCGATCTTTCTCGCTTGTCGGTGAAAACGAACGCATTTTGGAAACTGATGCCAACTGTTTTGTGTCATACTGAGCTGATCTTCCACCGTAACAAAGGAGTATAACTCTCTCATTGGTTAAAGAAATTGAATTAAGAGCTTGGAGTATTTTTAATTGGTACATTCTTTGTGAATTTACTAGTTATTCGGGAGTTTTCATCCTTGAGACACTGCTGTATATCTATCAACAGCAAGGCGTGGTTGTTTCGTATGACATGTATTTAAATCACTAAGAATTTTACTGCAGTGTTTGTTTACCTATTGATATCGACGTTTCTATAAAATAATATGCTCTGTATTTTCTGGTATTGCTATTAGTGGGGTTGCTATTTAATGTGGATCACAGGGTATGCCAACAACAATGCTGTTGTTGTTGTTGTCTTCAGTCCTGAGACTGGTTTGATGCAGCTCTCCATGCTACTCTATCCTGTGCAAGCTGCTTCATCTCCCAGTACCTACTGCAACTTACATCCTTCTGAATCTGCTTAGTGTATTCATCTCTCGGTCTCCCTCTACGATTTTTACCCTCCACGCTGCCCTCCAATGCTAAATTTGTGATCCCTTGATGCCTCAAAACATGTCCTACCAACCGATCCCTTCTTCTAGTCAAGTTGTGCCACAAACTTCTCTTCTCCCCAATCCTATTCAATACCTCCTCATTAGTTACGTGATCTATCCACCTTATCTTCAGTATTCTTCTGTTGCACCACATTTCGAAAGCTTCTATTCTCTTCTTGTCCAAACTAGTTATCGTCCATGTTTCACTTCCATACATGGCTACACTCCAAACAAATACTTTCAGAAACGACTTCCTGATACATAAATCTATATTCGATGTTAACAAATTTCTCTTCTTCAGAAACGCTTTCCTTGCCATTGCCAGTCTACATTTTATATCCTCTCTACTTCGACCATCATCAGTTATTTTTCTTCCTAAATAGCAAAACTCCTTTACTACTTTAAGTGTCTCATTTCCTAATCTAATTCCCTCAGCATCACCCGATTTAATTTGACTACATTCCATTATCCTCGTTTTGCTTTTGTTAATGTTCATCTTATATCCTCCTTTCAAGACACTGTCCATTCCGTTCAACTGCTCTTCCAAGTCCTTTGCCGTCTCTGACAGAATTACAATGTCATCGGCGAACCTCAAAGTTTTTACTTCGTCTCCATGAATTTTAATACCTACTCCAAATTTTTCTTTTGTTTCCTTTACTGCTTGCTCAATATACAGATTGAATAACATCGGGGAGAGGCTACAACCCTGTCTCACTCCTTTCCCAACCACTGCTTCCCTTTCATGCCCCTCGACTCTTATTACTGCCATCTGGTTTCTGTACAAATTATAAATAGCCTTTCGCTCCCTGTATTTTACCCCTGCCACCTTTAGAATTTGAAAAAGAGTATTCCAGTCAACATTGTCAAAAGCTTTCTCTAAGTCTACAAATGCTAGAAATGTAGGTTTGCCTTTTCTTAATCTTTCTTCTAAGATAAGTCGTAAGGTCAGTATTGCCTCACGTGTTCCAACATTTCGACGGAATCCAAACTGATCTTCCCCGAGGTCTGCATCTACCAGTTTTTCCATTCGTCTGTAAAGAATTCGCGTTAGTATTTTGCAGCCGTGGCTTATTAAACTGATAGTTCGGTAATTTCCACATCTGTCAGGACCTGCTTTCTTTGGGATTGGAATTATTATATTCTTCTTGAAGTCTGAGGGTATTTCGCCTGTCTCATACATCTTGCTCACCAGCTGGTAGAGTTTTGTCATGACTGGCTCTCCCAAGGCCGTCAGTAGTTCTAATGGAATGTTGTCTACTCCGGGGGCCTTGTTTCGACTCAGGTCTTTCAGTGCTCTGTCAAACTCTTCACGCAGTATCGTATCTCCCATTTCGTCTTCATCTACATCCTCTTCTATTTCCATAATGTTGTCCTCAAGTACATCGCCCTTGTATAAACCTTCTATATACTCCTTCCACCTTTCTGCCTTCCCTTCTTTGCTTAGAACTGGGCTGCCATCTGAGCTCTTGATATTCATACACGTGGTTCTCTTCTCTCCAAAGGTCTCTTTAATTTTCCTGTAGGCAGTATCTATCTTACCCCTAGTGAGATAAGCTTCTACATCCTTACATTTGTCCTCTAGCCATCCATGTTAAAGCCATTTTGCACTTCCTGTCGATCTCATTTTTGAGACGTTTGTATTCCTTTTTGCCTGCTTCATTTACTGCATTTTTATATTTTCTCCTTTCATCAATTAAATTCAATATTTCTTCTGTTACCCAAGGATTTCTAGCAGCCCTCGTCTTTGTACCTACTTTATCCTCTGCTGCCTTCACTACTACATCCCTCAGAGCTACCCATTCTTCTTCTACTGTATTTCTTTCCCCTATTCCTGTCAATTGTTCCCTTATGCTCTCTCTGAAACTCTGTACAACCTCTGGTTCTTTCAGTTTATCCAGGTTCCATCTCCTTAATTTCCCACATTTTTGCAGTTTCTTCAGTTTTAATCTACAGGTCATAACCAATAGATTGTGGTCAGAGTCCACATCTGCCCCTGGAAAAGTCTTACAACTTAAAACCTGGTTCCTAAATCTCTGTCTTACCATTATATAATCTATCTGATACCTTTTAGTATCTCCAGGGTTCTTCCACGTATACAACCTTCTTTCATGATTCTTAAACCAAGTGTTAGCTATGATTAAGTTGTGCTCTGTGCAAAATTCTACTAGGCGGCTTCCTCTTTCATTTCTTAGCCCCAATCCATATTCACCTACTATGTTTCCTTCTCTCCCTTTTCCTACACTCGAATTCCAGTCACCCATTACTATTAAATATTCGTCTCCCTTCACTATCTGAATAATTTCTTTTATTTCATCGTACATTTCTTCAATTTCTTCATCATCTGCAGAGCTAGTTGGCATATAAACTTGTACTACTGTAGTAGGTGTGGGCTTCGTATCTATCTTGGCCACAATAATGCGTTCACTATGCTGTTTGTAGTAGCTTACCCGCATTCCTATTTTTCTATTCATTATTAAACCTACTCCTGCATTAACCCTATTTGATTTTGTGTTTATAACCCTGTAGTCACCTGACCAGAAGTCTTGTTCCTCCTGCCACCGAACTTCACTAATTCCCACTATATCTAACTTTAACCTATCCATTTCCCTTTTCAAATTTTCTAACCTACCTGCCCGATTAAGCGATCTGACATTCCACGCTCCGATCCGTAGAACGCCAGTTTTCTTTCTCCTGATAACATCCTCCTGAGTAGTCCCCGCCCGGAGATCCGAATGGGGGACTATTTTACCTCCAGAATATTTCACCCAAGAGGATGCCATCATCATTTAATCATACAGTAAACCTGCATGTCCTCGGGAAAAATTACGGCTGTAGTTTCCCCTTGCTTTCAGCCGTTCGCAGTACCAGCACAGCAAGGCCATTTTGGTTAATGTTGCACGGCCAGATCAGTCAATCATCCAGACTGTTGCCCCTGCAACTACTGAAAAGGCTGCTGCCCCTCTTCAGGAACCACACGTTTGTCTGGCCTCTCAACAGATACCCCTCCGTTGTGGTTGCACCTACGGTACGGCCATCTGTATCGCTGAGGCACGCAAGCCTCCCCACCAACGGCAAGGTCCATGGTTCATGGGGGGAGGACACAACAATGCTATGTCACCTAAACCGTCGAGCACCGTCGCCTAGCAGTTACTTCCGTATTCTCTAGAGTACTAGAAGTCCCTACACGAATACGTTCTGTGAGTTATTCAGTAAAAGAAGCTTCCGCTTTGATTCAAGTGTTGTAGCGTCGAACTTTGTGTTTCAAGAACAACTACTACATCTACATCTACATCCGTACTCCGCAAGCCACCTGACGGTGTGTGGCGGAGGGTACCCTGAGTACCTCTATCGGTTCTCCCTTCTATTCCAGTCTCGTATTGTACGTGGAAAGAAAGATTGTCGGTATGCTTCTGTGTGGGCTCTAATCTCTCTGATTTTATCCTCATGGTCTCTTCGCGAGATATACGTAGGAGGGAGCAATATACTGCTTGACTCTTCGGTGAAGGTATGTTCTCGAAACTTCAACAAAAGCCCGTACCGAGCTACTGAGCGTCTCTCCTGCAGAATCTTCCACTGGAGTTTATCTATCATCTCCGTAACGCTTTCGCAATTACTAAATGATCCTGTAACGAAGCGCGCTGCTCTCCGTTGGATCTTCTCTATCTCTTCTATCAACCCTACCTGGTGCGGATCCCACACTGCTGAGCAGTATTCAAGCATTGGGCGAACAAGCGTACTGTAACCTACTTCCTTTGTTGCCGGATTGCATTTCCTTAGGATTCTTCCAATGAATCTCAGTCTGGCATCTGCTTTACCGACGATCAACTTTATATGATCATTCCATTTTAAATCACTCCTAATGCGTACTCCCAGATAATTTATGGAATTAACTGCTTCCAGTTGCTGACCTGCTATTTTGTAGCTAAATGATAAGGGACCTATCTTTCTATGTATTCGCATCACATTACACTTCGCTTCATTGAGATTCAGTTGCCATTCCGTGCACCATGCGTCAATTCGCTGCAGATCCTCCTGCATTTCAGTACAATTTTCCATTGTTGCAACCTCTCGATACACCACAGCATCATCTGCAAAAAGCCTCAGTGAACTTCCGATGTCATCCACCAGATCATTTATGTATATTGTGAATAGCAACGGTCCTATGACACTCCCCTGCGGCACACCTGAAATCACTCTTACTTCGGAAGACTTCTCTCCATTGAGAATGACGTGCTGCGTTCTGTTATCTAGGAACTCCTCAATCCAATCAGACAATTGATCTGATAGTCCGTATGCTCTTACTTTGTTCATTAAACGACTATGGGGAACTGTGTCAAACGCCTTGCGGAAGTTAAGAAACACGGAATCTACCTGTGAACCCGTGTCTAAGGCCCTCTGACTCTCGTGGACGAATAGCGCGAGCTGGGTTTCACACGATCGTCTTTTTCGAAACCCATGCTGATTCCTACAGAGTAGATTTCTAGTCTCCAGAAAAGACATTATACTCGAACATAATACGTGTTCCAAAATTCTACAACTGATCGACGTTAGAGATATAGGTCTATAGTTCTGCACATCTGTTCGACGTCCCTTCTTGAGAACGGGGATGACCTGTGCCCTTTTCCAATCCTTTGGAACGCTTTGCTCTTCTAGAGACCTACGGTACACCGCTGCAAGAAGGGGGGCAAGTTCCTTCGCGTACTCTGTGTAAAATCGAACTGGTATCCCATCAGGACCAGCGGCCTTTCCTCTTTTGAGCGATTTTAATTGTTTCTCTATCCCTCTGTCGTCTACTTCGATATCTACCATTTTGTCAACTGTGCGACAATCTAGAGAAGGAAGCACAGTGCAGTCTTCCTCTGTGAAACAGCTTTGGAAGAAGACATTTAGTAATTCGGCCTTTAGTCTGTCATCCTCTGTTTCAGTACCATTTTGGTCACATAGTGTCTGGACATTTTGTTTTGATCCACCTACCGCTTTGACATAGGACCAAAATTTCTTAGGATTTTCTGCCAAGTCAGTACATAGAACGTTACTTTCGAATTCATTGAAAGCCTCTCGCATAGCCCTCCTCACACTACATTTCGCTTCGCGTAATTTTTGTTTGTCTGCAAGGCTTTGGCTATGTTTATGTTTGCTGTGAAGTTCCCTTTGCTTCCGCAGCAGTTTTCTAACTCGGTTGTTGTACCACGGTGGCTCTTTTCCATCTCTTACGATCTTGCTTGGCACATACTCATCTAACGCATATTGTACCATGGTTTTGAACTTTGTCCACTGATCCTCAACACTATCTGCACTTGAGACAAAACTTTTGTGTTGAGCCGTCAGGTACTCTGTAATCTGCTTTTTGTCACTTTTGCTAAACAGAAAAATCTTCCTACCTTTTTTAATATTTCTATTTACGGCTGAAATCATCGACGCAGTAACCGCTTTATGATCGCTGATTCCCTGTTCTGCATTAACTGATTCAAATAGTTCGGGTCTGTTTGTCACCAGAAGGTCTAATATATTATCGCCACGAGTCGGTTTTCTGTTTAACTGCTCAAGGTAGTTTTCAGATAAAGCACTTAAAAATATTTCACTGGATTCTTTGTCCCTGCCACCCGTTAAACTTTTTAAAGTTCTTGCGGAGCTTTAGAAGCTTTGAAGTAAGCTAAGTCCCAGCTTCAGAGGCGAGGTGCATTGTACCCGCAAGAGGTATGTGCCATTCACTTAAATGTAACCTGTTTATTTACCATGCAAAACCATCTGCAGTTAGAATATCGTACAAGCACTTAAATGACTACGAATTTAGTGGAGAAGCACTAGCAAGTTGAAGTTTAACGACGGCCCGTGTTATGAGTTCGGAACACGTAATTAGTACAGTGTAACGTGTGAAAGATCACTTTGTCTTAATTTTTCATACAGGTTCATAAGTTAGGTGCCTGACTTGTACAGACGAACCACTTTACTGAGTTTCTGACGAAGTTCCCTTAGGTTTGTCATACCTTCACAGATTAATCACTTAGTTTTACAATGATAAGTGTCACCAACCTCCTTTATTCTCAATTGTACATAACTGTGGGTTGTGATCATACCACAGTCGTGCCGCTGGAACTCTCTTCCGTCTGTGAAGAAGAAGACGCTTTAAAAAGTGATGGCAGCTGTGTAGAGTAACATTTAGTCGAACTGGCTCTGTAACAAAAGAGTTTTCGTCTCCTGTTGCTTCAGGAAATTGAATTAATATCTTGGAAGCAGTTATATCCAGTGGGAGTTAATTAGATATTCAGGTTTTTTCATTAGATACTGATGGATACCTCCCAGTCCCAAAATACCATTATTTTGTGGTACATAAAATGATTTAGTTTAAAATTTAACCATTCTTATCGACGTTGCTAAACAGTGCAGAGCTATGCAGCTACTGGCGTTGCTGTTTAATCTTCTTCTCAGGATAAGTTAACACCGATGCTATGTTACCTAAACCGTAGAGAACCGTTGCCTAGCAATTACTTGCATATTCACCCGAGCACTTGAAATAACGAAAAGGATTCGTCGTGTGAGTTATTGAATTAAAACGGCTCCAGTTTTGATTCATATTTTGTATTGTTACACTTGGTGTTTCGAATTCAAATAACGAAACATTTTAAAGTTGTTGAGGACTTCAAGAAGCTTTGAACGAAGCGAACGTCCAGCTTCAGAAGCGAGGTGCAATGTATCCGGGAGAGGTATGAACTACTGACTTAAGTGTCTTCTGTTTACTTACAGTATAGAATCAGATGCAGTTTCAATATCGTATCGTATAAGGTAATAATTGACTGGATGTGTAGCGGCGAAGTACTGGAACACTGAAACCTTACGACAGGTGTGATGTGATTTCGCGGTATGTAAAATGGAAAAAAAAATTCCATTCACGTTCCAGTACATTGTTTCCGTAAAGGTTACAAGAGAACTTGACTTATAGGGACAGATCGCTTTGCTGAGG
The DNA here is from genome assembly GCF_023897955.1 of Schistocerca gregaria. Classification (NCBI taxonomy): domain Eukaryota; kingdom Metazoa; phylum Arthropoda; class Insecta; order Orthoptera; family Acrididae; genus Schistocerca; species Schistocerca gregaria. The sequence continues at coordinate 349,042,604 of NC_064924.1, forward strand.
TTTTCGCAATTTTAGTTGGTAGAATCGTCTATTCTTTAACTTATTATTTAATTTCAAAACGAGAGCGGCGTCACCTATCTGTCACCAAATCCGTTATATTCTGCCTTCTGTGAAGAAGCAGTTGCAGCTGCGTGCGGTCATAATGAGTTGACATGGCACCATATCAAAAGTATTTTCTCTTTCTGTTACTCAAAGAAATCAAATTAATACCTTTGAATACCGTTAAATGTTAACTCCGTTGGGAGTTTATAAGGTGTACTGGCACTTTCTTAATTCAAATATCGCTGGTTAAATTATAGTCGTAAATATGGTTGTTAAGTCGTACGTGTTGTTGAATAGTTCACATGGCGCTGAAGAGTGATTCTAGGTTTAGTGTTGAACTTAGGTTGTTGATGACTCCGCCACAAAGAAGGAAAGGTGCAGGCCGGTGAGAATACACTGACTCAGACAACGGATATTTGTAAAAATCGTAATCTCCTCAGACACTGCGGAGAGATTTGGGATTTAAACCACCACACTGTTGCATAGATTATTTACCATTAACTTCGTATCACCAACAAGATGTTCCCTTAATTACTCACTAATCAAATTACCGATCGTGCCTCACGGTGCCATATTGAACGAACGGATGGTAGTAACCAAATCGGGGCCTAATGTCTGTCCAAATGCGAAGTTTAAATAATTATACTGTTCTTGGTGTATATACGTAACTAGTGTAGCGATGCACTGTCTTGCTAATAGTGCTGTCTGTCTGTCTAATAGTGCTAGCCATAAATAACTGCTATCGAAACAAAATTATTCATTGCTGAATGAATGTACTCGTAGTGAGCACAACTTTGGCTGTCATCGGAGAACTAGTGTTATTTTAATTTAAGTGTTTAGGAATTAGAGAAAGGGAATTAAAATAATGAATTACTCTCCAGTCATAAATGGATGATATTTCTCAAGTAAATCAATGATATTGAATCGATCTGGATGTTACAGATACTTTGTAACATTAATAGCTCTTATTATTACAGACGTTAAATTTGAAGACTTGACATCACGGTTTCACGTTTTTCCTTCCGATAGACTTGTGAGACATCACAATAAGACTTACTCGTGGACACGGTATGGTCGTATCTAACGTGCTGCCCGTTATCGTTGCAGCAATGTTCCGACGAATCAAGGCGTTTTTCTCCCGGTGTGTGGGAGGGGAGAAAGACGAAGGTCTGCGACTGGACAAGACCTTGGTCGCTGCTCCGGGTAGCTTTGAGGTGAGCCACGTCACGTTGCATTACTGATATCATCATAAGCAAAGCACTAAAGTTTTACAGCTACTTCATTGTCGATAGGGTGGTCAATTACTGTAAATGAATCTGCGGTTCGCTATAAAAATCCCATGTGACAATTCATTATAAGTAACCTCTAATAGACTAATGACAATGCGATGGTGTGTTTGTTTCCGTGCAAGAAAGCAGTACGTTTATGGCAAGAGTGAGGTTCAATGTGCTAAAACAGTAAAAATTCAACAAAGAATTAAAATGCAAAAGAGTGTCTAAAACCTTCCATACACACGCATACACACGCAAGCACGCGCCACTACACACACACACACACACACACACACACACACACACACACACACACACACATAATTACAAAAATTATATTTAATACCATTCGATACCTGATAATAAAAGTGATTGCGTTTCACTAGTTTAGCAGAATAATCTCAAGTACCAACTAAGAAACTTATTACGTCAGAACGGACCGCTGAAGCCCCAACGGTACTGACCGACCGCCACGTCACACTCAAAGGATAGGCTTCACTGGCCGCAGATATGAAGGGATCATTGTCATTTTTCGTGACCGTATCTAAAATACAGCCACAGATGAACGTCACTGGCGAATGGATGGATTTATTCATCACTGGAGGGAAAAGGAATTTTCTGGTCACTCAGCAACACACCAAAGCCTTCAACCTCGTCTCACGAGATACATAAAATTTTTAAAATTTGCCATATCTCGACTTCAATCAAGTAAAATAAATGGCTGGTCCCCTCTTAAATTCACTTCTGGCTGCTGATCAAAAGATAATGTGCACAGATAATATGCCGTATAAGAATATTTACGCCACAGCCATTACATGTTTAACTGTCTTCTCACCAGACCATGAAGACATAAGTTAGAAATGTAGCTTATTCGGATAGCAGCCAGCGTAACTTCAGTGTGTGAAAGTGATATATATAACGTCAGACTTAGTCTGATGATTGGGCGGTCACACCTATTCCAACATCAGTGTGTGAAAGTGATATATAAATATATATTCCCTACATCCCACAGGCTCCTGCTTCTTTCCTCCATGTTACTAGCATATTATATCCCCACTTCTGCCATTAGATAAGACAAAGTTGATAGTCTACGCAAAAGCCGATTAAATGGTTGCAACAACTCTATTTACGGCCATTAAATTTGACACCGACCAACCGGGAAGTTGTGTCTGGCATTAGTCAAGAAACCCTGTATTATGATGCTGATACGGAGGTGCTTTAGAATGGAAAAGACCATAATAAATTGTAGAGAATTTTGCTGACATTTCTTGTTAGAGCAGAGCTTCTCATAATATGCGTCCAAGATAAGTGACTGGCTGACGACAACAATGTATACCACCTGGTTACTCTACGAGTTACCTGCTAACTGGGATTAATACCTGATGACCAGAGGGAATTTATTCCTGAATTTCAGGCTTTGAAGCCTATACGGAAGAGTCAGAGAACAGAGAAACTGGAACTGTCAGTAAAAATGGTCACAGTCCCACTTAATTCCTTTCCAGAGAAAGAACACACCAGAGCAGAGAGAAAAAAGATCAATGGCGACGTTGTACCTTGAATAATTCCTCTGTAGCCCTCTGTCGTTCTAGTTCAACAGTCCGCCCATAGTATAATGGTAGCTATTACATCCAAACAATGTATACTCACTATTGCTGTCTACAGGCCCACACATTCTTAATAAGTGCTACACTTCGTAACACCTGTACATATTAAGAAGTATCGCTATATCTAAATTATAAAAGTATTCTTTATGATAAAACTAATAAGCTATTTCCAACAGGATCGTCAGTTTACACTTGACGTGTTCTTTCTCGAGCTACTGCAGAAACGGCTGCAGGAAGAAGAAGAAATCCGTGCTGCTCCGGTGAGTCTAAATTAGTTCGGTATAGGGAATAATGGCATTAGGTTTCAACGTGTACTATTTGTTTTATGTTCAGATCAATACTCTCTTACGAAGGTGACAGTAGTTAGTGCCTTGCTTTGGATGTTTAGCCGAGTTGTTAGAGTTTCTGCAAAACGCTTCGATCACCGTGACTGGAGTGCAGGGAGTTTTACCATTATGTGCACTCGATCCTGGACGCCATTTAGTCAGGGAATGTCATACGACCTGAAGGACACGGCTCGGTGGGTCGTTGAAATATTCTGCATACAACAGGAACAACAACTCGGAATAACTCCCGGAAGTACTTCAATAACCAATCGCGTAAACAAAAAACTTGTACATCATGTGATGTCAGTATTTGTTTAGTATTATTAGTTGGTCGGACATGGACTGAGGAGTGATAATACTTGAATATTAAAATCGATCATTGTATAAATATACCAACAGTCTCAGTTGCTTTGGTTGCTTTATGCGTAGAAAGTAGTTCAGTCTAATGGTCAGTATAAAGGTAGCAATATTCTCATACTTGTGATAGCCACCTGCCATCATGATACAATGATGAGAAGGAACTGTACTCAGGGAACAGGATAGAGGCAAACAGTTATTGCTGGTAGCTCTCACATTTAAATTCTTATTTATAATACTCAGCAATCGTGAGTTGATGAGTAGGGGAGACACAAACATCTCTTCACTATACCCGTATCTGGGACGCCAAACAATTTATAAAATATATTGTCCTTGCACTCTTTTACTACACTTGTGCCAATAGTTATAAACTAGTAACTCATCAATATCGATACAGAAATCGACCCTGTATTGACCTCTGGACCTATAATAATATTGCAGTTTTCTTTACATGTATCAACCCAGCATGATGTGATCACGTTTTTAATTTTGAAATTTAAATTTGTCGATAGGTTACTCCAGTGGCCTCGCCGCCAACCCACGGAGGCTCAACACTCCACACCATGCAGCCCTTCATCACCACCACATCTTATGCTGCCTGCTGGGGGCGCCGCCGTCAACTCGGCGCTTGTAGTGGCCGTCTGGCTGCTAAACTATTCGGCCACGATACCGCGGCCAATACCACCTGAAGCCAAACTTGCCGATTCAATAAAACTTCGGCTTAATGGGATAATATAATCTTGTTATTTACTTTAGTTCTGGTGAGGTAGCATTATGGTAACACACAGGCCTCGCATTTGGATTGACAGTGGTACAAATCAACAATTCGTCGATCAACATCTATGGTTTCGGTGGTCCCTTAAGTAGATAAGGGATACCCCAAGGATGTTTCCCTCGTAATTCGACTTGTACGATTTTCTCCACAATACGAGCTCCGTTTGTTATTACCTCTTCTTCGATCGACGTTAGGTCGGAATAATTCCTACATCTTTTTTTTATTGAGTAAGAGAATCATTTGAGTAATACTTTTTAACAAAAAAGCTATTGTAGTATTGGTGCACCAATAGAAGCATTTAGAACCAACAGAACTTGCCTTTCTAAATCTGCTAAGTGAGTTCATCAGCAAATTCATTCAAACTAATAACACGTCAAAGACTAATGTGACTAAAAGATCTCTGCATCTAGGTATAACACGTTGGTGCCTATCACCCCGACGGTTACTTATTGACTTAGTGCACCACATGTAATATAGACCTAAACTATGCGCCGGCTGGAGTGGCCGAGCGGTTCTAGGCGCTACAGTATGGAGCCGTGCGACCGCTATGGTCGCAGGTTCGAATCCTGCCTCGGGCGTGGATGTGTGTGATGTCCTTAGGTTAGTTAGGTTTAAGTAGTTCTAAGTTCCAGGGGACTGATGACCTCAGATGTTAAGTCCCTTAGTGCTCAGAGCCATTCGAACCATTTGAACCTAAACTATGCAGAAACTGCACCATAATCAACATTTGTCGTCGTCAGTATACATTGTTATCGGCACTCGGTAAGTTTGTTTTCATTAAAGACTCCACACTCGTTCCTGCAAAACTATATGTGTGCGTAATAGAAGGTACGCTGACACACTAAGCAACTGGTCATGAAAGCAGCATTAGCAACTAGGAAGCGTAAGTTAAAGCACTCTTAGTGTAACCTAACTGATGCTGCATTTCATTGTACTCCATCGTGCGAACAATAATAGGTTAGCACAGTGATGCAACTACAAACCAGTAAACGAAGCATTTGTGCTACGGACGCATGGCTCAGCCGTAATACCTATACACAATCCACAGAACGTGCATGGCCATTACCGCTTATAGCGCGTTCGTCGCTTCTTATTTCGTACCCTTTCCCCTGTGATTTCTAATACTTTACCTTTCACTTTGAGCACTGTAGCAGTGTCAGAGAAGAAACGTATGTAGCAGGAGACTCATTTTTACTTTTTCTTTCCTTTTCACCGAAAGCAATGGGTTGGTGCAAGTCTCACAGAATATTGCAAATATCAAATGAAGTGGCGAAATGAATATACAATCGATCTGCGCAAACTCAGTGAATAAGTGGATCAATGTTAATCACAAGGGAGTTGCACGTTATAACGATATGTTTACGTAATGTGTATACATAAACATACAGTTATAAATGTCCCCGTTCTTAGTCGCTAATTATAACAATATGTTTCTTTTGTGCTGCAACATATAGCTACATTCCTGGAAATGGAAAAAGGAACACATTGACACCGGTGTGTCAGACCCAGCATACGTGCTCCGGACCATGCGAGAGGGCTGTACAAGCAATGATCACACGCACGGCACAGCGGACACACCAGGAACGGCGGTGTTGGCCGTCGAATGGCGCTAGCTGCGCAACATTTGTGCACCGCTACCGTCAGTGTCAGCCAGTTTGCCGTGGCATACGGAGCTCCATCGCAGTCTTTAACACTGGTAGCATGCCGGGACAGCGTGGACGTGAACCGTATGTGCAGTTGACGGACTTTGAGCGAGGGCGTATAGTGGGCATGCGGGAGGCCGGGTGGACGTACCGCCGAATTGCTCAACACGTGGGGCGTGAGGTCTCCACAGTACATCGATGTTGTCGCGAGTGGTCGGTGGAAGGTGCACGTGCCCGTCGACCTGGGACCGGACCGCAGCGACGCACGGATGCACGCCAAGACCGTAGGATCCTACCGCCACTTCCCAGCAAATTAGGGACACTGTTGCTCCTGGGGTATCGGCGAGGACCATACGCAACCGTCCCCATGAAGCTAGGCTACGGTCCCGCACACCGTTAGGCTGTCTTCCGCTCACGCCCCAACATCGTGCAGCCCGCCTCCAGTGGTGTCGCGACAGGCGTGAATGGAGGGACGAATGGAGATGTGTCGTCTTCAGCGATGAAAGTCGCTTCTGCCTTGGTGCCAATGATGGTCGTATGCGTGTTTGGCGCCGTGCAGGTGAGCGCCACAATCAGGACTGCATACGACCGAGGCACACAGGGCCAACACCCGGTATCATGGTGTGGGGAGCGATCTCCTACACTGGCCGTACACCTCTGGTGATCGTCGAGGGGACACTGAATAGTGCACGGTACATCCAAACCGTTATCGAACCCATCGTTCTACCATTCCTAGACCGGCAAGGGAACTTGCTGTTCCAACAGGACAATGCACGTCCGCATGTATCCTGTGCCACCCAACGTGCTCTAGAAGGTGTAAGTCAGCTACCCTGGCCAGCAAGATCTCCGGATCTGTCCCCCATTGAGCATGTTTGGGACTGGATGAAGCGTCGTCTCACGCGGTCTGCACGTCCAGCACGAACGCTGGTCCAGCTGAGGCGCCAGGTGGAAATGGCATGGCAAGCCGTTCCACAGGACTACATCCAGAATCTCTACGATCGTCTCCATGGGAGAATAGCAGCCTGCATTGCTTCGAAAGGTGGATATACACTGCACTAGTGCCGACATTGTGCATGCTCTGTTGCCTGTGTCTATGTGCCTGTGATTCTGTCAGTGTGATCATGTGATGTATCTGACCCCAGGAATGTGTCAATAAAGTTTCCCCTTCCTGGGACAATGAATTCATGGTGTTCTTATTTCAATTTCCAAGAGTGTATATTGAGCGATGGAAATATATTTGCGAACGCCGACCGTGTGCGGCTGTTTCCTGTTGGATCGTCTGATCAGTCGGAAGTTGCATTGCAGAGGAGAGTAAATGCCTATTCGAAATATTTTTTGGATAGCTCAACATGAATTTCCTAAGGGACCGTAGTTTATCATGCATTTACCAGTAGAATATGGCGCGGAGAAAATATTTCGCCGCGTACAACTTCCGTCCGAGTCGACGAAAGAATTCGTGACTATGAACTCTCTATTTGGCAGAAACATAAAGAAAATTAAATAACTTCATGAAGGAGTGAGACATACATCCTATATTAAATAAACAGTCCATACACCAGTTCCATTTAAATCTGAATTTATGGCAATTAATAGATGAACTTACACTACAATGAAAGATTTAACATGGATGCCGTTTTGACTGGCACTTCTCGTAATAAAAATAATTCCTTTGACGTTTTCACATACACGTCGCACAATAGATCTACTGCTATGCAGTATTGCACTTTTAGTATTGCACTTTTACTTTACACTAAAATAATATTATTTTTAACAATAATAATACGGCGGCAAGACATGCGCGTCCGACACAAGTTACTAGAGACAAGAGAAGAATGAGGAACTGAGTAACTGTTCCTCGAGAATATCTCGTACATCAAAAGTATGTATAAAAGTGTTCTTCGGTCCGTTTTTCGCGCCGCGGTTTCCAAAGTCAATAACTCACTGCATCTCTGACGGCGCTTCGTGAATAAACAAGTTACGTCACAGGTCGTTCACCTTTTACATTCTCGCAACATTATTTGCTAACTGTAGCTGTTGCCGAACGACTGCTCGATTAGTGAATGATTTAAAGTGATAAGGCAATCACATAATGTTACAACGTTCGATATATTAACATTGACCCACGTACCTTTTCCCGTATTCTAACCAAAAAATATTGTTAAAAATACTTTATTCCATGATCCGAAAGAAAAGAGAAAATAAAAAAAACATTGATCTACACAGTTCCTGCCATGACTTAATTAAATAACATTGATCCACTTACTGAGTGTGCTCACCCAGATCGATTGCGTAGCAATAGGAAGAACAGAAATATTTCACTACATTTTCTTATATATCATGAGTTGTGACGCTGTCTTTGGTTTGCAGATAGTACCACAGTTTCAGAAGCTACTACTCAAATAAGGAGCAAATAAATCTATAATCCTCTTTTACGGCAATATTTCGCCCCTTCTACCGAAAGTATTACTTCGAAACACGTTGTCTGCCTGCTGGTCTCTCATTGGCTGCGTAACATGAACAGCTGACACGCCTTCTTTTACTCCCATAGTTCACCATGGCAAGCACTGGCAACGTTCCTGCTTGAAACAAGTAAGTACGGCACTGGCCCTATTCTAAACTTTTCCTGAAACATCAGTCGACGTATATAACTCAACTGCAAAACTAGGCACCTAATGGGACAACCACGGGAATTAGGGAGTTCTGGGCGGGGCTAACTAAAAATACTACAATAAGACTAACGTCACTCCAAGAGAGTCACATAATCTAAAAATAAGTTTCACGAATTCCTCCAGAATGAACCCAACCAAAAAGAATAAGAAACACGCAATTGGAATAGAATGTATTTCTAGAACTATGTAGCTAAAACGAAGACAATGATACCACCCCCCCCCCCCCCCCCCCGACACACACACACACAGACACTCCACCATCCCATGCCAAAGAAGGGAATCCATTATGAGCAGTATTGGAAATTTCACCTGACGTACATAGCTGAAACGAAGACAGTGATGCAGCCAATTCCCCACCAACAAAACTAATAAGGATAACGAAATTCACTATATCTATACAGCGCCAAAGATGACGTCGGTTCCATAACTCCCCTCCCCCCGTCCCTCAACCCCACTCCCGTCAAATAAAACTAACCAAACAGAAATCTAAGAACCTCATTGCAAAGAAATATCTTTTCCAAAAACAAACTACGATCTCACACTAAACAAAAAAATAAATAAAAAAACGTTCTTACCAATCATACATAGTCCAGTACTGCTCTGTATTTCCTTGGTATTAGTATGTTTGCTTCTGAAAGTCCTGTGTCGTATTTTGGTATTCCTTACACGTTATAACCATTATTTAAGTAATGACAAATGTTACGTTGTGGGTTAAACCACTTTAAACCTTATACGTGAAGATGGTCGATAACTGAACCAATCGAGTTATATGGGTTTAGAATAAGGGCAGCTGATGGTCAAAGACGGCCATTGATGGTCACCTTCCAAAAATGCTTAATCAAAGTGGCCCCAAAACACATACACACACACAGACACAAACCATACTACAAATAACAAATTATTTAAACAAAACTCTAAGGCAAAACTCCACAGAAACACACAACTTTCACTCTAGAGCGAAGATAGTACCAGCGCTGATTAAACGATGCCTTGACGAAACACTCCGCTCTTCGTTGGATCTTGTCTATCTCTTTTATCGGTCCTACTATCTAGGGACCCCAGAGAGATGAACAGTACTCAAGAATCGGTCGAACAAGCGGCTTATAAGCTACTTCCTTCGTGGGTGAATTACATTTTCTTAAGATTTTTCCTATGAATCTGAGCCTGGCATTTGCTTCTCCCACTGTTTGTTTAATGTGGTCATTCCACTTAACGTCGCTACAGTGCACACTGTTTCGAGTGTAGGTGCACAGTAGGAATTTCTTTTTGTATGTATGTACAGTCTGTTGCATTTAATCACGTTCGTTGTCAACATCCTGAGATTGCTCTGTCCATCAGTTCACTATAGGTTTTTCTGTTTATCGTTATTATCTTCTGGCGTTGCTACTTTGTTATAAACTACCGCATAATCTGCGAACAACCTTAAAGAGAATCCAACGCTCCCTTATAGATCATTTATGTACACTGTAAACAGTAACGGTCCTATCACCCTTCCTTTGGGTACTCCTCGAATTACCTTACATCTCTCGATTTCGTTCCGTTAAGAGTGACATGTTGAGTTCTATCTGCTCCGATACCCGATAAACTCTTATGTTTTTACCAAATGGCAATGCGGGACGGTCTCAAATGTCTTCCTGAAGTCAAAGAACACGACATTAACCTGAGCCACATTGTCTGCGATACTGTGGATCTCATGGAGGAACAAAGCGAGATTAGTTTCGCAGCAGCTCTATTTCTTGAATCTTTGATCATTTTCACAGAGGAGATTTTCATTCACCGTAAACGTCATAATTCTTAAGTATGAAATATGTTCCATTATGCTACAACATATTGACGTCAACGGTATAGTTATATAATTGGAGCATCTGTCCTAAGACCCTTCTTAAAAACAGGAATGACCTGCACTTTCTTCCAGTCGCTAGGTATCTTTCTACGATAATTTACTGCTACAAGAGGAATAAGTTCTTTCACATGATCTTTGTTGACTCTTATAGGTATCTCATCTGGTACTGACCCCTTAACGCTGCTAAGCGATTGTAATTGATTTTCTATTCCGCAACCGATTACCTCAATATTTGTCGTTTCTAAGTTTCTACTATGATTGAAAGGAGGGATCGTTTTACTACCTTCCGCGGTGAAACAACTTCGAAAGACGAAATTCAGTATTTCAGCTTTTCCTCTGTTATCTTTCGTTTCGGTGCTAGTGTAGGCATTGAGTGAATGAATACATGATTCTACGTACGACCAAAACCTCTTAGTATTTTTATTCAGATGGGTTGACGAAATTTTACTTTGAAAGTCACTGAACACTTCTCTAATTGCTCTCCTTACGCTCGTTTTTGCATCATTTAGGTTTTGTTTTCGGGCTAGGTTTTTACTTCCCTTGAATATGAGATGAATCTCTCTTCCTTTGGGCAGCAGTTTTCCAACACGCCTATTAAATCATGGCGGGTCCGTCCCATCCCTTAGGACCTTACTCGAAGCATACTGTCTAGGGCATATTGCAGGATGCCTTTGAATTTTTTCCATTTGTTCTCCGCATCTCCGTGTTTATCACCGAATATTTTACCCTGACTGTTCAGGTTCTCTGAAATTTCTATTCTGTCCTTCTTGCTAAGTAAAAATATCTCCCTACCATCCGCCGAAATGAGCAGAGGATGGCCTCAAGCCAAGGACCATTTTGATAGAGGGTTCATCGAACCTAAAGAAGCCCCCTTTGCAGACAGCACGTACTCGGCTGCCCTAGTATCCCATTCCTGCGTGTAGCACACCCCAGCGTATTGAGAGGAAGCCTACAATTCTGCACCCAATAGCAGTGGTTAAGAAATTCGCATCTGATTCCATCGCAGAGGCGTGTGAACCTAGGGGTTAGACCTTCCACTCTGTCTAAACCAGAGGACCATGAACATCCCTGGGTACGACGCTACAGATAGACAGCGTAGCCTACACCCTGTGTGGGACGCCAGCTGCCATCTCCAAAACAGCCATCCGACGAAAGGAGTCGATGTTGTCCTGAGAACCCAAGCGGCAGGCGTCATTCATGCCGACATGTGCCACTACATGCAGCCGGTTGCACCCAGTGCGCTCGAAAGCTGTCGACAGTACCTGCTTTAGATCTCCGTTGTGGCTCACCAGCAATAATATCGAGTTCAAACTGACATTCTTTCCAGGCTTGTTTGCTATTTTCCTGAGGGGCTCCATCATTGGAGTTCCAAATCACAACCAGAACTACCCCATACATTGGCCGCTGGCCCAACTGAGAAACATCCCGTGATGGATCAGAGTTGTCATCAACACTGGGCAGCACCTTGTACCCATTGCTGAGGGATTGGGTAGCAGCCACGCGACCTGCTCTCTCCTTCGCCTTCCGTCCAGCTAACGAAAACCCGTCTGTTAACCGCCCTCGAATGAGGACGGACTGGTCAGATGTTGAGCATCTGAAGATGCAGCGACACCCCGGTCAACAGGAGATTCGGACGGCACCAAAGGTCTCGCAGTTCTCGTCACCAGCGCTCCGATTTCGCCATAACTTTGAGCATTAACCAGAAGCATGACCACAGTAGCCAAAGCAGCTTGCAGCTGTTTACGGACAGGAGCCAATTTTCCTAGTGTCCTCTCACAACAGTAACATTAACTAACCATATCGCGGTGTGTTAGAAACAGATAAAAGATCTCAAATGGCGCTACTGAGTGTGAAATATATGTAAATACAAAGCAACACTAAAAACTGCTGTGAAGATTTCTCGCTGCACCCTGAGACGGCAAGCACTTGAACAGAAAAAAATATTTTCTACTGAAGTGGACGTATCTACAGCTACCTGTTACAAGACACTCTGCATACCGATAAAGCTACTGCACGAAATACGTATGCTAATTAGAATGCAACGATCGAAACTATTTGCCCTGTAACAGCACGAGATTTGATCTTAGTGGCGTGACGTGGAGCTGGTAGCGGGAGGAAAATTATAGTAATGTGTCCACCTTAGGCACCAAGATTTATGCAAAAACGGAAACTTAGGTTAATATGGAAACCACTAGTCCACACAGTAAAATATACGGGTATAGATAACTGCATTGCAGAAGCACGCGAAAAATAAATAAATAAACTAAATTACTGTGTATCAGGCAAATTCTTCTGCTGCTGCCATTGCTACTGGCGCGTCAACTCGGGTCGGCGTCTGTCGTCGCACAGGTACTTCCAAACGATTCTAGCTGCTTCTCGCTTCGCACACCCATTTAGTCGCATCGGAGTGTGTTATATGTGTATCATATTTCTCTGTTTTCTGTCCCCTTAAATACATTTTCATCTAGTGATTTATCCTTGAAGCACTTCAGCTAATAGGTCTCATTTAGCATTTCATTCCTTAAATTACATTTCTGATTTATATAATTCTATGTACGAGATTTCAGTGTCTTGTCTTCACTCTCTGCCACTGGGACTGCAAAGAGCAGGGTGCCATTCTCGACTGCTGTCGTTGGTTACATGTTATATGCCTACAACCTATATATCAACGATATAGACGCTTAGTAGTTTTGTAATTAACCATGGTGAGATAGGACAGAATTTATTGGATGATTAAAGTGAGGTAAAAGTAATAGAAGGCATTTCTAATTCACAGGTGACGTGCTGAAAAGCAGTGCTTGAGGATTTCTCACGGGAATATTCTTACATATTTTTAAATAAAACGTTATTAACATTTTACATTTTTGCTCTTCATGTCTATACATTAATTTCTCAAATAGTCACCATCACGACGAACACATTTCTGCCAAAGATAGATCAGTTTTTGATACCGTCTCTGTAGGATGTTATGCCTGTTCACCTAGTCACATCATTTCTGCTTGCTCCGCTTTGTCACTACACAAAATAGGGATGTCGAAGGTTTTCTTTAAGTTATGGGAACAGATGAAAATCGGACGGGGCCAAGTGGGGACTGTATGCAGGATGATCGATGACAGGGTGCCCAAGACATCAAATTGATGCAGAAGTCGCAGCGGTTGCGTTTGGCATGGCATTGCCATGCTGAAAGAGAGGTTGCTCTTGTTTCGACGAACTCTTGGAATTCGAAGTTCGATTACAGCAGGCTATTTCTCAGCACAGATGTAGTCCCGTTACACAGCGCTATTTAATTCGCTACATTCTGGAGACCTCTAGTGGCAGAGGGTTGCAAATATATATAAATGAAGAATAAAGAGATAGAATGTTAATAACATCTGTTTTATTTAAAAAGCTTAAAGAGTTTTCACATTAAAAATTTGGAAGCACTACGTCCTTGTATTTAGAAATCTGAACTTCTTTTCTTGTTTACTAACTATTCGCATTTTCGGTTTAGATATTCTGCGTATATGGTGTCGTTTTAAGCGTGTTATTCAAGCAAGCAATTGCGAGAACTAGTAGTGAAGAACACTGCTGAGGTGTTTTATACCATCGGAGATTGTTTTGTGACGAACTGAATTTTTAAAAGTAGTACGGTGTAGTGTGTTTAATTATGTATCATTGAAATTAGTTAACTAACCAATACAGAGAATATTCTCAGTTAATAGAATTACTCTTATATATTTGACTTTTATCACTTGATGATCCACTCTATTTTTTTTAATATTTTATACTACAGTTGAAGTATGGAAGATAATTTTGGACATCGCCAGGTAACATTCGTTAAACAAACTACATTCCAGGGGCGTTCTGAGCCCATGTCATATGACCATTCGTCTGCGCTTTGGGTAACGCAGGAAATTCAAAGAAACTTGTACGAACTATCTGCTGCGAAATCTATACTCTGTAAGGTACTTTATAGTGTGTGGCGGAGGGTACATGTGGTACATCTATCACTTCTCTCTTTCTTTGTTCCATTCCCGAATAGTGCATGGGAAGAACGCCTTTCGCAAACCTAATTACTATAAATTTTTCGTATTTTTGTGTCGCTTCTACCTGAAACAAATATATGGCATACGACTATTCTTCGAATGTACGCTCTCAGAATTTCAACAGAAAACCTCTGTGACACACAACGACTCTTATATAATGTCTGCCACTTCAGTTTGCTGTGTATTTCAGTTAAATCTCGCGTTTGCCAACAAAACGCGTTGCTCTTCACTGCATGTTCTTTCTCTTTTCCAGCACTGGTAGTGATCGAATATTGTTGGCCGGCCGCTGTAGTCGAGTGGTTCTAGGCGCTACAGTCCGGAACCACGAGGCTGTTACGGTCACCAGGTTCGAAACCTATCTCGGGCATGGATGCCTGTGATGTCCTTAGGTTAGTTAGGTTTAAGTTGTTCTAAGTCTAGGGGACTGTTGACCTCAGATGTCAAGTCCCATAGTGCTCAGAGCCATTTCGAATATTGATGAGCGACCCACAGGAAATTATCATTATAATGTTTTGAAAGCCACTTCTTTCTCTGATGAGCTAACGTTCTCTTCAGGTTGCTCCAACAGATGTCAGCATGTCATCTGCTCGTTATTCTCAGGTATTTTCCATTTCTTCCTGTATCCAGTGATTTATCGCCAGTGGTGCAATAGAAAAGTAATGGATATCTGGAATTACGCATTACATTTCTGTGTGATAAGAGTCAGTTACACCAGGTCTTCCTGCATTATTTAAAGTTTCCTGATGTTGCAGCCTTCCCTTACACAACCAGCATCGTCCGCAAACAGCCTCGTAGAGCATTCGTCATTTTCGAATACACCATTTATATACAGGGTGTAACAGCTGTATGTCAAGATAATTTTATATGTGATACTTTCATATGTCCACACATCAACTTGTGAGTTGTTTTTTCTCTGCATCACACAGTCTTTCCACAAAGACGTAACAAACTTTACAACCTGATGTTTTCTGCTTGCAGTAACTGCACCACCAAACGGACATCGCCAGTCTTATAGATAACTCGTTTCGCGTCCATGCGTCCACACTTCAACACCTGACCTGCTGCCCAGGGAGAAATAGATATTTATGGCTCGCTCTTGCCACCTATATTTGGCGGTACTAACCAGCCTCGAAATAAATAACTTGTAATATCAATTAGGGGAGTTCAGGAAGCAATGCAACACATCTTTTACAGCCGGTTTCCTTTGAAAAAATGCAGAATTTATTGTGGAACAGTGAGGAATATTACCACTCCCGCCCCTACAGTTTAGTGTATTTCTTATAGGTGGCAGAGGTATAAGCAGCCATCAAAACAGTGGGCATAACGTAGGTGCATTTCAAGCAGGAAACTGTCAGTGGGTTTCTTTTATTGGAATGTCAGGGCATTGTTTACAGATGTCTATGGAGACCCTCCAGTGAACAAAAGCGTGGTGAGTCGTTGGGCGTGTCGACTGTCACACAAGCCTGTCTGATCTCCCATTAGCTGGCTAGAAGCACACAGCCGGGACTCTTGCATTGCTGGCATTGGTGGATACTCTCATTTGAGGAGATTGACAGAGCACAATCAAACCCCTCGCTACACAACTGGACTCCTCTGTTGGTAATGCTGGGACTCTCATCCACCAGTTGGAATACTCGAAGGTGTGGTGCCACCAATTGCCTCTCTGCCAAACGAAAAACCATAAAGATCAATGAGACCGTATCTATAGATTTGCTTGACCGTTATGAGACTAACACAGGCGTATCTCCTTCCATTAGATCCGGAAACAAACCAGGGATCCATGGGGTTGGTGGGGGGGGGGGGGGGGGGGGCGTACATCACCTCTCCTCCGAAGAAAAAGTTCAAAGCACGACCCGCAGTGGGTAAAGTCATGGCAACGGTCTTCTGGCACTCTTAAGCGGTTATTCTGTTTGATGTCCTCCCTCATTTTGCAACGTTCAATTCTGAACTGTATTGTGCTACCATCAGGAGATTGAAGAAACATCAGGATGTTCATCGCCACAAAAATGCAAACGATATTCTCCTTCTCCGTAACAATGCAAGGACTCAAAATGGCCGCGCAACGAAGAGGAACTCACAACACCCTCATTGTTTCTTCTCATCTACCCTCCAGCGCAGATCTTGTACCTTCCAAATTCCATATGTTTCGCTCAATGTAGGATGCACTCTGGCACTCTGCATGAAGCAGTATGTGGATGAAGGGGAGGTTACTGAGGGAGGAAGACTTTGGGTATGGTAGCATGCGTGTATAAAGGCCCTTAAAATGAGGTGGCATGAGGCCACCATACTGAAAGAAATTACTTTGAAATGTACGATATTTGTAGCCAAAAGAGGGAAGAATAATATGGTGTATTGAGATCAAGAATAGAAAAACTGTTTTCAGAAAGAAATTATTGTATTACTTATTAAGTGTCCGTTCTACAGTTATTATATAATTCACACATGTTTCTGGGGCGATCTGATATTGTGATTTATAATATTGGAAGCTAAGATCGCTTGATTTGAAATAGTTTATTTCAAGACCAGTTTTTGACAGTACTCTTCAGACATCCTCCGATCCTCAGATCTCCCAGAAACATAATTACAAATCGTGTCATCTATATACTGCGAAATTTCTCGAAATATAATAATAAAGCTATATAACGGTTTGCTTTATGTATTTTACAAACAAATGCGGGACTGTTATTGTAATTGAGCGTGTTCTCAGAACGTCGACTGAATAATGTATAATTAATTATATTTCTGGGAGATCTGAGAATCTCAGAGTGACAGCTTCTTATTGTAGAGTCTGTTGTTGATTTAACTATTTCACATCCAGCGATCTTGTTTTTTACTATCATAAACTATAATTATTAGTCTGTAAATGATGTATGTACTGATGTAATGCCTTTCAGCACACCGTCCACAGTCACCAACAGAAATATTTGGACTTGCAACCGTTACACGCTGAATACTGTAAACAGTAACGGCCCTGTAGAGCTCCCTTAAGCTATACGTTTGGAGCTATATCTGCTAGCACGTGCTGCAACCAGACGTCTAGCCCGCTACTCGGCAAGCTCTTCTTTCTTCACTAAAGTACAGTGGTGGGCTGTACCGAAGGCGAGGGACACGGCGTTCACCCAGGCATTGTGTTCTTCGGCGCTCTGGATATCACGGACTATCACAACGAGATGAATTTCGCTCCATCTGTCTTTGCGGAATCCATATTGATTTCTATAGAAGGGGTTCCTGATGCACAAGATGGGCGTAACGCGTGACCGTAAAACATGCCCCACAATTTTACGACATCAGTGATATAGGCCTACAGTTACGTGTGTTTTCTTGAAAACCAGATTGACCTGCCCTTTTTTCAGTCGAATAGTATCTTTCATTGCTCCAGCGAATTGCGATAGGCTGCTGTTAGAAGAGGAACTATCGTCTGTACTTAACTTGTCGACTGAATGTGTTCCCGTGTGTGATTTACGTTCTAGAAGTATTAAAAATTTGCATGCAGTAAAGATATCCCTTGGTTCCTTCCGATATGTAAGTTCTCACCGCTTCGCGCGGTTGTGAGAAATTGATCCAATGGGGAAGCCTATATTGAAACAGAGCGGTTATATAAAACTAGAAAAGTTAAATTGGTTTACTGCTTCTCGAATTCTTTACTTGTTAGTAGGTTGGTAACACTAGAAATGGTTGGAGAAACAGCAACATGATGCAAAAAAGGCTAAAAAATTCGGAGTTAAGCGTTGTACGTTGAGTACAGATACAAAATTATTCGTACAGAGCCTTTCGGCAACATGTAGATCGAAGCGATAAGTACGGGAATGGCAAAATTGTACGGCCCGTCCTATGAATTTCACCGGGACACATCGTTCTCATCACATGCTTCCCTTTATCTTCAAACAATTAAAAGAAGGGAGATATCTGTCTACAACTGTCTGAAAGGAAAAAGTGCGTGAACTGCAAAAAATAGGGGTTGTTTCAGGACAGAACCTTCCGTCGACACGCAGCAATCATCAAAGTCACTGCGGTGCTGAGCTAAGAATTTTCGCTTTAGCTTGACTAGTACAATGATTTGCCGTACAAAAGATAGGATTCAGGCAATACGACAGCTTAGTAATTGGCTCAGCCTGAGATTTCGATATCGCCCATCGGGTTTGAGCTGTGATGTACTGGCGTGGCGAATGACATACTTGTGCGGAGCACTGGTTTGTTTTGCTTAGGCGTGCTAGTAGTGTCAGCTTATGCCATGCTTGTAATTAGAATTGGGTTCATAGAAAGCGTTGCAGATTCTGATGGTCTAGGCACGTTAATGAATCCACAAGTTTAGTTAACAGAAAATAGTGAGTTTACGCTTCACTCTACCACATTCTAATATATACAGTCACGACACTCACTGCTGAGGAAATTGTTACCATCTTAAAATTTGTGCAACTCTAGTGCCCCACGAGGAAATAAAGGAGCGGTAAAATTATAGTTCGTTTGTAATCTTTTCTAGTTAATTAGCTAAATAATTATTAAATTATTATGGTCATGAGATACATGTAAAAACGACCGAATCTCCTTGATTCAGTGACATAAGCTAGAACATAATTATAAAGAAATACTTTCGAATATATCTATAATTGTAGCTTACTCCACTGAAAACGAGACCATACAAACACAAATTGCATGCATGAGAATAATATTTTTTTGTCTGTTCGTAATATGTCAGACACTTTCCTTGACACGTAACAAGTTTTTATGGAACCTAATGTTTTGCACAGTCTTACATTTCATCGACTTTTTAACACATAAATATCTTCGTAAATGTAATTACTTTAGTTGCAAAAGCGGATCTGTTGATGTTTCTTGCCATTTGTGGCTCAGATGTAGCAACAATTGTGGAATTGGTTCTTCTGTGTTGTGAAATAGTTTTCTTGCTAATTTTTCCTTTATTCTCACATCCGGGTGGGTTTTTTCTCCAGCTACAGTTGTGTTAGCTTATCCGCTACATAAAATAATGTAGGTATTGCATTCCATACTGGTTTCCTTCGCTCCATATTCACTGATTTGACTGGAAGTGTAGCGAAGAAAACTTATGTTTTTGAGCAAATATACGACGCCTTTCTGCAAAAGATCAGGTCTGCTGCTGTTTGCTAGCACTTTTTCGGTTCTTAAGGAACACGGCATTCTCAAGTAAATATCTTTAGGTTAGAAGAAAGTCGTAAATAAACAGTTCTGTGACATAAAGATTCACACTTACTAGGGTTGATAAGAAACCTAAAAAATGGCAAATATACTGCTTTCTTCCTGTCGCTGCAATTTATTGCGGTGCAGACGCTTCTGTTTGTAAAAACCATTCTCCAGACCAATGAAAACAGTTAAGATAAACTTTCGCTTTTACAAAATCTCGGTGAACTCTACAGTATAACTTTCTGGCCGCTTGGCACGCTGCAATCGCGATGAGCAACAGAAAAGAGTTGCAGTGTCGCTACTGTATATGTTCGACTGTGATTCTGCTTACACTCCCAATCAGCCAGAGCTTAAACATTATCTCTGATCTTATTACTATTACCTTAGTAACAAGAGTAAACAATGATTAACAACATTTGTGCACTTGGAATTAATTGTAAATGCATCTTCTTGTCGGAATTTATTCTTCTCAATTTATTTAATGAACATTAATCGTAATACCACTCAAATAAGAAAAGGTGATACTTCGATGATTACGAAATGCGTAAGTCTACAGACATTTAATTCTAAATAATAATTGGCTCTTTTAACGTAAGTGTAAAACACGTGAAATTAATAACTGAAAGTGATCTATAAGGGTGTATCAGACTTACCTGTGTTGGACAGCAGAAAAGACGGTGAAGAGCGATATAATAAAGTAATTCGCCATATCTAGGTGCAGATTAGGGCGTACAACTCCCCTGTAATTTATTTTGCTGTTTCAAATTGCGCTGTTTTGGTGAAGCCATGTTTTCGATACAGCGTTGTGTCCATTGCTTTGGCCAGTGACGTTCCGTGTGACGTCTTGAGTTTAGGATGCAAAGGATGTGGGCGGTTTGGCCTTAGTGACTGGTGTAAACTGTATATGCTGTTTCTTTCAAAGAAGAAGTCCTGGATCAATGTCGACTGGTGGAATCAGACCATGCGCCAATCCCCAAATGTCTGGCTGTTTCTTTCCGTATGTGGCACGAGTTCCGAGGGTAAGGCTAGGCAGGAAACGAAGGGCAGGGCTTAAACTGTTGAGAGAGAAATGGTATGTGATGTTTTTTTGTACCATGCTTCCCACAAATATTTAGTTGTTTTTTTGAATTTGGCACGTTTTTCGATGGAGATGTTAGGTACAAACCTAGGAACACCGTGGCACATTCGAAATTGATTATTTTTGTAAGATACGTGTTGTAGGCGGTTGCTGAGTCTTTGTGGTGGACGTTTAGGTTTGTGATTCGGTGTATAGTAAAGGTGCAGCTGAAAGAACGAGTCTTTAGTAGTTACTGGTTAACTAATCGTTTCTGGTTTTTGAACTGTTGCTCTTAGTTTACAATTTGGTATTCTAGAGTGAAAGTTTTATGTTTGTGTGGAGTCGTGTTTAAATAATTTATTGTTTGCAGTGCGGTTTGTGTGTGTGTGCGTGTGTGTGTGTGTGTGTGTGTGTGTGTGTGTGTGTGTGTGTGTGTTTTTGGCCACTTGGATTAAATATTTTTCGAAGGTGACCATCAATGGCCGTCAAGTAATGTATAAAGTCTTTGACCATCAGCTGCTTTTATTTTAAACCCATATCTCTCAACTGGTTTTAGTCATCAACCATCTTCACGGATAAGGGTTGAAATGGTTTAACTCTCAACGTAGCCTTTCTTATTACTTAACTAATGGTTAGAACGTGTCAGGAATATCAAAATAAGACACAGGACTTTAGAAGCAAACATACTAATACCAAGTGAACACAGAGCAGTACTGGACTATAATTGGTAAGACGTTTTTATGATTTTTTTTGTGTGAGATCGTAGTTTGTTTATGGAAAGGATATTTCTTTGAAATGAGGTTCTTACATTTCTGTTTGGTTAGTTTTAGTTGAGGAGAGTGAGGTGAGGGGGGGGGGGGGGGACTCATGGAGCCGATGTCTTTATTGGCGCTTTATAGATATAGGGAATTTCGTTATCCCTATTTCGATTGTTGATCGGGCATTGTCTGCATCACTGTCTGTGTTACAGCTATGTATGTCCGGTGAAACTTCCAGTACTGATCATAATGGATTTCCTTTTTTAGCGTGGGGTGCGAGAGGAGGGGTGGTGGTATCACTGTCTTCGTTTGAGCTACATAGGTCTAGAAATACATTCTGTTCTAGTTGTGTGTCTCTTACTTTTTGGTTGGGTTTATTCTGGAGAAATTCGTGAGAGTTGTTTTTCGATTATGTGACTCTCTTGGAGTGATGTTAGCCATATTGTAGTATTTTTGGTTTGCCCCGCATAGAACTCCCTAATACCCATGGCTGTCGCATTAGTTTCATTTCATTAAGTTACTAAAATATTTCACATCTTTCTTATGTTAGTTTGCGACCATAATGGTCTATCTTGTGGTAGTAATCTTGAAGTACGCCAGATGCCTGCTATTAAATCTCTGGTGTCATAACACATAAAGCCCGCTTTATATCCCCGATACAACGTCATAGGTCAACGCAGACGTGTGGAATCGGAACGTGCGGTAATCCCAAATGTTGTTCTTGTTACCGCGTACCATAAATTTCAGTGACTTTTGGCCGTATTTATTGAATTCAATTTTTGGCTTTCTGTATTGGCATCAGTTTCTGCACTTTGTACTGGTGACTACTTTTTCAATTGAGATATATGCGTCGACTAATGTTGCAGGAAAAGTTTAGAATAGGGCCAGTGCCGTACTTTTTCAAATAGGAATGTTCTCACTGCCTGCCATGATGTACTATGGGAGCAAAAGAAGGGGTGTCAGCTGTTCATGTTGCACAGCCAATGAGAGACCAGCAGACAGACAACGTGTTTCGAAGTAATACTTTCGGAAGAAAGGGCGAAACATTTGCTCCTTATTTGAGTTGTAGCTGTTGAAACTGTGCTACTATCTGCAAACCAAGGACAGCGTCACAACTCATGATATAAGAAAAGGAAGTGAAATATTTCTATACTTCCTATTGCTACGCAATCGATCTGTGTGAGCACACTCAGTAAGTGGATCAATGTTTTTAATTAAATCAAAGGAGGAACTGTGTAGATCAATGTTTTTGTTCTTTCCTCTTCTTCTTTTGGATAATGGAATAAAGTATTTTTCATAATATTTTTTAATTAGAATAAGGGAAAAGGTACGTGGGTCAATGTTAATATATCGAACGTGCAACTCCTTTGTTATTAACATTGATCCACTTATTCACTGAGCTTTCGCAGATCAATTGCATATCCATTTCCCCACCTCATTTGATATTTGCAATTTTCTGTGAGACGTTCACCGACTCATTACTTTCGGGGAAATGGAAATAAAAAGTAAAAATTAGTCTCCAGCTACAACGTTTCTTCTGTGACACTGCTACAGTGCTCAAAGTGAAAGGTAAAGTATTAGAAAACACAGGGGAAAGGGTACGAAATAAGAAGCGACGTCCACGCTATAAGCGGTAATGGCAATGCACGTTCTGTGCATTGTGTATAGGTATTACGGCTGAGCCATGCGTCCGTAGCACAAATGCTTCGTGTACTGGTTTGTAGTTGCATCACTGTGCTAACCTATTATTGTTCGCACGATGGAGAACAATGAAATGCAGCATCAGTTAGGTTACACTACGAGTGCTTTAACTTACGATTCCTAGTTGCTACTGCTGCTTTCATTACCAGTTGTTTAGTGTGTCAGCGTACCTTCTATTACGCACACATATAGTTTTGCAGGAACGAGTGTGGAGTCATTAATGAAAACAAACTAACTGAGTGCCGATAACAATGTATACTGACGACGTCAAATGTTGATTATGGTGTAGTTTCTGCATAGTTTAGGGTTATATTACATGTGGCGCACTGAGTCAATAAGTAACCGTCGGGATGACAGGCACTAAAAAAAAGATGTAGGAATTATTCCGACCTAACGTCCATCGAAGAAGAGATAATAACAAACGGAGCTCGTATTGTGGAGAAAAACGTACGAGTCGAATTGAGAGGAAAACATCCTTGCGGTTTCCTGCGATTCTACATCAACATCTACATCCATACTCCGCAAGCCACCTGACGATGTGTGGCGGAGGGTACCCTGAGTACCTCTATCGGTTCTCCCTTCTATTCCAGTCTCGTATTGTGCGTGGAAAGAAGGATTGTCGGTATGCTTCTGTGTGGGCTCTAATCTCTCTGATTTTATCCTCAAGGTCTCTTCGCGAGATATACGTAGGAGGGAGCAATATACTGCTTGACTCTTCGGTGAAGGTATGTTCTCGAAATTTTAACAAAAGCCCGTACCGAGCTACTGAGCGTCTCTCCTGCAGAGTCTTCCACTGGAGTTTATCTATCATCTCCGTAACGCTTTCGCGATTACTAAATGATCCTGTAACGAAGCGCGCTGCTCTCCGTTGTATCTTCTCTATCTCTTCTATCAACCCTATCTGGTACGGATAGCAGTATTCAAGTAGTGGGCGAACAAGCATACTGTAACCTACTTCCTTTGTTTTCGGATTGCATTTCCTTAGGATTCTTCCAATGAATCTCATTCTGGCATCTGCTTTACCAACGATCAACTTTATATGATCATTCCATTTTAAATCACTCCTAATGCGTACTCCCTGATAATTTATGGAATTAACTGCTTCCAGTTGCTGAACTGCTATTTTGTAGCTAAATGATAAGGGATCTATCTTTCTGTGTATTCGCAGCACATTACACTTATCTACATTGAGATTCAATTGCCATTCCCTGCACCATGCGTCAATTCGCTGCAGATCCTCCTAAATTTCGGTACAATCCTCCATCGTTACAACCCCTCGACACACCACAGCATCATCCGCAAAAAGCCTCAGTGAACTTCCGATGTCATCCACCAGGTCATTTATGTATATTGTAAATAGCAACGGTCCTATAACACTCTCCTGCGCCACACCTGAAGTCACTCTTACTTCAGAAGCCTTCTCTCCATTGAGAATGACATGCTGCGTTCTGTTATCTAGGAACTCTTCAATCCAATCACACAATTGGTCTGATGGTCCATATGCTCTTACTTTGTTCATTAAACGACTGTGGGGAACTGTATCGAACACCGTGCGGAAGTCAAGAAACACGG
The DNA here is from genome assembly GCF_023897955.1 of Schistocerca gregaria. NCBI lineage: Eukaryota > Metazoa > Arthropoda > Insecta > Orthoptera > Acrididae > Schistocerca > Schistocerca gregaria. Next base: position 349,067,404 of record NC_064924.1, read on the forward strand.
CATCTACCTGTGAACCCGTGTCTATGGCCCTCTGAGTCTCGTGGACGAATAGCGCGAGCTGGATTTCACACGACCATCTTTTTCAAAACCCATGCTGATTCCTACAGAGTAGATTTCTAGTCTCCAGAAAAGTCATTATACTCGAACATAATACATGTTCCAAAATTCTACAACTGATCGACGTTAGAGGTATAGGTCTATAGTTCTGCACATCTGTTCGACGCCCCTTCTTGAAAACGGGGATGACCTGTGCCCTTTTCCAATCCTTTGGAACGCTACGCTCTTCTAGAGGCCTGCGGTACACCGCTGCAAGAAAGGGGGCAAGTTCCTTCGCGTACTCTGTGTAAAATCGAACTGGTATCCCATCAGGTCATGCGGCCTTTACTCTTTTGAGTGATTTTAATTGTTTCTCTATCCCTCTGTCGTCTATTTCGATATCTACCATTTTATCATCTGTACGACAATCTAGAGAAGGAACTGCAGTGCAGTCTTCCTCTGTGAAACAGCTTTGGAAAAATACATTTAGTATTTCGGCCTTTAGTCTGTCATCCTCTGTTTCAGTACCATTTTGGTCACAGAGTGTCAAGACATTTTGTTTTGATCCACCTACTGCTTTGACATAAGACCAAAATTTCTTATGATTTTCTGCCAAGTCAGTACATAGAACTTTACTTTCGAATTCATTGAACGCCTCTCACATAGCCCTCCTCACACTACATTTCGCTTCACGTAATTTTTGTTTCTCTACAAGGCTTTGGCTATGTTTATGTTTCCTGTGAATTTCCCTTTGCTTCCGCAGCAGTTTTCTAACTCGGTTGTTGTACCACGGTGGTTTTTCCATCTCTTACGATCTTGCTTGGCACATACTCATCTAACGCGGTTCCTGCGGTTTTTACTTAAAGAAACCACCCAAACCATAGATGTTGATCGACGAATTATTGATTTGTACCACTGTCAATCCAAATGCGAGGCCCGTGTGTTACCATAATGCTACCTCACCAGAACTAAAGTAAATAACAAGATTATATTATCCCATTAAGCCGAAGTTTTATTGAATCGGCAAGTTTGGCTTCAGGTGGTATTGGCCGCGGTATCGTGGCAGAAAAGTTTAGCAGCCAGACGGCCACTACAAGCGCCGAGTTGACGGCGGCGCCCCCAGCAGGCAGCATAAGATGTGGTGGTGATGAAGGGCTGCATGGTGTGGAGTGTTGAGCCTCCATGGGTTGGCGGCGAGGCCACTGAGTGACCTGTCGACAAATTTAAATTTCAGAATTAAAAACGTGATCACATCATGCTGGGTTGATACATGTAAAGAAAACTGCAATATTATTATAGGTCCAGAGGTCAATACAGGGTCGATTTCTGTATCGATATTGATGAGGCTGTAAAATAGACGCGAAATGGAGTTACTAGTTTATAACTATTGGCACAAGTGTAGTAAAAGAGTGCAAGGACAATATATTTTATAAATTGTTTGGCGTCCCAGATACGGGTATAGTGAAGAGATGTTTGTGTCTCCCCTACTCATCAACTCACGATTGCTGAGTATTATAAATAAGAATTTAAATGTGAGAGCTACCAGCAATAACTGTTTGCCTCTATCCTGTTCCCTGAGTACAGTTCCTTCTCATCATTGTATCATGATGGCAGGTGGCTATCACAAGTATGAGAATATTGCTACCTTTATACTGACCATTAGACTGAACTACTTTCTACGCATAAAGCAACCAAAGCAACTGAGACTGTTGGTATATTTATACAATGATCGATTTTAATATTCAAGTATTATCACTCCTCAGTCCATGTCCAACCAACTAATAATACTAAACAAATACTGACATCCCATGATGTACAAGTTTTTTGTTTACGCGATTGGTTATTGAAGTACTTCCGGGAGTTATTCCGAGTTGTTGTTCCTGTTGTATGCAGAATATTTCAACGACCCACCGAGCCGTGTCCTTCAGGTCGTATGACATTCCCTGACTAGAGGGAGTCCAGGGATCGAGTGCACATATCGGTAAAACTCGCTGCACTCCAGTCATGGTCATCGAAGCGTTTTGCAGAAACTCTAACAACTCGGCTAAACATCCGAAGCAAGGCACTAACTACTGTCACCTGCGTAAGAGAGTATTGATCTGAACATAAAACAAATAGTACACGTTGAAACCTAATGCCATTATTCCCTATACCGAACTAATTTACACTCACCGGTGCAGCACGGATTACTTCTCCTTACTGCAGCCGTTTCTGCAGCAGCTCCATAAAAAAACTCGTCAAGTGTAAATTGACGGTCCTGTTGGAAAAGACATCTTTCGTTTTATGATGTCCTACGTGTGTAATAATACAGATATTATGCTATTTGCTAATATGTCCGAGTGTAACATAGTGTTATATTTTTTCGCGAAATACGCGACCATCAGTTGGTTTTTTGGTTGGTTTGTACAGTAAAAAGACTAAACTACATGGCCATCAGTACCCATTTCCTTACTCAAAAAGGCCTCAGATTAAAACCATTCCGCAAAAGAATCTGGAAAGTAAGGAAGTCGTATAAGTAACTGAGAACATAACTCAAAGAGAAAACGGAAGAAGCAAGCTAAAGGGGGAAAACGTACACTAAATGAAACAAATGCAGTAGAAAGTATTAAAAAATACTGGAGATTGCGTGGGCTGGCTGATCGCAAGAATAAAAAAGTGTGAGCCAGACACTCTGCAACACACTGAAATCTCCAGGGTAAAGTAACAAGGCTAGAGAAGCACAGATAGGGAAGAGGCGAACATCAAGGCGAAAAACAGCAAAGAAAGTGTGGAGAATAGTTAAAATGAAGGGAGGATGAAGCCCTGGCAGAAAAGGGCACAGGCGCTTCCTTACGTTGATGCATACATCGATTTACTTTAATACCCAAGCAACGACACTCATCCCCACATCTCCGTTTGTTATTATCTCTTACACATAACTAATATCCCGTGATATCTAAGGTTTTATAGGCTTGATTGATTAAAGAAATAGTTCCGGGAATTTTGCTGTGTTTTACCCCTATTTTGTGCACAATATTTCGACGACTGTTGGAGCCGTCTTCTTCATGTCATGTGGCGTTTCCGGACTGGTTGGCGTGCAGGCAGTGAGTGCACGAAACAGCAAAACTCGCTGCACCAGAGGAAGACGCCTGGGGCGATCATCGAAGAATTGTGCACAAAATACAAACAACTCGGCAAAGTACCCGGAAGCAAAGCATTAACTAGTATCACGTTCGTGAATGAGTGATCATGTGAACAGGAAACGAAAAATACACTTTGAAACAAAACGCTATTACTCCAAATACAGATCAAATTTACACTCACCGGAGCAGCACGGATTTCTTCCTCTTCCTGCAGCCGTTTCTGCAGTAGCTCGAGAAAGAACACGTCAAGTGTAAACTGACGATCCTGTTGGAAAATAACTTATTAGTTTTACCATAAAGAATACTTTTATAATTCAGATATAGCGATACTTCTTAATATGTACAGGTGTTACGGAGTGTAGCACTTATTAAGAATGTGTGGGCCTGTAGACAGCAATAGTGAGTATACAATGGTTGGATGTAATAGCTACCATTATGCTATGGACGGACTGTTAAACTAGAACGACAGAGGGCTACAGAGGAATTATTCAAGGTACAACGTCGCCATTGATCTTTTTTCTCTCTGCTCTGGTGTGTTCTTTCTCTGGAATGGAATTAAGTGGGACTGTGACAATTTTTTCTGACAGTTCCAGTTTCTCTATTCTCTGACTCTTCCGTAAACAACATTAGGCTTCAAAGCCTGAAATTCAGGAATAAATTTCCTCTGGTCATCAGGTATTTATCCCAGTTAGCAGGTAACTCGTAGAGTAACCAGGTGGTATACATTGTTGTCGTCAGCCAGTCACTTATCTTGAACGCGTATTATGGGAAGCTCTGCTCTAACAAGAAATGTCAGCAAAATTCTCTACAATTTATTATGGTCTTTTCCATTCTAAAGCACCTCCGTATCAGCATCATAATACAGGGTTTCTTGACTAATGCCAGACACAACTTCCCGGTTGGTCGGTGTCAATTTTAATGGCCGTAAATAGAGTTGTTGCAACCATTTAATCGGCTTTTGCGTAGACTAATAACTTTGTCTTATCTAATGCCAGAAGTGGGGATATAATATGCTAGTAACATGGAGGAGAGAAGCAGGAGCCTGTGGGATGTGGGGAATATATATATATATATATATATATATATATATATATATATATATATATCACTTTCACACACTGATGTTGGAATAGGCGTGACCGCCCAATCATCAGACTAAGTCTGACGTTATATATATCACTTTCACACACTGAAGTTACGCTGGCTGCTATCCGAATAGGCCACATTTCTAACTTATGTCTTCATAGTCTGGTAAGAAGACAGTTAAACATGTAATGGCTGTGGCGTAAATATTCTTATACGGCATATTATCTGTGCACATTATCTTTTGATTAGAAGCCAGAAGTGAATTTAGAGGGGACCAGCCATTTATTTTACTTGATTGAAGTCGAGATGTGGCAAATTTTAAAAATTTTATGTATCTCGTGAGATGAGGTTGAAGGCTTTGGTGTGTTGCTGAGTGACCAGCAAATTCTTTTTCCCTCCAGTGATGAATAAATCCATCCATTCGCCAGTGACGTTCATCTCTGGCTGTATTTTATATACGGTCACGAAAACTGACAATGATCCCTTCATATCTGCAGCCAGTGAAGCCTATCCTTTGAGTGTGACGTGGCGGTCGGTCAGTACCGTTGGGGCTTCAGCGGCCCTTTCTGACGTAATAAGTTTCTTAGTTGGTACTTGAGATTATTCTGCTAAACTAGTGAAACGCAATCACTTTTATTATCAGGTATCGAAATGGTATTAAATATAATTTTTGTAATTATGTGTGTGTGTGTGTGTGTGTGTGTGTGTGTGTGTAGTGGCGCGTGCTTGCGTGTGTATGCGTGTGTATGGAAGGTTTTAGACATTCTTTTGCATTTTAATTCTTTGTTGAATTTTTACTGTTTTAGCACATTGAACCTCACTCTTGCCATAAACGTTCTGCTTTCTTGCACGGAAACCAACACACCATCGCATTGTCATTAGTCTAGTAGATGTTACTCATAATGAATTGTCACATGGGATTTTTATAGCGAACCGCAGATTCATTTACAGTAATTGACCACCCTATCGACAATGAAGTAGCTCTAAAACTTTAGTGCTTTGCTTATGATGATATCAGTAATCCAACGTGACGTGGCTCACCTCAAAGCTACCCGGAGCAGCGACCAAGGTCTTGTCCAGTCGCAGACCTTCGTCTTTCTCCCCTCCCACACACCGGGAGAAAAACGCCTTGATTCGTCGGAACATTGCTGCAACGATAACGGGCAGCACGTTAGATACGACCATACCATGTCCACGAGTAAGTCTTATTGTGATGTCTCACAAGTCTATCGGAAGGAAAAACGTGAAACCGTGATGTCAAGTCTTCAAATTTAACGTCTGTAATAATAAGAGCTTTCAATGTTACAAAGTATCTGTAACATCCAGTTCGATTCAATATCATTGATTTACTTGAGAAATATCATCCATTTATGAGTGGAGAGGAATTCATTATTTTAATTCCCTTTCACTAATTCCTAAACACTTAAATTAAAATAACACTAGTTCTTCGATGACAGCCAAAGTTGTGCTCACTACGAGTACATTCATTCTGCAATGAATAATTTTGTTTCGATAGCAGTTATTTATGGCTATCGCTATTAGACAGACAGACAGCACTATTAGCAAGACATTGCATCGCTACACTAGTTACAGATATACACCAAGAACAGTATAATTACTTAAACTTCGCATTTGGACAGACATTAGGACCCGATTTGGTTACTACCATCCGCTCGTTCAATATGGCACCGTGAGGCACGATCGGTAAATTGATTAGTAAGTACTTAAGGGAACATCTTGTTGGTGGTACGAAGTTAATGGTAAATAATCTATGCAACAGTGTGGTGGTTTAAATCTCAAATGTCTCCGCAGTGTCTGAGGAGATTACGATTTTTACAAATACTCGTTGTCTGAGTCAGTGTATTCTCACCGGCCTGCACCTTTCCTTCTTTGTGGCAGAGTCATCAACAACCTAAGTTCAACACTAAATCTAGAATCACTCTTCAGCGCCATGTGAACTATTCAACAACACGTACGACTTAACAACCATATTTACGACTATAATTTAACCAGCGATATTTGAATTAAGAAAGTGCCAGTACACCTTATAAACTCCCAACGGAGTTAACGTTTAACTGTATTCAAAGGTATTAATTTGATTTCTTTGAGTAACAGAAAGAGAAAATACTTTTGATGTGGTGCCATGTCAACTCATTATGACAGCACGCAGCTGCAACTGCTTCTTCACAGAAGGTAGAATATAACGGATTTAGTGACAGATAGGTGACGCCGCTCTCGTTTTGAAATTAAATAATAAGTTAAAGAATAGACGATTCTACCAACTAAAATTGCGAAAACCTCAGCAAAGCGATCTGTCCCTATAAGTCAAGTTCTCTCGTAAACTTTACAGAAAGAATGTACTGGAACGTGAATGGAACTTTTTTTCCATTTTATATACCGCAAAATCACATCACACCTGTCGTAAGGTTTCAGTGTTCCAGTACTTCGCCGCTACACATCCAGTCAATTATTACCTTATACGATACGATATTGAAACTGCATCTGATTCTATACGGTAAGTAAACAGAAGACACTTAAGTCAGTAGTTCATACCTCTCCCGGATACATTGCACCTCGCTTCTGAAACTGGACGTTCGCTTCGTTCAAAGCTTCTAGAAGTCCTCAACAACTTTAAAATGTTTCGTTATTTGAATTCCAAACACCAAGTGTAACAATACAAAATATGAATCAAAACTGGAGCCGCTTTAATTAAATAACTCACACGACGAATCCTTTTCCTTATTTCAAGTGCTGGGGTGAATCTGCAAGTAATTGCTAGGCAACGGTTCTCTACGGTTTAGGTAACATAGTATCGGTGTTAGCTTATCCTGAGAAGAAGATTAAACAGCAACGCCAGTAGCTGCATAGCTCTACACTGTTTAGCAACGTCGATAAGAATGGGTAAATTTTAAATAAATCATTGTATGTACCACAAAATAATGGTATTTTGGGACTGGGACGTATCCATCAGTATCTAATGAAAAAACCTGAATATCTAATTAACTCCCAATGGATATAACTGCTTCCAAGATATTAATTCAATTTCCTGAAGCAACAGGAGACGAAAACTCTTTTGTTACAGAGCCAGCTCGACCAAATGTTACTCTGCCATCAGTTTCCAAAGCGTCTTCTTCTCCACAGACGGAAGAAAGTTCCAGCGGCACGACTGTGGTATGATCACAACCCACATTTATGTACAATTGAGGAGCAAGGAGGTGGGTGACACTTATCATTGTGAAACTAAGTGATTAATCTGTGAATGTATGACAAACCTAAGGGAACTTCGTCAGAAACTCAGTAAAGTGGTTCGTCTTTACAAGTCAGGCGCCTAACTTATGAACCGGTAAGAAAAATTAAGACAAAGTGACTTGTTATACTGTACTAATTACGTTTCCGAAATCATAACACGGTCCGTCGTAAAACTTCAACTTGCTAGCGCTTCTCCACTAAATTCGCAGTCATTTAAGTGCTTGTACGATATTTGGATGCAGATGGCTTTGTATGGTAAATAAATAGGTTACATTTAAGTGAATGGCACATACCTCTTGCGAGTACAATGCACCTCGCCTCTGAAGCTGGGACTCAGCTTACTTCAAAGCTTCTAAAGCTTCGCAAGAACTTTAAAAAGTTTCTTTAGTTGTTCTTGAAACACAAAGTTCGACGCTACAACACTTGAATCAAAGCGAAGCTTTTTTTACTGAATAACTCACAGAACGTATTCGTGTAGGCACTTCTAGTACTCTAGAGAATACGGAAGTAATTGCTAGGCGACGGTCCTCGGCGGTTTAGGTGACACAGCATTGTTGTTAGCACACCCTGTGATCACCATTAAATAGCAACCCCACTAATAGCAGTCCCAGCAAATACAAAGCACATTATTTTATAGAAACGTCGGTATCAATAGGTAAACAAGCACTGCAGTAAAATTCTTAGTGATTTAAATACACGTCATACGAAACAATCATGCCTTGCTACTGAAAGATATACAGCAGTGTCTGAAGGATGAAAACTCCCGAATAACTAATAAATACACAAAGAATTTACCAATTAAAAATACTCCAAGCTCTTAATTCAATTTCTTTAACCAATGAGAGAGTTATACTCCTTTGTTACGGTGGAAGATCAGCTCAGTATGACACAAAACAGTTGGCATCAGTTTCCAAAATGCGTTCGTTTTCACAGACGGAAGAAAATTCCAGTAGCATGACTCTGTTATGACTACAGACACTATGTATGTGTAATCGACAAGCGAGAAAGATCTCTAACATCGTTGTCGTTGTGAATCTCAGCAGCTGAAAGGAATAGGGCATGCTACAATTTTATCCGTCTGCTCTGACACACGACTCATATAAGGAGTAAAGTGGATAGTTCACACGAGATACTACGACAACCACAGATAACATTTAATAAGATCCCAATGACATTCTTCAAGACGGCGACAGCAATATAGACCATTACAATAAAAAACAAACATAAAACATTTTCTGTAGATGTTGCTGCTCAGCTTTAATGAATGTTAAGAACTGCCATATGAAACATACAGCTGTAACGGCGTATTTTATTACAGACGATCGATTTCGGTCTAGAACCAGAAAATCACCGAGTCCAAAAACCATCTCTCCTATGCGACAAGAAGACAGCGATATCACACACAGCTCCACAAAACGACATAATCGAAAAATATCGCATAGGAACTTTTACGCGATAAACCCAAAAATATGGTATCGCAGTATATACAAACAAGCCCCCCCCCCCCTTATACACACAGACACGCGCGTGCACACACAAATACACACACTCACACACACACACACACACACACACACACACACACACACACACACGAATCTCATTATGCAAGGATGAAGCACATGAATTTCTCCAGAATAAAGCGAACAAAAGATAAAGACATACACATGGACAATTGTTACCATATTTCGTGTGAACTCTATTCCTAAACCGAGGACAAAGATACAAAACAACATCCACATAACATCAACTTAATCGAAAAATTATATACAAATTCCTTTAGAATAAACCGAAAGAAAAGAAATATAAAATACTGGAATCAAACTACAAACGGAAATAAACAGGACAAAAACCGAGAAGAAATAATTCACCAATAAATACCATAACCTCGGTCCAATTCAGCTAAACAAATACTAGGAACCACAAAGAAACAATTCCGCAGCGGGAGAGTGAGCGACCGGTAAAAACAAATTGGGCCTCTTAGGAACAGCGCATTTCATAAGCGCAACGTCTCAAAGAGTCACATTCAAAAAACCGCCATATTTTCGTAAATTAAGAATTAATAAATAACATTACCACCAGCAATGCAATTTCGTTAGGGCTAACCTCACTCTCGACGACCTTCCCACATTCAAAAGACAGCTAAATAACTATAAGAATCAAATGATAATCATAATCACTCACAAAAATTTATTTTATGCTCTGAAGGTCCTGTCCACACTTAACCTGGGAAATCGTTCGATATGCTGAAAGAAACAGATAAATATTTGTGAGAAATCAGAATAAAAATATATCCGTTACTGGTTTTTCCACGGCAGTATAATCTGTGGTCTCAGGTTCCACCCAAACCAAACCCTCGTATGTTGCGACGTATTTTGAATAACATCGTAGTTTACAGACATCACAGATTAAACTGGTAAGTCACACAACCATAGGCTAACTTTTAATAACAGTCCGCTTACATCCAACTCAACGTAAAGTCATGGCGTCACATAGGACGTCATGGGTCAAAGCAAACGAGTGGAAAAGGCCAATGTGCTTGACACGATTGCCACTGACGAACTAAGAAATTAGTTTGAGGACACAAAATGAAAGTGCATAAACTACGCCAAATAGAAAGTATAGAAATCTGTCTGAAAAAGCAAGCACTAAATATTTGAATCTCCATGAAAAATTGAAACAAAATGATGTTTCATGTGATATACTGTTAGTAACATCAGGTTTCTGTAATCACATCACACTCTACCATATGCTTCAACCTGCTAGTATTTCTCCACTAAGTACACAGACAATTCAAACTTCTGCGATATTATACCTACAGATGATTCCGAAAAGTTAATAAATAATTGAAAGATACGCGAATAGCTCATACCTCTTGCAGGTACAATGCTCCTCGGTTCTGAAGGTAGGTGTTCGCTTCGCTCAAAGCTTCTAAAGCTCCCCAAGAACTTTAAAATACTTCGATAGTTGTTCTCGAAACACAAAATTCACTCTACAAAACTTGAATCAAAGCTGAAGCTTATTTCACTCAATAACTCAATCAGGGAGTTCAGACAGGCACTTCTAGTACTCGAGAGAATACGGAAGTAATTGCTAGACAACGGTCCTGGACTGTTTAGGTGACATAGCATTGTTATTAGCATACCCCATGACCAACATAGAGGCAACAGAGCACAAAATTGTATAGGAACGACAACAGAAATGGTTAAACGACCACTGAAATAAAACTTTGAATAAGTTAAATATATGTTGCTGCTTTACAGTTTATAGCATCGCTTCGAAGCGACGTCGCACGCTCGTGTCCTCAACCCCCTTTTACGTAATGTGTTTAAATGTTTTCACGCTCTCAAAAATTAATTCTCTCAGCGCAGAAAAAATTAACCGTTTTTCTATTTCCGTTTGTGTAATACCACAAATGCCTTTTCTTGTGTATTAACTTCCTATATCTTTCGCTGAATATCTCCGTCATCAAAATGGTAAAGTTGTCACTGAGACGGATCACATGAGCAATAGGTACTTTTATTCCGCATACACTGACAGAAAGAAGCTGAATCAACCCAGTATCGCCACTATGAGAATGCAAATCATGTTTGTTTTAAATACACACTGAAAATTTCGTGAGCTAGAGTTCCCTTTGAGATTGAACAAGGCGAGTTGATGTTGGTCAAGAGACATTATCAGCTCCACAACCAGTAAGAATGAGATAGTGTAGTAGGGGTACGCAAAACAGGATGTTCCTACTGCGAGATTGCGGTCTGGGGTGCGATTTCGTATGATAGCACGAACACTGTTTCTTTAGCCTGCTCGGTCTCCAGATCTGTCTCCAGTCGAGCAAAATGGGACATCATCGGGCGACAATTCCAGCCTCATTCCACAACTAGGATTAACCGTCTGTGTATTGGCCGACCAATCGCAACCAATACCAATAGCAAAAGCAACCTCCAGAAATTGAGAGATGTAACAAATATACTTTTAGGAAAGATAAGTCATTTGAAATGGTGGGTCGTGTTGTGACAGTTTTCCCCTCTTTGTAGTAACTCATTTGTCTATCTACTACGAAGATGGGGAACCAACTGCTAATACGACCTTCCGTCGGCGCCTGGCAAGGGTAGAAGGCTAAGTGGAGAGAGGTGTCGACACGCAATTAAGACAATTTTGCCATCTCTTCCAGCTAATGTAACGCAGCACCACTGCCACAGCAGTCCTAAATGCTTAACAGGGATACGTGAACTAGTTAGGGCATCACGCAAATATCTACGTCGACTGCTGCAGCAAATGCTATGCAACGTCTAAATGTAGACAATATGTACATAGATGTGTAGAGCTTTCCAGGTGCAATGAGACGCCGGTCAAATATAAAGAAGTAATCCCTGAAAAGCTAACGAAAGAAAAAAGAATGTGTTTTCATATGAAACACTCTGTGCAGAGATTATTAACTCCAAAAAAAAATTCAGTTAAGTACGGAAAGGTGGAAATAATGTTAAGCCCATTCCTAGATAACATCTACAATGTGATTAGTCGATCATTAGTCGCATTCACCCAACCTCAGTAGAATTACTGCTTCATCATGTAACGATGAATTTTGAACCTTTCAGACTAAGAAATTATTAAAAACAGTAGTTGCCTACACAGCTGATGCAAATCGTAACTGGATTAGAAAAGAACAGAAAAGCCTACGTGCCTACCACAGTGGTATATATCAAAATGTTACGGCTTGTCAAGCCCAAATTCTCCTGCTCCCTCACCATAGCGACCCTAAACTTATCGTCCTATTTCCAGCTTATCCTTTCAAAGCAGACATTCTACTACCAATTGCCTGCAGTGGAGTGCTTCAGTCTCATCATAAAATAGCTTTAATATTTCATTTTTTTTAATTCACAAGAGTTTTTAACTTTATTAATGTGCGACGGTCTGTTTCAATAACTAATAAAAGTGTAAATATTAAGATTTCCAGTTTGATCGGCGGACAGTGGGTAAGTGTCAGATTACAAATCACGAAAGTCCAAGTACCAAACCGGGGTTGGTCCAAAGACTTTTTTTACACGTAACTGTTCTTTCACGTTCGACAATGATTTGTTAATGTTAGTAATGCGAAGTCGAATTATGGCTCCTGTTCCCTGTTAAACTGCAGAGCCGCTCACAACAGACTGGATAAATGAGTTGAGAAGTCGCAGAAAGCAACGGTACCATGACTACAAAATTTTCATTATGTATTATCAAACTCTAGCATGAGAACACGTATCTGCTGGTGGACAATAATTTTGTTTTTTAATGTATTTTCATTCGTTGTCAACACTAATGATATCTGACGTTTTTGACTCCCAGTGAGACACAGAACTAATGCGAGATCACTGTAAGTTCAAGGATGTTATTCCGAGCTGCTGGTGGAGAAAAATTAGGTAACTGACGTCTCTTTGTGTGTAGTCAACAACGATATGAGTGGGGTTCGATTCCCAGTCAGCAATGAACTATTCGTCATATTATTTCTAGTTCAAACATGCTCATATGTTGCTGCTGGTGTAACAAACCCATATTTAACGTTAGTTTTCTCTAGAATATAACAGCGACAGGTACTGGGTTGGATTGCTGGGAATGAAGAAATTAATGTTACGTCTCGTCACTTCAGTTAAAGCATCTAGCTATTGCCGAGAAAATCCAATATGTTACAGTTGATTGTGCTTCGATAACAATCCGATTAGGTCCTGGGTTCGAATCCCTGTCCAACACAAAGCTTTACCTCACGCGCACTTCAAGTAAGTTACTTGTGAAGAAGCAGTATTTAACATCTCTCGTAGTTCGTTAACAGGGATAATAGATGCTGGGTAGGAATACGCGTCCGTTAAAAATGTTATATTATATAACTTAAAGTTGATATTTGCTAACTGCTATGTCTGTAAACTGGATGCCTAGTCAGGATTGACTGTTAGTTTCCGTCACTCACGAAATCTTTGCTTAGTCTGCATGACCTGGGTTTGAAGCCATATGCAGAGCGAGACGGTTCGTGGTGTCATTTGAAGTTCATACATATTCTGAACTAGCTGCTCGGGAATAACTTAAATTTTTAATGCCATTTTGTGTTAAATAATAAGTACAGTATGTTACTTTGAAGAGGGAATCATGGATATGACGAACTTACTAGGTGCATTACCTATCTGACGTAATAATGAGAGTGGTAACATTCAAGGTATGTCAGTTATTGTAATAAATGTGAAGTTACAAGCTTTAAGGACTGTATTATGTGATAAGGTGTTCCCAGAATTTTGCAGTATCCTGGTATTACTTTACATCTTGAGTTATTGCGATACAGAGCAGTGTTTCCTAGTGATGACTTCTTGGAACTATTCTCAATAGTCAAACGACTGTACCGAGGAGCGATTAGAGGACCTGCTAGACAGCTACGTTATGCGGGTTGCATGCGAATCAGTCTAAATGCAATTCAGGTCGTTCGGATACTTTTGAGCACGACTGTACATAAGTTGCCAGTGATCCTACAGCCTAATTTTCTAGACAATGGCTAACCATAGCGAATCATTAATAACACAGTACAACTGGTTACATTAAGTAAAATAAATGATAATAGGTTATCCTTTATTAAATGGCGTATTTGACTAACAAAATTAACTAAAATTATTGGTTTCTTCATTCAGTAGCTTTTTGAAATGAGTGAAGGTTGTGCTACCACAAACTTATTTAAATAATTAATAATGAAATAAATCACACAGTAAAATTTGCTGTAGTGCATTAATATGAAAATGTATCAGATTCCCTAATATTATCTCTTCATAAAGTGCAACTTGACAACACGTCTCAACAGCTCAATTCTGACTAAGTCCTGCATCACTCAAACCACTGTTGATGTATCTAAGCGACCACATCCATCACCCCAAAATTGTTCTTATGTCTCCGTGAATGCAACTACTTCTTCATTCATGTAACATGAACCCTCCTTTCACTTCATCCGCTGGCTGTCTTACTCTTTCTTAAATCTAATACTTAATAAAATGGAATGTTTAATAAAACAAAATGCTTACTGAAATGGACCACCACACAGGGCATTATACTATTAAAACAGAAGTATTTAGGTTACATAAAAGTTCAGTTCCATCTGATTTGAACAATACCAGACAACATATATTACATTCAATAATTACATACAAATAGTTGAAATTCATTTCCACACAGTATAATAATAAAGAAACAACGAACAACTAGAATGCATGGTGATTGATAATGAAAGTTTAATGCTGGATTTTTAATGATGGATTCACTGATTGTGTCCAGGAGGAGGCAAGCACTAAATCTATATTATAACTTTTTACTATATTGACCCTGCTGTGTATCGTTCACGACTGAAGCACTGAGTCAGAGCTATAGTTTGAGACAACGTCTGTCGAGTTCTCAGGTAGCACTTACTCGTGATTAAACATTGTATAATTCTCAGTTGATTTCCTTGCATTCAAACGCTAACATACATATTGTTAGAGATATCACAGATATCAGTATTTCAATAGAAGTGTTATGACTGCTTGATTATTTTGGTGTACTCAGATTAGTTCTTCTATAGGCAGTTGGATTACCATTAAGTCTTTAGTATTTGGACATTACTTAACTTTTAAAATAACAGAAGACTTAGTTCTTAGCACTGGGCAAGCATCATGTCTGCTGCTGTTCCCTTAACGTGGATGGAACGGTCCACCTTGTACCTGTAATGATCAGCCCTTAGTATTAACTTGTTAACCGCCGTTGGGTTAGGAATTTCCCAATGTCACTCAAGTTGGTGGCAGGACCGTCACCGCTGCAGATGAACAATACTCTAGTGTTTCCCCTATCTTACCTTAGCTGCCTGGGCCTTTACCAGCATATGTGTTACTTTACACAGTGTAGCACTAGCCCTATACATTTTTGAATATCTTCTTTGTAAACAGTAAGGTACACTAGTGAGAAACCGAATGATGTAGCACTCTTTTAAAAGAAATGGTCCTGTATTTGGGGGAATGGAGCCTCTAATCTTCATCCTGCCATCGTGATTTATGTTTTCAGTGGTTTCGGTGAATCTCGTTAGACAAATGACAGGTGGCTCATGTTATACTTATCCTATGCTTCACCATAGACCTGTAAGCAATAACATTTTTTAATTGGCTTTCGGGGAGTGCCCATACAGCCATCTCAGTTGTGGAATATCAGTTACGGCGATACGACAATGACCCGGCCGTAGTGGCCGAGCGGTTCTAGGCGCTTCAGTCTGGAACCGCATGACCGCTACGGTCGCAGGTTCGAATCCTGCCTCGAGCATGGATGTGTGTGATGTCCTTAGGTTAGTTAGGTTTAATTAGTTCTAAGTTCTAGGCGACTGATGACCTCAGAAGTTAAGTCGCATAGTGCTCAGAGCCATTTGAACCATTTAACGTGCTCTAGATCCGGAGGGCTCTGCCGGCGGTAGTGTTCCTTCCAGCAGGGTCACCCATGCCGGGCAGGCCGAAGGGGCGGAGCCGACCAAGTGTGTCCCTGTCTCCTATCCTTTTCCCATCCCTAGCCATCCTTTTTCTTTTCCTTCCTATTTTCCCCACATAGGCGATGCTGGCGGTTAGGGGGTGCGGAGGAAATGCCAAGCCCATATGCCGAACATCTGGCAAATCGTCAGTGCCTGGGCGATAAGGTGGCAGCCCCACCAAGGAAATCGGAAGCGGTGGGAAAGTCACCCGCACTTCTTAAATAACCTGATTACTGAAACCGAGACAAGAATACAAAACCGGATGGGTAAACTGGTAAACGACCTTTGGCATGAAAAGGTAAAAGAAAATTGGCTTCTGGAATATACGAACCTTGAGGGGGAATAGCAAACTGAAATAAGTGACAAGGGAAATGAATAACTATAAGCTTGATATCCTGGGACTTAGTGAAGTGAGGTGGCCAGAGTTTGGTGAAATGCAGATGTCAGACAGAATTACGTTTTTATATTCAGGATGCGTAGGGGAAGACGAACACCGGGATGGAGTTGGGCTATTGTTGACCAAGACAGCAAAGAATAGCCTTGTAGAATGGAGACCTGTGTCCAGTATGATCCTGACCGCCAGATTTAAGGCGAAGGTCCGAAACGTGACGCTTATCCGATGCTATGCCCCCACAGAGACATCAGAGACTGAGAAGAAGGAAGAGTTCTATTTCCTGCTACAACAGACTGTAAGGAAAGTGAGCAAGAAATATATCCTCATTGTTATGGGAGACATAAATGCCAAGGTGAGAGATAACAATGAGGGTTTGAAACAGTTAATGGAGGTACATGGCTTGGGTGAAATGAATGATGTTGGGGAAAGATTTAGTGACTTCTGCGCAAGCCATGACCTTGTAATAGGAGGGACCTTGTTTCCTCATCGGAGATGTCATAAGATAACATGGGTATCCCCAGATCATATTACAGAAAATCGAATTGATCACATCGCAGTATCCAGAAAGTTCAGGAGGAGCCTCGAAGATGTGCGGAATAGAAGGGGAGCAGATGTCAGTAGCGACCACCATCTTAGTGCTAACAGTTTCCGAATGACGATTGTGGTTTCCAGAAAGAAATTCGAGCCAAGGAATAGAAGATTCGATGAGAGTAAACTAAAAGATCCACAGATAGCTGAGGGGTTCCAGCTGGAACTCCGGAATAGATTCCAGGACCTGGGGCTGGAGATGGCTGAGGATAAGGACATGGAGGAAATGTAGACAGAAGTTAAGAATACTTTTATGCAACTGAGTGAGAGACAACTTGGCTCTAAACATCGCCTGCGGAGAGATTGGATGTCCGAACATACCTGGAATCAAATCACCCATAGAAAGGAGGCCGAGGGAAGAGTAAATCAGAGCAGGACCAGGCAACAAAAAGTACAGGCACAATCTGATTATAGAGCAGCAGATAAGGAAATGAAAACGAGTGTGAGAAGAGACGACAGAAGATGGATGGATGAACAGTCTGATAGAGCATAACAGGCAGCGCGAAGGGGGGATATGAAAGAACTATATGATTTCACTAACATGCTCTCAAAGAAAAGCTTCTAGAGGAACCGACCAGTAAGGAACAAGAAAGGGGAGAAACTAACTACACATGAAGAACAATCACGTAGGTGGAAGGAACACTTTAAAGAAGTTCTAAATAGAGAACTAGGTCGGGAGGTAGAAGAACAAGAACAAACGGAATACAATGATCCTAGTCCCAGCATTGGTGTAAATGCACCCACGAAAGCAGAAATTCGGACAGCACTGAATCAGATCAAGAATGGGAAGGCACCAGGACCAGATAATATAACATCTGAAATGCTGAAAACAGACTTGGACACCACTTTCGAGTTATTGAACGTCCTCTTAGAGAAGATATGGAGAGAGGAGAAACTGCCAACAGATCAGAAATTCTACCTTACCTTCATTGACATTGAAAAGGCTTTCGACTCTGTCAATCGAAGCGTCTTGTGGGATACTCTTGCAAAATATGGCATTTAAACTAAGATTATTAACATCATCAAGGAAATGTATGAAGACAATGAATGTCAAGTACTACATAATGGACAACTAACAGAGCCATTCCAGGTTAATTTGGGAGGACGACAAAGGTGTATTCTTTCACCAACACTATTTCTTTTGGTGCGACAGGAGCTAAGCAAGCAAGTCAAGATAGTTCTTACGAAAAGCGTTTCTCGACTTCTAAAACTTTCCTTATCCGACCAGTATCTGTGCTTCACGACTTACACTACTGGCCATTAGAACTGTTACACTACGAAGATGACGTGCTACAGACGCGAAATTGAACAGACAGGAAGAAGATGCTGTGACATACAAATGAATAGCTTTTCAGAGCATTCACATAAGGTTGGCGCCGGTGGCGACACTTACAACGTGCTGACATGAGGAAAGTTTCCAACCGACTTCTCATACACAAACAGCAGTTGACCGGCGCTGCCTGGTGAAACGTTGTTGTGATGCCTCGTGTGTGGAGGAGAAACGCGTAGCATCACGTTTCCTACTTTGATGAAGGTCGGATTGTAGCCTATCGGGATTGCGATTTATCGTTCACCACGTGGCTGCTCGCGTTGGTCTAGATCCAATGACTGTTAGCAGAATATTGAATCGGTGTGTTCAGGAGGGTAATACGGAACGCCGTGCTGGAGCCCAACGGCCTCGTATCACTAGCAGTCAAGATGACAGGCATCTTATCCGCATCGCTGTAACATATCGTGCAGCCACGTCTACATCCATGAGTCAAGAGATGGGGACGTTTGCAAGACAACAAACATCTGCACGAACAGATCGACGACGTTTGCAGCAGCACGGACTATCAGCTCGGAGACCATGGCTGCGGTTACCCTTGGCGCTACATCACAGACAGGAACGCCTGCGATGGTGTGCCCAACGGCGAACCTGGGTGCACGAATGGTAAAATGTCATTTTTTCGGATGACTCCAGGTTCTGTTTACAGCATCATGATGGTCGCATGCGTGTTTGGCGACATCGCGGTGAACGCACATTGGAAGCGTGTATTCGTCATCGCCATACTGGCGTATCACCCGCCGTGATGGTATGGGGTGTCATTGGTTACACATGGTGGTCACCTCTTGTTCGCATTGACGGCACTTTGAACAGTGGATGTTATCTTTCAGATGTGTTACGACCCGTGGCTCTACCCTTCATTCGATCCCTGTGAAACCCTACATTTCAGCAGGATAATGCACGACCGCATGTTGCAGGTCCTGTACGGGCCTTTCTGGATACAGAAAATGTTCGACTGCTGCCCTGGCCAGCACATTCTCCAGATCCCTCACCAATTGAAAACGTCTGGTCAATGGTGGCCGAGCAACTGGCTCGTCACAATACTCCAGTCACTACTCTTGATGAACTGTGGTATCGTGTTGAAGCTGCATGGACAGCTGTACCGATACATGCCATCCAAGCTCTGTTTGACTCATTGCCCAGGCGTATCAAGGCCGTTATTATGGCCAGAGGTTGTCGTTCTGGGTACTGATTTCTCAGGATCTATGTACCCAAACTTCGTGAATATGTAATCACATGTCAGTTTTGGTATAATATATTTGAGCAATGAATACCCGTTTATCATCTGCATTTCTTCTTGGTGTAGCAATTTTAATGGCCAGTAGTGCAATTGCTGTAAAAACTCACTATCTGTTATCACCATAGCGAACAGTGTATATTACAGAAATAGAAAGCACGCTGTTCGCTGAGTATTGTAGTGAGGCAGCATAAGGGTAAACATGAATAGCTTATAATGTGGCTGTCATAATGGACAATATTTCATAGGTTAGTGGATGATCCGATAATGAGCTTAGGCTTGACACTGGTCATCAATTAGTATTGCAACTTCGGCGGTTCTTTGCAATTTATTGTGTAATTTGATAAATACCGAGGTTTCCTAGATAACTCTTCCGTACACAAATGGTTCAAATGGCTCTGAACACTATGCGACTTAACTTCTGAGGTCATCAGTCCCCTAGAACTTAGAACTGCTTAAACCTAACTAACCTAAGGACATCACACACATCCATGCCCGAGACAGGATTCGAACCTGAGACCGTAGCGGTCCCTCGGCTCCAAACTGTAGCGCCTAGAACCGTACGACCACTCCGGCCGGCTTTCCGTTCACAGCGTGGGGTGTTCCAAGTGCAGTTGTATTAGGAATTTCATGTGGATAGAGGCTGCCATCAACGGGAGCCTAAACACTGTCTTCGTGTCACACCACGGTTCCTACGTGCACTCATTTGAAGTTACAACTGTTCATATGCAGCGTATCCCAGGTGGAATGTTCAATATTCAGGGATATGACAGGAACGATCATTCGAAACAAAAAATTCTAGTAAACGTGAGGTTTAAAACGTTTACCTTAGGACCTATGAGCACTTCATCATTTTCGATCTGGTGAAAAAAATGTCTTCGACTGCAAGGTCTTTGTTTTCCATATTTTGGGAGGAGATGGAAAAGGAAGTATGAACCAAAATAAGAAAATGTTGTCTATTAATCGTGGGCTCTAAAATGCATACCTTAGAGCTGTGAGCACTTGTTCGTTACAAGATTCTGTTGCACAGTTGCGAAGATGAAAACCTACTCATAGCTCTTAAGTATGCATTTTAGAGCCCATCTTTACGAAACATTTTTGTTTAGATGAGCGTTCCTGTCATATATATGAATACGAGTATTGACCATGCCTCCTGGGACACGGTGTGTTTAGTGAATCAACAAATCGGCTTCGGATCGTTAACAAAATTCTTAATGACACGGAAAACTTAATAACATGGAAAGGCTGTCATGGGCTGCTCAAGAAAGTCACTACTCTCCTCCTATTAACAGATGGTCCTGGTTTGGGAGAAAATATTTCTGTTTCCCGATTCTCGATTTTACCTCGTTACCGTTAAACACATCTAGTAAATTAGTTCCGGCCTGAACTGAATTCACCTAACGATGTGACTATCGTCTGCAAGCAGGTAGTTCAAATAAACTGATTTTCGAAGCATTTAATTTCGACAGACAAGTGGATTATGCACCGCGATGTTGCACGTTTCAAGTGTTCTACGGTGGCTCTTGCAATTTGCATTTCTCTAAACCTCCAATCGAGTGTTAATTCAGCGTTCCTTTCAGTTCAGGGCTTTATCATTAATAGGTTTTAAAGTTTGATTTCTATTTACACTGCAACTGAATTGTTGTTGTAATAATAAGACTAATTCTGAAACTGTCCTTCCCTGAGTGAAAAGCGTAAATTTCAAAAATTTCGAGAGTTTTTATTGCATCTATGACATAGGGCAACGAATAATCTATCGCAGAAGTGCTAAATCGGTCGAACACATCCGACGAGGAGTTTAGGGAGGCATGTCAACAAAAATCCTGTCTATGTTTTCTAGTATTAGAAAGACATTACCATTTTGCTAGTTAGCCACTAAAAAAAGCAAGGTAATGGCAAACTTTTGAACGTTTAACACTTTCCTAGTAAATTCAGGAAACACCGAGGGCTGTGCTGTTGAAGCGCAGTTGAGCGACGACTATTAAATTATTTGCTGCCGGTGAGAGGTTGCGCTTCGGCAATTACGTTATGCATATTTGATGAGTTTACATATTCAGGAGCCACTGGTTTTGTCGCATCAGTTAAACATTGGGCATTCCTCTGCGCAGTCTGCTCTTTATACATCGCTAAACAGTTGTTCGCCCTCCGCGTTTTTCGCTTCGTTACACTTACCAATACTGTGTATTAATCATTATTATGAACGAACTGAACTTACATTCTTTCGTAAAAAATATCCTATTGAATTACTGTCCACCAAAAAAAAGTTTTCTTTCCTATGTCTCTTGTATGAAAATACAAAAGAGCTTTAAAATACGAGGGTTGGTACTTAAATAGTGGCAACTATTCATTCACAACCGATACAAAAGAGTTACATATTTGCACCTGCTACTATCCTTCAGAGTAGTCACCAGCGTTGTGTAGAACCCGTTGCCAGCAATATGGAAGGAGTAGTATACCGTTAGCAGAGCCTGTTCTGTTGGTGGTGCGAATGGAGCGGTCTAAAGCTATGGTGATTCTCGTGTACGACTGTGATGGTGTTATCCTAACACATTACGTTCCTCCACAGCAGAACGTCAGTACACCGTATTACTGTTCGTTTTTTGAGCATCACCTGCGACCAACTTTGCGAAAGAAGCGGCGACAGTTCCTGCGCAACCCACCCATCGTTTTGCACGACAATGCTGTGGCTGCTCCCTTCGGTCGATGGAGCTGGAAAGTACTCTCAGGACTTAAATCCTTGTGACTTTGATTTGATTCCGAAGATGAAGGAACCACTTCGTGGCATTCGCTTCAGAACTGTTCCAGAAATTCGACAGACAATAGACCACTCCATTTGCACCATCAACAGAACAGCCTCTGCTAACGGTAAACTACGCCTTCCACATAACTGGCAACGGGTTCTACACAACGCTGGTGACTACTTTGTAGACAGTAACAGGTGTAAACATGTAAGTCTTTTGTATCGGTTGTGAATTAATAGTTGCTACTTAAGTTCCAATCCTCATATTTTATCTACTTATTAAAAAGAGAACGGAGGCCTACAAAATATTTAACTTCAGGCGGTACTTTTTCTCTCTTTCTCCATCACACTCTATACTTATCGTAAGAAATAAGAACACGCGTCACTTTTCAATTGGACAAGGCTACATCTTTTCTGGTAACGTAGATCAGTTACTGCAACTGCCGGCAGCACATTTGGCTTTGTTAGAAAATACCGCCTGGTTCGATGTACACTGCGATAACTGGAGCAGACCCTAACTGATCCCTTTTTATGTAGAGGAATTAGAAGAGATGCAGTCCAGTCTATAGGCCATTCACCAGATTTACACACTATTACAAACTAAATGTAAAGCATGCATGTCTCTCTTGCCCGTCCTAGTCAGAATTTCTCTGGAGATACCGTCTGTACCTGGGGCTTTGTTTATTTTTCAGGTGTTTGATGGTACCGTCTGTTTTACTGAATGAAATATAAGGTTCCGTGACTCATTCGATTCAACTGTTCTCTTCCTCGATGTTATTCCTTTTGCAACATAGGGTTTCGCAGTGTTGTTTCGATCTAGCTATTGATTCTTTCATATAGTTAGTGTAACATAGTTTGTGATTTAGTGTGACCTGTATCCGAGCACATGGACGTGTTTATGCATCTTCCTCGATCGCCAATGCATCTCAGTACAACAACATGTCTTCGATATTTTGGGAGCTTAAGATTACTTGTCTCCTCCACCTGCTCACGAACTTCACAGTTGGGTATAAGGATGAATATAAAATTATATTCACCAGAGTCAAAAATTTCTACTTGATTGTTCCTAGGTGATCACAACTCGTCCTCGTCGCCAGACTTACGCATTATTAACGGTTAATTTCCCTCATTTAATTCTAATATTCATATTTTTGTGGAAGCCCTGAGTGTCCTTTAAATTAACTTCTAAGATGAAACCACGATATTAGTTGGACTGTAAAGTCTTTGATCGATGCTGGTGCTTGGGTAAATGTACTTGAGTGATTACATCTTCTCTGTTACAAAATTTTCTTGACTTTTTATTTAATGATGAAACACAAAATTTGATATAATTAGTGCAGTGACGATAGATCTACTCTGCAATCTAAGTTACAAGAGACTTCTTCCACAGTAGACTACCATGTCTGGAACAGTTCCCTTGTCACTTCATGTGACTGAATCTCGCCCATCCCAAAAACAGTCTAGCGCCTGAAGCAAGCCAACTTCAGACTGAGATAAAGAGGCGTTACATATTGTAAAGCTTTGATGGTGCAATTTTGTTTCGTTTCGGTTCATACGAAATCTATAACAACTATCGACTTTTATAGAGTACATACAAAATGAATCAGTAGCAATAGAAAATGAAGCTCTCTGAAAGCATCGACAAATATAATAAATTTACCAGTCTACACGAAAATAACTTTGTTTTTGTGTTTTAGTATTATCTGTAGACTGTAAAAGTACACGAGAAGAGAATTACGCCATCATAAAAGAGAACTTAATCGATCGAAACGAGAATAGACAAATCACATCCATGCTGCGTACCAGACGTAAGGCAATATCCCACAGTACAAATTATACAGAGATAAATATGCCTACTGTATTGACTGTAGTACTGTGCCCCCGAAAAAGTTTGCCGCGCTAACTGTAAATTTTTCAAGTCGTATTCCAGCCGCAGTCAAGCAGCTCGGCCAAAGTACTGATAAAGCCACTAGGCAGCATTGTTGACATTATATCAAAACATTCCGGCCAGAAGGGATTTTCAACACCGGTCACTGCCAAAGCGCACGGGGCAGCTAATGCTGCAGCACAGTGTGATCAAATGTGAAGCAAAATTTTGTAACTCAGAGCACTTGTGTGCTATAAGTGTATAAATAATGGAGCTTAGGGGCTCAATGCATTCAGTCGTTGCACCATTCTGTCTGCGTCTTGAAATGGAGAGAATGTACACAGGAGTATCAATTAGAATACGAGAAACCGAAGGAGGCTATGATTTCGGATCTGGCAATGGTTTTTCCCGATTTTCAAAAGGAGTTCATCCCCTCATGTGACGCATCTAATGGACCAGTCGGGTGTATATTTTGAATCAAATGGTTAATGAACAGGATTCTCAGTCAGCATATGCTTCGAGCCAGTTAAATAAAATCGAGTGTAACTACTGGACAACTGAGAAGGAAATGTTACTGTCATATATGGTATTACGTATCTCCAGTGTTACGTGTGTGGTAGAAGATTTAAGGTTGCAACTGATCATTCATCATTGAAATGGTTGCTTGTTTTGAAAGATCCATCTAGTCGTCTAACATGTTGGACTCTCAGGCTCAGTGACGTTGGTTATGTGGTCATCCATCTGCCACGTAGAAAATGCACGAATGCGGACATCTTAAATCGCAAAACGACCGTATCGTGCACAATGGGCAAGAGTATGGTGAAATGGCAACAAGCAGCAAGCAGAGGATGGTCGATCACAATTGCACACTATCCTACACTAGGATTTGTTGTGCAGAGTCACTAAATGTGTACCAGATCTCTTGGTTTCAGCAGCTTTCCAAAGGAGGTGTTATGACAGTCTCATGACCTTGTGTTGTCAGGTCGTAGAGGCCCATGATAAATCGATAGGCGCGCTGCGGAATGGTTTTGGAGCAGTATGTCAGAGACTGTACCATTAGCGCAGAGAAATGATATTTCTCATCATAAAATCCCCTTCCAGCGGTTATCAGATGCACTGCCGCCATTTCAAATACTTGGGCTCAACATTTGTGGACCATTCAACAAAACACCTGAGGAAATAGGGAGGTGAGTTCAACCATCTACTGTATTTCACGGTGTCTATTAATGGTAGTATTTCATACCAATATTCCTATCATTAATTTACAATTGAAGTCTGGAATCATGGATCAGGATACGACCTTCATTCAGAAATTATGAAACAGCTATGCCATATTCTACATATTCGGAAGTTATGAGTGAGCCCATTCCACACTCGAACCAATGATAGGATGGAGCATGTCCATAAGACTATTGCGAAGATGCTAAGCTTCTGTGTGAATGCTAGACATGTGGTTTGTGTGCACATCTCAAAGACTGTTACAGGAACAGGAATGTTACTGTTTTAGGTGACGAAGATGCCATCCTCCTTTGATGCTTTAAGTACTAAATAGGGACGGCACTGCAAATCACTAAAGACGTGTGCGAGAAGAATATGGGAGGTACGGAAAATCGTGCAAAAACAAACACAATGGCCCTGAAGACCAAGAGCAGCCGAATGGGTGCAAACACAAACTGCCACAGTATTGTACAGGGTAGTGGGTATCGGTCACCAATTCCTATTACACCGAAGGGAAAGACAAAGAGGTTGTTGAATAAACGTAATAGATCATGGAGATGACCTTACCAGTTGACGTAAAGGTACATTTTCCCACCAAAACGTCTATTGTTCACGTTAGTCAGCTAAAACCATTTAAAGGTATGATGGATATGGTACCACAATTAACTGCGATCAATCCGCTACAAAAAGGTGGAATGGGCAGAAAGAAGGAACATTATGTAGTTAGATAGCGCAAGGCACGTGATATGCCGTATGCTTTGGGGTTACATAATTAGTTACGTTGCTGGATTCTTTGCAATGTTTGTTGGTGTTAGATTAATTATTGATATCTGAGTTTATCGACTTGTTTTACATTGTGTTGTGCCGGGATGGATTTAATGCACACATCAAAAAAAAGTTTTGTATCACGCCGGTTCCAAGAACTCCTGAAGATAGACGTTGACTGTGGATATAGTATCACAGACACAGTCCCTTTGACTGTTCAGAGATGTCACTAAACCTGCCCAAAGATGTAACAACCATGCATGAGCAGCGCCTATTAGACAGAGGGGGTCAGACAGCCGATCAGTTACAGTCACTCCACCAGGAAGGAGGTACATGGCTCGTGTTTTCTGTAGTTCAACCATGCCTAGACGGTCAATACTGCAGTTCGATCGAGTCCGCATTGTTACTTTGTGCCAGGAAGGGCTCTCAACAAGGCAAGTGTCCAGGCGTCTCGGAGTGTTGTTCGGACATGGAGGAGATACAGACAGACAGTAACTGTTGACGACATGCCTCACTCAGGTCTCCCAAGAGCTACTAGTGCAGTGGATGACTGCTCCCTACAGATTATGGCTCGGAGGAACCCTGACAGCAACGCCACCATGTTGAATAATGCTTTCCATGCAGCCGCAGGAGGTCGTGAGCGCAATAGGCTGCGTGGTGCGCAACTTCACTCCTGACGTCCATGGCGAGGTCCATCTTTGCAACCACGACACCATGCAGCGTGGTACAGATGGGCCCACCAACATGCCGAATGGACCACTCAGGATTGGCATCACGTTCTCTTCACCGATGAGGTGGCTAATGCCTTCAGCCAGACAATCGCCGGATACTTGTTTGAAGGCAACCCGGTCAGGCTGAACGCCTTACACACATTGTCCAGCGAGTGCAGCAAGGTAGAGGTTCCCTGCTGTTTAAAGGTGGCATTATGTGGGGCCAACGTACGCCGCTGGTGGTCATGGAAGGCGCTGTAACGGCTGTATGATACGTGAATGCCATCCTCCGTCCAAGAGTGCAACCAAATCACATTGGCGAGGCATTCGTCTTCATGGACGACAATTTGCGGTTCCATAGTGCACATCTTGTGAATTACTTCCTTCAGGATAACGACATCGCTAGACTAAAGTGGCCGGCATGTTCTCCGGACATGAACCCTATTGAACATGCCTGGGATAGATTGAAATGGCTTTTTATGGACGACGTGACCCCCCAACCACTGTGAGGGATCTACGTGTAATAATTATTGAGGAGTGGGACAATCTGGACTAACAGTGCCTTGATGAACTTGTTGATAGCCACGACGAATACACGCACGCAATGCAAGAGGATGTGCTACTGGGTATTAGAGGTACCGCTATGTACAGCAATCTGGACCACCAGCTCTTAAGGTCTAGCTATGTGGTGGTACAACATGCACCTTTTGTGGTTTTCATGGGCAATAAAAAGAGCAGAAATGATGTTTATGTTTATCTCTATTCCAACTGAGGCGATGCAAAACTTTTTTTGATGTGTGTATTCTCATGTCGTTGCCAGATGTATTTTTCTTTTATTACTGTAGGGTTATTGTCAGTCTGTTTTCTTTTGTTTTTGTCTCTTGTTTTGTATTTCTCCTTAGTTACTCGTTTTGGAAAAAGGGAGGGAATGACTGACGGTTGTTTCCTCAGGTGGCGAGTTCATGGGGCCACCCTGGATGACAGAGAAATGCATATGAATAAGGACCCAAGAATTGTAGTTGATTTCACCTGAGGTAGGCATGCCCTCACGGCCTCCTAGCCACTTAGACCACATCGACCATCGTTCTGGTTAACCCTGGGGGGTTGAACGGCGCATTGCTGCTCGTCATCAAACAAGTACTGTCGGCTGTCGCACCCAAGCACACGACATGGGGTCAGCAAACATGTGCAAGGATGCCTAGCCTGCACAACTCCAGAGGGACTGAGTGGGCCATGCTAGTTCCTCGCTGTTGTCAACACACACGGATCTACAGTAGCTGTTAGCCATGACCAAGGACAATAGACTCCCTGATGACGTCGACAGGTCTGTGCATTCCTCAGCGGGGCCCACGAGAAGTACGGGCCTCACAATGAACTTGTGAGTTCACGCTAGTTGGCTTTTCCGCCAACGTTCGAGGACGCTCAGTTCCATGCAAGGCCACTGGAAAGCAATATATAATTGAAAAAGTAACCACTAAAGATCCTAACCTTGTGGTGTGCTATCGAGAGCTTGCATGCATTGAAATGCACTGTCAAGAATTATTAAACTCGACTGGAATAGTTACTCGCTCCCTGCCGAAAACAGCTGCTGACATTCGTAAGACCTGCTGTGACACGTGGTGTGATGTACGTACGTGCCATGGCCTGCCTCTCTCATGGCCCTCGATTCTGCAAACGAGTGCGTTTGCACGCACACAGTATGGCCCTGAGGCCGGCTAGAGTGCTGTATAAGTCTGCTTGGAAAAACGTTTGTCAATACTACAACAGTTTATCTGCAAGCCCTGGCCTGAATCTGCCTTCCCCCTCACTATTTCTCTCGCAAATCCTGACGCGCAGCAGCCGAAAATACGCCGGGTCGTTCCAGCAGTAAAGACTATAGGCCATAACAAAAGAATGAAAAGTCGAAATACTCAGCTTATCAGCAAGCACGGGAAGAAAATACAATCGATTATAGGAAAAATGGAAACATACATAGTATATACTAATTGGAAATATGCTGTAATTAGTCTTGAGTGAAAAAAAAGAAACACAAGGAAGTGGAAGGGGAAAAGGTTTGACATCAACGCATACTTTTTTTCTCTACGTGTAATGTGTTTCCAGACGTAAGGCTTTTTTTTATTTTTGCTGTATGTATTCCAATCTGTCTCTTCCTCTACAGCTCCCTCTAGCAGCGCGGAAGGTATTCCATGATGTCTTGACACACGTGCTACCATCCTGTCCCTTCTTCTTGTCACTCTTTTTTTATATATTCCTGTCTTTGCCAATGCTGCGTAGAGCCTCCTCATTCCTTACCTTATCAATCCACCTAATTTTCAACATTCTTCTGTAGCATCACATGTAAAGTGTTTCGATTCTCATCAGTTCCGGTTTTCCCACAGTCATTGTTGCACTACCACACAGTGCTGTGCTCCAAATGTACATTCTTGAAATTTCTTCCTCAAAATAAGGTCTATGTTTGATACTAGTAGGCTTCCCTTGGCAAAGAAGGCCCTATTTGCCTGTGATAATCAGCTTCTTGTCTCCTCTTTGCTTTGTCCGTCCTGGGTTATGTTGCTTCACTCTGTCTCTGCAGCCTTTATCCATTATCACGTGATGCTATGATGCTACCTCCACTGACGGCCAGCCATGTGTCGCCATTTGTTATCATAGTTATGCAGAACTAGACACCCATCCAATGACAAGCATTCATCCATCCCTGCCTCTCCTATATACCCATCTAACTTTCGGCACTCCTCTGTAGCACTTCACTTAAAATACATTATTTTCGTCTAGTCTGAACTGTTTCTCGTCCTTGTTTCACTTATGTACACGGCTCCAATACCTTTGGAAAAGTCTTCGGAAGGATGGGGAAATCGGATGTGGCCTTTCAAAGGAAACATCCCGGCATTCACCTGAAGCGATACAGGGAAATCACAGAAAACTTAAATCAGGATGGCCAGACGCGTGTCTGAACCATCCTTCGCCTGAATAAAATTCATCCATTTCTTTTAATGTCTCCTTTCGTAACATCATTCCCTCAATGTGGCCTGACTTAAATTCAATGACATTCTATTACCCTTGTTTTAATTTTGTTCTTTTCAAGATAGAGTCCAATCCGTTCAACCATTCTCCAAAGTTCTTTGCTGTCTCTGAAGAACGACAACATCATCGACAAGCCTCAATGTTTCAGCAAACTTGAACTTTAAGTCGGATCCGAAATGTGTCCTTCGTTTCCTTTACTGTTTGCTCAATATGCAGACTGAATAACAATGGGAATAAGCTACAGCCCTGTCTCACTCTCTTATCAACTATTCCTTCCCTTTCATGTACTCCTACTCTTATAATAGCAATCTTATTTCTGTACAAGTCGTTTGTTTTATAATCTGTGTTGTCTTCAGAATTTCAAAGAGTGTGTTCCAGTCAACACTGTCAGAAACGTTTTCTACGTCCACAAATGCTATAAACTTAAGGTCGCCTTCCTTCAACCGATCTTCTAAGGTAAGTGGCAGGGCTGGTATTGCCATCCGTTTTCCAACTTCTCCAAAACCCAAACCGACCTTCCCCAAAGATGACTTATATCAGTTTTCCATTCTTCTGGAAATAATTCATGTGTAGCGGGTAGAAGGCACTGTATTAAGACTCATCTGAGTTTCCCAAGTGATTTATTATTTCCAGCTACAGTGCCCCCATTCCTCTCAGTCTGTGTCACTGTGTCCCGCAATGCTGAGGACACCACTTCTCTGTCTGCAAAACGGTTTGGCGTGGAATGGCTGCCTCAGCGACCCGTGCACACACAGCTGTGTGTCAGCCTTGTACGGCCACGAGGTCAGAATGCGGCGGCAGTCCACTCAGCAGTCTTCGCCCCTGCCACCTCAGCACCACTCGCCAGGAGCCGCAGGCAGTCCACTGAACGCTTCTTCGCCATCATGGTTCAGATCGCAGGCGACAACAAGCGCCTGCGATCCAACGTCCGAATCTGTGGCCCTCGCCTCAGGATGCCTATGGCGTGTGTTGGGAGCCAACAAGTCTGCCCGCAGTAGCGAGCCGTGGCGTGGCCCACCACTGGCTAGCAGCGGACCCTGCGTCAGCCCCAGAGGGTCGAACCAGCGACCCGCCGTGGTGTGGAATAGCGCCCCATCTGCTGCTTTGAGTATCCAGTGGTGTCACACGCCCCACCGTCCACAAGAGCTGCCACAATTGAATGCTTTGTTATTTTTTTACTTTTTTTCTTTATTGTTATTTTGAAACCTGTTTATAGGCTGGCCTGCAGCAGCATACTACGCCGCTCTTTGGCCGCAGAGAAACACAAAAGATACAAATGGAGACAATCAGAGAAAAAAAATGGTTGACATATAACCGGAGACAAACACTTTTTAAAATGCATGGAGCCGTTCATGGGCAAAGAGTCCAAGATAAATTTGTTCAGACACTTGGACACATACATACATAGACGAAAACTGTCACACGTGAACGTAGGTGCACTAAACGAATAACACTGAACCACTTAAGCACAAAACGATGGCACACACAGAAACACGAGGCATTGATCTCGGGCGCGCGAATGTTCAATAACCGTGTACGATACTGGAGACCTGCCAAGAGAGGAGGAGGGGGGTGATGGGAGAGGGGAGAGCAGATGCCGTGGGTAGGGGAGGTACGGGAAGGGAGGAAGGGGGAGGGGAAGCTCGGGGGAAGAGGGTTGGAGGAAGGGGATGGGGGAAAAGGAAAGAGAAGGGAGGGAGGGTGCCTAAAGGAAAGGACACAGGAAGTGGGGGTGGGGAGTATCAAAGTTGATAGGAGGGGTAGATTGAGGGGAGGAGGACATCATCAGGGAGGGGAAGCTGGCGGAAGCCGCCTTGGGAGAGGGTAAGGAGGGTGGAGAGATGGAGACCGGGTGGGATGTGGGAATACAGGCGTGGCAGCGGGCGGGGGTGGGAGAGGATGGGCGAGACAAGCGAGTGAGGAGGATCGAGTTTGCAGGAGGTATACAGGATCTGTATCCTTTCAAGGAAAAGCAGGAGATGGGGGAACGGAATGAGATCGTACAGGATCCGCGTGGGGGAGGGGAGACGGATGCAACAGGTGAGGCGGAGAGCATGGCGTTCAAGGATTTGAAGGGAGTTATAATAGGTAGGGGGGGGGGGCGGAGATCCAGGCTGTATGGGCGTAACAAAAGATAGGGCAGATGAGGGATTTATAGGTGTGGAGTATGGTGGAGGAGTCCAGACCCCACGTACGGCTGGAAAGGAGCTTGAGGAGACGGAGTCAGGAGCGTGCCTTGGCTTGGACTGTCCTGAGATGGGGGGTCCAGGAGAGTCGATGGTCGAGGGTGACGCCAAGGTACTTAAGGGTGGGGGTGAGGGCGACATGATGGCCAGAGATGGTGAGATAGAAATCAAGGAGGCGGAAGGAAGGGGTGGTTTTGCCTACAATGATCGCCTAGGTTTTGGAGGGATTGACGTTGAGCAACCACTGGTTGCACCAAGTGGTGAAATGGCCAAGATGGGATTGGAGAAGGTGTTGGGAGCGCTGCAGGGTGGCGGCAAGGGCAAGGAAGGCGGTGTCATCGGCAAACTGGAGAAGGTGGACGGGGGGTGACGGCGGTGGCATATAAAAGGTACAGAAGGGGGGAGAGGACGGAGACTAGGGGCACACCGGCGGAGGGAAAAAAAGGTGTAAGAATCCGTGTTATGAATGGTGACGTAGGAAGGACGGTGGGGGAGACGGTGGGAGAGAAAGGAGCCTATCAGACGGACGAAGTTAATGGGAAGGGCGAAGGTTTGCAGCTTGAAGACGAGCCCCGAATGCCATACGCGGTCATAAGCACGTTCGAGGTCCAGGGAGAGGAAGATTGCGGAGCGACAGGAATTAAGCTGTTAGGAAAGGAGATGAGTGAGGTGAAGGAGAAGGTCGTCGGAAGAGAAGGACGGCTGAAAGCCACACTGGGTAATGGGAAGGAGGCGGTGCTGGCGGAAATGCTGGTGGATGCGCCGGGTGAGGATAGAATGCTTTGTTAGTGAACCGGCACATATTTATATGTGGCTGTGCGCCTCTGTTTTGCTAAAAGCGCCGCTCTGAGTCACATACTCATAACACTTACGTTGGCCAGTGGGCCCCTTCTGTGCTCCTCTTCTGCCTGTGATTTGCGCCATGCACACAGCTGTATGTACTTTTTCCTGGTGGTTCTACGCCCCTGTGGCCTCTACTTTACTTCGCAACTGTTGGTGAGCGTAATTGCCTGTAAACAGGCCCATGCCTGGTTGTAGCCTGCACGCTCAGAAATATTGCTCCAAAACTGAGTTTTCCTAATCCAAACGGTAGTTCCACTACACATGTTACTATTTTGCAACTGCGGCTTATTCTGCTGGTACTTCGATAATATCCGTATCTATCGACACCTGTCATTTTTTGACTACTAATTGTGTAATATGGTCTTCCATTCCTTTGAATAGACCTTCCATAAAGGGTGATTCAGCTGCTCCTACCTCTGGGTTTTACGCAAACTGCAACGCCTTCAAATACATGAGCAAGATTGTTCCATAAAATTTCGTTTGTGCAGCCACATAAATTCAGCTTCATCTTCTAACATTTTGGCTGAACATAATCCAGTTGGGTTTAAAGGACGGAGCAAGTGCTGGAGCGTTAGTCACGTCAGCTCACTCTGAAGATGACTGGACGATATTCAGTCGAAATACGAGGGTGAGTCAAATGAAAACCTTAAATTTGTAGCAAATATCGAAATTTCGCGCCGTTATCGTGCAAGTTGGTAAGCGTGCTACAAACAGTGTGCAGAATGGCTTGTAGGTGGCAGCATAGTGCAGATGCACACATACCGTCGCAGTATCAGTATAAAGATGGCCACCCCACTTGCGAGTTGCACCAGGGAAGCGTTCTGTTATTCGGTTTTTGCGTAGTGAAAGTGTTGAACCTATTGAAATTCATCGACGAATGAAGGTTTAGTACGGCGATGCATGCTTGTCACAGCAGCTAGTCTACGAATGGAGTAGGAAGTTCGCAAATGGTGTGACTTCAGTGGAATATGCTCCTCGTCCAGACTGTGACTCTACAGAACATTGCAGCAGTTGAAGCCATAGTGAAGGAAAACCGCCGAGTGACAATGAATGACATTGCAGCATGTTTACAGATCAGTCATGGGTCAGCACGCCACATTGTGCATGATCTGCTCCAGTTTCACAAAGTGTCTGCAAGATGGGTGCCACGGCAGCTGACTCCTGAAATGAGAGAATGACGTGTTGATGCTTGTGAAGAACTTCTTCGATGCTTTGAACGAGAAGGTGATGGCTTCCTTGGAAGAATCGTTAATGGGGACGAAACCTGGGTTCACGTCCACCAACCGGAAACGAAGAAAGCGAGCAAGGAATGGCGCCATTGCTCATTACTAAAACCAAAGAAGTTTCGAACAGAACCATCAGCATGGAAGGTTATGCTTAGTCTCTTTTGGGACGAAAAAGGCGTGATTTTGGAGCATTACATGCCTTGAGAGACCACTGTCACCAATCCATCATACACAAATCTCCTAAAAAAACCATTTGCGGCCTGCAATCAAATCAAAGTGAACGTGGATTGCTGTCAGCAGGTGTCCTTTTGCAACATGACAATGCAAGGCCCCACACTGCCCGTACAACAGTTGCAAAAATCACAGACCTGCATTTTGAGTGTATTCCTCATCCACCACCAGACCTTGCCCCAAGTGATTTCCATATGTTTGGACCACTCAAAGACGCAATGGGAGGAAAGAAGTTCAGTTCTGATGAAGAGGTACGCCACGCGGTGCACGAGTGGTTGCGAGGACTACCAAAAGAGTTTTTTGCTTTAGGAATTTATGCACTTCGTAAGCGCTGGAGGACTTGCATTGAGCGTGGCCGAGGTTATGTTGAAACGTGATACAGCTTTGTACCTCTTCTGCACAACAAAGATATTTAAGGTTTTCATTTGATTCACCCTCGTATTAGAAAAAGAAGCTGAATTTATGCGGCTGCACGCCCGAAATTTTATAGGCAGCCGCTAAAACATGAAGATACACACACGCAAGATATTCATATTATCGCACGTACTACAAGGAATCTATTAGTCCTACACAAAAAAGGAAGAGAAGCTTTCAGTATAAAATTTAATGTAGTGAAATTTTGTGCTGCTATACCTTTTTTGCTGAAGGCCGCAGTTTCGAGTTATTCAAGGAAAAGGCGTTTGAAGCTCACTTTTTTATGTTTTTCTAGAATAATTAGAAAACTCATCCTCGTACAAATTTAACTACTTTAAATTTCCGACAAAAGGCCCTCTTCGTTTTTTTCTGTAGGACAAGGAGTTAGAACGTAGCGAGCGAAAGAACATGAAAATTTTTAACATGGTATTTGAAAGCACTGCGGCTTGTATAAAACGCAGCAGTTGGGGGCACCTGAATCACTCTTATATCCCTCCCGCCTTCCTACTTTCCCTGTCTCTGTTTGAAATTAGCTTGCCATCTGAGCTCCTAGTATCCATACAACTGCTTTTCTTTTGTCCAGAGTTATCTTTAATTTTTCTATAAGCGGCTTCTATCTTTCCAATATTCATACATTATTCTATAGCCCTGAATTTGTCCACTAGAAATCCTGTTTTGTCACTTTGCACTGTCCGTCAATCTGATTTTTTAAAGTTTATATTCCGTTTCGCCTGCTTCGTCTGCTGCATGTTTTATATTTTCGTCTGTTAGTTTCAACATCTCATCTTGCCGGCCGGTGTGGCCGAGCGGTTCTAGGCGCTTCAGTCTGGAATTGCGCGACCGCTACGGTCGCAGCTTCGAATCCTGCCTCGGGCATGGATGTGTGTTACGTCCTTAGCTTAGTTACGTTTAAGTAGTTCTAAGTTCTAGAGGACTGATGACCTCAGATGTTAAATCTCATAGTGCTCAGAGCCATTTTGAACCATCCCATCTTGTATCCAAGGGTCTCTACTAGACCTTGTCTTATTGTCTGTTTGGTCCTGTGCTGCGTTTGCTATTTCATCTGTCAATGAAATCCATTTGTCTTGTATCGGTAACGGCAATAATCCAAATAAAACTCATGATGATGTTCGGAGAAAAATGAGAGATTCCAGAAATGTGAGCTTACACTACATTAGAAACCAGCATAACTCTGTGGCAGAGTTTAGGTAAGCGACAGTCCAAATAAGTTTTCAGAATTTTCTGTGAAATAAAAATCTCAACAATAAAAAAGTGAATTACTACACTTTGATATGAAAAGTTATTGGGATCACTTGTTGTTTAAAAACTTTAAAATTCTGATCAACCTCTTCCAAAATATTTTTAATTTAGACCAAGACGTCCTCGGTCTTGAATGTAACGGAGAAGTTCACTCTTGTTTACGATATATTTATACAGCTTTCTCACCATTAGGAGATTAGAAGATGCACTGAGTGACGATTTTAACATAGTGGAATTAAATTTATGTGGTATTAGAATAAATAAGTGGATCGCAACAGGAAGAAACATCTTTTAATTAATTATATCTGTACTCATCCATTTTTCAGAATAAGGAAAGCGAGCAACGTAATTTCCACTTTGCAGTTTGTTAGAGATGTCTAGCTCCTTCATGATTTGCCACTGACATAGGCCATTTTTTGCAACGTACGTACATACGTTGGGGTCGTAAGTGATGGCTGTCGTCAGCTGTACGCGACGGGTTGCTAGCGATGGCCAGTCGGCCTGTGTTATGTGCCTACGGCTACATCAGCAGCTGACCTCTGGAAACGCTGCATTACCATGGCGCCTAGAACACTGCTTCCATTAAATAAATGAGATGCCATTACGTGGCGCGTCAACGCCAATAGCACGCGAGTTCATGAGCTGCCCTCTGTTGGGTCCATTGGAATGTGCTCATAAATGCTGCAATTAAGGGCGCACCCGCAGAGACCGTTGCGAATGCAGAGCAAACAAATGAAACTAGCAGTGTGCGACCGAGACTGGACGATGCAAATAGCGACCTCTGGGATTTGTCAGTACTGCAAACATTTTTTCATCATATGGCTACCGGCATCCCACCACAGACCAGCAAGTAGCAAGCGCTAGTCACTTCTCAGAATCGCCGTAGAGCGTGACAGATTTGAAAGATGTTCCGTAGATATCATTTTATGTATGATGACGAGTTATGATCCACATCATTGGTATCGATTTGCAGTAGGATTTCGGAATAAATACTGTATTCGAACATCATGAAATACCTTGACGAAAACGACCTATTGACACAAAGTCTAACATGCACTCACTCAGAAAATATCGTTCTTGTGAAACACAACTGGTTCTATATACTCACGAAGTAATGAGGGCTACCGGCAGAAGACATCAAGTTTTTATAGATTTCCAGAAGGCTTTTGATACCGTTTCTCAGAGGCAGTTTCTAATAAGATTGCACGGCTATGGAGTATCGTCTCAGTAGAGTGATTGTTTCGTGACTTTCTGTTAGAAAGCTAATAGTTCGTAGTGACTGACGGAAACTCGTCTGGAGGAACAGAAGTGATATCTGTGGCTCCCCGAAAAACTATTAGAGACCCTCTGCTCTTCCTAATCTGTATAAATTTATAATCTATAATCTATGTAAATTTATAATTGAAACGATTCTACCTCCACAACATACATTGCGCGTAGGGGGCACCAAGATAAGATACGAAAATTAGGGATTATATGGAGGCATATAGACAGTCCTTATATAGGTGTTGCCGACCACAGCACCGCATTGTACCCGTTTACATATCTCCGTATCTGAATATGCATACCCATACCAGTTTCTCTGGCGCTTCAGTGTAACATTGTATAGGCCACAGGAGACTCTGCAGACCTATCACACTTCAGAGATAACTGTATGGAAGAATATTTACACCCAACTAAGTTCCAGTTTCGTAATTTATCAGGGCACGAGTTATCGTGCACTAAGGTAGTTTCAGTAACGTGTGAAGCTTGTAGACGATTTGTACACGAAGCACAGCAATGCAGTGAGTCTATCTCGGCTATGATAAGTAGGAAAGATTGGTACAGTTATTTTTGCTTATTGATATTGTTCCAGCAAAGGGGATTCCACTTGTTCCGAAGTGTAGCTGAAAATGGATGTTACACAATGACCGAAAACATGTTTAGCAACTTTGAGTGAAACCGTTGAAGTTTTGAAAAATCAGGTAGTTTTGAAAAATCGGGTAGCCGAGTTGCACCAAGAGAAAGCAGAACAGAGCCAGGTTAGCAAAGAAATGCACAGTGAACTGAAAGCATTACGTGCAGCAACTGAGCTGACGCAACAGGAGGGGATGCCAAGACCACGGTTGGCGTACCCATTCCATTTACTGACACTACAGCAGGTGGTCTCATTACACCTTTCACTGGGACAGCATCTGAGGATGTGTCGGATTTTCCCGATGATATAAAGAAAGCAGTTCAGTTAAGGAGCTAGTGCGATGCATCATGTCTTTCTATAGTTACGGTTAACAGATGACGCTAAAATGTGTGTCATGCCGTCAAAAGCAAACGATGAAGTAGCTGGCTGAAAGACTAGAAGTAACCAACATGGAAATCAGAGATAGATTTTTCAGAGAAAAGTTCAAGGGGTTATTGCAAAACATAATGAATCAGTAGAACGTGCTCTGACAGGATTCATAAGCTGAATTCGCAAACTTACGAATTAACACACAACGCATTGTCGAATAGAGTATTTTTTTAGGAAGCTCAGAATAGGGCCCTGGCCGTATTCGTGAGAGGTATTTCGCCTGATATGTTACGAAGGGTAAAAGTGACCGCAGCGTTTTCTCCTTTGATGTTAAATGTTGTAGATGTAGAAAAACAAACCACGTGAAGAGGCAGTGTCGGCAGCCACAGAGCACTGAATGTGGTGAGGTTGGACATAACGTGCGTGACTCCACAAATAGTAAGCAGGAGAAGCACAGTAAGAAGGAGTGCCTTGACTGCTGGAGGTCACTCCCAATAAAATAATACACTACGAGTGCAGAGACGTATTGTTGCTTTATTAGCGTAGCAGCGAATAAGGAACATAAAATTTTGTCTCAGTTGTTAGTCTGGGCCTGTTAAGTAGGACTTCATTTTCCACGATGAAGGTTACATGGAGCGGGTAACAATGAGGTACAGTCATTGAGGACAACGTCGCCCACTTTGCAAGTAGGCTGTTTAGGTTTTCTTATTGGTAACGTCACATAGCGCTCTGTATGAAAAATCACTGGCTGTGCTGTGTGCAGTCAGTGGCTGGGTGGCATTGTTGTAATACTCGCCATTGTAGTGTTGGGCAGTTGGATGTTAACAGCGCGTAGCGTTGCGAGGTGAGCCGCCAGCAGTGGTGGATGTGGAGAGAGTGATGGCTGAGTTTTTAAATTTGTAAGACTGGATGTCATGAACTGCTATATATATTATGACTATTAAGGTAAATACATTGTTTGTTCTCTATTAAAATCTTTCATTTGTTGCATTAATTGCAATAATAATGTATTAGTGTCTAGAATCTGTTCCTCTATGCTTTTCGGCAGTGCATTTGCACCGGCAACATTCACATTTTGACAAGCAGAAAATGTGTCTTGACTTATCTGAGAAAACGGTGAGGACGCAAAACCTGAATGTACAGTATTTCCTAGATTGTGTCCTGTCATTTCGGATTCCTGACGCGAGCTGTTGCCGACCGATCGATCGATAATGCTTCCCTGTTCACTAATTGTTTCACTGCCTACACCATTATTTGCAGCCCGTTCCATTTCCGTATGCACTATTACCAAATTACTACTTTGAACATTAGTTAATTCATTACATGGTGGCGCTAACACACTGCTTTCGTCTTCACTGTCATTTCTCAGTTTACTTTGGAGTCTAGTATCACGTTTTTCACACGCCATTATTGTCACAATATTTCACACGACAACACAGAAAAACACAATCTGAAGAGCAAAAATAAGAGAACACATTAACATAGCAAATAATATCTAGTTAATTGCAAGAGCAGCTGCGAAATACTTGGTGCAAATCTACATGCATGCCTCAACTGTTTTACTGTACAACAATGAAAGACTACAACTACAAAGGAGATTCTCTCTACAATTTCGCGCTAGCAATAAACAAAATCTACACTAATTACACAAACTACAAGAAAAAAAATCTGAAGATTCCAGTGAGGTATCCTCAGCTAAGGGTCGACATATGAAACGTCCCCTTAGAAAAATTATACAAGACTGTGCTTAAACTGACACACAATATTTTTAGCGCAACGCAATCTGACTTTCAAAAATCCCTACAAAAGAATGGCCCTGACTAACATTAACCTATACGTTTCACAAATCACTTACCTCACAAAAATCTTGGTTACTCGAACTACTGCAATACAGTGAGCGTCACTACTGCCAGCTAAATAAAAGATTCAAACTACTGAAGGCACTAACTACTGATAGGCATAGTTAGCGAATGAAAGATTTTAATAGAGAATAAACAATGTATTTACCTTAATAGTCATAATATATATAGCAGTTCATAACATCCAGTCTTACAAATTTCAAAACTCCGCCATCTCTCTCCCCACATCCACCACTGCTGGCGGCTCACTCCAACTGCGCAACGCTACGCGCCGCTAACAGCTAACTGCCCAACACTACAATGGCGAGTATTGCAACAATGCCAACCAGCCACTGACTGCACACAGCACAGCCAGTGATTTTTCATACAGAGCGCTATGTGGCGTTACCAATAAGAAAACCTAAACAGCCTACTTACAACTTTTAGCATTGGGGCACAGGTTGCTGGAACGGTCTGTGCAATTCTCGGACCTGATTTTCAGAATAAACATCGCACCAAATTGAAGTTTCACAGCGTACAATCGAACATGATGGAACATTATTTTCGTTAGGGGATAAAGCTGCTAGTGAAAAAATGCCGTAAGGTGCACCTGTCATGGAGGCACTACTAGCTACACATATGCTAGACGTTAATTCACAGGACAACGTAACAACAGGTACAGGAAAACTGATGTGGGTTAACAGCTGACACATATGCACCTGGGTCTACCAAAAATTTATGTTCCTTATTCCTCACTACGCTAATAAGGCAACAGCCCGTCTCTGCACTCGTCCTTTTCGACGGTGGATTTAAAATAGTTCCAGAAGACCAGCCAAAGACAGCTTTTTCCACACCATGGGGACAATACCAGTATTGAAGAATGCAATTTGCAACTAAAAACTCACTGGCTACATGTGTGCGTTGTAGTACCACTGGCATGCAACGAACACTTAGATAAGTTGCACCGTATGGTGTCCAGGCTCGTAGTACGCGTTTCGGATTTAGATGGAGAATGTGGATTCCTTTGAGTGTAGATAATTTTGAAATGGATGAGGCGAGACTGCCAAGGAGCCTAATGGTAGCCTCTTTGAATGTGTTGGAAGAAGACGATATTGACAGGTCAGGTGATGACTGCAACCACAAGCATTCCATTAACAATTCTGCACTATGTGATAAAATTAAACACTTGCAAGGGAAAGAGAGTGAAGACATGGAAGCTTTATTGCTCAGAATAACGGATTTGTTCAATTCAGTGGGTCTGGCACCAGTGACGCCATAAGATACCAGCAGCAATCTCTGCTCCGATATGTAAGAAACCATACAGGGTCCCAAAGTAACTGC
The DNA here is from genome assembly GCF_023897955.1 of Schistocerca gregaria. Taxonomy (NCBI): domain Eukaryota; kingdom Metazoa; phylum Arthropoda; class Insecta; order Orthoptera; family Acrididae; genus Schistocerca; species Schistocerca gregaria. Next base: position 349,108,860 of record NC_064924.1, read on the forward strand.
AACTGCTTATGGAGGAATGCTATAACCAGCAGTGGGCTGATGGAAGCACTGGGGATAGTGATAGTCCCTGGAGTGCAAACGTTGTCATTTTGCCCAAAACGTCATCGAATGGTACAAAAAACATAGGTTCTGTTGCGATTATCACGTCTTACTCGCAAAACTGTCAGCAATGCGCCTCCCATCTCGAATATCACAGAGAAACTCGACAGTTTGCGTCAATAAAAATACTTTTCGACAGTCGATTTGATATATTTCCAGAAGATCGGCCAAAGACAGCTTTTTCCAGTTGTTTCTGGGGAAATCCGACGCAGCAGATTGTAGGAGGGAAGTATTAATCCCGTACACGAATTTACAAAGACTGTGCCCACATTCGATATATTCGTAATACACTCCGGAAATAATGATTTCGAATCTACATCTACATCTACATGGATACTCTGCAAATCACTTTTAAGTGCGTGGCAGATGATTCATCGAACCACCTTCACAATTCTCTATTATTCCAATCTCGTGCAGCGCGCAGAAAGAACGAACATCTATATCTTTCCGTACGAGCTCTGATTTCGCTTATTTTATCGAGGTGATCGTTTCTTCCTGTGTAGGTCGGTATCAACAAAATATTTTTGCATTCGGAGTAGAAAGTTGGTCATAGGAATTTCGTGAGAAGATTCCGTCGCAACGAAAAACGCCTTTATTTTACTGATGTCCAGCCCAAATCCTGTATCATTTCTGTGACACTCTCTTCCATATTTCGCGATAACACAAAACGTGCTGCCCTTCTTTGAACTTTTTCGATGTACTCCGTCAGCCCTATCTGGTAAGGACCCCCAACGCGCAACAGTATTCTAAAAGAGAACGGACAAGCGTAGTGTAGGCAGTGTCCTTAGTAGATCTGCTACATTTTGCAAGCGTCCTGCCAATAAAACGCAGTCTTTGGTTAGCCTTCCCCACAACATTTTCTGTGTGTTCCTTTGAATTTAGGTTGTTCGTAATTATAATTCCTAGGTGTTTAGTTGAATTTAAGGCCTTTGGATTTGCTTGATTTATAGTGTAACCGAAGATTAATGGATTCCTTTTAGCACTCATAACTAATACAAAAAATAATATGACAATTAGACTGTTTGTACTCCCATTTAAAGAAATACCAAGTGATCAAAAAGTTAGTATAAATATGAAAACTTAATAAACCACGGAATAATGTAGATAGAGAGGTAAAAATTGACACACATGCTTAGAATGACATGGGGTTTTATTAGAACAAAAAAAAAGTTTACAAAATGTCCGACAGACGGCGCTGGACAGCAAAACGTCAGTGACTGCGCATAACAATCGTGTATAAAAGGAGCTGTAATGAGAGAGAGAATCAGATGCGCCAGCAGTCGCAGCATGTTGACGTTACCTGAAAAGGCGCTTTTAGTGAAGCTGTATTATCAGAATGAGGAATGTGCTAGTTCAGCGTTACGGTCCTATCGCCATAGGAAGGGGATTCGAACGGGTAAAGGTCCGTTGGCAAATGCAGCCGTGGCGAGAATGATTTCGAAGTTCGAAGCCACGGGTTGTTTAGACGATAGACCCCGTAGTAGCCGACCGATCACAGGGCGTAATGCTGCTGAGACAGTTCAGGAAGAAATGGAGACTGTAGCGGGTTCGTTTATGCATGAGGAAGTCAGCGCTCGTGCAGTCGCACCGGCATTCCATACACTACTGTTTGGTTGGCACTTAGGCGTACCCTCCGATGCTATCCGTACAAAATCCATCGGCATCATGAACTGTTGCCTGGCGATTTAGTGAAGCGGAGGGAATTTGCGGTGTGGGCGTTTCAAAAGATGGCGGAAGATCACGATTGGTTGAGTAACGTGTTGTGGACCGACGAAGCTCATTTCACGCTCCGAGGGTCTGTCAACGCCCACAGCTGCAGAATTTGGGCTACCGAAAATCCTACAACTGTCGTGGAAACTCCATTGCAGGACGAGAAAGTCACGGTATGGGTTGGATTTACCACATCTACCGTTATCGGGTGCTTCTGGTTTTCTAACTGCTACCGTGACGGATGAGAGGTACCGTACGTCGATATGTTACAGAATCGCATCATCCCCCGCCTGGCTGATAAACACCTGCTGGAACGTACCATGTTTATGCAGGATGGCGCTCCACCCCATAATACAAAACGTACTGCACTCTTTTCGACTTGTTCGATGTACTCCGTCGATCCTGTCTGGTAAGGATCCCACACCGTGCAGAAGTATTCTAAAAGAGGACAGGCTCCTTAGTAGACCTGTTACATTACCTAAGTGTCCTGCCAATAAAACGCAGTTAGCCTTCCCCATAACATTTTCTATGTGTTCCTTCCAGTTTAAGTTGTTCGTAATTGTAATTAAAAGCTATTTAGTTGAATTAACGGCCTTTAGATTTGACTGATTTATCGTGTAACCGAAGTTTAGCTGATTGCTTTTAGCACTCATGTGGATGACCTCACACTTTCCGTTATTTAGTGTGATTTGCCAATTTTCGAGCCATACAGGTTTTTTTTTTCTAAATCGTTTTGCAATTTGTTTTGACCTTCTGATGACTTTACTAATCGATAAACGATAGCGTCACCTGCAAACAACCTAAGGTGGCTGCTCAGATTGTCTCCCAAATCATGGATATAGATAAGGAACAGTAAAAGGCCAATAACACTACCTTGGGGAACGCCAGAAATCAATTCTGTTTTACTCGATGACTTTCCGTCAGTTACTGCGACCTGTGACCTCTCTGACACGAAATCACGAATCCAGTCACGTAGCTGAGATGATATTCCATAAGCACCAATTTCACTACAAGCCGCTTGTGTAGTACTGTGAAAAAAACCTGGCGAAAATTCAGAAATACAGAATTAATTTGAAATCGCTTGTCAATAGCACTCAGCACTTGACAAGAACGATGTTTTCTAGATCTGTGTTGATTGTGTGTCAACAGACCGTTTTCTTCGAGAGCATTCATAATGTTCGAACACAATATATGTTCCATAATCCTGCTGCATATCGACGTTAACTTTTTTTTTCCGTCAGTCTACTGACTGGTTTGATGCGGCCCGCCACGAATTCCTTTCCTATGCTAACCTCTTCATCTCAGAGTAGCACTTGCAACCTACGTCCTGAATTATTTGCTTGACGTATTCCAATCTCTGTCTTCCTCTACAGTTTTTGCCCTCTACAGCTCCCTCTAGTACCATGGAAGTCATTCCCTCATTCTTAGCAGATGTCCTATCATCCTGTCCCTTCTCCTTATCAGTGTTTTCTACATATTCATTTCCTCTCCGATTCTGCGTAGAACCTCCTCATTCCTTACCTTATCAGTCCACCTAATTTTCAACATTCGTCTATAGCACCACATCTCAAATGCTTCGATTCTCTTCTGTTCTGGTTTTCCCACAGACCATGTTTCACTACCATACAATGCTGTACTCCAGACGTACATCCTCAGAAATTTCTTCCTCAAATTAAGGCCGGTATTTGATATTAGTAGACTTTTCTTGCCCAGAAATGCCTTTTTTGCCATAGCGAGTCTGCTTTTGATGTCCTCCTTGCTCCGTCCGTCATTGGTTATTTTACTGCCTAGGTAGCAGAATTCCTTAACTTCATTGACTTCGTTACCATCAATCCTGATGTTAAGTTTCTCGCTGTTCTCATTTCTACTACTTCTCATTACCTTCGTCTTTCTCCGATTTACTCTCAAACCATACTGTGTACTCATTAGACTGTTCATTCCGTTCAGCATATCATTTAATTCTTCTTCACTTTCACTCAGGATAGCAATGTCATCAGCGAATCGAATCATTGATATCCTTTCACCTTGTATTTTAATTCCACTCCTGAACCTTTCTTTTATTTCCATCATTGCTTCCTCGATGTACAAATTGAAGAGTAGGGGCGAAAGGATACAGCCTTGTCCTACTCCCTTATTAATACGAGCACTTCGTTCTTGATCGTCCACTCTTATTATTCCCTCTTGGTTGTTGTACATATTGTATATGACCCGTCCCTCCCTATAGCTTACACCAACTTTTTTTTCAGAATCTTGAACAGCTTGCACCATTTTATATTGTCGAACGCTTTTTCTAGGTTGACACATGCTATGAACGTGTCTTGATTTTTCTTTAGCTTGCTTCCATTATTAGCCGTAACTTCAGAATTGCCTCTCTGGTGCCCTCACTTTTCCTAAAGCCGAACTGACCGTCACCTAGCGCATTCTCAATTTCCTTTTCCATTCTTCTGTATATTATTCTTGTAAGCAGCTTCGATGCATGAGCTGTTAAACTGATTGTGCGATAATTCTCGCACTTGTCAGCTTTTGCCGTCTTCGGAATTGTGTGGATGACGCTTTTCCGAAAGTCATATGGTATGTCGCCAGACTCATATATTCTACACACCAACGTGAATAGTCGTTTTGTTGCCACTTCCCCTAATGATTTTAGAAATTCTGGTGGAATGTTATCTATCCCTTCTGCCTTATTTGACCGTAAGTCCTCCAAAGCACTTTTAAATTCTGATTCTAATACTGGATCCCCTATCTCTTCTAAATCGACTCCTGTTTCTTCTTCTATCACATCAGAAAAATCTTCACCCTCATAGAGGCTTTCAATGTATTCTTTCCACCTTTCTGCTTTCTCCTCTGCATTTAACAGTGGAATTCCTGTTGCACTCTTAATGTTACCACCGTTGCTTTTAATGTCAGCAAAGGTTGTTTTCACTTTCCTGTATGCTGAGTCTGTCCGTCCGACAATCATATCTTTTTCGATATATTCACATTTTTGCTGCAGCCATTTCGTCTTAGCTTCCCTGCACTTCCTATTTATTTCATTCCTCAGCGACTTGTATTTCTGTGTTCCTGATTTTCCCGGAACGTGTTTGAACTTCCTCCTTTCATCAATCAACTGAAGTATTTCTTCTGTTACCCATAATTTCTTCGCAGCTACCTTCTTTGTATCTATGTTTTCCTTCCCAACTTCTGTGATGGCCCTTTTTAGAGATCCATTCCTCTTCAACTGTGTTGCCTACTGCGCTATTCCTTATTGCTGTATCTATAGCGTTAGAGAACTTCAAACGTATCTCGTCATTCCTTAGTAGAACTTCCGTATCCCACTTCTTAGCGTATTGATTCTTCCTGACTAATGTCTTGAACTTCAGCCTACTCTTCATCACTACTATACTGTGATCGGAGTCTATATCTGCTCCTGGGTACGTCTTACAATCCAGTATCTGATTTCGGAATCTCTGTCTGACCATGATGTAATCTAATTGAAATCTTCCCGTACCTCCCGGCCTTTTCCAAGTATACCTCCTCCTCTTGTGATTCTTGAACAGGGTATTCGCTATTACTAGCTGAAACTTGTTACAGAACTCAATTAGTCTTTCTCCTCTTTCATTCCTTGCCCCAAGCCCATATTCTCCTGTAACCTTTTCTTCTACTCCTTCCCCTACAACTGCATTCCAGTCGCCCATGACTATTAGATTTTCGTCCCCCTTTACATACTGCATTACCCTTTCAATATCCTCATACACTTTCTCTATCTGTTCATCTTCAGCTTGCGACGTTGGCATGTATACCTGAACTATCGTTGTCGGTGTTGGTCTGCTGTCGATTCTGATTAGAACAACCCGGTCACTGAACTGTTCACAGTAACAGACCCTCTGCCCTACCTTCCTATTCATAACGATATGGGCATGTAATTAAGTAGATTACTCCTACTACCTTTCTTCAATTTTAGTGTAACCTGTGCAACTTTCCAATCTTTGGGTGGGAATCTTTCGTCGAGGGAACGGTTGTATTTGATTTTTAAGTATGGAGCTATGGCATCAGCATGTTATGAAAGAAACCTAATTGGTATATAGTCTGGATCAGTAGATTTGCTTTTATTCATTTAAGTTGCTTTACTACTCCGAGGATATTTACTTCTACGTTACTCCTTTTGGCAGCAGCCGTTGAACAAGCAACCACAGTTCAGGTCGTAGCTGTTTTGATAAAGAGGACGTGGCTAACTTCTTTCCCTTGTTGAGGAAAACTAGAGAGAATCTTGTTTTATTGGACAGGCTCAGCTGTTTTATAACATAGGTAAATCAAGTTGCCCAAGAGAAAAAAAGTTTTTGCTGGTAATGGAAACAAAGCAGTTTGTGCACAGACTTCTATAGAAAGAGAACTTCTCACCATCTTAGCTGGTGCTAATGCCACCCCTCCCCTCCTGTGGCCATATTTGAAAGTAAAACATTTTTACGACGTTTTTACCAATGGTTCCCTAACATTAATGACAGATTCCGTATGGAATAATAAAGAAGCATTCCTCAAATGTCTGAAACAATTCAGTTTCACCTCATCTCATGGCTTTTTACTTGTGGATGGTGATGTGTCTCTCAAAATTTACATGAGCTCCAGGTGTTGCGAAGAAGATAATGATAGGCCTACCACGTCACACAACGCACCGCCTGCAGCCATTATACATGTCATTTTAAGCCACTAAAACCATTTTACGATAATGCATGTAACAACTTCATTCGTAATACAAAAGAAGCAATAAAGATAAGCAAACTCACATTAGGAAATCATTTCAAAGCTGCATGGATGAGAGTGTCACCGCCACCGATTGCAGAGAAAGGATTTTGTTCAACTGGCATTTTTCCGATGAATGAAAACGCAGTGGCTTAACATGAGTTCTTGCCGCTTAATACATCGTCGAGCCAAGAAAATACACGAAAGGACATTGATCTTCGGCCTATGCCTCCTCGTGCTAGATCAGTTTATGATATGTCTAACGATGATACGCCAAAGTCGTCTGCTTCGCTCTACGACTTGTTGCGCCTCCAATGAAGACTACGGCAAAATCTTCAGTCATAAAACAGAACGCACCACTTCTTAAATCCGCATAAAATATAAATGCAACAAGAAAAAGATTGGAGAAGTAGAGAAAAAGTCTTCTCAGTGCGCAAATTTGAAGCACCATCAGATTAAGAACAGACAACACCTACAGCATGAATCATCAAAGTCAGATTCATCAGAATCCTCTGAAGAAACAGGAGTCTGCGAGATTAAATAAGGCTATCCATTATCGGCGAAATTTGGTGACTGGATCAGTCTCGAGGCAGTGACAGAGAGTGGTACCACGAGAAACATGTTGGTACAGAGAGAGAAGAGGTTTATTTGTGGACAATGTGTTGCTATTTTAATATTATGTGTACAAGAAATCCAAATGTCGTGGTGAAAAAGCTGTTGGCTGCAAATACAAAAATAGAACTTGCGATAGGGCCGGGAGGCTAGAGGGCACCAAGTGTAAAGAATTATATAAAAGGCAGGTAGAATGTGCTGAATATGACGTAACCAGTAATGTTTGCTAGGAAGTAGAGCAGCGATGGGGGACTACACACCCCCTGCAAATATCAACAGTATTATCAAGAGTACCACCCTCAAATGCTCAGAGCTCACCATCTGCAGCAACGTCGAGCATCGCCGACAGGACTGACTGCGGACCTTTGGTACAGAGCCGAGTGGAGGGTCTGAATCAGAGGCTGAGAAGGTTCAGCGACCGTGTGGGCTGCAGATTCCTCGACTTGCACCATAGGGTGGTGGGGTTTCGGGTTCCGCTGGATAGGTCAGGAGTCCACTACACGCAGCAGGCGGCTACACTGGTAGCAGGGGTTGTGTGGCATGGAGTGGGCGGTTTTTTAGGTTAGATGGCCTCGGGCAAGTACAGAAAGAGCAACACCCTCAAAGGGTGCGGGGCAAAGTCAGGACATGCGGGGACCAAGGAGCAATCGGTATTGTAATTCTAAACTGTCGAAGCTGCGTTGTTAAAGTACCGGAACTTCAAGCGCTGATAGAAAGCACAGAAGCTGAAATCGTTATAGGTACGGAAAGCTGGCTGAAGCCAGAGATAAATTCTGCGAAATTCTTACAAAGGCACAGACAGTGTTTATAAAGGACAGATTGCATGCAACCGGTGGTGGCGTGTTTGTCGCTGTTAGTAGTAGTTTATCCTGTAGGGAAATAGAGGTGAATAGTTTCTGTTAATTATTATGGGTGGAGGTTATACTCAACAACCAAGCTAGGTTAATGATTGGCTCCTTTTACCGACCTCCCGACTCAGCAGCATTAGTGGCAGAACAACTGAGAGAAAATCTAGAATACATTTCACATAAATTTCCTCAGCACGTTATAATCTTAGGTGGAGAATTTGCGAGATACGGACTGGGACACTCAGATGTTTAGAACGGGTGGTAGGGACAGAGCATCGAGTGACATTATACTGAGTGCACTATCCGAAAATTACCTCGAGCAATTAAACAGAGAACCGACTCGTGGAAATAACATCTTAGACCTACTGATAACAAACAGACTCTGTAAGCGCAGAACAGGGAATCAGTGATCATAAGGCAGTTGCAGCATCCCTGAATATGGAATTTAATAGGAATATAAAAAAAAGGGAGGAAGGTTTATCTGTTAGGCAACAGTAATAGGAGGCAGATTTCAAACTACCCAACAGATCAAAACGAAAATTTCTGTTCCGACACTGGCAATGTTGAGTGTTTATGGAAAAAGTTCAAGGCAATTGTAAAATGCGTTTTAGACAGGTACGTGCCAAGTAAAACTGTGAGGGACGGGAAAAATCCACCGTGGTTCAACAACAAAGTTAGGAAACTACTGCGAAAGCAAAGAGAGCTTCACTGCAAGTTTAAACGCAGCCAAAACCTCTCAGACAAACAGAAGCTAAACAATGTCAAAGTTAGCGCAAGGAGGGCTATGCGTGAAGCGTTCAGTGAATTCGAAAGTAAAATTCTATGTACCGACTTGACAGAAAATCCTAGGAATTTCTGGTCTTACGTTAAATCAGCAAGTGGATCGAAACAGCATATCCAGACACTCTGGGATGATGATGGCACTGAAACAGAGGATGACACGCGTTAAGTTGAAATACTAAACACCTTTTTCCAAAGCTGTTTCACAGAGGAAGACCGCACTGCAGTTCCTTCTCTAAATCCTCGCACAAACAAAAAAAATGGCTGACATCGAAATAAGTGTCCAAGGAATAGAAAAGCTACTGAAATCACTCAACAGAGGCAAGTCCACTGGACCTGAAACGATACCAATTCGATTCTACACAGAGTACGCGAAAAAACTTGCCCCCTTCTAACAGCGGTGTACCGCAAGTCTCTAGAGGAACGAAAGGTTCCAAACGATTGGGAAAGAATTTTAGAACATGTTTTTTGTTCGCGTATCATGTCATTTCTGCAAACCCAGAATCTACTCTGCAGGAATCGACATGGATTCCGGAAACAGCGATCGTGTGAGACCCAACTCGCTTTATTTGTTCATGAGACCCAGAAAATATTAGTTACAGGTTCCCAGGTAGATGCCATTTTCCTTGACTTCCGAAAGGCGTTCGATACAGTTCCGCACTATCGCCTGATAAACAAAGTAAGAGCCTACGCAATATCAGACCAGCTGCGTGGCTGGATTGAAGAGTTTGTAGCAAACAGAAAACAGCATGTTGTTCTCAATTGAGAGACGTCTACAGACGTTAAAGTAACCTCTGGCGTGCCACAGGGGAGTGTTATGGGACCATTGCTTTTCACAATATATATAAATGACCTAGCAGATAGTGTCGGAAGTTTCATGCGGCTTTTTGCGGATGATGCTGTAGTATACAGAGAAGTTGCAGCTTTAGAAAACTGCAGCGAAATGCAGGAAGATCTGCAGCGGATAGTCACTTGGTGCAGGGAGTGGCAACTGACCCTTAACATAGACAAATGTCATATATTGCGAATACATACAAAGAAGGATCCTTTATTGTATGATTATATGATAGCGGAGCAAACACTGGTAGCAGTTACCTCTGTAAAATATCTGGGAGTATGGGTACGGAAAGATTTTAGGTGGAATGATCATATAAAATTAATTGTTGGTAAGGCGGGTGCCAAGTTGAGATTCATTGGGAGAGTCCTTCGAAAATGAAGTCCATCAACAAAGGAGGCAGCTTACAAAACACTCGTTCAACCTAGAGTATTGCTCATCAGTGTGGGATCCGTATCAGGTCGGGTTGACAGAGGAGAAAAAGAAGATCCAAAGAAGAGCGGCGCGTCTCGTCACAGGGTTATATGGTAGGCGTGAGAGCGTTACGGAGATGTTTAGAAAACTCAAGTGGCAGACTCTGCAAGAGAGGCGTTCTGCATCGCGGTGTAGCTTGCTGTCCAGGTTTCGAAAGGGTGCGTTTCTGGATGAGCTATCGAATATATTGCTTCTCCCTACTTATACCTCCCGAAAAGATCATGAATGTAAAATTAGAGAGATTCGAGCGCGCACGGAGGCTTTCCGGCAGTCGTTCTTCCCGCGAACCATACGCGACTAGAACAGGAAAGGGAGGTAATGACAGTGGCACGTAAAGTGCCCTCCGCCACACACCGTTGGGTGGCTTGCGTAGTACAAATGTAGATGTAGAAATAAAAACAAAACACAAATACAAGTCTCCATCCACGCGAAAAAGAGCCTGGTGGCAAGCAATGGCATGGAGAAAACACCTAGAAAATGACACGGACTTACCCATCATCTTAGATGTGACTTTGTCAACAATAAATATTTATATTTTAGTGATTTCATAGATGAGCAATGCCTGTACAGTGTCATGGACTGTACTACAATAAGTCACCTAAGACACGAAAGTTTTGAATGGGCAATATTCCAAACAGCCGTTTTTGTGAGGGTAGAAGACCTAGAAGAGGAAGTAACCAGATACGAGCAATAAATGCCAAACAAACAAAACACCACAGAGAATCCTGATCACAAACATACCCATTCAAAAACCAATAAAAAATACACACAAGAAAGGCACCGTATCAAAGAACTTGTTGTTATTGTTGTGGTCTTCAGTCCTGAGACTGGTTTGATGCTGCTCTCCATGCTACTCTGTCCTGTGCAAGCTTCTTCATCTCCCAGTACCTGCTGCAACCTACATCCTTCTGAATCTGCTTAGTGTATTCATCTCTTGGTCTCTACGATTTTTACCGTCCACGCTGCCCTCCAATACTAAATTGGTGATCCCTTGATGCCTCAGAATATGTCCTACCAACCGATCCCTTCTTCTGGTCAAGTTGTGCCACAAACTTCTCTTCTCCCCAATCCTATTCAATACTTCCTCATTAGTTATGTGATCTACCCATCTAATCTTCAGCATTCTTCTGCAGCACCACATTTAAAAATCTTCTATTCTCTTCTTGTCCAAACTATTTATCGTCCACGTTTCACTTCCATACATGGCTACACACTATACAAATACCTTCAGAAATGACTTCCTGACACTCATATCTATACTCGATGTTAACAAATTTCTCTTCTTAAGAAACGCTTTCCTTGCCATTGCCAGTCTACATTTTATATCCTCTCTACTTTGACCATCATCAGTTATTTTGCTCCCCAAATAGCAAAACTCCTTTACTACTTTAAGTGTCTCATTTCCGAATCTAATTCCCTCAGCATCACCCGCCTTAATTCGACTACATTCCATTATCCTCGTTTTGCTTTTGTTGATGTTCATCTTATACCCTCCTTTCAAGACACTATCCATTCCGTTCAACTGCTCTTCCAAGTCCTTTGCTGTCTCTGACAGAATTACAATGTCATCGGCGAACCACAAAGTTTTTATTTCTTCTCCATGGATTTTAATACCTACTCCGAATTTTTCTTTTGTTTTCTTTGCTGCTTGCTCAATATACAGATTGAATTACATCGGGGATAGGCTACAACCCTGTCTTACTCCCTTCCCAACCACTGCTTCCCTTTCATGTCCCTCGACTCTTATAACTGCCATCTGGTTTCTGTACAAATTGTAAATAGCCTTTCGCTCTCTGTATTTTACCCCTGCCACCTTTAGATTTTGAAAGAGAGTATTCTAGTCAACATTGTCAAAAGCTTTCTCTAAGTCTACAAATGCTAGAAACGTAGGTTTGCCTTTCCTTAATCTTTCTTCTAAGATAAGTCGTAAGGTCAGTATTGCCTCACGTGTTCCAGTATTTCTACGGAATCCAAACTGATCTTCCCCGAAGTCGGCTTCTACTAGTTTTTCCATTCGTCTGTAAAGAATTCGTGTTAGTATTTTGCAGCTATGGTTTATTAAACTGATTCTTCGGTAATTTTCACATTTGTCAACACCTGCTTTCTTTGGGATTGGAATTATTATATTCTTCTTGAAGTCTGAGGGTATTTCGCCTGTTTCATACATCTTGCTCACCAGATGGTAGAGTTTTGTCAGGACTGGCTCTCCCAAGGCCGTCAGTAGTTCCAATGGAATGTTGTCTACTCTGCGGGCCTTGTTTCGACTCAGGTCTTTCAGTGCTCCGTCAAACTCTTCGCGCAGTGTCGTATCTTCCATTTCATCTTCATCTACATCCTCTTCCACTTCCATAATATTGTCCTCAAGTACATCGCCCTTGCATAGACCCTCTATGTACTCCTTCCACCTTTCTGCTTTCCCTTCTTTGCTTAGAACTGGGTTTCCATTGGAGCTCTTGATGTTCATACAAGTGGTTCTCTTATCTCCAAAGGTCTCTTTAATTTTCCTGTAGGCAGTATCTATCTTACCCCTACTGAGATAAGCTTCTACATCCTTACATTTGTCCTCTAGCCATGCCTGCTTAGCCATTTTGCACTTCCTGTCGATCTCATTTTTGAGACGTTTGTATTTCTTTTTGCCTGCTTCATTTGCTACATTTTTATATTTTCTCCTTTCATCAATTAAATTCAATATTTCTTCTGTTACACAAGGATTTCTACTAGCCCTCGTTTTTTACCTACTTGATCCTCTGCTGCCTTCACTACTTCATCCCTCAAAGCTACCCATTCTTCTTCTACTGTATTTCTTTTCCCCATTCCTGTCAATTGTTAACTTATGCTCTCCCTGAATCTCTGTACAGCCTCTGGTTCTCTCAGTTTATCCAGGTCCCATCTCCTTAAGTTCCCACCTTTTTGCACTTTATTCAGTTTTAATCTACAGGTCATAACCAATAGATTGTGGTCAGAGTCCACATCTGCTCCTGGTAATGTCTTACAATTTAAAACCTGGTTCCTAAATCTCTGTCTTACCATTATTTCATCTATGTGATACCTTTTAGTATCTCCAGGGTTCTTCCATGTATACAACCTTCTTTCATAATTCTTAAACCAAGTGTTAGCTATGATTAAGTTGCGCTCTGTGCACGAATTGCAGTCACCAATGACTATTAAATTTTCGTCACCCTTCACTATCTGAATAATTTCTTATATTTCATCATACATTTCTTCAATTTCTTCGTCATCTGCAGAGCTAGTTGGCATATAAACTTGTACTACTGTAGTAGGTGTGGGCTTCGTATCTATCTTGGCCACAATAAAGCGTTCACTATGCTGTTTGTAGTAGCTTACCCGCATTCTTATTTTCCTATTCATTATGAAACCTACTCCTGCATTACCCCTATTTGATTTTGTGTTTATAACCCGGTAGTCACCTGACCAGAAGTCTTGTTCCTCCTGCCACCGAACTTCACTAATTCCCACTATATCTAACTTTAACCTATCCATTTCCCTTTTTAAATTTTCTAACCTACCTGCCCCATTAAGTGATCTGACATTCCATGCTCCGATCCGTAGAACGCCAGTTTTCTTTCTCCTGATAACGACATCTCCCCGCCCGGAGATCCGAATGGGGGACTATTTTACCTCCGGAATATTTTACCCAAGAGGACGCCATCATCATTTAATCATACAGTAAAGCTGCATGCCCTCAGGAAAAATTACGGCAGTAGTTTCCCCTTGCTTTCAGCTGTTCGCAGTACCAGCACAGCAATGTCGTTTTGGTTATTGTTACAAGGCCAGATCAGTCAATCATCCAAACTGTTGCCCTTACGATTACTGAAAAGGCTGCTGCATTTCTTCAGGAACCACACGTTTGTCTGGCCTCTCAACAGATACCCCTCCGTTATGGTTGCACCTACGATACGGCTATCTGTATCGCTGAGGCACGCAAGCCTCCCCACCAACGGCAAGGTCCATGGTTCATGGGGGGAACTTACAACATCAAAAACAAAATCGACCAACTGAAGGTAACAAATCCAGTGGTGATGAAATAATGATAGCTAAACAAGAATAAAACACAACCAAATGTGAAAAAATATATGACACCTATACGCTTTACATATGGAGGGAACACGTTTAGCATTGTTAACACAGAAGCAAAAATGCAATGCACTGACGAACAGACAACATGTGCATGATCAAGAACGAGCGCTTGCAGACTCAATTACAACCATAGAAGACAAAACCAGGCCAATACAGGCAGAAAATGTCAACACGTCTCAGCAAAACAAATCACCATACAAATAAGACATAACAAGACAAAAAACATACGTAAGTAAAAGAATATGATAAAACTGTAACGGACAACCCAAAAAAAGAAACAATAGACTAAGTAATATAGAGAATATCGTGCAGGTTAGTTGACTACATATATTCCAAGGATCACTTAGACTAATAACGAGATTATCATCAAGATGCCGACAATATATGTTACCCAACGAAGAAGCAAATTGATCGAATGATCCTACAATCTGAAAATATACTGACAGACAGAAAAGGACTCTAACAAGTACTGGGACAGGTATGTGCCAGGAGGAACGAAGGCATTAGCTTCTACAGGGTATACAAAGATCTTTAATGGCACATGGACGCATATACTTTGACCACACGGAGATCGGGCCTAGGTGTTTTGTATTAACTAGATTGCCATAGTGATTTTCTTACAATTAAGTTCTATGAGAAGTGCCGTGGTAGTTAAAGAGCTTTTGAAGCTTGTGGAAGAAGTAGATGCTGATGTAGTGCGCCTTCAAGAATCATACTTACGTAACGGCAAAATAACTGACCTTCCAGAACAGTGTATGATGATAAACGAAAGACCTGACAGCAAGGCAATAACCATAGAATAGAACAAAAATCACTGCTACAATAACCGCGTAATTATGTTTGGAACATATTCCAACAGCAGAGGTAATACTAGGGAACGACACTTGGCTATTCTCGTCAATATATACACAATACTCATTGGACATAGATCCTTTCGCAGACGGAATAAAAGATATAGTATGATGTACAACTGGAAACCAACCAACGACTCTAGCTGAAATGAATGCACGCTCAACTCTTTGGCACGCACATAGGACGGACAAACAAGGACACATAATTGTGGACATAATAAATGAATAAATCTATGTGTTCTAAATAAACCTCGTCAGCCGCTGACCTAGTGCAATAACATAGAAAGTAAAAGTAACACAATCTCACATGTAAATACTGTGTCGGTTACACATACACTCCTGGAAATTGAAATAAGAACACCGTGAATTCATTGTCCCAGGAAGGGGAAACTTTATTGACACATTCCTGGGGTCAGATACATCACATGATCACATTGACAGAACCACAGGCACATAGACACAGGCAACAGAGCATGCACAATGTCGGCACTAGTACAGTGTCTATCCACCTTTCGCAGCAATGCAGGCTGCTATTCTCCCATGGAGACGATCGTAGAGATGCTGGATGTAGTCCTGTGGAACGGCTTGCCATGCCATTTCCACCTGGCACCTCAGTTGGACCAGCGTTCGTGCTGGACGTGCAGACCGCGTGAGACGACGCTTCATCCAGTCCCAAACATGCTCAATGGGGGACAGATCCGTAGATCTTGCTGGCCAGGGTAGTTGACTTACACCTTCTAGAGCACGTTGGGTGGCACGGGATACATGCGGACGTGCATTGTCCTGTTGGAACAGCAAGTTCCCTTGCCGGTCTAGGAATGGTAGAACGATGGGTTCGATGACGGTTTGAATGTACCGTGCACTATTCAGTGTCCCCTCGACGATCACCAGAGGTGTACGGCCAGTGTAGGAGATCGCTCCCCACACCATGATGCCGGGTGTTGGCCCTGTGTGCCTCGGTCGTATGCAGTCCTGATTGTGGCGCTCACCTGCACGGCACCAAACACGCATACGACCATCATTGGCACCAAGGCAGGAGCGACTCTCATCGCTGAAGACGACACGTCTCCATTCGTCCCTCCATTCACGCCTGTCGCGACACCACTGGAGGCGGGCTGCACGATGTTGGGGCGTGAGCGGAAGACGGCCTAACGGTGCGCCCAGCTTCATGGAGACGGTTGCGAATGGTCCTCGCCGATACCCCAGGAGCAACAGTGTCCGTAATTTGCTGGGAAGTGGCTGTGCGGTCCCCTGCGGCACTGCGTCGGATCCTACGGTCTTGGCGTGCATCCGTGCGTCGCTGCGGTCCGGTCCCAGGTCGACGGGCACGTGCACCTTCCGCCGACCACTGGCGACAACATCGATGTACTGTGGAAACCTCACGCCCCATGTGTTGAGCAATTCGGCGGTACGTCCACCCGGCCTCCCGCATGCCCACTATACGCCCTCGCTCAAAGTCCTTCAACTGCACATACGGTTCACGTCCACGCTGTCGCGGCATGCTACCAGTGTTAAAGACTGCGATGGAGCTCCGTATGCCACGGCAAACTGGCTGACACTGACGGCGGCGGTGCACAAATGCTGCGCAGCTAGCGCCATTCGACGGCCAACACCGCGGTTCCTGGTGTGTCCGCTGTGCCGTGCGTGTGATCATTGCTTGTACAGCCCTCTTACAGTGTCTGGAGCAAGTATGGTGGGTCTGACACACCGGTGTCAATGTGTTCTTTTTCCATTTCCAGGAGTGTATTACAGACTGGAAAGCTTGAGACAACATAACACAAAGTGACCACACTACTGTAATACACACGAGATGTAGTAACGCAAACATACAGAATACACTATAGAAACGACTAGTCTTAAACAAGGCAGATGGGAATAAACTTAAATAGATAATTGAGAACTATCTCTAAATACAGTTCAAGACAGTATCGATTGCCGAGCAGACATCATAAGAGGTATTCTAGCACAAGCACATCAGCAAGCAATTCCAACAACACCAGCCGCACAAAAACAATTAGTACCATGGTCGACCATATTAAGAACGCCGAGGAGACAAACGACGCTACTACACAAAAAATCTAAGACATCTCACGAAAGAACCATTAGACTACAACATTACGTAGACGATGCGAAAACCAACCCCAAAATACCAGACAAAACCACTGGCACAAATCTTTGCAGGCCAACACACAAAAAATATCTGGGGGCACCTTTTAAGATACTAACAGAGCGTATAAAGACTCCAACAATACTGTCAACGCTTAGAAGACTGGATGGCACGTCACAAAAGGTTGGAGATGCTCTGCTCAATACCTTTTGAATAAACTCTTTTCCGATGACGACTATACAAGAGACAACTGGCAACATAAAAACTTGCACAGAGAACTAACTGAACCATACGTACACAACGGAATCACTGCCCCTCGTGCACTCGAAGAGGCTTCCTTGACAGACAACTGACGACAAATGTGCAGCGGCTATATTGATAGACATTGCTGGACCTTTTTAACATTCTCTGATGACCTGCTGTCTTTGGAAGACTAAGAGATATAGGGAATCCCTCAGCTTTGTGTAATAGTCTGCTAGACTACTGCAAGCACAGAATAGTCGAATGGAAGACTGGCCACAAGGGTTTATTAGCGGGCCTATATTGTGGGACATTGCCATCGAACGTCTATTGAATAAAATGCTTGAGGATAACAGAGAAAAGGGGGGGAGGGGGGTGGCATACGCTGACGACCCTGCTGGTAGTAATGTCAGCAAATTCAAGAGTATAATAGAAACAAAGACCATACAACTCCTTCAAAGTATTAACAATTGGTGGCCCGTCTGTGCGTCCTCTGTTTTGCCTCTGCGTGTAGTAACACTGTGTTGAATTTAGAGGTGAACAGTATTTACAACATTCATTCTCGGATACAACGATGTTCGCCGACGAGTACATATTTCTGCTGAACAATTTCAGCCGTTTGAGCAGGGTGGCATCGTTGGTCTGCGGGAAGCTGGATGGATTTATTGACGGGTTGCTGTATATGTTAGGCACAATGTCATCGGTAGTGTGTCGCAGTTTCCAGCAGCGGTCTGCGGAACATTCTCACACCCGTACACCGCGTTCTTGACGTCTGCGTACTAAAGCCGCACAGCAAGATCGACACATTGTGCGAGCAGCGGTGGCTGGCCGAACATCGTCCCGGGGAAAAAATGTGAACACATGTTGCACCAGATGTATAAAAAGCCATATCACGACCTAAATTCATCTGGGAATTGTTGCTACAAAATACCTTACTATTTTCATTACAGTAGTTGTATATTGTTTCCTCTAACGACGTGTCATCAACTTTTTCTGACATTATGAAGCGAAAACGTCATTAATTCAATTTCATTTCTAGTACCATTTAACGTCCGTTTTCACAGCATTCGTCTGTTCTTCAGTGCATATCTTCAATCCGCTTTTACCAATACTGATCATCTTGCTGTTTCCCTTAAGTTCAGTTCTATTGTTCTGGGTAGTGTTCTCATACATTGATACATAATTCTTTGCATTTCTGCTCTTGTTTATTTGGATGAGACAGTATCATCTACTGAAGGACGAGCAGCAAAAATGTTTGACAGCTAGAGTCCACTACCCTGCCTCAAAAGTATTACATTCTCACGATACTTTTAGCTGCAGTACATTTCACAGTGCCTTTTGAGGCTCTCAGGATCACACGCCTCGCCTGTTTCACATAATCCTTAATTTCACCTCTTACCTCTTAGCGTCGGATAGGAGACTGATCGTTAATCAGATCGTACTGACGCAATATAACTTCTAGTAAACGCTATAAGTCTTCCTTTAGATGTGGGAGGTCTTCAAGAGGTTTGCTTTCCAGTTTCTTAGTGGCGCTTATGAGGTGAGCTGTATTTGGTATTTCTATATCCATCCGTACTGATCTCATAGACGACAAATTACTAGACAGTAAGTGTGATGTAGTATTCGACAGTGTTAGCACGCTATCTTGACTTCTGATCGAGCCGAAATTTTGCATTAAATTCGCACTGATGTAACGCTGTACCTATAGAAGACTATAATCCCACTCTTATGAATGTTTTTAATGTGAATGAGTTACTCTCCAATACTTATTGGTCTACCTGAAACGTCTTGGAGATTACGTAATTAAAAGTAGAGGACAGACTGAGAACCAATGTTAATTACCAAACATCGTGCCTTTCTTGCTGCACATATCGGACTGTTAAGAAGCAAACGCTGGACATGTCTGATGACTTAGATGCGATTAGCTATAAATTTCGGTATCATCCTGTTCGCCGACAGCTGTGTTTCTGTGTACATAATTTATTTCACCAGAGGATTGCGTGACAACCGCTACGCCTCCTGTTACTCACTTGTCCCTTCCATTAAGCCGACGAAGTTCGAGCACCCCCATCAGAAATTAGATACGGCCATCACAGCGTTACGTAACTCAGTAGTTGAAACACGGAAGGCGGTCTGGTTTTGAGCATCAGATGATGGACGCTACGCACTCATGAGTTACGTCTGGCTGTAACTTGAAACCAACAGGTTAAGTCTGCCTGGATCACAAGGTCAGACATACGCTGTAACTTCATCATTTTCCCTTTTTTGCGAAACAGCCAGGTATCGGTACGGACCATTAGTTAAACATTTCAGTCTGTGTTATTGTGAATCATAAACAGTTTTCATCTGCTCCATAAGAAGAAATACACTCCTGGAAATGGAAAAAAGAACACATTGACACCGGTGTGTCAGACTCACCATATTTGCTCCGGACACTGCGAGAGGGCTGTACAAGCAATGATCACACGCACGGCACAGCGGACACACCAGGAACCGCGGTGTTGCCCGTCGAATGGCGCTAGCTGCGCAGCATTTGTGCACCGCCGCCGTCAGTGTCAGCCAGTTTGCCGTGGCATACGGAGCTCCATCGCAGTCTTTAACACTGGTAGCATGCCGCGACAGCGTGGACGTGAACCGTATGTGCAGTTGACGGACTTTGAGCGAGGGCGTATAGTGGGCATGCGGGAGGCCGGGTGGACTTGCCGCCGAATTGCTCAACACGTGGGGCGTGAGGTCTCCACAGTACATCGATATTGTCGCGAGTGGTCGGTGGAAGGTGCACGTGCCCGTCGACCTGGGACCGGACCGCAGCGACGCACGGATGCACGCCAAGACCGTAGGATCCTACGCAGTGCCGCAGGGGACCGCACAGCCACTTCCCAGCAAATTAGGGACACTGTTGCTCCTGGGGTATCGGCGAGGACCATTCGCAACCGTCTCCATGAAGCTGGGCGCACCGTTAGGCCGTCTTCCGCTCACGCCCCAACATCGTGCAGCCCGCCTCCAGTGGTGTCGCGACAGGCGTGAATGGAGGGACGAATGGAGACGTGTCGTCTTCAGCGATGAGAGTCGCTTCTGCCTTGGTGCCAATGATGGTCGTATGCGTGTTTGGCGCCGTGCAGGTGAGCGCCACAATCAGGACTGCATACGACCGAGGCACACAGGGCCAACACGCGGCATCATGGTGTGGGGAGCGATCTCCTACACTGGCCGTACACCTCTGGTGATCGTCGAGGGGACACTGAATAGTGCACGGTACATCCAAACCGTCATCGAACCCATCGTTCTACCATTCCTAGACCGGCAAGGGAACTTGCTGTTCCAACAGGACAATGCACGTCCGCATGTATCCCGGGCCAACCAACGTGCTCTAGAAGGTGTAAGTCAACTACCCTGGCCAGCAAGATCTACGGATCTGTCCCCCATTGAGCATGTTTGGGACTGGATGAAGCGTCGTCTCACGCGGTCTGCACGTCCAGCACGAACGCTGGTCCAACTGAGGTGCCAGGTGGAAATGGCATGGCAAGCCGTTCCACAGGACTACATCCAGCATCTCTACGATCGTCTCCATGGGAGAATAGCAGCCTGCATTGCTGCAAAAGGTGGATATACACTGTACTAGTGCCGACATTGTGCATGCTCTGTTGCCTGTGTCTATGTGCCTGTGGTTCTGTCAATGTGATCATGTGATGTATCTGACCCCAGGAATGTGTCAATAAAGTTTCCCCTTCCTGGGACAATGAATTCACGGTGTTCTTATTTCAATTTCCAGGAGTGTATGTGAAGTTATCGAAATCCCTTTACAAGCTCACTTTTATATGTTCCATGTGAAACGAACCGTATTTCATTGAACTGAAACGTTTGTTAACAGAAGGCAGAAAGTTTGAATTAAAGTTTATATGAAAGTTTAACACTTTTGCATTACATTGATAGTTGATGGCGAATGGTACTCCCGAAGAAAACTGCCACAGCTATGCCGAAACGATGAGGTGAAAAAGATTAGATTGACGCTTTTTAACAGTTCAGCTGGTTTTATACTGCATCCCATTGGCTAGTTTGCCGTAATACAGCAACAACACTTAGTCTTGTTAAAAGCTGTTTGCACTATGCCTTTTCGCCCAGCAAAATCCACGAAAAAAAGAGTGGCGTATTAAAAGTTATCATATAATTTCTAATGGCAAGTTAATAGTTCGCATGTGTGTATTCAACAGATCGAATTCCTGAATAGGCCAATTCCAATACAAGATATATCCGCTGACTTCCCACGTCTCAAAGAAGGAAAAACGAAGGAATATTAGGGTTCATCGTCCTGTCAATGATAGTACGTCTCGCAAAATGACCACTACAAGAAAATCAGCCAATTAAATCACATACGAAGAATCATCGACAGTCGTTTTCCCCATGCACCATTCGAAACTGGGAAAGGAAAGGAGAGAAATAACAGAGTTATCCGAAGTACCCCGCCATACACTGACTGCTGGCTTGAGGAGTATAGATACACTATGTAATCAAAAGTATACAGACAACCCCAAAAACATACTTCATATTAGGTGCATTGTGCTTCTGCCAGGTACTCCACATCAGCGGCCTCAGTAGTCATTAGACATCGTGAGAGAGCAGAATAGGGCACTATGCGTAACTCAAGGACTTCGAACGTGGTCAGGTGATTGGATGTCACTTGTGTCATACGTCTGTACGAGAGATTTCCACACTCCTAAACATCCCTACGTCCACTGTTTCCGATGTGATACTGAAATGGAAACATGAAGGGACACGTACAGCACAAAAGCGTACAGGCCGAGCTCGTCTGTTGACAGACAGAGACCGCCGACAGTTGAAGAGGGTCGTAATGTGTAATAGGAAGACATCTATCCAGGCCATCACACAGGAATTCCAAACTACATCGGGATCCATTGCAAGTATTATGAGAATTATGCGTGAGGTGAGAAAACTTGGATTTCATGGTTGAGAGGCTGCTCATAAGCCACACATCACGCCGGTAAATGCCACACGACGCCTCGCTTGGTGTAAGGGGCGTAGACATTGGATGATTGAACCGTTGAAAAACGTTGTGTGCAGTGACGAATCACGGTACACAATGTGGCGATAAGAAGGCAGGGTGTGGGTACGGCGAATGCCCGGTGACCGTAAACAAAAAATGGTTCAAATGGCTCTGAGCACTATGGGACTTAACTTCTGAGGTCATCAGTCCCCAAGAACTTAGAACTACTTAAACCTGACTAACCAAAGGACATCATACACAGCCATGCCCGAGGCAGGATTCGAACCTGCGCCGTGGAGGTCGTGCGGTTCCAGTCTGTAGCGCCTAGAACCGCTCGGCCACTCTAGCCGGCTGACCGTAATCTGCCAGCGTGTGTAGTGCTAACAGTAAAATTCGGAGGTGGTGGTGTTATGGTGCGCTCGTGTTTTTCATGGAGAGAGTTTGCACGCGTTGTTGTTTTGCGTGGCATTATCACAGCACAGGCCTACATTGATGTTTTAAGCAACTTCTTGCTTCCCACTGTTGAAGAGCAATTTGGGGATGGCGATTGCATCTTTCAACATGATCGAGCACCTGTTCATAATGCACGGCCTGTGGAGGAGTGATTACACGACAATACCATCCCTGTAATGGAGTGGCCTGCACAGAGTCCTGACCTGAATCCTACAGAACACGTCTGGGATGTTTTGGAACGCCGACTTCGTGCCAGGCCTCACCGACCGACATCGATACCTCTCCTCGGTGTAGCAGTCCGTGAAGGATGGGCTGCCGTTTCCCAAGAAACCGTCCAGCACCTGACTGAACGTATGCCTGCGAGAGTGTAAGCTGTCGTCAAGGCTAAAGGTGGGCCAACACCATATTAAATTGTAGCATTACCGAAGGAGGGCCCTACGATAGATAAAACAAATAACTCACTACAGGAATTTGGGACCGCTTAATCGAATGGGTACGACAAATTGCACTTTAAAAATCAATTTTCTCGTAACGGGAAACAAAGCGGTGCTTTTTTTCGACACTGAGTGTCGCAAGGAAAACTTGATGGCAATATTTGTTTGGTCTGACTCAGCTACACATTGCAAAAATGAAATATATCCTTTTTGTTTGTTACACTATTCTTTGGGTCCATTCTGAAACCAGTTATTTGTGTTTATCAGTTGGAAGTCCCTTGCTTAAAGTACAGAATCACAATTCTGCCTTTTTCTCCTGGCAGTTCATTGATACAGAGATGGAATTATCAGTCCTCTCAACATGAATTAGCGTGAATTTAATATACAACTCACAATTAGTCCCGGTGTGAGAACTCTATACTAAATTTGAAGTCAGTTCACCAATCAGTTCACGGCCGTTATTTCTGTCCATCAATCAATGAGAATTTCAGTTAAATCCAGTATAAACTCCACCTATCAGTAGTAATTTTCGTTGCCTCAATTCTTGATAAGTTTGACTCTATCAGAAATACAAAACATCATAGAAGATCCCCCAAGGTTATGAGGCACCTCACACTCCAAACCCATAATGTCATTCCGCACCGCGACAACGCTCATCATCAGAGATTAAAAAAAAAGAGAGAGACCAACTAGCGTGCGGTTCCACTTTGGTTGTCACGTGACAGCAGAAGTCACTTTGGACAGGCCAGAGTCAAAACGCCCTAGCAGGGCTGCGTGCTCAGAAACCTGTTGTCTATGCTTCTCTAGCTGGTGAGTGGCAGACAACAGTCAGTCGGCAGCTTGTACGTACGGGCATTGTTTTCCTAGTAAGATGTCGATCCCACAGGTCACTTCCCTTGTGCGCGAATGTTTGCGCTTCTCTTGTGCGCTGATTTTTACATTGTTGCACCCGGGTATCGAGAAACTGGCTGCTAGCGAATACAAGCAGCCCGTAGAATGTGGATCGCTGGTATGCAGGCCGGTGGTAGCTTGTAACAATCCTACCTGCCCATACTATTGGGACGTTTAACTATCACAGGATGACATCGAGGACATTAGGGACGGACAACAAGCTCTTAAAGTTTCATGGATGGGAAAGGAAGCAGACTGTGCCCTTTCAAAGGAACCACCCCAGAATTTGCCTGGAGTATCGTCCTCCCGAATGCGAGTCCCGTGTGCTAACTACTACGCCACCTCACTGGGTAATTGTCTTAGTGGCATTTCTTATTTTCCGCTGCTGCACCACGACTGCCGAACAAGCAAGCCAAGCAAACCATCTTCTTGAAAACTGATTTTTCATCCGCATTCTGTGCAGTACTAAGCTGTTGTTGATTCACTGTGTATCCGGTCGTAGAGTTCATGCTCCACCATGCGAAAGTTAAGCGGTCTGTCACATTCGTGAAAACAGAATCCACACCGAAGTTCATAACTTCTGCAGAGTGGAGAGCATCTATGGGTTCCGTTGTGCCTCAACGAACCTCAGATCTTGTGGTCGCTCTGAAATGGTTAGCTTGTCTACACGGTCGCTAACACGTTTGACGTCAGGTAAGCGAGTAATATGGAGTTGTTCTCATATTTCCTTATCTGCCGTGTATTTAGTGTATCTCATAGCTCGCAATTATTGATACATCCATTCGCAGGGAATGCCACCCGTTTAGTTCTAGTTGAAGTTTACAGGCATCGCTCGGGCTGTCAGCGTATGTAACACAGTGTTCTTTGACGAAGCATGCTGACGCGGCTCTCCTTTCCTACGTACATTTCATGTGTACATCTTTCATCTTTTGTCGTAGTTTGTTGCTAGATGACCGGTGATTCTACTTGTAGAAAAGGAATCGTAACATTATTCTGTATTTCTAAAATAAAATGAAATGAAATGATCCTACACCTCATTTTGGATTGTGCGGCCGCCCAGCGCAAGTCCTTTCATTTGACTCCACTTTGCCGACTTGCGTGTCGATGAAGATGGAAAGATGGTAAGGACAACACAACAGCCAGTCCCCGAATAATCATGTCTGTTTTATGTAGGCTCTTGAAGTACTAGTGAAACATTTAATTCTATTTCATCATGCTCCCGTCTGACGAACGTGTCGTCCACGTACCTCAGCCACCCGTGCAGAACTTATGTCAGAACTGATCTTCCAAGACTTTCTTGAAAACATTAGGAACTAACAATGACAAAAGTGGATGGGGAGCCCATTGATACTGCTCATAGTATTTGCCCTACCAAATCAAATACACTCCAAGATTTAAAAAAAGACAAACCACAAAGGTATTATAAGCAAAGAACGGAAATCGTAGGGTTAAACAAGCCCGAAGACGAGCAGTAGAAACTCACGCCCTGTTCGAGCGAGCATTTGTGTGCTGAAGTGTAAGCCCAGGATTCATTGCCATGAAAGGCAACAAAATGTCGACGTACTGCTGTGCCGTAAGGGTGCCGCGGATGACAACCAAAGCGGTCCTGCTATGAAAAGAAATGGCACCCCAGATCATCGAGCCGTATAGAAGGTGACAGTCTGGTTGGTATCCGAACGCTGTGCGGCGCGTCTCCGGAGACGTCTTCGGTCTGGAATCTCACTGACTGGAGTACAGTTGTCATCAATGATGACTCCCGTTTCGTACTGACCAGCGAAGACGTGTCTGGAGACCCCCGCAGACAGTGATGGAATACTAACACGACTGTCGCCCGCCATACCACCCTTCCACCAGAAGTGATGGTCCACGGTGCCATTATATTTCATAGCTGGACCCCTTTGCTTGTAACCAGAGGCAGCCTTACAGCACGGCGGTATGTCGATGACAGTCTACTCCCCGTTTTGTTGCCACTTATGGCAAGCCATCATGGGCTTACATTTTAGCAAGATAACGCCCACTCGCACACGGCGAGAGTTTCTACAGCTGGTCTTCGTCCTTGTTTAACCCTACTTTGGCTAACAAGATTGATGGGTTACTTTCCAACTGAGAACGTTTGGAGCTCGTGATTTTCGCGGCTTAACGCGCCAATTGGACAGAATTTGGCACTATATCCCTCAGGATGACAACACTATCGATCAATGGCAACGAAATAACTGCTTGCGTAAGGGCCAGAGGTGGACCAACTCATTGTCGACTTGCTCAATTTGTGAAGCTCCTTCTCTTGAGTAGAGCCGGCCGCTGTGGTTGAGCGGTTCTAGTAGCTTCAGTCTTGAACCGCGTGACCGCTACGGTCGCAGGTTCGAATCCTGCCTCGGGCATAGATGTGTGTGATGCCCTTAGGTTAGTTAGGTTTAAGTAGTTCTAAGTCTAGAGGACTGATGACCTCATATGTTAAGTCCCATACTGCTTAGAGCCATTTGAACCATTTCTCTTAAATAAATCATCCCATTTTTCTGAAACTGTAAACTTTTGTTTGCTTGTACATATACGTCACACCTACCGATTTCCGTCCCATTCAGATAATTCCTGAGTGTGCGTTTATTTATTTTTTGTCTTGGAGTGTATATCCATGATAGGCATAAAACCACTGAATCCCAGACCCAAATATCTGGCGGTATTCATTCTTGTAAGTAGTTCATAGTTTGAGCAAAACGCACGTTCGTAAACAGAGATTTTACGTCAAAAATGACTATCAGATCCGTAGCTTTTACCTACACCTCCCATATGAGCGGGATGAAACGTGTTGAGTTCTTAATATATCACTCCTTGTGGCCAATCAACAGGCTAAACTTGCAATCCACATGGTAGTCATGTAGTACGTGTGGGAGTTAATCTCACTAGACCTTTGGTAACCCATATGTGCTTGGTGACATTAAAACTTCCCACATAAAACCATAGTGTGCCAGCATCAGTTCTGAAATCATTAACTATCGCCTGCGTATTCCATGCCAGTCCCTGTGTCACTTTTGTAGGTTTTATATATGCAGTCACTCAGCTATTCACTCATGTTAGTGCTTTATACGTTGTAGTGTGCATTATTACTATGTCATCTCCTGTGCTCGCCTGTAAAATCATGTCATTGATATTCGTGAGACTGTTTAGGGCGGCTCTCTCATTTACTGCTACATCCTATTTCACAGGCTTCGCATACAGTACGTTTCTGTTTCTTGTCGTACCTCGTATGCTTATTATAACATCGACCTTTCAAGACCTTTATTAAGGGACTGAAAGCCTGATAATCGCATGGGGAGAGTTCAGAGGAGGGCCAGGGCGCGTGCCCGAGCATCTCCCACTAGGGTTGGCGTAATGGATGAGGCTGGCCACTCATATCGACCAGCATCTACTGTCGAATCACGAAAAGCATAAAACTTGGCGCGCCCTTCCACAGAGGTGGTTCTCGACAGACATGCTACACATACACATTCATCATTCTCCAGTGGGTGTGTACAGTTGTTTGTCCTTCGGCAGCCAACAAAGGAATAATAGCACGTTGGACGCATTTGGTAAAAACGCCGCCATAGTTCACGTTTCCGCATTTACCGCACATACTTAGGAAAGACATGAATGCCATACTAGTCCCTTACCTACATGTCGGTGCTTGTATACCAGCATCGGAGTCGCGCTGCGTTGGACAAACGCTGCAACAGTGCCCTCAAATTGAAACTATTTGATCGTCCCTTATATTTACGACGTCGTCCCAGTCAACTGCCGATAGCATGGATCCTGGCTATAGATGGTTCATGAAGGCGACCTGTTGAAGTCTAAAACTTAACGGACGTGGGGGATTCTTTTCTTTTTCTCTCGAAGAAGGTAAAGTCGTTCAGCAGTTTCTCCTTTGCGTTCCTCGGCTTTTACAACCTTCGTATGTTAACATAAATTTCCCGCCCACCTGCGTCACTGAAGCAAGTGCGTAAGCCTCTACATCTACAAGGATACTCTGCAAATCACATTTAAGTGCCTGGCAGAGGTTTCATCGAACCACCTTCACAATTCTCTATTATTCCAACAGCGTATAGCGCGCGGAAGGAACGAACACCTATATATTTCCGTCCGAGCTCTGATTTCCCTTATTTTATCGTGGTGCTCGTTCCTCCCTATGTAGGTCGATGACAAAAAAAATATTTTCGCATTCGGAGGAGAAAGTTGGTGATTGGAAATTCGTGAGAAGATTCCGTCGTAACGAAAAAACGCCATTGTTTTAATGAGGTCCAGTCAAATCCTGTATCATTTCAGTGACACTCACTCCCATATTTCGCGATAATACAAAACGTGCTGCCCTTCTTTGAACTTCTTCGGTGTACCCCGTGAATCCTATATGGTAAGAATCCCACACCGCGCAACAGTATTCTAAAAGAGGACGGACAAGCGTAGCATAGGCAGTCTCCTTAGCTCTACGTTGGGGAACGCCAGAAATCACTTCTGTTTTACTCGATGACTTCCTGTCAATTACTACGAACTGTGACCTCTCTGACAGGAAATCACAAATTCAGTCACATAACTGAGACGATATTCCATAAGCACGCAATTTCACTACAAGCCGCTTGTGTGGTACAGTGTCAAAAGCCTTCCGGAAACCCAGAAATGCGGAATCAATCTGAAATCCCTTGTCAATAGCACTCAACACTTCATACGAATAAAAAGCTAGTTGTGACTCCATGGCCAGTGCTAATTTGAAGAAAATTCGGGTCTACTGAAGAACGCGATACAATCCGTAGGCTTTGAACAATGACGTCAGAATTTGTCAGAGATCATTTATTACACAGATGTAACAGCTGAGAAGAGTGTTCAGAAACAAAGGAATAGAGGAGAGAAAAAATATGGTAGATATATATCAAGACGAGTAATATTTCGACCTTAATGTTAAGGATGGCTTCAAATGGTTCAAATGGCTCTGAGCACTATGGGACTTAACATCTTAGGTCATCAGTCCCCTAGAACTTAGAACTACTTAAACCTAACTAACTTAAGGACAGCACACAACACCCAGCCATCACGAGGCAGAGAAAATCCCTGACCCTGCCGGGAACCGAACCCGGGAAGCCGGGCGTGGGAAGCGAGAACGCTACCGCACGACCACGAGATGCGGGCTTAATGTTAAGGATATCGCTTGTTTGTGTCCTAGTATTTCTGTGGGAAAGAAAGGGATAGAAGTAGTGGTAGCATAGAATACCTCACGTCATCTATACATGGGTTATATCTCGAACTTCAGTCGAGCTGTGTAGGTTAACAGTACGGGATACAAATTAAACGTACGTCGATTTCTTCGTTTTCGTTAGCATTAGAATGCTGTCGTTCAGTTAAACTATATAGGTGAACTGAAATACGGGATACAAATTTTACATGTGTTGTTTCTTTCGCCTCCGCTGCCACTAATAGTATCTTCTTACGTTGATAGTAGTACTACCGACGGCGGAAAGATCTACGTACATAGTGTTTGTTTCCCGTGCTTCAGTTGATTATATACTGCTAAAGAAAACGAGGAAATAGACGTACGTTACATTGTACCTCATTTGAACTACATGAAGGCGCAAGAAGACGATACACACAAAATTTGTGTCCCGTACTTCAGTATGGGATACATGGATACATTTTTTTTTTTTTTTTTTTTTGCCTTGTATGCTAATAGTATCGACTGAAAGTTATAGTTTAGTGCTGGGAAAGGAAAGAAGTGCAACAGCTGCAAAATTTACAACTGCGGGGAAACTCTGGTAGGGTTATGGGTGTGGAGGGCTGCAGTTTCAGGTCAAGAATGTAACGATGTAGTGTTTAAAGCAGTTCCCAATCGAACGAGGGAAGTTTTGGTCACATTAATTGAAGATCATGTTGCAGAGGGTTCCATAGTGGTTTCAGATGGTTTTCTTCATATAGCAAATTGGGGAATAGTGGTTATCAGCATCTTGTTGTTATTCACAATATTGAATTCAGATCTTTAACAACAAGATGCTGATAACCCCTATTCCCCAATTTCCTATATGAAGAAAAACCATCTGAAATCACTACGAAACTTTCTGCAGCATGATCTTCAATTAAGCTGACCAAAACTTACTTCGTTCGATTGGGAAATACTTTAAACACTACATCGCCACATTCTTGACCTGAAACTACAGCCCCCCAGCCAAAATGCGACTCGTCTTTTCGACTATAACACCCTCCCCAATGGCTCCTATACTTTATATATTCCCCACAGACTTCCCTATAAAAAGAGTACCAATCTACAACTGTACGCTACCCACAAAACATTCATACACACGCAGCCACACAGAATACCTCAGACACCAACAGTATGCAATTTTTATGATATCCCTCAAGGCGAGCTTAGATTTCTCGAACCATATTCCTCGTCTAGTGGACCGCCACAACCGACCTTTGCTGCAGCGCCAAGCGAATAAGTCGTGAGTACGGCGAGCGGACACACTTGTCAGACGCATACGTTCCCCGCACTCACGACACCGAACGTAATCGACAACATGACCTTAAATTTGTAAAAATAGAATCATGGCCATCATGTCTACGCACATAGGCTCCTTTAAATCATAGAGATTCATTGGAATAGATAAATCCATACCTACAAACGAAAACGAAAAACTAAAAATTCTCCTAAAATAAAAAATTATTAGTCCATGTTATCCCAAACTGAGTAAGAATGAAATTAAGTACCGAATGAATTGCTAACAACCAATTACTTAAATCAATGCGCACACAAAATTTTTGGCAATATAGGCAATTGTCTTTTAAAACCACATCCAATTTTTTTAATGTCAATGATGGCGCTTATCCGCAGCAGACAACCGATTTATTATCCATGGCTGGAAAGTAAAGACATTAATATCTATGAGAAACCTATGACTTCATTGATCAAAGCCAAATGGTTGTATCCCGTGCTTCAGTAGACCCGAAAATTCTTCCGGGTATTAAGCTGCATCATTTTGTAACACTGTCTTTTACAACAGGCCTATTCATGGCGGCGAAACTGCTAGCTTCTGATGGTTTCACCTTTATATAATTATACTTCCGTTGCCTGGTGATAGCTGACGTCACTATTCCGGAGAATGGTTGGACAGTTCACAGTTAAGGCGCCCCATCGCATGTTGCTACTCTTTGCAGGTGCTTAACGGGAAATGTCGGCTTTATCTTTGCTTTTAGAGTTCCGAAACGACGTACCCAAGATATTTATTCAAACTGTCACTGGCCATGTGAGTCTACTTACTTATATTGGAATAAATGTTTTAAATACGTGATGAGAAGAGTGGAAAATTGCTCATAAAATTATTAGGTCTACGTTATGCTCCCGAAATAAGACGCAGTGTGGGATGTTACGGAAGCAGGATGACTGTTCAACTGAATAGCCCATGACGATGATAACCAGCGTACTTCGTGGCACTATAATTCTTGTATCATATTTAACTTTCTACGAAATTGTTAGTGTTTTAAATTCCAAAGTATGTACAATGATCAGAAAATCTCTAAATAGTGCCTGCAAACGGTTTATAATGACAGTGACCATGTTCGGTGTTACGTGCATCCTGAGTCGTTTGTTGTAAGTAATTTGAACTTCACCGTCGTGTGACGGTAATGTACTAAGTGTGTGCCAACGTTTGGTTTTTACCTTCGTAATATGCATTTAGTAGGCCCCAAAGTGAACTATCTTGTTAAATATTTGCTGAATAATTACATTTTCTGTACAAGTGTACTGCTTAAACTAACTGTCCTGTGGAATGAAATGTCCATTTT
Source organism: Schistocerca gregaria (assembly GCF_023897955.1). Lineage (NCBI taxonomy): Eukaryota > Metazoa > Arthropoda > Insecta > Orthoptera > Acrididae > Schistocerca > Schistocerca gregaria. Next base: position 349,140,801 of record NC_064924.1, read on the forward strand.
CATGCACAGAAATTATTAATTCATAACCTTAATGTGAGCTGTCAAACAGATCTTGTTGGTAAGTACAGACATAGAATTGTCTATGCCCTCGAACGGCAGAGTAGAAGTGTATATGCCTGAACCGCTTTTTGTTGTGGGTTTCTAAACCTATTTGAATGTACTACATTTATGTGAGTTTTTTTATTTATGTGAATTTATAGCTTTCCTGTTCCGAATTGTACCTAATTGTTCACGCAGCATGAGCCATTTAGCAGTAGCAGCTACTAATGACCACACTTCATAACGTGCCCATTAATGCACATATCATAATTCCCAAGTAAAGTATATTTGAATTTAATTACACTGACTGCTCTACATTCGCGTAGCTTTTCAAACTGCTTGGCTTTAATTAACGCTGTCAAACAGCACCACAGTAGCAATTCTGTATTTCTCGTTTGAAGTAGTATTCTAATTAATTCTATTCCTATGGCAACTATGCGTTTTTACTTCATGGAATGTGAATACTGATAACGTGTGTTGAATGTGCCAGTTCCCTGTCCACTTTCAGGTCTGTGATTAATGTCCACTGTGTCGAGCTGGTGTTGCTTGTATTGTAAACTTACTGCAGAAATTTTGCAACTGTATATAAATTTTGTTGGGTCAAGCTAAGTTATTTATTTAGGTTCGTCACAATGTCCTCGTTGGAACTATGATGCCAGTTTTTGCTACTCTTGATCTCGACCTTTTCAATCCTATGGTCGTTTATCTCACATCTTAGGCCCGTGATAGCAGCGCAGTCAATATCGTAAAACACCTACGTACTTTAAATTCTACCAAATGCGCACTTAATAACTAGGATTGTTCACAGAATTCCTAACATATTAGGAGGGCCATACAGAACTAAAACATTAAATCTGCATATGTTTAAAATAAATAGCCATACCAGAGATAGCCATAACAGAGTGAATGGAGCTAGAGACAGAAGTGCCTCAGAACATCAGATTGACAGAGTTCGGTGCTGTTAGGTTGGTACCACCAGGGCCAATCATCATATGAAAAATTAGCTTACTTATCAATGTACATCGCATTATAAGTTACATTAAATCAGTGAACAGAATATTTGAATGTTAGTGGAGATTCAAAACAGCCACTGAAATTTGCAGTTTACGAAACATTAAGTAGAAGCTTTTACTTCCGAAAGAAATGTGTGCAAATCCACCCCTAATTGTAGAGTTATGCTCCAGAAGGTGACTGTCAGATGCAGTGAATTAAACACCTTGATTGCTAGGATTCATTTTGTACGCCTAAGTGATCGTAACAATTTTGTTATCACTCAAGTAAACAACTTTTTTTTAAAATTTCTCCCTTACGTTGATTCACTGAGATGGAATTTGTCGCTCAGATGTGAAGTAAAATTTACCTAGAACCACTTTCAATCAACCCAGTCTTTGTCGCTATAGCTTCAAATTTCGTGCATTTCCCAACGCTGCTGATATCATAGGTTACCTCTAACATATCGTCAGAAGGTTTATGACAAGTGTTTTTTCTCAACTTACATGCACTCCTCCTGGATAAAAATGTGACAAGTGAAACTTGGATACGAAATGGATACTGTGTGTCTTCAGAGGCTACAAGATGAACATGGACGAAAATAAAACAAGGATAATGGAATGCAGTCCAGTTAAATGAAGTGATGCTGAGAAAATTTGATAATAAAACGGCGCTAAAAGTAATAGACGAGTTTAGCTTGAAACGACCCATTAGAAAATTATGAAATATGAAACATCCCCTTGGAAAAATTAGGAATGACTGCGCTGGTAAACTACGTTATTTGATACAAAGACAGCTGAGTAAAACTGAATGTACTCAGATAGTTCTCTCTTTACTTATTCTGATCATCACTAAACTGGCAGACATTTTTTTTAGCGCAACGCAATCTGACTTTCAATAATCCCTACAAAAGAATGGCCTGACTAGGAATAACCTATACCTTTCATGAATCACTTACAAAAATCTTTGTTACTCGAATTACTGCAATACAGCGAAGCCAATACCGCCAGGTAAATAAAAGAATCTAACTATTGAAGGCACTAACTACTGATAGGCATAGTTAGCAAATGAAAGATTTTGATAGAGAACAAACTGTATTTACCTTTACCTTAATAATGTTCAAAAGTCATTATATATATATGACATCCATCTTGACAAATTGCCTTTTTCTGGCGGACACACGTCCAGAACGTCCGCTTATAGCAACCTCTCAAAACTCTGGCATCTCTCTCTCTACATCCACCAAGTTGGCGACTCACCTCCAACTGCACGACGCTACGTGCTGTTCACATCCAACTGCCCAACATTACACAAGCAAATATTCCAACAATAAGTCCAACCAGCCACAGACTGCACACAGCACAGTCAGTGATTTTCATACAGAGCACTACGTGACGTTACCAACATAAAAACCTAAACAGCCTACTTACAAGCTGGTTGGGTAACAAAATACACTGATGCGCCGGTCGAAAATAACTTGCGCACGACGTATCACTGCCACGTAACGTAGCTCGATGAAACTTGGATCAAACACAGAAAGAACTGCTGCATTATAGTACAGAAGATATTTGAAAGAAATAAGCGTTGAGACGAACAGAAATGACACTTTTATTCAAATACAATAATTACACTAAAGTCACCGACTTTTATAATGACATTACAGCAGGGTGTGTGATCACCGTCTGAGATGATACATCCTATTAAGAACCACGCCCCCCGGCTATTGTAATGACCTGGGGACGATCATAAATCGCAGTGACTTTGGTATACTTATTGTCTTTGAATAAAAGTGTCATTACTGTTCGTCTCAGTGCGTATTTCTTTCAGTTACTGAATAATACTCAGTATTAAAGAACACTCAGTATAATGTCGTTTATTGAAGCTGAACTAAACTTCTCGTGAACTACACTTCTCGAACAATCACTATATACACACAAAGGAAACAAATAACATGTAGACGACTATTTATCAAGAGCGTCGGTGAGGTCCGTCAGAGCTTGTCCTAGCTCGGCAAGGAACTGGTTGTGCTGCTGCTGCACTGGCCTTATAAAGCCGGCGGAGGTCGGCGGAGTACTCCAACTTCCCTGTGTGTGTGAGGCGACCTCAGGAGAAAAAGGTTCCCATTACTCTCTAGCAAGTTCTGTTTATTTTGAAGAATTGTTTTCCTCTTGGTTGCGCCTGCAACTGCTTGTGTATGTTATATGGTACACAGGGGTGTCTTGAATGTAGTCTGCCTGGCAGGGGCCGTTTTAAAACAGAAATTAATTGTGACTATAAATTTAAGCGTAAGTACTCTCTTCTGAAGTTATTTGTGTGAAGTCTTGCCTTGTACGGAATCGAAGCGGGACGAGATACAGCTCTGACATGAAGGGAACTGCCCCTTTTGAAATGTAAAGGGAATTGTCCCTTTTGAAATGTGGTGTTACAGGAAATTACTAAAGGTTGGGTGGTGTAATGGGTCTGGGAGATGTGTTATTTTCTACCGGATTTGTCGATACCAAATCTAATAAGGGAGGTTGTAAATGTTTTGTTATATTTTTGTCAGAATATTTTTTGTGAATTGTAATGTGCCTTATTTTGTGCTAATTTGCTTATATGTTCGATAGTGACTGCATATTGATTCATATTAGTAGATGTGACGAATAATATCAAAGAGACTGGTTACAAGTGGAAGCTTGTGTGTTGTCTTAAATGTCTATGACGCTGAGGTCGTCTTTGACCGTAGTCAGTCTGCAGTGAACGAGGTGTGTGACGGTGGACATATGTACAGGTCCCAGTTATAATAATTTGCAAATGACCAGCAAAAATGAGTTATTCTACTACTTTTTTATATAAACATCAAGAAGGAAGCACATTCGGAAAAATGGTATTTGAAGCACCAAAAATGAGGCAAACGCATTGAACCAGGATATTTCCGCAGCCGACGAAACAGCGTTATGGACTCATACTTTCACTATACGACTGAAGCCAACACAAAAAAGTCAAATATCATCTTATAAACATTCACGGCAAAGTGAGTACTGTCGCGAAATATGCTAAATTCAGGTAAATAAAAATAATGAGCATATTTCAGTGTGTAGATAGAATAATTTGACTACAGTGAGCAGGTTCAATGTCTGTAGGTTGCAGTAATTATGCAGAGCTCAGAAAGGTAGTCTTCCACAGGATAGACTAGTGCGGAGAGCTGCAGCAGATTCGTCTTCGTCATGAAAACAGCAGCATCAGCGTGTTTTCTGCCATGCATTGTTAGTTATGCTAAGGCCAACACTCATCTGAAGAACCTTAATACTAAATTATCTGTTATTATCATCATCGTCATATTATCATCATCTTCTTCTTCTTCTTCTTCATCATATTACATCATCATCATATCTTTACTCCACCCATGACCCTGGACCTTGCCATTGGTGGAGAGGATTGCGTGCCTCAACGACACAGATAGCCGTACCGTAGGTGTAACCACAACAGAGGGGTATCTGTTGAGAGACCAGACAAACGTGTGGTTCCTGAAGAGGGGCAGCAGCCTTTTCACTAGTTGCAGGGGCAATAGTCTGGATGATTCACTGATCTGGCCTTGTAGCATTAACCAAAATGGCCTTGCTGTTGTGGTACTGCGAACGGCTGAAAGCAAGGGGAAACTACAGCCGTAATCTTTCCTTAGGGCATGCAGCTTTACTGTATGATTAAATGATTAAATCATGATGGCGTCCTCTTGTGTAAAATATTTCGGAGGTAAAATAGTCCCCGATTCGGAACTCCGGGCGGAGACTACTCAAAAGGACTTTGTTATCAGGAGAAAGAAAACTGGCGTTCTAAGATTCGTAGCGTGGAATGTCAGATCCCTTAATGGGGCAGGTAGGTTAGAAAATTTAAAAATGGAAATGGATAGGTAAATAGATAGCTATAGTGGGAATTAGTGAAATTCGGTGGCAGGAGGAACACGACTTTTGGTCAGGTGAATACAGGGTCATAAATACAAAATCAAATAGGGGTAATGCAGGAGTGGGTTTAATAATGAATAAAAAATAGGTGTACGGGTAACCTACTACAAACAGCATAGCGAACGCATTATTGTGGCCAAGATAGACGCGAAGCCCACACCTACTACAGTAGTACAAGTTTATATGCCAACTAGCTCTGCAGATGACGAAGAAATTGATGAAATGTATGATGAGATAAAAGAAATTTTTCAGGTAGTGAAAGGAGACGAAAATTTAATAGTCATGGGTGACTGGAATTCATCAGTAGGAAAAGTGAGAGAAGGAAACATAGTAGATGAATATTGATTGGGACTAAGAAATGAAAGAGGAAGCCGCCTTGTAGAATTTTGTGCAGATCATAACTTAAGCATAGCTCATACTTGGTTTAAGAATCATAAAAGAAGGTTGTATACATGGAAGAACCCTGCAGATACTAAAAGGTATCTGATATATTATATAATGGTAAGACAGAGATTTAGGAACCAGGTTTTAAATTGTAATACATTTCCAGAGCAGATGTGGGCTCTGACCACAATCTATTGGTTATGAACTGTGGATTAAAACCGAAGAAACTGCGAAAAGGTGGGAATTTAAGGAGATGGGATCTGGATAAACTGAATGAACCAGAGATTGCACAGAGTTCCAGGGAGAGCATAAGGGAACAATTGTCAGGAATGGGGGAAAGAAATACAGTAGAAGAAGAATGGGTAGCTTTGAGGGATGAAGTAATGAAGGCAGCAGAGGATCAAGTAGGTAAAAAGACGAGGGCTAGTAGAAATACTTGGGTAACAGAAGAAACATTGAATTTAATTGATGAAAGGAGAAAATATAAAAATGGAGTAAATGAAGCAGGCAAAAAGGAATACAAACGTCTCAATACTGAGATCGTCAGGAAGTGCAAAATGGCTAAGCAGGCAAGGCTAGAGGACAAATGTAAGGATGTAGAGGCTTATCTCAGTAGGGGTAAGATAGATACTGCCAACAGGAAAATTAAAGAGACCTTTGGAGAAAGGAGAACCACTTGCATGAATATCAAGAGCTTTATGGAAAACCAGTTCTACGCAAAGAAGGGAAAGCAGAAAGGTGGAAGGAGTATATAGTGGGCCTATACAAGGGCGATGTACTTGTGGACGATATTATGGAAGTGGAAGAGGATGTAGATGAAGATGAAATGGGAGATATCAAATTGCGTGAAGAGTTTGACAGAGCACTGAAAGACCTGAGTCGAAACAAGGCCCCCGGAGTAGACAACATTCCATTAGAACTACTGACAACCTTGGGAGAGACAGTCCTGACAAAACTCTACCATCTGGTGAGCAAGATGTATGAAACAGGTGAAATACCCTCAGACTTCAAGAAGAATATAATAATTCCAATCCCAAGGAAAGCAGGTGTTGACAGATGTGAAAATTACCGAACAATCAGTTTAATAAGTTACAGCTGCAAAATACTAACACGAATTCTTTACAGACGAATGGAAAAAAACTAGTAGAAGCCGACCTCAGGGAAGATCAGTTTGGATTCCGTAGAAATTCTAGAACACATGAGGCAATACTGACCCTACGACTTATCTTAGAAGCTAGATTAAGGAAAGGCAAACCTACGTTTCTAGCATTTGTAGACTTAGAGAAAGCTTTTGACAATGTTGATTGGAATACTCTCTTTCAAATTCTGAAGGTGGTAGGGGTAAAATACAGAGAGCGAAAGGCTATTTACAATTTTTTACAGAAAGCAGATGTCAGTTATAAGAGTTGAGGAGTATGAAAGGGAAGCAGTGGTTGGGAAGGGAGTGAGATAGGGTTGTAGCCTATCCCCAATGTTATTCAATCTGTATATTGAGCAAAAAATAAAGGAAACAAAAGAAAAGTTTGGAGTAGGTATTAAAATCCATCGAGAAGAAATGAAAACTTTGAGGTTCGCCTATGACATTGTAATTCTGTCAGAGACAGGAAAGGACTTGGAAGAGCAGTTGTACGGAATGGACAGTGTCTTAAAAGGAGGGTATAAGATGAACATTAACAAAAGCAAAACGAGGATAATGGAATGTAGTCGAATTAAGTCGGGTGATGCTGAGGGAATTAGATTAGGAAATGACACACTTAAAGTAGTGAAGGAGTTTTGCTATTTAGAAAGTAAAATAACTGATGATGGTCGAAGTAGAGAGGATATAAAATGTAGACTGGCAATGGCAAGGATAGCGTTTCTGAATAAGAGAAATTTGTTAACGTCGAGTATTGAGTTAAGTGTCAGGAAGTCGTTTCTCAAGGTATTTGTATGGAGTGTAGCCATGTATGGAAGTGAAACGTGGACGATAAATAGCTTAGACAAGAAGAGAATAGAAGCTTTCGAAATGTGGTGCTACAGAAGAATGCTGAAGATTAGATGGGTAGATCACATAACTAATGGGGAAGTACTGAATAGGATTGGGGAGAAGAGAAGTTTGTGGCAAAACTTGACTAGAAGAAGGGGTTAGTTGGTAGGGCATGTTCTGAGGCATCAAGGGATCACCAATTTAGTACTGGAGGGCAGCGTGGAGGGTAAAAATCTTAGAGGGAGACCAAGAGATGAATACACTACACAGATTCAGAAGGATGTAGGTTGCAGTAGGTACTGGGAGATGAAGAGGCTTGCACAGGATAGAGTAGCATGGAGAGCTGTATCAAACCAGTCTCAAGACTGAAGACCACAACAACAACATCTTTACGTGGGATCTCGCCCACACATAATCGACAGCAGGTACTGCTTTCACCGATAGCAAGCTGGAATATTCATGGCACAGCTTCGATCGAGTGCTGACGTCTTTCCCGCTTTGAGTATTCTACCTTGTCCATTTGGGCATGTGGAAGGGACAGTCACTAATTGCACGTCGCACTGTCATATTTATTCGACTAATTCTTGATGAATGTTATTAACGTTTTCGAATGGGCAGTTCCCTTCGTGTTCACGGCTTACAACAATAGTAAACCAGAAACATTGGTGGTAGAAAAAATATGAAAGTATATTCATTCAGGAAAATGGTGATGCTTTAATTTTATTCGTTTTCATTGCACATGCTTAGAAACGAGAACAATGAAGCTATTGAAATCGAAGTTATATTGTGTCATTTCTCTTACTATCTACACATGCGTCGTAAAATCCTTACTCTGTACGCTGCAGAAAGAATGCGCGAACGTTGGTGCCGCAGAGTCGCATCGACCTCGGGTATCAACTACGTAATTGTTACTGCCCTAATGTGAGCACTGTGCCCTCGCTGCAGGCCCACATATACATATTCATGTAGCAAAGGAGGGATGATTCATGTACGCGTGAATTTCCCTACGGAGCGGCAAACTAGGCGTGATCACGGGACTGTCCTGTGTCGCAGTCGCAGCACCTGCCGGGTGTGTTAACAGTTCTCCACGCTGCCGCCAAAGCGCAGCAAGCGAAATATGATCAATCTCCTTGTGTGTGCCAGATCGTGCTGCGACGAATAACGTCATAAATAATTCGTGTTTTAATTCTCAGTTAGTTAATTAGTAACATGTTCAGTAGATCATTTTACCCATTCTTTTACCGTAATGATGTGGAACGAGCCAGTTTACAGGATATGGATATATGATAAGCGTTAATATTAATTAGCACAATATTTTTCCCCTACTCACACAACTACACTTGAAAACAACTTGGTCTTTTATTTCTTTTTTTTACAGGCTTCTAGTTTTAATAAGTAACTCGTCCGAGGAATAGAAGTTGTCCAGGAGAATTGATTTTAGGTTGAACTTAAAACTAGCTTTGCTACCTGTAACACATTTTATGTCACTAAGCAAATGGTGAAAAATTTGCTTATTGAACTTCTTTCTGAGCCACTGACAGCTTTAACGATGGCTAGTAAAGGTTATTTTTCAGTCTAGTGATGTAGGCATGTACGTCATTGCTCGTCTCGAATTGTGATACATTATTTATGATGAATTTCATTAGCGAATATCATTAGGATATACATATACTGTGATGTGATGGTGCGGTTAAAATACCTAACTCCTTGAAAAGGAGTCTACTTGACGACCACATGTAAACACTCCAGATTATTCTTTACAACCCGCTTTTGTGCAATAAATTCTTTATTTCAAAATATCGAGCTACCCCAGAAAATTACAACTTCAGACAGTATTTAAATATGCAAAAGACGTTAGAAGGCTAAATCGACTATTTCCAAGATTACAAATTATATACGAAGAGCAAAAACAGTCGAACTTCAATGTTTGAGAAGCTCAGTAGGCCTAACATGTTTGTTCCAATTCAAGTTTTTGTCAATATGTATATCCAAGGAGGTACCCAACGATGGGGTCCAGGGTCTCTGCCCCCCTCCCCCACCCCCCCCACCCCCCAAAAAAATCACAATGAATTAGTTGCCAAGTAACGGAATTGAAAGATATTTTCATTTTCAGTCATACAACAAAAAAGGGACATGCACTGTCGATTGTCAAGAAGGTCATCGAACGATTTAATTTGTCAATATATAGATAGCACTATCAGCAACCGCCGATTCATACTTTAGACAACTGCTTCAAATTGTTGGGCTTATTTGAGTTCAGTTGCTGTTAACGCGTTCAGCTCTTGCTTGTAGTTGAATGTCATGTAAGCGCTGTCGTTATTGCTTTTGTTCTGTGTGATGTTCTGATAGTTTCTAATTACTGGTAAGCTGGTAACAAGAAAAAAGAGAAAAACCAACTTTGATTCGTCCAGTAGCGTTATGGTGAGTTAAAATATGTATGCGTTATTATAATAGCCTATTTTCGTGTCTATAACAGTTTAATGTTAGCACTGGAGTCGTTATTTAGAGACTGGTGGAACATTTCAGTATTTCAATACAAATAACATTAAATTAAAATCAATGCATACATGTACATTTCGATTTTCCAGTGTCGCACAAACACCACGTTGATCAACAAAAATATCGCCCAAACAGCGATGGTTGCATTTCTTTAAAAAAATTGCTCAAAATTCTGTGAATAGTAGACCAAATGTCATGATACGCTGCGTCGAATGTACCAAGAAATCATCAGTCAAACACGAATTTCGCGTGACACCCATCACGACCGTATTTTTGTAATAAAACTTGTGGTGCGATCAACAGACTTTCGTACTACATGCACTTGACTGCCTTAGCCCACGGTTTTCAGGAAGTCAAATGTTAGAGAAAAGTGCGCGTCCGTCTTGCTTTGCGTAACCCACTGCCATGTTTCAGAAATCTCATTTCCACATTCTGGATTTTCACTGTGTCCTCTTTGTTGTTGTTAGCGAAATTTTACTTCCATGTATGACAACTGGTGGCGACAGCGTTCCGTGAAATTTCAGAGGTTTCTCTCTCCTTACTTTCCTGTATAAGATTCGTCTAGACACTACCGTAGCTTTGCTCTCCTTCTCTCACCTATTTCATCCTGTGTCTCTGAATCCAAGTCAAAATTGTTATTCATGTATAATTATTATTTATGCATAATTTTGCCACTGTTGGCAAAATATTTTTTGCAACCAATCTTTTCAACATGCAACCTGATTATATGAAATCGTACGAAATATAAGCTACATAAACTTCACACAAAATGATTTGTATACCACTTGAAATGTTTACTCTAACATACGTGTTCGTCAACTCTGCCAAACATCTCCACAGTGGATTGATACTTACTACGAAATAATGGTGTTTTTTGCTGTATGTTTTTTGTTCTTTCAAATAGTGATTCTGTTTTTGTTACATGTTCTTTACACCCTATAATTTCTACACACATCTTTCTTTGCAAAGCGTAACACTTTGTATTCGTATGTGATGTATTACGACTGAGACAGGAGCATGTGAACACTGGAGATATTCTGTTTTACTTCTTTTATTTTCACGTTTGGTTACGTTTGATTTTTAGTCAGAGGTCTCCACAGAGCCATGTTCTGAAATAGTGTTTTGTTTCTGCATTAGACAGTGCCACACGTTATTCCAAAGTCGCAACACAACACACAAATGTATTAACACATACCAATTCCACCTGATGACGGAGATTTAATTCGTTGAAACGCGTTGTGGAACAAATAATCAGTGGCTGCTAAACAGTATACTTCTTGTTTCATTCGATTATAATAATAGTTACGTTGAACCCTAAAGCAAAATGTTCGCAGTCAAAGTAATTTTCTCTATCTTCTTTTGAAAATCAATTTAGCCATCGTGTGGCTTGTTGTAGGCAACTATTTAAAGTTTGCTACTTGCACTTTCGTTTTCCCATTTACTATAATTTTGGACCCATCTTTGTTGCTACATTGCCACTGGCCATCTTTTGTTATCAGACATCTGCAAGTTGCAGCGTAGATTCTTTGTACTTGATCTGCTGCCCTTCATAGGTTATTCTCACTTTCAAGAATAATTTCCTGGTCACCTGCAAACAGCATCGTCGGTATACAGTCCGTAGTTTCGCTGTGAAAACAGAAATATGGTGGTTCATTTATTCATCGTAAAAGCACTTCGTTCATGTAGATATGCATCCTTATCTTAAATGCACCTTTATCTTATATGTGGGCTGATGCCCTCTCTATTTAGACTGCTTTTGTGTGCGATTAGATGTATGAGATTGTTCATACATACTTCTAATGTCTTCTACTAAATGTTCAGCGAAATCCTTCTGCTGTTTCCCTAACTATGAACCCACCGGTAAACTTCAAAAGCAGTGTTCGTCACACGAATATAAAATTTGGAAAAGCTCCAAATTTTCGAGGCCATTGATTCATTGTCGCCCTTTTCAACTTCAATTAAAGTTACCCAGGGACAATTACACTTAAAAATATTGTGAGGTAAGAGCTACTGAATTTAAAATTTGCATTTTCGACACGCTTGCATGAGTGAAATAAATTATGAAAAGATATTTTTGCGCCTGGAGCTCCAGTTTACGAAATTTGAGCAATTTACGTCTGCAGTGTTGTAATCTCTAACACAGGGTTTTCCTTACATTAGCTACAGTTAACTGTAATACCATCATTGGCACAATGAATGTACAATTTGTTCTGTATCTTGAGGGCAATCAACCTCGGTGCAAGCATGACACCGCCGAACAAGATTCTGGCGCACTCTGATAAATATCCCTGGCGTGTTTCGAATCACATCACAGGCAGCTACAATTCTGGCAACTAATTCTATCTCTGTATCCAATGAGGTCTCATACACAAGTGACTTTAGACAGCTCCATAGGAAATAATCAAGGAGATTCAGGTCAGGCGACTTTGCAGGCCATGGAATAGGATCTCCCCTTCCAATCCAGCGATAAGGAAATACAGCATTGAGATGGTTGCAGAATCCACACTGAAGTGAGGTGGTGCACCGTCATGCTGCATCTAGATCCTCTCACGAACAGCCAAGGGTACGTTCTCCAATGTCTGAAGTAGAACTATTTGCACGTCCCTCAGTTCCAGGTGGCCATTCAGAGGGGCAGGTAGAAGATATGGCCCAAGGAGATTGTCGCCAACAATGCTGGGCCAGATATTCACGGCAAAACGCACTTGATGGTGTGACTCTGCTACAGTATGAGAGTTTTCCTCATCCCACAGATGGCTGTTCCTGCTGTTCAAAATACCGTCACGATCAAATGAGGCCCCGACAATAAACAGCACGACTTGGAGGAAATGTGGTCGATCAAATCATAGTTGGAGCAACCACTGACACAATGCAACCTTTGGTGCAAAGTCAGTCACAAGCATTGCAAGGACTCGTGGGTGATATGGACGTAATTGCTATTCGTGGAGTAACCACAAAACGGTAGTATGTGCAACGCCCATTTCTCATGAAATACGACGAGTACTTGCAGTGGGGTCCGCTGCAACACGTTCGAGCATCTCCTCTTCAAAATCGGGTATGCGAGTGGTCCTAATGTTGCCTGGTCCCTCGTTTCTCCTTTCCAATGAAACAGTTTCCCACATTCGTCGACCGACAGAAATAAACACTCCTCGTCACTGATTATGCTTGTTAGGAAATCGTTCCCTGTACAGCCTTTCAGCAGCGACTTTTGCCATAGGGTGGTTGGGTTTCGGGTTCCGCTGAAGAGGTCAGGAGTCCACTACAGGCAGGGGGCGGCTACACAGGTATCAGGGTCTGTGTGGCGCGGACTGAGCGGCTTTTTAGGTTAGAGGGTCTCGGGAAAACACGAAAAGGGCTTCAGTCACAAAGGTTGCAGGCCGAACACAGGAAGAACTTAGATATAGGAATCATAGGGATAAATCATCCGCCGGTCGGAGTGGCCATGCGGCTATAGGCGCTGCAGTCGCAGGTTCGAATCCTGCCTCGGGCATGGATGTGTGTGATGTCCTTAGGTTAGTTCAGTTTAATTAGTTCGAAGTTCTGGGTGACTGATAACCTGAGAAGTTAAGTCGCATAGTGCTCAGAGCCATTTGAACCATAAATCATCCAGAGAGACAAACAATTCGTAAATTGTCAAAATAATAATCCATCTAAAAGACTCTGCAAACATGCTTGCTAATCATCAACTGTCGAAATCATGCACCAGTCTTTACTTAAACAATTTGAGGAAACGCCACCAACTGGTGTGTTCGCCACGAGGTCCACACTCCAGCTGACCTAGTACACAGTACTACCATCAGATGGCGCTGTTGTCTGTTTTGTGACGTAATCCAAGATGGCAGCCGTGATGTCAGCTGATGACGCAAGTACCGTTATCCAAGATGGCGGCAAACAGTGGGTTCACCAAGAGACCTGGACATAGTACACAGAATGACCACCAGAGAGTGATTTCGTCCGTTTCGTCACATAATCCAAGATGGTGGGGGGATATGGCAGGAAAGCGACTCTGCCTGTGTTGGACATAAGATTTTATTTTGCAGGCAGTGTCTCCACCACAGGATCTAGAGTCCAACTGACCTAGTGCACAGTACTGCGACCAGAGGGTGCTCTCGTCCCTCCTGTGACATAATCCAAGATGGTGGTCTGGAGGTGGAAAATGGTGCGAAAATGTCTCAGCCTGTGCTGGGCTGCTGGACAGAGTAAGGAAGGAGTGTACTCTATTTATTTTGGAACATTTTATTTAGGGATGGAGTACATTTATCACACTGACGCAAAACACTCGCCCTGATGTGCTTGGGGTCCCAATACACAGTGTGCAGCACTGTAAACTGCTTCTAATTAACGCTCTCCAAACACGCAAACAACTCCTAATTTTGTGAACTAATTTCAGCACAGACATGCAAACTGATCCTAAATAATGCAGTACACTGATGTACAGACACGAAATCGTAAACTGTCCAAATAACGCATAGCACAGCCTACACACCGACTCGCAAAATAATGCAACAGACAAGAAATCAATGCACACAAGCACACACCCCACAGCCTGCTCACTGGACCGCACAGGAGGTTAGTGGCAGCCCCCATGAAGTGACGCGGCCGTCAGCTGTCAAACCACACACAGACGCCTGTTAGGATCCTGCACACATGAGGCAGTGGCATTCCTTTCATACTTCACACCTGAGAAATTCCTCTCGGAATACGTCTTCACCTAGACATCATTGCTGATGAGACCGGGCGGGAGAGCAGATGCTTGATGGGCGTGCATGTAGTAACAGACATGAGCTGCTGCTCGAAGCAGGTGAAAGTTGCCTCCATTTTCGAGTATACAATCAGTGTTATACTAACGTCACAGACCCCCAAGGCACGCTCACGCCAGTCTCATAGGTGAGACGCCTCTGGGCAGCACGTGTCTTTACCGTTGATGTCAGAGTAGCACAGGGCGCATTGCTCCTAGAGCGACATGAGGCATGTGTCTAACCCTGCTTAACTTCCCAGTGTGACTGACGCAATACCGCGAAGTGCACGCGCGTAGCTACAAACCTTCGCAAGCGCATCTAACAAGGTTCTCAATCTTATACTGATGTCACGTGATTATGTAAAAAGTAAGAACCGAGTCGACCTGGCGGAAATTGTATAGTGTCCCAGAAATAGTTAATACTCGCTTTCTTGATGTCCCAGCCTGTATGCGCGAAAATTCTTGCCCTAACGTAACCTGTTTATGAAAATAACGCAGAATAACGTCGAATGCAGTCTTCCTCGTCGACCTAACGTGGTACGCAGTCCATCATGTGTTACCCTTCCTGCTTTCAACGCAAACGTTCCCTCCACTATGTAGAGGCTCCTGTATCTCAGCAAGAAGGATGTGAACGAATCGAGCATTATGATTGGCTCTTATCAAATTTACCTGCCGGATTACTACTGCCAACAGTATTGAAGCACTGTCCACCTTTTTTTCCTTCTGCAGACATGACTTTCAGTGGTTATTTTACACTGATCGCCACATTGCACTGGTAATTAAATCTTACAAACTACCATACATATCGTCAAATACAGAAAGACTCCTACTCAGTTACACTGCTCTCCCAGCGAGGACAGGACCTTGAATATTAATGAACGAAACCGATCTCCAACCCAGAAATATATCACCACGTATCATGTCGAGTAGTAAACATATAATTCATATCCTGTGCCAAACAAAATCATCCCTTTTACATCATTTGTACATATACCGCCGAGATGGACAGTACCGTATACATACTCCTCTCAGCTCTAGATATTTTCCCGCAGCCGACGATCAGAAGTCATCCACCCCCAATGAGCGACCACAGCACCCTCAATGGACCAAAGTCGCTCTCAGAACTTTTCTACCAATTAGGGATCGCCCCCCCCCCCCCTCCCCCGGCACAAACACGTTAATGTTTCTGCTCCGAACCTGCTTCCTTGCTTGTTTGCGTTCCTACACACATCTCCAGACTCAGGGATTACAAGAACACATGTATTTTTGCGTAGTTCACCATAATATTATACCATTTTCGCTGTACTTCTCGATATCAAGCACTAGGCAGCATCCTACCGATCTGTAGCGCTACATAATTCCTAAGATATAGACTGGAAATTATTTCTCTACAAACCCCCAAACTTAAGCTAGGTGTAGCGTGCTGTAACTGAGTAACTAGAAACAAATATAGGACCCTGATATTTCCACTCTCAAATAGCGATGTCGGTGACGTAAAAGATTCCAAATCATCCCTATAATTTACAAGCCAACTAAGGTCTTTACCTTGTCTAGAGAACAGGCAAACGTGTATTCCACATGCTACATACACACACAACAATCGATCTTCTCTCAACTAAATAAAGAAGCAGTCAACCGAACAATTCACATGGGAGTAAATAACAGTCCAGCGCAAACGCACCTCCGTACACAATCTTCTCAAATTTCCATTTGACCGCGAAAGCTTCCCAGCACATACTAAGTATCAGTTCGCTATTCGGTCGTCTAGAGAATGGCAAAGTTAACTCAAATAAATTCCTACACTCCAACACGCCTCTGCATTCGGACGGCTGCTGCCATTAACATTCCCACCACAGACATGCATACACGGAATCATTCTAGAAAACCGGTTACATATATGTTTTATCATTATACTTACAGTAAAATGTCGCAATCGCAGTCTCAAATGAACGGATTTAGACAATGAGCGAAGTATCAGAAATACATCCTGCTGAAGGCTGTGGCTCTGGAAATGGAAATATCTGTACCTTCCTTACAACTGGAAATAGTCATTTCCTTTACATATGTCAAAACATAAACACATATATTATAAGCCTGATGTCCAAATGTGAACATATCACGTACACCCTACTACTACTAACTACACTCCTGGAAATGGAAAAAAGAACACATTGACACCGATGTGTCAGACCCACCATACTTGCTTCGGACACTGCGAGAGGGCTGTACAAGCAATGATCACACGCACGGCACAGCGGACACACCAGGAACCGCGGTGTTGGCCGTCGAATGGCGCTAGCTGCGCAGCATTTGTGCACCGCCGCCGTCAGTGTCAGCCAGTTTGCCGTGGCACACGGAGCTCCATCGCAGTCTTTAACACTGGTAGCATGCCGCGACACCGTGGACGTGAACCGTATGTGCAGTTGACGGACTTTGAGCGAGGGCGTATAGTGGGCATGCGGGAGGCCGGGTGGACGTACCGTTGCTCAACACGTGGGGCGTGAGGTCTCCACAGTACATCGATGTTGTCGCCAGTGGTCGGCGGAAGGTGCACGTGCCCGTCGACCTGGGACCGGACCGCAGCGACGCACGGATGCACGCCAAGACCGTGGGATCTTACGCAGTGCCGTAGGGGACCGCACCGCCACTTCCCAGCAAATTAGGGACACTGTTGCTCCTGGGGTATCGGCGAGGACCATTCGCAACCGTCTCCATGAAGCTGGGCTACGGTGCCGCACACCGTTAGGCCGTCTTCCGCTCACGCCCCAACATCGTGCAGCCCGCCTCCAGTGGTGTCGCGACAGGCGTGAATGGAGGGACGAATGGAGACGTGTCGTCTTCAGCGATGAGAGTCGCTTCTGCCTTGGTGCCAATGATGGTCGTATGCGTGTTTGGCGCCGGGCAGGTGAGCGCCACAATCAGGACTGCACATCATGGTGTGGGGAGCGATCTCCTACACTGGCCGTACACCTCTGGTGATCGTCGAGGGGACACTGAATAGTGCACGGTACATCCAAACCGTCATCGAACCCATCGTTCTACCATTCCTATACCGGCAAGGGAACTTGCTGTTCCAACAGGACAATGCACGTCCGCATGTATCGCGTGCCACCCAACGTGCTCTAGAAGGTGTAAGTCAACTACCCTGGCCAGCAAGATCTCCGGATCTGTCCCCCATTGAGCATGTTTGGGACTGGATGAAGCGTCGTCTCACGCGGTCTGCACGTCCAGCACGAACGCTGGTCCAACTGAGGTGCCAGGTGGAAATGGCATGGCAAGTCGTTCCACAGGACTACATCCAGCATCTCCACGATCGTCTCCATGAGAGAATAGCAGCCTGCATTGCTGCGAAAGGTGGATATACACTGTACTAGTGCCGACATTGTGTATGCTCTGTTGCCTGTGTCTATGTACCTGTGGTTCTGTCAGTGTGATCATGTGATGTATCTGACCCCAGGAATGTGTCAATAAAGTTTCCCCTTCCCGGGACAATGAATTCACGGTGTTCTTATTTCAATTTCCAGGAGTGTATAATACTTGAAAATAAATTATTCCATTCCATGCAAAATAATACTGACCGAAAATCTACGATGGATGGGCATGTCTCTTAAGTTTTTCTTGCAAGTGCTACCACCGTGTTTTAGGAAGAGAGACGTAATCGGACAGATGTTAAAAAAAACGATTGCAGCAACTACTGCATGTCACTGTCATAAGCGATCTTGGTTCTACAGGTGCACACAAGTATCCATGTTAAAAGCTATACCTGCCTTACGAATTGAGTTACTACATTACCTCAGAATGAGGTGGTTTTTCCCGAACAAATACCATGACAGCGATCATAGGAATGTGTATTATCAGACCAACACGTAGCCCACGATGCAACCTCATGATAAAATTACCGCATTTTGAAAGTGATTCGGCTAAGTAACGTGGTATGTAAGCGATATTTGCGACTCCCTCACACTACCCCAGCTAGATAATTGGTATCAGATTTATCGGTGATGACTGAGAAGGAACACAAACAGTAGATGTAGATTATGTGCAATGTGCTGACTGAGATCACAAGAAAAAAAAGTACACTATCTTCTCAGATCTCTAGTGTTACGTTATTCACTAGAAATTATGTGCATGATTTGGAAACAGGTCTTTCCATTTAAGCACATACCTGCGTTGGATCCTATTGAAATGGTTCAAATGGCTCTGAGCACTATGGGACTGAACATCTGTGGTCATCAGTCCCCTAGAACTTAGAACTACTTAAACCTAACTAACCGAAGGACATCACACACATCCATGCCCGAGGCAGGATTCGAACCTGCGACCGTAGCAGTGGCACGGTTCCGGACTGCGCGCCTAGAACCGCGAGACCACCGAGGCCGGCTGGATGCTATTGACGATTCCTTTAATGATTACAACTACTACTCAGTCATATTTATGGCACTCTCATATCTCGAAACGAGTCACCTTGCCTGAACCTAGCTGCTACAGTAAAATTCCAACTTGGTTTTAGTCACCCCCTACGCATCTTCCAACTGCTCCCATTTCTACAGCTTCCGGCATGTGATTGTTCCAATTTAAGTAGGAACTGAGGAGAAGTTGTAGAAAGACATATCCATCCCTTCTTCAACCCATGTAGAAACAGAACGACCTGAGATAGTGCAACAGGACCATGTTTTGACCGTTCGGTGGAAAAGCGCGCAATGTGGTACGTCTCCAAACTAGATGCAGTTACTACAGACCGAAGCTGACGCGCGCCCATTCAAATCAACCAACCCAACATACTATCTTCATTATTCTCCACCCCCAACAGAGAAAAATTACGAACTATAAACGCTCCCTATAATAGTGTAGCGTGGAGCCCTCCAAGCATTCCTAATGGTATACCCCATCACTCACCGAATTTATACCTCAAACTGCTGCTGCTGCCGCCTGTGTGGCACGATCCTATTAAATATACAGGCACTGCAGAGGCCACTTTGAAGTTTGATCACCTATACTCTAGGCAAATGATCGTACCCCACAGACTATACTAAATTTCATGAGACGCTCCCTATGGTCCTGTCTAGTTGTTTGAAACGCTGTTTTCTAACACGGTTTTGTACAATGCCAAACATTTCGTTTTTCTGCCACGACTTCGAAGCCTGTGCCAGCTTCTAAACTGACATTAAGAAGTTCTGATCCTCGGCCTTTCCACTGCCTTTTGAAGGAAACTAGACGTTGCACGGTGTAAATCATGTTCTTACGGTGGATAGCATAACACGCCACACACAAGCTGATTTTAAATAAAAGACAGTTACAACATAAGCAAACTGGAAGAGTTTTACGATGTTGGTGTAGGTTTTCAAACTACAGTCAGAAGGTGATTCACGAGCTCTATGTTTAGACTCATCTCTCACACTGACGGAATAGCTGATGGCTCTGCGTTCCCTTTCAACTGATTCCTCACATTGCACTCATGTACGCAATCAGTGTTTTGGTGCTATCCACCCCAGAAGTCGCTGTCCCTCCACCAAAACTCTTTCCTCTACTCGAACAAGCCATATCAGTCAATCATCGGTAACCAACAGCGTGCCAGTGCACAGATGGGGGGGGGGGGGGGGGGGGAGAGGGGGGAAACACCATCAATGTACTCTAATAAAAAGCATCACTGTTGATAGCGCGAACAATTTTGGCAATTTTACAGTAACACAGGCCATGATATGACAGCATGTTTCCCCAATTTCAGTATCATAGCTAAACCACCCCTTCTCCACTTTGCGAGTATCATTGCGAACATGGATAGACGACTGTGCAGTACGTCCATTCAGTGTTAATTCTCGAACTCATAAATCATCAAAGTATACCAGACAGCGCTCCACATATTTCTATCACCTCGAACACAGTGTTTAATTTACGATCTATCTCTCTGCGTATGGGAGTCACACAGCATTCTCTCTGTCTTAGGGTAAAATTAGAAGGTGAAGGACCCTCTTCACACTGTCATGGACCAACCTGCCCTGCAGCACCGTAAGCGAATTAATCTACAACCAATCAGAAAAGATCGCACTCCACATCTCGAGAAGCACCCATGTCCAGGAGCTTAGCACTTCTTATCGATGTATAGTACCAGATTTCAAAGTGCCATGATGATGTCCACCATGAACCATGGATCTTGCCGTTGGTGGGGAGGCTTGCGTGCCTCAGCGATACAGATAGCCGTACCGTAGGTACAACAACAACGGAGTGGTATCTGTTGAGAGGCCAGACAAACGTGTGGTTCCTGAAGAGGGGCAGCAGACTTTTCAGTAGTTGCAAGGGCAACAGTCTGGATGATTGACTGATCTGGCCATGTAACAATAACCAAAACGGCCGTGCTGTGCTGGTACTGCGAACGGCTGAAACCAAGGGGAAACTACGGCCGTAATTTTTCCCGAGGGCATGCAGCTTTACTGTATGATTAAATGATGATGGCGTCCTCTTGGGTAAAATATTCCGGAGGTAAAATAGTCCCCCATTCGGATCTCCGAGCGGGGACTACTCAAGAGGACATCATTATCAGGAGAGAGAAAACTGGCGTTCTACGGATCGGAGCGTGGAATGTCAGATCCCTTAATCGGGCAGGTAGGTTAGAAAATTTAAAAAGGGAGATGGATAGGTTAAAGTTAGATATAGTGGGAATTAGTGAAGTTCGGTGGCAGGAGGAACAAGACCTCTGGTCAGGTGACTACAGTGTTATAAACACAAAATCAAATAGGGGTAATGCAGGAGTAGGTTTAATACTGAATAGGAAAATAGGAATGCGGGTAAGCTACAACAAACAGCATAGTGAACACATTATTGTGGCCAAGATAGATACGAAGCCCACACCTACTACAGTAGTACAAGTTTGTATGCCAACTAGCTCTGCAGATGACGAAGAAATTGAAGAAATGTATGATGAAATATAAGAAATTATTCAGATAGTGAAGGGACATGAAAATTTAATAGTCATGGCTGACTGGAATTCGTCAGTAGGAAAAGGGAGAGAAGGGAACGTAGTAGGTGAATATTGATTGGGGCTAAGAAATGAAAGAGGAAGCCGCCTGGTAGAATTTTGCACAGAGCACAACTTTGTCATAGCTAACACTTGGTTTAAGAATCATGAAAGAAGATTGTATAAATGGAAGAACCCTGGAGATACTAAAAGGTATCAGATAGATTATATAATGGTAAGACAGAGATTTAGGAACCAGGTTTTAAATTGTAAGACATTTCCAGGGGCAGATGTGGACTCTGACCACAATCTATTGGTTATGACCTGTAGATTAAAACTGAAGAAACTGCAAAAAGGTGATAATATAAGGAGATAGGACCTGGATAAATTGAAAGAACCAGAGGTTGTACAGAGTTTCAGGGAGAGCAAAAGGAAACAATTGACAGGAATGGGGGAAATAAATACAGTAGAAGAAGAATGGGTAGCTTTGAGGGATGAAGTAGTGAAGGCAGCAGAGGATCAAGTAGGTAAAAAGACGAGGGCTAGTAGAAATACTTGGGTAACAGAAGAAATATTGAATTTAACTGATGAAGGGAGAAAATATAAAAATGCAATAAATGAAGTAGGCAAAAAGGAATACAAACGTCTCAAAAATGAGATCGACAGGAAGTGCAAAATGGCTAAGCAGGGATGGCTAGAGGTTAAATGTAAGGATGTAGAGGCTTATCTCACTAGGGGTAAGATAGATACTGCCTACAGGAAAATTAAAGAGACCTTTGGAGATAAGAGAACCACTTGTATGAAATCAAGAGCTCAGATGGAAACCCAGTTCTAAGCAAAGAAGGGAAAGCAGAAAGGTGGAAAGGGTATATAGAGGGTCTACACAAGGGCGATGTACTTGAGGACAATATTATGGAAATGAAAGAGGATGTAGATGAAGATGAAATGGGAGATACGATACTGCGTGAAGAGTTTGACAGAGCACTGAAAGACCTGAGTCGATACAAGGCCCCCAGAGTAGACAACATTCCATTGGAACTAGTGACGGCCTTGGGAGAGCCAGTCCTGACAAAACTCTACCATCTGGTGAGCATGGTGTATGAAACAGACGAAATACCCTCAGACTTCAAGAAGAATATAATAAATCCAATCCCAAAGAAAGCAGGTGTTGACAGATGCGAAAATTACCGAGCAATCAGTTTAATAAGCCATAGCTGCGAAATACTAACACGAATTCTTTACAGACGAATGGAAAAACTAGTAGAAGCAGACCTGGGGGAAGATCAGTTTGGATTCCGTAGAAATACTGGAACACGTGAGGCAATACTGACCTTACGACTTATCTTAGAAGAAAGATTTAGGAAAGGCAAATCTACGTTTCTAGCAACTGTAGACTTAGAGAAAGCTTTTGACAATGTTGATTGGAATACTCTCTTTCAAAATCTGAAGGTGGTAGGGGTAAAATACAGAGAGCGAAAGGCTATTTACAATTTGTACAGAAAGCAGATGGCAGTAATAAGAGTCGAGGGGCATGAAAGGGAAGCAGTGGTTGGGAAAGGAGTGAGACAGGGTTGTAGCCTCTCCCCGATGTTATTCAATCTGTATATTGAGCAAGCAGTAAAGGAAACAAAAGAAAAATTCGGAGTAAGCATTAAAATCCATGGAGAAGAAATAAAAACTTTGAGGTTCGCCGACGACATTGTAATTCTGTCAGAGACAGCAAAGGACTTAGAAGAGCAGTTGAATGGAATGGACAGTGTCTTGAGAGGAGTATATAAGATGAACATCAACAAAAGCAAAACGAGGATAATGGAATGTAGTCGAATTAAGTCGGGTGATGCTGAGGGAATTAGATTAGGAAATGAGACACTTAAAGTAGTAAAGGAGTTTTGCTATTTGGGGAGCAAAATAACTGAAGATGGTCGAAGTAGAGAGGATATAAAATCTAGACTGGCAATGGCAAGGAAAGCGTTTCTGAAGAAGAGAAATTTGTTAACATCGAGTATAGATGTGTCAGGAAGCCTTTTCTGAAAGTATTTGTATGGAGTGTAGCCATGTATGGAAGTGAATCATAGACGATAAAGAGTTTAGACAAGAAGAGAACAGAAGCCTTTGAAATATGGTGCTACAGAAGACTGTTGAAGGTTAGTCGGGTATATCACATTAATAATGAGGAGGTACTGAATAGAACTTAAGAGAAAAGAAATTTGTGGCACAACCCGACTAGAAGAAGGGACTGGTTGGTAGGACACATCCTGAGACTTCAAGGGACGACCAATTTACTATAGGGAGGGAAGCGTGGGGGGTAGGGGCGCAAGGGGTAAAAATATAGAGGGAGACCTAGAGATGAATGTAGTAAGCAGATTCAGAAGCATGATGTATGTTGTAGTAGTTACTCGGAAATGAAGAGCCTTGCAAAGGATAGAGTAACATGGAGAGCTGCATGAAACCAATCTTTGGACTGAAGACCACAACAACAACAACGGAAGTGTTACCATACGTGGATGAAGGGTATTCAGCAAGTCTTGGGGTGGATGTCTCGACAAATATGATGACAAAATCAGTCTCTCACCATATACAGTAGAAGTCAGTGGGACTTTGTTCCGATTGAGGTCTACAGCTGCAACCAAGGCAATGTTGCCACGCACACCCCTCACGAATGTGTTGCCAACTAAACTGTAAACGCATATTCTAGGGATTGACTCCCCTAATAAAATATCAGCAGGTACAAGAAGTTGTGTGGGTTTCTGTTGACATCCATTTACCACGAGAAGCTTCTTATGTGGTAGAGTCACTAAGGAAAAATGAAGAACTATGAAAAATGCATTATTTCGTGCCCAGAAGCATAGCGTGCATAAGTAATATTAATCATGGATTTATGGTTCCTGTAAGTTTCGATAAATTCGGCTCAGACATGGCTGATCTGTCAAACAGCTTAATGGCCATCACATTAGAGGTATTAGATTTAAAAGATACTGGCAGGTTATATGTTGATCACTGCTGAAAACAAACCGTCGATGTAGCAGCATTACGTCAAACAAGGGTCACCTGCGAGACATTGATCAACGGGCAATGGATATTTGCTACTACGGTTTATGGATTTATTTATCATGAAGGACCCATTGCCAGTAACATCAGTTACCCAACACCCCATACCTTCAGGTAACAGTGCACTGGTTTACAGAAAACATTACCACGCAGTGAAGCATCTTCATCCCGTAATGGAGGAATGTATATATCAGCAGTTAGTGGAAGGTATAACAGAGTACAGTGATGCTTATGGGGCTCAAATATTGTCATTGTGTCAAAAACGCCACCAGATGATACTAAGAGGTACAGATTCTGTCGCAGTTATTGCTACCTGAATGCAAAGAGTGTAGCGGTTGCAAAACTGATCTTCAATATTATGAAAATGTTGGACAATCTAGGACAGTGTCAGTATTTTACAACAACGGACCTAAGAAGTGATTATCACCAGCTAGAGACAGTCCTGGAGGATAAACCATAGACCACTTTCGTGGTCTTGTAGGGACATTACCAGTATAAAAGGATGCAGTTTGGCCTGAAAAATGCTGCAGCCTGGTCGCATAGGTTAACAGATGGGGTTTTACATGGTTTAAAGCCATAAACTTGTATGGTACATGTGGACGGCAAAACGATGCTGCGGGAATTAGATTAGGAAATGAGACACTTAAAGTAGTAAAGAAGTTTTGTTATTTGGGGAGCAAAATAACTGATGATGGTCGAAGTAGAGAGTAAATAAAACGTATACTGGCAATTTCAAGGAAGGCGTTTCTGAAGAAGAGAAATTTGTTAACATCGAATATAGATTTAAGTGTCAGGAAGTCGTTTCTGAAAGTATTTGTATGGAGTGTAGCCATGTATGGAAGTGAAACGTGGACGATAAATAGTTTGGACAAGAAGGGAATAGAAGCTTTCGAAATGTGGTGCTACAAAAGAATGCCCAAGATTAGGTGGGTAGATCACGTAACTAATGAGGAGGTATTGAATAGAATTGGGGGAAGAGAAATTTGTGGCGCATCTTGACTAGAAGGTATCGGTTGGTAGAGCATATTCTGTGGCATCAAGGGATCACCAATTTAGTATTGTAGGGCATCGTGGAGGGTAAAAATCGTAGAGGGAGACCAAGAGATGAATACACTAAAACGATTCAGATGGATGTAGGTTGTAGTAGGTACTGGGAGATGAAGAAGCTTGCATAGGATAGAGTAGCATGGAGAGCTGCATCAAATCAGTCTCTGGACTGAAGACCACAACAACACATCACTGTATTTTCGAAGAATAAGCCAGAACATGTAAAACACTTGGAAAACGTATTCAGCAGGCGAACATCTTATGCTTAGCATAGGTAGGTGACATTTTGTGCAAACACAGGTAAACCACCTTGCGCACGGGATTAGCAGGAAAGTGGTTCAACGCAATCCTCAGCTATCAGAGGCGATCTGTAATTTCGCAGCTCCATAAAACCATAAAACGACTACAATCATTCCTGGGTTCATACAATTAATATCGCAAATTCGTAAAGCATTTTGTGCACATGGCAGAGCTTTTGAGTAGATGGTTGAGGAAGGGCGTGAATGTCATCAGCGTTTGAAGCGTTGAAGGCAGCATTAATGTCTGGTCCAGTAATTGTCTTTCCTGATTTTGAGAAGGAATTTATCCTTTCCTGCAATGGGGGAATTGGTTGTATTTAAAGCAAGAATATCGAGGGGCACAGACACCTAGTTGAAACAGCATAATTATTCCACTAAGGAAAAGGAAATGTTGGCGGTGATGTATGTAATACCATATTTTCATTGTTATCTATATGGATAGAAATTAAAGGTTGCCACAAATGACAAATCATTAAAATGGCTGATGCGGCTAAGACACACATTGAGTCGGTTAACAAGATGGGCGCTTCAACTTAGTGAGTTTGATTATGAGGTGAGCAATGAAGTGGGTAGAATGCACACAAATGCAAATAAATAGAGTAGGAAAGAAAAACGTGTAACAAAGTGGCAGAAAGCACAAACAGCCAATAAAGACTGTCAGGTATTCAGGTCAAAACCACAGTCTGTGATGCATGAGGACTTGCTCTGGAGATTGTGGACAGTTTGTAGTGTTTCTGGTGTCACTCAAGGATGAAATGTTGCAACAAGTGCATGATCATGTGTCGTCAAGTCATTGAGAACGCCACACAATGGACAGCTTGGGCATAACTTGTAGTTACTTGGTTGTGTCACCATTGTCTCGGTTTCCTGGTCTCATTATTTTTCGTAATTGTTGTCAGGTGTATGATCACAATTCCCATTACATATTTCGAAACTGATGTTTTACATTTGAAAATGGCGACGTAGTTCTTTGCAACCGTAATGTAACCCTTTTTTTTAAGAAAAATTGTGTGTATTGTGACTATGGCTTCCGTATTGTAGTGTCAAAAAAACATTTAATATATATGTACGATGTAAGGAGAGGTTCCAGGAGACGGAAACAGTGATAATCTGGTAGAATACCACGTAAGAACATTTGAGTATCCTGACATACACTAACTATTTACCAATAGTGATGTTTGCTTGTCGCATTTATTATCTACTACGTTGTGCTAAATAACAGAACTACTAAATGTTTCAGACAGTTTTCAGTCAGGTGATGAATCATTAATGTAGTTACTCAAGTTTCGAGTTTGGATTCACTAACGTTCCTCATACATTTCCTTGAAACTTCCTGTTCATATGCTACAAGCAGCAACCAGTTTCATTTTATCAGGTGACAAGAATGTTATACATCAACATACTGAACACTGTGATGAAGACGGATGAGTTATTATTGACCCTGTTAGGTCAATTTGGTTGAAGTTTTATGTGGAGCGAGGAGGTATATTGGGTAAGACACGACACCCGCACTTGGGGGGAGGGGGCAAGGGTTCAATGCCCGGTGCAGTCATCCCCAATTTAGGCTGTGCTTTCCCTAAACATATCAAGGCAAATGCTTTTGCAGGCACCAGAATACGGTCGACTATCTTCCCTGTCCTTATCCTCTCACTGTTAACGCTTTGTCCATCATCCTTTCGATAGTCATTTTCTATGGCTTGTCCAGCATGGTCCTTCAGGCGAATGCCAGTATGACACTTTCAAAAGAAATACAGCTAAATTTTTCCCCAACCTGGTCTAACCCGAACTACTGATCCGACCTAGATGGTGACAGAACGTTTGGGTGTAACATCGATGGCCAGCTGGAGTGGACGAGCGGTTCTAGGCGCTTCAGTCTGGAGCCGCACGACAGCTACGCTCGCAGGTTCGAATCCTGCCTCGTGCATGGATGTGTGTGATGTCCTTAGGTTAGTTAGGTTTAAGTAGGTCTAAGTTCTAGGGAACTGATGACCTCAGATGTTAAGTCCCATAGTGCTCAGAGCCATTTGAACTATTTTTTTGCAACATCACTTCCTCCACTCACAACAGCAGTAATCTATATTAATTGATATCCAACAACAGAGGTAATGCTAATTAATATTTTGAAAATCATTATTGTTTCCTGCAAATATCTTTTCACTTAAATATGTTTTCAGATCTTTTCACTATTGTAATTCCCGTGCAACAGTGAATGCAACACGAGTCGCAAACGAAAAACGTAGCAGCAGCGCGGTTGTAGACTGAAGCGACTAGAACCGCTCGGTTACAGCGGCCGGCTCCTAAACGAAAGATGTAGTAAATAGTTACTGGTAAATAGATCAAAAACTTCAAAGATGTAGTGTGTAGCTAAAGAAACAATGCATTGTGACTCTTATCATACAGCTAAGTAGAGTCAGAGGAAGGAGTACTTGCAGGGGGTAGCGCTGTTGCCATCTGCCAGTTGTGAAGCGCAGGACTGCTGCAGTCGAAAGCTATGGTCGTCTGTAAAACTGCGATGACACACAAGCCTTACTACTGAGAAGTATACAAAATCACCTTACACGGTTGCGTTAGAAGTGCGAAGCGGTCGCGTCACGTCCATTGCAACTGTCAGGGTTCCTCTTTTGCCAACTCTGCTATACGCCAAGTATACTGATCAGCCAGAACATTATGACCACCTACCTAATAGCCGGTATGTCCACCTTTGGCGTGGATACCAGCGGCCACACATTGTAGCACGGGAATACTGAGGCCTTGGTAGGTCGCAGGAGGGAGTTGTCACCACATCTGCACATAGAAACCATCTAATTCCCGTAAATTCCGGGGAGGGGCAATGAGCTCTAATGGTACGTTCCATCACATCCCAGATGTGTTCGATTTGGTTCAGATCTGGCGAGTTATGGGGCCAGGGCATCAACTGGAATTCGTCACTGTGTTCCTTGAATAACTCCATCACGCCAGCCGATGTGGCCGAGCGGTTCCAGGTGCTTCAACCTGGAACCGCGAGATCCCTACGGTCGCAGGTTCG
Source organism: Schistocerca gregaria (assembly GCF_023897955.1). Taxonomy (NCBI): domain Eukaryota; kingdom Metazoa; phylum Arthropoda; class Insecta; order Orthoptera; family Acrididae; genus Schistocerca; species Schistocerca gregaria. The sequence goes on from NC_064924.1 coordinate 349,169,726, forward strand.
AATCCTGCCTCGGGCATGGATGTGTGTGATGTCCTTACGGTAGTTAGGTTTAAGTAGTTCTAAGTTCTACGGGAATGATGACCTCAGATGTTAAGTCCCATAGTGCTCAGAGCCATTTGAACCATTTTGAACTCCATCACATTCCTGGCCTTGTGACACGCTGCATCATCTTTTTGAAAAATGCCGCTGCTGTCGGGAAAAATGATCGTCAGGAAGGGGTGTACGTGGTCTGTATACAGTGTACGACACTCCTTGGCCATCACTGTGCCTTGCACGAGCTCAACTGGACCCACAGACGAACATGGGAATGTTTCCCAGAGCCGCCGCCTGCTTGTCTCCGTCCTATATTACAGGTGTCAAGGAGCTCTTCCCCCAGAAGACGACGGATTCGCGCCCTCCCATCGGCATGATGAAGATGGTATCACGATTCATCAGATCAAGCAACGTTCTGCCGTTGCGCCAGCGTCCAGTGCTGAAGGCCTGTGAGCGTTTCAGTCGTAGTTCCCGATGTCGTTGTGTGAACATTGGTACGTGCATGGGTCGTCGGCTGCGGAGGCCCATCGTTAGGAGTGTTCGGTGCACTGTGTGTAGACACACTTGTCCTCTGCCCAGCATTAAAGCCTGCTTTTGGTTCCCCCACACTTCGCCGCCTGTCCTGTTTAGCCTACGACGTCCGACATGTCTAACGAGTGGTGGCCGTCCAAACGCACGACGTCTGGATGTGGTTTCACCTTGGTGGACTGTCGAAGACACTCCCCACAGCACTCCTCGGACACCCGACAAGTCGTACAGTTTCCGAAATGCTAGTGCCAAGCCTTCGGGCCATCATAATGTGCCCTCAGTCAAACTAAGGTAGATTGAGCGCCTTGCCCATTCTACACACCCCCGACAGCACGCTCATTGATACTAGACGCACCGTGCGTGGGTCTGACTAGCAGTCATTCCTCGCCCGTTGACGCTGCTATCGCTTGGCGGGATAATATCGATAGTAGGTCGGTGATCATAATGCTCAGGCTGATCAGCATAACCGTTGCGCTTCTTGACTTTACTACGGAGACAAAAAAAAAAACAATAACCTAACATTTTTGCGTATTTTTACTCAACAACGCACAAAGTAACTCCATAACTATAAAATTAGATAAAAAATTTACATTCATTACTTGTCTTCCAATTGGTCTTTGCCTCCAAAAAGAGGGAACTGTGGCATAACAAACGCTCTTTGATCACGTGTCCAATTACTAAGCTGTCTTACGGACAGTCAGCTGTATAAGAAACTTGAAAATGTTTCTTCTCGACAACTCTCATACCTTCAGCAAATTTTTATTTAGAAATTTCCAGCAGGTATAATGCAAAACATTATTGTACCTATTTGCTGTGATTAGCATATTCGGTAATAATGGGATTACAGCTGTCTTTCCGTTATCGAGCTTCAGATTTTCCGTGATTTCCCTAAAACTATGGGAAAGGGTGTCAAAGCAACGACCCGAAATATGCCTTAAGCAAGTTTTGGGAACAATCGAAAACCTAAATCTTCTAGATCATTGTCCTAAGCGCCATACCACCTTGCTCGGTTTGGGAGCCATCTTTACTGAGCCGTCGTGAACAGAGCGTTAAACTTTAATTTCTGTTGCTATGCTTATACCTATAGATACGATCCCATGAATAAAATAAAGTATGATAGTAGCCAATAAACTGATTAGCACCTTAAAGGATGTTGTTGCGGTCGTTAGCACAAAGTCTGCTTTGCTGCACCTCTTCGCCCCTGAGTAACTGCAGCGATTTACACCTATTTGAAACTCCTATCTGCATTCATGCATAGGTCGCTCTTTATAGTTCCCCCCCCCCCCCCCAAACTTCCCTTTATTTCCAAAATGCCTCTATATATGTTGCATCAACCAATCCCTTCTTTTACTCGACTTGTGCCATGAATTTCATTTTTCCCCAATCACCTCATTAACTGCTCCACATACCTACAAAATCTGCAGCATTTTTTTGCAGCACAACATTTCAAAAAGCTTCTGTTGTCTTGCCTTAAGTGCTTATCGTTCACATTCCACTTTCCTGTAACGCTAGACTCCAGACAAATGCATTCAGAAAAGCCTTCCTAACATTTAAATTTGTATTAGATGTTAACAAATTCCTGTTTCTCAGCAATGCCTCCTTCGCTGTTGTCTGTCTGCATTTTATGTTCTCTATACGTCAGTCGTCATCTGTTACCTTGCTGCCCAAATAACAAAACGCTTCAATTACTTTTAGTGTTTCATTACCTAACGTAATTCCTTACGCATCGCCTGATTTAATTAGACTACATTCCATTACCGTTGTTTTACTATTTTTAAGTACATCTGATAACCTCTTTTCATAATACTGACCAATCCGTTGGAGCTCTTGGAAGTCCTTTTCTGTCTCTGACAGAATTACAATGCCATCGGTAAACTTCAAAGTTTTTATTTCTTCCCTCTGGACTTTAACTCCGTTTCTATATTTCTCCTTCATTTCCTTTACTGCTTTCTCAACTACAGATTGTCCGCCCCCGCTAGCTGAGTGGTCAGCGCGACAGAATGTCAATCCTAAGAGCCCGGGTTCGATTCCCGGCTGGGTCGGAGATTTCCTCCTCTCAGGTACTGGGTTTTGTGTTGTCCTAATCTTCATCATTTCATCCCCATTGACGCACAAGTCCCCGAAGTGGCGTCAAATCGAAAGACTTGCACCCGGCGAACGGTATAGCCGACGGGAGGCACTAGTCACACGACATTTACATTAATGTACAGATTGAACAATATTGGGGATAGGCTACAACACTGTCTCGTTACCTTCTCAACTATCACCTCCGTTTAGCGTCCGTCATCTTTTACAACTTTAGTATGTTTTCTGTATAAGTTATAGATAACTTCTTGCTCCCTGCATTTTACGCCTAGTACATCCAGAAATTCAGAGAATGTATTCTAGTCAACATTGTCAAAAGATTTCTTTATTTCTGCAATTGCTATAAACCGATGTTTAAGATAAGTCTTACTGAGAGTAATGCACCGCGTATTTCTACATTGCTCTGGAACCCAAACTGATCTTCTCCGAGGCCAGTTTCTACCAGTTTCTTCATTCTTCAGTAAATAATTCGTTTCAGTATTGTGCAAACATAACTTACTAAATTGATGCCTCTATAATATTCACACATGTCAGCATCTGAAATTACTGCAATACCATACCGGTATATCAAACAAATTATTTATCATGCGTGTAACTACCCAAGCATACGAAAAGTCATCCATCATTCCTTGCAGCGTTACGTCTGCGGTTAGTATCGATAAAGATTTAATCCCTATATTATTTTGAGAGTCCGGCGCACAACCATCTTTACTAAAGCTCTTTTGCTAGTGAAGAGAGAAAAAGGTTTGGATGTACAGAAAGAGTCTTCTTACTACCAGTAAAACTATTGAGAACATAAACCAGGACGGATGGACTAAGTTCCTTGAGAATACGGGACTTTTCCTCTTCTAGTACATCCTCTCGCTCAGTGTATTTATCCTATCGCACATACAGTAACATTCTACGACCATGGGGATGGTGGAAATAAAATTGGATTTGTAATGGTACCCACTGAGATATGTTAATCGTGATAGGTTCCACAGTTCCTTGAGATAATAGATTTTTAAACTCTAGTTTGGCACCATCCTAGTTTTTTGTGCTGAACAGCGCTTTATTAGCGCCATTACTAAAACAGTCTAAGATGATTAAGGTTATAGTATCTGAAATAAAGTCATTCAAAGCATAAAGTTTCGATTAGAAGCTCGCTCCTAGCTTCAAGTTTACACGCATTTACCTCCTCAAATATAAATGTAATTTTTCATGTTGTCCCTGTCTTGAAACGTGAAGTTGAAATACGAATACACAGTAGAAAAAGGATAAAACGAGATATCATGGAATGTTACTGGCTGCTCTATTACAAAATAAATAGGTGATCCATTCATCTTGAGAACACAATAAAATCTCCTACTTACCAAAGTAGGCAGAAGTTGGGTATGACAGACAATCTTAAAAGGGCGTGCCACATTCGTCTCATGGCCTACAGTGATATAGGGCAGATCATTTCAACCCCGGCAAGAACAGTGACACAACTCAAAAATATAATACTTGACAAAAATCGACTTAAAGAATTAATTCCATAAAACAGAATGAAATAGTGTAAGGCTCCTTTAAATTTCAAGTAAGGTTAGTTGACACCAAATCCCATCATATTTTTGGTGAACTTTAAGACACTTCCTACGTTTTATCAGTGATAAACTAAAAATTGCCGTTTCTCGTCTTGTTACTTTTCTTGCCGGGGTGCGATATGGTAAAGCCAACTGTGACGTACGGAAAGCAATATATCATAAGCCTCCCTCGATGGTGGGTCCTTTTTCATCGGATTAGGTAACAAAGTTCATAGTTTAATACCCGCAAATGAGAAACATGTGTGTGTAGCATATGTCCAATCAGCCATACTTCTCACGAAACATACGCGGTAAAAAATAGTAAGAAACGTAAATACCGATACGGTACAAAATGCCAAAACAGTTTATGGAGTTTTATAGAATATGGATGAAAATAAACAAGACTGTCATAGTAGCGCAGTATTCAATAAGACATAGAGGCGCCTGCAGGTTCGTCTTTCTTCAGGATTAAGCGGTGTCGATTGATTTGCTTCCCGAACTGAAATTGACAGATCTACCCTGCAAGCCAGAAGAGTCGCCGCTGAGGGAAATATACCGCGCTTGTTTGTTGTCAAGTGTTGTTATCTTTGTAAACGAGCCGCTGAGTCAGTGAAGTGGGTTCTAGGTCCGTGTGTAGCGGGACCGCCGCGATCACTGTTTGCTCGCGTCTTGCCACCAGTGGAGTGTGGACTTGCTCTATAGTCGCTGATTCGAGAACGTTTGGAAATGACTGCTCGCGTATAATTTTAAAAGACATTTGTGAAAAACTTTTAGTGCAAGCCATTACGTCGCAGCTCGGGCGCGTTTCATACGACTACGCGAATATCAACAGCTGTTCTTCAGACCTGCTTTCCAAGCTTGGGCAAGAACCGTTTCGCCTTGAGGAACTGATAGTCGACGATGGGCAGAGACGAAGAAATCACATCTATTATCATTCAGGTGTGTGAGCTATCTGGTTTTTCTTAACATTTCACTGTTTTATATTTAGAAAAACGAATAATTTGTTTATTTTTCTCTCTATTTCTTAGCTTAGGTTATAATCAGTGGCCCACTGTTAGCGCAAACGAAACAAAAATGATCCAAACACTGTTGTTGAAAGATATAAAAAGTTCATGCACAGTCGTTTGTAAAATTCTAGCATTAAATTCCTTAGTATTATGTTTACATCGGTGAACAAACTGGTTTGAAAATTGTCACCGTGCATGTGGGTTCTTCATTCCTTTTCGTACTCTCCGCCTACCCCCGTTCTTTCCATCCACGCAGTTTCCCTGAAACGAACAGCGCTGAGTTGTCCGGTAATAATTAGAAAACTGTAGCTTTAAATTAGTGTTCGTCAAATTATGTTTAGAGGTGAGTTGTGCGCTGCGTAAACATTGAGGCTTGTGAGAGTCTGCATTGACCGTTGTCAGTGTTACAATTTTTGGGTTCGGTGTGAACTACTGCTGACTTTGTTAAATTAATGATAATTTTATTAATAGACAATATCTGATCCAAACAAGTGTCCGCGATCATAATTGGCACTTTTAACAGTTCCGCCCAGGTTGAATTTGGTATTACATAAACAACATGCGTAATCATGATTCGATCCAAGCCAGCATCAGATTATTTGAAGTTACTTTCTACACTCTGTATGAATTCAATGTTATCCGCACCACCAAGCGTCGTAGACAAACTCCTCGTGTTATTAAGTGAAGTGTATGTTATATAAAGTGCAATGCAGACGGAATGCTGAAATAAAAACAATTGTTTGTAGACGTGATTGTTATTCTCCACAAGAAATAGGTTTAACATTGCACCACGGGTATCTTCCTGGATATGACGTAAAAGCATAAAGGTAACAAAAGCGGTCACTTGGCATACTTCCGAAACTGTAAGCTGATGCAGCTTAGGTAAAATAAAATACATATAAAACTGTAAGCTCAAAGTAACTCAGTTGAATCTAAAATTGACTGTATACAGACTTAGTGGTACCAAGTTATAACAAATGTTTGGTGGAATTAGTAAGGCCTGTTGTGCATATCGGGCGAACAAATGATCTTAACGACTGTGTTAAAAGGAAACAAAAACTTTATTTTGATGTTTACACGATGGACTCCTATTCGGCAGGGGAGTTACAAATCCCAGTCTAGCCATCCAAATTCAGCTTTCCGTGGCTCTCACATAATGAAAGAGAATACCGGGCAAGATAATTTGTAGAACACTTCCCAGAGTTCCTCTCCCGTCCTTCACCTTCTGTTCAGTCACTAACGACGTTCTCCTTGACGGGACGTTAAGCCATAGTTCTCCCCTCTGATCAAAACTTGGAGTTAGTTTGATGTTTCATGAATCATTTTGTGCGATAAATTGTAATGTGGAAAGTCATTTTATATTCACTTTCCAAATGAATTGGTTAAGATGGCTAAATGCTGAACATTTATAAGATTTTTTAAATACGCAGATTTGAGTTAGTAATTCCTACCTACCATGTTTTACAAGTTACAATAATAGAAATTCTTCCACGGAATGGAAGTTGTCTTTCAAGAACCATAAAGGTCTTCTTCCTTTCAAGTGACTTTTAAGCGTTACTGCTTTTACTCATTTGCGGAAGCATAGAATTTAGCTGCCATCTGTTGTGAGAACACTTTCATTGAGCCTCGGTCTTCTAGGTTTGAGTGGCAGACGTCAGAATACTTTGGGCTGCTTTATTTATTTGTTTCGTGGCGTTAACTCAAACCTGATCTAAACCTCGAGCTACGCTACAGGTCAGTAGACCACTACATGTAAGGTGTGGTATTCGTTGACTTTCCCAACTAGTAAACTGTCACCTTTCATCCTAAATTTACCTTGTGCTACTCTACATATGTCTCAACGGAACCTGCATTCCAAAACCTGTCAACGCAAAGAAGGGTCGACCGAAGCGTCCGATGCCACCCGTCGGCTTTGACCCGTGACGTAAGGCTGTTGTGGTGTCTGACGTCACGACGGTGCGGAATTTAGTTTGTAAGAGAGGCGTGTGTGTAGGTGTCGTTTTGATGCGATCGGTGGTGCTCTCTGTTGGTGTGTTAGGTGATGTTTTTGGTTTAGTTTGCGAGTGTGGCGTCTTGTGTGAATTTTGGTAAATTGCTTGTTTTATGTCTTTGGTAGGTATGGTTATGACTGACAGGGTCAACAGTTTTCGGTTGTCGGCTATGATGGAGGACAGTGCGTTGTCTCTAATAAAATTTCTTCAGCCATTCGGATTTTTGGATGAAGTCGTGAAGTGTTCAGTATGTCGTGAAGAAATGAGGCTTGCTCAGAGTTCCGGCGTCTCGGACCACAGACGGCTGTATGTGGAGATGTAAGAACAACAGGTCAATGAAAGTGTTCGATCCCAATTTATGAGATCGGGAGCTGCTGTTGAGCTATATATGCCAAGGGAAGTATCCTATTCCAGATGATATTGTGTTTAGTGGTATTTGGGGAGTTTTGTGATATCGGTTTTTTCGTCGTTTTGCGTAGTTTTGTACGGGGGTGGGTTTCTAAATTTGTTTATATTTAGTTTGTCCCCACACAAAAACTCCCTATTTCCCGCGCTTATCCGTTAGTGTCATTAGACTTTTTATGGTGCGTATGCGTGTGCGTATTTGTGACGTAGTGGGTCAAAGCAGACGGGCGGGATCGGACGCTTCCGTATTTCCAAAAACTGCTGCCAGTGTTCTTTCTTTCCCTGTTTGCTCGTATGCCGTCACACGCAACAACACCAGTACAATACGGACGGATGGCCGAATCCGGTATCGGTAGGTTCAAGTTAACCCGATTCGTGTTCACATAACGCAGCCAACATCCCGTTACATAAAGGCGGCCACATGGAACTTCCAGCTTGACAAATATTTTGCTCAAGTGTGAAAAAATCCAGCTCGCCTTCACATGGTAAAAGAATCCTTGCCCAAGATTTAGTTCGTATTCGTGAGCCTTGAACACGGCGATTTATTCGTTTTTATCGGCATTCCAGCTATGATACGAAGGAAAAAACTGAGGAAGCAGCCCGATGGGTGATGTACATACAGCCACATGATTGGTATAATTATATAGAGATCATTGAAGAAACACATTTGAATCTCTCGTCACTCGTGTCATCACTATACGGTCACAGAAGGTGAAGAGGCAATGAAAACTGCAAATGAGCTTCTGTATGCATCAGTAACACAAGACTGTTACCCTGTGAACTTCAGCTTTTCCTACCCAAGATTAATACAGCACTTAGGTCTTTTGCTCTTCTTGCCTGTAAAAAGTTAGTTGCTTTTTAAGTATAAAGTACGCGACATCTTTGTCACCCTGGCAGGCATCAGATTTAATGTCCAGGTTGGCTTTCATACACTGGAATAAATTTTTTAGCAATTTACGGTTGATGTGCGTCACATCGCTCGCCGCTGTGTCGGTACGAAAATTCATGTAAGTGAAATTTGCTTGTGCAAGACTGTTCTAAACTATAACAAGCTGGCATTACTTAAAGTCGGTACAGACGGTCATGCATGCTGTAACAAAGTGTTTGATAATGCTTGGTTGTGAAGCTTGCAGTTACATGTTTGACCATCAGAGTGGAACATACGACGGTTCAATACAAATTTGTGCAGCAACATACAGAGCGCACAGCAACTAACAGATCTTAAACGTCATGGTAAAATACAAAAATACAGCCCTCGTAGATAACTTAGGGAAAAACTGAAACACATTCCCAACTGTTTTGCAACTTCGTCACATTAAAACTGTGCCGGCTGTGAATCGAACTTGGGACCCTTGACTGTCGTGGCAAATTGCTCTACAGACTGGTGTACGAAGTTTTAGCTAAAATATTTTATTGTATTAAAATACCAAAAAATACAAAGTTTCACAGCAGCTGATGCATGGTTCCCAAACATGAATCACAACCCCGCCTCACAGCTTTGTTTCCTCCAGAACTTCATCTCTACCTTCCAAACTTTACAGAAATTCTCTTGCATAGCTTGAGAGACTACCACTCCTCGAAGAAAGCCACAAGCTAGGGATTTTTTCCAGACTGAACGTCCACTGTCTAGCTGAGTAAGCCCTGATTTGAAACTTTCTGGCAGGTTCAAAAGTTGTCAGACTGCGATTCGAACCTGTATCCTTTGCCTTTCGCTTGGATAACTTTTGCTTCTATAGCTCAGCTGGTACAGTAATTGCCTCCTATACAAATGGGTACAAAGTTAGAGTCGCGGTCCGGCATTCAGTTGTAATGTGCAAGGAACTTTCATATCAGCGCACATTCAGCCGCAGAAAGAAAATTTATTCTAGGAAGATCCCCAAAAGTGGTTCTGAAGTGATCAGCGATATCATTAATTATACGAGGGCTGTTCAATAAAGAATATCATAATTTCTTTGACAACATACCTTTACTCATCATAATTTTGAGTGTCCTCCTCAAAGTAGTCTCCCATGAATGTGATGCACTTGTCCCAGCGTTTCTGCCAGTCTTCAAATACATGCTGGAAACCATTTTTTGAGAGGTCCTTCAAAATCGCCTCCGCAGTCTTCGCCACTGCTTCTGATGATTGATAATGCCTCCCACGAAGGCCTTTCTTCATGTTAAGGAATAGAAAAAGGTCACATGGGGCTAAATACGGACTATAGGGAGGGTGAGGGATGCACTTCACGTTGATTTTTGCAAGACAGTCAGCAACAATATTGGCAATATGCGGCCCCGCATTATCGTGGTGCAGCATCCAGCCTGCTTCACGGAAATCTGGTCTTTCGCGCCCGACATGGACTCGCAATGTTTTCAGCATATCCCTGTAGTATTGTCCAGTTACTGATGAGTGTGCAGGTACAACAAGCTGGTAAAACATTTCATGAATATCAAAGAATAAGATGATGACTATAACTTTCCCAGAAGAAGCAACAACTTCTGCTTTTTGGGGGGTTGTTGATGATTTCCACACTGAGCTTTGCTGTTTGCTCTCAGGATCAAAATGATGTAGCCCAGTTTCATCAGCAGTGACTACATTTGAAAGAAACTCGATCTTCCTCTGACATCAACATTAACTGCATGCAGATCTGTACGCCAATGTCCTTTTGTTCGGGAATCAAGTCTTGGAACTCATCGCGAAAAAACACGTGTCTTGTGTAATTTTTTGTCGCCATTGTGTGGGTGGCACCCAATGAAATGTTCAGTATTTCAGAAAGTGATCTTAAGATAATTCGTTGATCCTCTCTCACAATGACAGCAGCAGTGTTGGTTTTCTTCCGTAAGAGCAGTAACTGGAGCACCGGGTCCACCTTCCTTTCAAATTGTCAACCCTCTTTAAAAATTTTAAACCACCTTCGAGCTGTGCTGTAAGGAAGAACAGAATCTCCACAGGCCTCCTGTAACATTGTAGAAGCCTCAGCTGAAGATTTGCTGAGACGAAAGCAGAATTTCAAAGCCGCATATTCCTTGCGTGTTATCTCCAATTGCAGCGGTAGGCGATACTGAACGTCTTATTTTGCCTGCCTCTCACAGGCGGCAACCAGGAGTCCCAACAATGAAACTACTACGGCCTGTTTGTTGCACGTTAAGCTAACAGAATAACATAAGGAGAAATTATTATCATAAAAAATTACGATCATTCTTTATTGAACAGCCCTCATACTATGGCTGCCAAAAAATAGTTCAGATGGCTGTAAGCACTATGGTACTTAACATCTGAGATCATCAGTCCCCTAGACTTAGAACTACTTAAACCAAACTAACCTAAGGACATCGCACGCATCCATGCCCGAGGCAGGATTCGAACCTGCTACCGCAGCAGAAGCGCGGTTCCGGACTGAAGCGCCTAGCGGTCACAGCGGCCGGTTTTGGCTGCCAGGGATAGAGATTAAGTAATATGTAGATACAGCACGATAGTCTGATACTTCACGAGATAGGATGCTTTCCTTCGAACTACTTCATTTATATGTGAAAGCTACCATTCCATGACGATTCTGCTAGGTTGGTGCTTAAGTTAGTAGCGTTTTTTCCGTAAGTTTAACGAAAACAACAAATATACGTAATAGATACGTCATAAATGATACATTCTCCTTCACTATTTACAGCCATCTGCCAATTCTGGGGTAACTTTCCAATTCCGCTACTGTAGAAATCGCGTGATTTAGAGGCAAATAACTCGTCGAGCTATGTTCGGAGCGCAGTTTCATCCGGAAAGGAAGTTCATTGAGATAGAGCGCGGAGAGGTGAAAATCTGAGGGCGCAAGCTCAGGTGAATGAGATAGATGCGGAATGACTTCTCAGCCCAACTGTGAAGTGTTTTGTGGACGGGCATTATCGTGGAGTAGCATCACTTCACGCAGTCTTCCTGGTCGTTGTTCTTAAGTTACGTCTGCAACACGTCTCAGTTGTTGACAACAAATGTCAGCAGTGAGGGCTACACCTCGAGGAAGCAATTCGCAGTACTCATCATCGCTGTTCCACCACATGGCGCGCTGTTCTTCGTAAAGACACCATTTCTCGCCACCAGTAACGATACAGGATAGGAGTGTTCGATATTGTTCAAGAGCCAATTGATGATAGCAAGCGTATAGGCACGTATGGTCGCACGCTGATTTCTCTAATTTTAGCTAAGAGCGTGTGGTACGCATACTCCCGGTTTTTGAATTTTCCCCATTGCATATAAATGTCGCAAGGTTGTGGAATGATCACAGTTGACATTTGCCAGTTCTCGAGTACACTAACACGAATCATGGTGGATTTATGCGTTTAAACGCTCTTTGTCAAACCCGGAATATCTTGCTGAACGTAGAGACTCACTAATATCAAAACGATACTAATTAAAACGAATAAATCATTTTCCAGCTGCGCTCTGTCCAATGGCATTATCCCATACACGGCGCAAATGTTTTTGGCTGCTTGCACTGCTGTCACTCCTCTACTGACCCCAAGCAGAATGTGTCGGAAATGTTCTGGTTCTTCACGTGGCACTCAATTCACTATCTCCAAATGACAAAATGACAGTATGTAAACTCAAGTGGCTACAGTGAACTATATATAAAACTGACAATCCATAAATAAAACTGTTGTTGTTGTTGTTGTTGTTGTTGTTGTTGTTGTTGTTGTGGTCTTCAGTCCTGAGACTGGTTTGATGCAGCTCTCCATGCTACTCTATCCTGTGCAAGCTTCTTCATCTCCCAGTACCTACTGCAACCTACATCATACTGAATCTGCTTAGTGTATTCATCTCTTGGTCTCCCTCTAAGATTTTTACCCTCCACGCTGCCCTCCAGTACTAAATTGGTGATCCCTTGATGCCTCAGAACATGCCCTACCAACCAACCCCTTCTTCTAGTCAAGTTTTGCCACAAACTTCTCTTCTCCCCAATCCTATTCAGTACTTCCTCATTAGTTATGTGATCTACCCATCTAATCTTCAGCATTCTTCTGTAGCACCACATTTCGAAAGCTTCTATTCTCTTCTTGTCTAAGCTATTTATCGTCCACGTTTCACTTCCATACATGGCTACACTCCATACAAATACCTTGAGAAATTTCCTGACACTTAACTCAATACTCGACGTTAACAAATTTCTCTTCTTCAGAAACGCTTTCCTTGCCATTGCCGTTCTACATTTTATGTACTCTCTACTTTGACCATCAGTTATTTTGCTCCCCAAATAGCAATACTCCTTTAATACCTTAAGTGTCTCATTTCCTAATCTAATTCCCTCAGCATCACCTGACATTATTCAACTACATTCCATTATCCTTGTCTTGCTTTTGTTGTTCATCTTCCATCCTCCTTTCAAGACACAATCCATTCCGTTCAACTGCTCATCCAAGTGCTTTGCAGTCTCTGACAGAATTACAATGTCATCGGCGAACCTCAAAGTTCTTATTTCTTCTCCATGTATTTTAATACCTACTACAAATTTTTCTTTTGTTTCTTTTACTGCTTGCTCAGTATACAGATTGAATAACATCAGGGAGAGACTACAACCCTGTCTCACTCCCTTCCCAACCACTGCTTCCCTTTCATGTCCCTCGACTCTTATAACTGCCATCTGGTTTCTGTACAAATTGTAAATAGCCTTTCGCTCCCTGTATTTTACCCCTGCCACCTTTAGAATTTGAAAGAGAATATTCCAGCCAACATTGTCAAAAGCTTTCTCTAAGTCTACAAACGCTAGAAACGTAGGTTTGCCTTCCCTTAATCTAGCTTCTAAGATAAGTCGTAGGGTCAGTATTGCCTCATATGTTCCAACATTTCTACGGAATCCAAACTGATCTTCCCTGAGGTCGGCTTCTACTAGGTTCTTTCCATTCGTCTGTAAAGAATTCGTGTTAGTATTTTGCAGCTGTAACTTATTAAACTGATTGTTCGGTAATTTTCACATCTGTCAACACCTGCTTTCTTTGGGATTGGAATTATTATATTCTTCTTGAAGTCTGAGGGTATTTCGCCTGTTTCATACATCTTGCTCACCAGGTGGTAGTTTTGTCAGGACTGGCTCTCCCAAGGCCGTCAGTAGTTCCAATGGAATGTTGTCTAGCCTAGGGGCCTTGTTTTGACTCAGGTATTTCAGTGCTCTGTCAAACTCTACACGCAGTATCGTATCTCCCATTTCAGCTTCATCTACATCCTCTTCCATTTCCATAATATTGTCCTCAAGTACATCGCCCTTGTGTAGACCCTCTATATACTCCTTCCACCTTTCTGCTTTCCCTTCTTCGCTTAGAACTGGGTTTCCATCTGAGCTCTTGATATTCATACAAGTAGTTTTCTTTCCTCCAAAGGTCTCTTTAATTTTCCTGTAAGCAGTATCTATCTTACCCCTAGTGAGATATGCCTCTACATCCTTACATTTAACATCTAGCCATCCCGGGTTAGTCATTTTGCACTTCATGTCGATCTCATTTTTGAGACGTTTGTATACCTTTTTGCCTGCTTCATTTACTGCATTTTTATATTTTCTCCTTTCATCAATTAAATTCAATATTTCTTCTGTTACACAAGGATTTCAACTAGCCCTCGTTTTTTACCTACTTGATCCTCTGCTGCCTTCACTACTTCATCCCTCAAAGCTACCCATTCTTCTTCTACTGTATTTCTTTTCCCCATTCCTGTCAATTGTTAACTTATGCTCTCCCTGAATCTCTGTACAGCCTCTGGTTCTCTCGGTTTATCCAGGTCCCATCTCCTTAAGTTCCCACCTTTTTGCAATTTCTTCAGTTTTAATCTACAGGTAATAACCAATAGATTGTGGTCAGAGTCCACATCTGCCCCTGGAAATGTCTTACAATTTAAAACCTGGTTCCTAAATCTCTGTCTTACTATTATATAATGTATCTGAAACCTTTTAGTATCTCCAGGCTTCTTCCATGTATACAACTTTCCTTTATGATTCTTCAACCAAGTGTTAGCTAAGATTAAGTTGTGCTTTGTGCAAACTTATACCAGGCGGCTTCCTCTTTCATTTCTTTGCCCCAGTTCATATTCTCCTACGTTTCCTTCTCTTCCTTTTCCTACTGTCGAATTCCAGTCACCCTTGACTATTAAATTTTCAACTCCCTTCACTACCTGAACAATTTCTTTTATCTCATCATACATTTCATCAATTTCATCATCATCTGCACAGCTATACCCCCGCCGGCGAAACATTGCACTTGACAGTTCGCTTTTTGTCTAGTTAGGTTGGCTATACTGTAATAGCGATGTTGCAACAGCAGCCTCTATATACACAGCAGACGATACAGTTTTCCGTCCCGTCTCGTAAATGCAAGCGATTGAGCAATTATAATGTATATAAAAACTCGTTTTTAGTTGTACTACAATGACAGGAAGTAAACAACCGTATAATAATGCATGTTAAAGCATGACAATGCGCACCCTTTCGATAACGGAGCAAAGAAATACAAAAAACAAGCATCTGACGACTGGTACTTTAAAATCAATAATGTACGTAGTTTACAAAATAAATAATAACCGAGATTGCAATAAATAACCAATACCAGAATTTTTTCACTCACCAATTTACAGCGATAATGGCGCAATTCCATCCAGCTCGCCATCGTCACTGTTGTCCAATTCATCACTAAAACCGTCTTCATCGTCGTCATCGGCCAGACAAATCATTAATTGTTCATGGTCACTGATAATGCCTTCTATTGTCTGTGCTGCTCGTATAAGCTTCTCGACGTGCTCTACTTTTTTTCTTCATGAGGCTGCATCCACAGTCACAAGAGCTTCACGCAACAGCTTTTCCATCTCTGTTATTGTAAAGGACTTGTTGTTGTTCCTTACATACATTTTTACATCACTCCATACTAACTCAATAGGGTTGAAATGGCAGTGATATGGTGGCAGCCTTATTACAGTATGACCCTGCTCCTTGGAAATTTCGTCTACTCCGTATGTAGGTGTCGTAGGCTTATTTTCTTTAACAAGAGAATATAACCGAACCTGTCTCATACCCATATCCGCTGCAATATTTCGAGCCTGTAACCACTGCACCATTATTTCTTTCCGATCATTTGTAGTTGGGGCTTTGTTCTGTATCACCGAATGACATGGAGCATTGTCCATTACAATTGTTGTAGGGACAGGAAATTGTTTTAAAAGGGTCCTGAACCACTCAACAAATCGTGTGTGATCCATATCTTCATGGTAATCACCAGTCTTTTTTGATTTAAAAACTAAAAGTGCGTCAGGGACAAAACCACTGGAGGAGCCTGCATGGACCACAATTAATCTAGCTCCTCTTCCCGTCGGCTGATGGCCGCTACTGCTGGGTGTGTTATCCGTCCAACATTTACTGACAGCTTCCCCGGCATTAACCCACGTTTCGTCTAGCCAAATTATGGAATGAATGTCTCTGCCCACAATTTTGTGCAAGAAAATGCTACGAGCGGTAACAATATGTGCCCTCTCTAACAGTACTTTGCGTCCGTCTAGCGTTTTGTAACGGAAACCCATATTTTTTAGCACAATTTTTAGTGATGTTTTACCACCCCTGAAGAGTTCACTTTCTTTTAAAGAGATTAATAACTTAGCTACAGTCGGATACTCTTTTCTGCTGTAGTAAGCATAAACATGCCTACGAACTGCATCAGTCTGGAAAGAATCTAAATCTGTGATAGGACTACGCCGCTTTTTCTTCTTTCCCGGGGTTGATAAAAATGTGTTATTTGATCCAGACAGCTCGGAATCATTACGGCTCACTTCAGTATCTTCCAAGTTTTGTAGTAATACTCCCTTACTTACTACCGTTCTTGCACTAATACCAAGAGTTTTCGACGTACGTTCCACCACTTTGTCGGCAGGAATTGATGGCTGTCCATGAATGCTTACGTAGTTTTTCTCCTGCTCGTAAAACTCACGAGTTATGTGTAGCAACTCCAGTGCCTGGCTGTTTAGCGGCACCCCTCGACGCAAAGGATTGTCACTAGGTGAACGAAGTCTTTTCGGTGCCATTTTCCAAGTAAATAAACTCACAACGTAACAAAAGTCACAACGATATAGCACACAGTACAACGAAAACACGCGGTAAACAACACACAACTCACGTTGTATACACATTCACTAAACAAAGCCGGCAACGCGGGAACTTTGACGTCACAGCACGTGAGTAACAGCAGTGCTCACTGCGCTGTGATTGGCTGGCGCCCCACGCTGAACGCCTAGCGCCTATCGTTCTTCACATGTTACTCTGTTACGCTGCCAACTTCATACGCAAACGTCAAGTGCAATGTTTCAGCGGCCCGGGTATAGTTGGCATATAAACTTTTACTACTGTCGTAGGTGTGGGCTTCGTATCTATCTTGGCCACAATAATGCGTTCACTATGCTGTTTGTAGTAGCTTACCCGCATTCTTATTTTCCTATTCATTATTAAACCTACTCCTGCATTACCCCTATTTGATTTTGTGTTTATAACCCTGTAGTCACCTGATCAAAAGTCTTGTTGCTCCTGCCACTGAACTTCACTAATTGCCACTATATATAACTTTAACCTATCCATTTCCCTTTTTATATTTTCAAACCTACCTGCCCGATTAAGGGATGTGACATTCCACGCTCCGATCCGTAGAATGCCAGTTTTCTTTCTCCTGATAATGACGTCCTCTTGAGTAGTCCCTGCCTGGAGATCTGAATGGGGGACTATTTTACCTCCGGAATATTTTACCCAAGAGGACGCCATCATCATTTAATCATACAGTAAAGCTGCATGCCATCGGGAAAAATTACGGCCGTAGTTTCCCCTTGCTTTCAGCCGTCCGCAGTACCAGCACAGCAAGGCCGTTTTGGTTATTGTTAAAAGGCCAGATCAGGCAATCATCCAGACTGTTGCCCCTACAACTACTGAAAAGGCTGCTGCCCCTCTTCAGGAACCACACGTTTGCCTGGCCTCTCAACAGATACCCCTCCATTGTGGTTGCACCTACGGTACAGCTATCTGTATCCCTGAGGCATGCAAGCTTCCCCATCAACGGCAAGATCCATGGTTCATGGGGGGAATAAAACCATATCAGCTGGAATGCAAACATACAAAACAAAAATGCTACCAAGTTATGCACCAACCTAATATACACTACTGGCCATTAAAATTGATACACCAAGAAGAAATGCAGATGATAGACGGGTATTAATTGGACAAATATATTATACTAGAACTGACACGTGATTATATTTTCACGCAATTTGGGTGCATAGATCCTGAGAAATGAGTGCCCAGCACAACCACCTCTGGCCGAAATAACGGCCTTGATACGCCTTGGCATGGAGTCGAAGAGAGCTTGGATGGCGTGTACAGGTACAGCTGCCCATGCAGCTTCAACACGATACCACAGTTCATAAAGAGTAGTGACTGGCGTATTGTGACGAGCCAGTTGCTCGGACACCATTGACCAGACGTTTTCAATTGGTGAGAGATCTGGAGAATGTGTTGGCCAGGGCAGCAGTCGAACATTTTCTCTATCCAGAAAGGCCCGTACAGGACCTGTAACATGAGGTTGTGCATTATCCTACTGAAATATAGGGTTCTGCAGAGATCAAATGAAGGGTAGAGCCACGAGTAATAACACATCTGAAATGTAATGTGCACTGTTCAAAGCGCCGTCAATGTGACCAACAGGTGACAGTCGCGTAACCAATGGCATCCCATACCATCACGCCGGGTGATACGCCAGTATGGCGATGGCGAATACACACTTCCAATGTGCGTTCACCGCTATGTCGCCAAATACGGATGCAACCATCATGATGCGGTAAACAGAACCTGGATTCATCCGAAAAAAATGACGTTTTGCCATTCGTGCACACAGGTTCGTCGTTGAGTACACCATCGCAGACGCTCCTGTCTGTGATGCAGCGTCAAGGGTAACCACAGCCATGGTCTCAGAGATGATGGTCCATGCTGCTGCAAACGTCGTCGAACTGTTCGTGCAGATGGTTGTTGTCTTGCAAAATGTTCCCATCTGTTGGCTCATGGATCGAGACTTTGCTGCACGATCCGTTACAGCCATGCGGATAAGATGGCTGTCATCTCGACTGCTAGTGATACGAGGCTGTTGGAATCCAGCACTGCGTTCCGTTTTATCCTCCTGAACCTACCGATTCCATATTCTGCCAACAGTCATTGGATCTCGACCAACGTGAGCAGCAATGTCGCGACACGATAAACCGCAATCGCGATAGGCTACAATCCGACCTTCATCAAAGTTGGAAACGTGATGGTACGCATTTCTCCTCCTTCACAAGGCATCACAACAACGTTTCACCAGGCAAAGCCGGTGAACTGCTGTTTGTGTAAGAGAAATCGGTTGGAATCTTTCCTCATGTCAGCACGTTGTTGGTGTCGCCACCGGCGCAACCTTGTGTGAATGCTCTGAAAAGCTAATAATTTGCATATCACAGCATCTAATCAGTTACCGATTTTAGAGAGACGCAGATTATTTGATGTTTATTGACAAGTAGCAAGGGTACCCACACACATTTTTCATAATATCTGAAGATTACTTCGTGATTCACAGCGAAACTAAAATGCCGCGCCTCTTCTGTCCCCCTTCTCCACCCCCTAGCTCAGGTTCTGACACGATATTGTCTACTGCGCGTCTAATTAAACTTCGCGTCATGTAAGAAGGTAGCCCAATTTTCAGCCGTTCTGCGCATCCCCCTCCTCTAGCCACTGGCAGCCAATAATGTTCATTCTCTTTCTGAGCGGTTAGCGGAGAGTTACCGCCAGAGAGCGAGAATCTCGCTCCTACATGCTGCACTGTTGCCGTACGTCGCGACAACCGAATTAGTCATTCAACAGTCAATTATTTTTTGTTTCCTTTTTTTTCTTGCGGCAGTGTAGCTTTGAATGTGTATCTGTAAATGTTTAAGTGCGATTTAAAAAAAGTCATGTGACGCCAATAAATGTGAAGCTCTTCGCAAGCAGGCGAGAGGGATAATTTACCGCATTTATAACTTTTTCGAACGTGAATTTGATAGGTCTCCTACTGTTGACATTTGAAAACACAAGAACGGACTCTAGAACCATGTCATGGCACCAAGAGAACTGCAAAAGCTGTAAACAAGTGTCGGAGCTGTAGGAACTGTAGAAGTTGGTTTCGTGTCGTCTGGAAAGCATAGAAATCGCAAGGAAACATTAACGTAAATGGTTAGTTTTAATAACGATGTTTTAAAGTGATCCATGTAAATGATGAATGCCCAACATCACAAAAACGTGTTACAGTTACGCAGAGTTCAATGGTAAGCGCTTCGTCAATGTAAAGAATTTTAAAAGAAGTTGATTCCAGATATGTTAAGAAGAGTGTTCAAAGAAGTGGTATATGTGCAGCACAAAAGATTTAAGATAAAAGATGAGGTAGTTCAAGAGTGTGTTATCTTGATGAAACATGGGTCAGTTAGAACCATCCCAGAAAAAATCTGCTGGGAAATGAGTGATTGTATTGGCGGTTTAAAAGTTCTCATAGGAATACGTTCTCGGATAATTATTCTACATGCTAACTCTTCTCCTAGTCTTGCTTCTGAGAATAAACTTGAATATACTTCTAAGAAAATTATCACTGACTACCATTCGGAAATGAACACTGTCAGTTTCGTGAAATGATTCGCAATTCTTGTCATAACGTGCCTCGAAGTCTGTGATTGCCAGTTATAATTCAACTGTTACAGGGAGAACCTCAAGTACAAACAACAGAAAAGTTAAAAATAAAAATATTAAGCACAGTATAATCCACCTCGGACCGATCTCCTGCATCTCGTTAATTTATACAAGTCAAGTGACAGAATGTACAAACTTGCACGTGAATGAGGTCACACAGTTTTGCGTTCACCCATGTGTCACCGTCAGCGTACCCCCATGGAATTAATTTGGGCGAAGGGTTTTAAGAGTTTGTGGGAGAGGAAAAAAATCAAGATAACATCACTTGTGCATGAGACAATAGACAACATCCTACCTGTAGTGTGGTCAGTCTGTGCGGCATGCTGAAAAGCTTTAGAAAGAACAAATTGACAGAGAAGTGATGATTGATATATGCCTTGAACCTATCATCGTAAATTTAGTCAGTTGAAAACACTCAAATAGAAGTGACAGTGGTATTATGATGTAGACGTAGGAACAAAGTAATAATATTTCTTAGTTTTTAAGACTCGTGGTTTAAAAATGTTTGTCAACATATCAGTTGCATACACAATAATAATTTCCTAGCCTTTTTGATGTGAACTTCGTACCTTATTAATTATATTGGCTATAATGTTAATCATTTTGCCCAAAGAGAAGTTAAGTTTCTCTTACCATGTTGTATGCTCTAATAACACACGAGAATGCAGCTGGATAAATTCGTCAGAAGTCCAATATTTCCAAATGTAAACCTATGTCGTTTTTGAGGTACGAACTGGATAAAACTCTAAAATGACAGTAACTGTTACTGATCGCGATATCGGTTTCCGAAGTTATCGGTCAGCATTCCCTAGAGTTATTCGCAGATGATGGTTGTTTGCTTGTTCAATTGTTTATAAATGCGGTCTGTCACTGCAATGTCGAACGCGTTAGTTTACACTCATAATGCCCATTAACACTGGAAAGTATGACAACTTACTGACCTCTTTATGATACTCTCTTACATTAGATTTTTCTACCCCTAATTCTTTTTTACACACAGTGATTACACGTAACTACAGTCACACATCCACACCACACATTTTTGGAAATTCTAGTGAGTAGAAGCAGTTGTCAATCAAATATAATGATTTCCCTTTGCGCCTGAACTTAATTTTGTTGTTTGAAATTTTTACCTATAATGCACATCAAATAGCAATAAATAATTATTGCAAGCAGTTTCAATGACCTTGTCGTTAGACAACTGTCATTTTGAGAGAAATTGTACTTCACATCTTCACAAAGCTGTCAGCTGTTATCGCCTCCCGACGTCACGCAGAGTACATCTGTGGACACAGCGTCGTCAAGACGTGAATTAATATTCCTCTCATGACGATTGATTGATACTGGTTTTAATAGTTATTATTCCCCTCGTAGATTTGAAATTATAATACAATGTACAATAGGCAATCGGGCGTGACTGTTGTCCACAGGACCGCAGTTGGGTAACGTGGTTTTTGTTTGCCCACTCTCTGCTGCCGCGCATGCGCAGTTGACATCCACCCCCTCCCCCCCCCCCCCCCCCCCCCGCTACCTATCCACTCCACCACTATCCACTATGCACGGAAGCGCGTTCTACGCAGGCTATAACAGACCACGATCTGCTGATCAGGAACAGGTTGCTCATTATACGAGCCCACACGCAACCAAGGTTGTTTTAGACTACGCTGCAGACCCCGCCCAGGGGGTCCATAACTCTTTTGTGGATACGTGCGTGGCGAGCACAGAGCCCCGAGTTAGTGCAGTTCTCCTTCCTTTCCAAGATGTCCTATCCCCCTCCCTCCTCGTCCTCAATCCTCCCCCCCGTTACCTCCCCTTCACACTCCCTCTTCTTGGGAGTAATGTATCGAGCCTTCGTCCAGAGACGGACGTTTGAAAACTCAAAGATCCTGTTTCCTTTGTTTTTCTCCAGTCTCACGCTTTCTTCCTCTATTGGTCTTTCCCTACGTTCACGCTTCTCCTTGCTTTCATGTCCTTACTTCGTCTGCCTCATTCTCCTTGCCCTATTCTCCTTGTCTTCTTTTCTGTGTCTTACTCTCCACTTCGGCATTTGAGATTCTTTCTTCTATCTCTCTCTTTCCTCTCTTCTTTCCTCCCTGTGTCTGAAGGCCGACCCATGCGTTCGCATGCATAGCCGGTGATGGGGTAACGCGTGATTCCCCACCCTGGGTAGACAAGTAAGGCACGCATGTACCCCCTGGTAGAGGCCAGGTCCAGGGAGGGGTGATTGCCTGAGCTGTTACCTTCCAAGCGTGCCGATTGGTCCCTTCGCCCGTTTCTCAGGATGTGTGTCCTGAGGTGTGGACAATCACCTAAGGTGGGAGTGCCCTCTGAGAGGGCCACCATGAAGGAAGGAAGGAGTGCGCCATCGGAGACACTGGCAGTCACGGGGGTTAATCCGCAATGGATTTCTGTCCTCCTTCCCTGTCTTCTGCCCAAAAAAGAAAGCTAGATGAAACTCCTGTTCCGAAAATTCTACCACCAGCAACGAAATTTCTTTTTGTCACAAGATCTGACGCATGATTTCTCAACAGTCAACCCTTTCATCATTCAGAAGGGTGTAGATGCGAATGCAGGACCAGTGAAATATTGTAATCGGTTGCACAACGGTACCTTGCTGTTGGAGACAGAGAGCACCCGCCAGGCAGCCCAAAAGTTACTTCGAGCCACTGTCTTGCACACATTTCCTGTACAGGTGGAGGCCCACTGCACCTTGAATTCGTCGCGTGGCATGGTGTATACCAGGTCACTCGACGGAGTAACTGATGAGTAGATTCTGTCTTTCCTCTCTGATCAGGGAGTGACAGCCGTCCATCGGGTCATGAAAAGGATCAACAAGGACCTCATACCGACTCTAGCCATATTCCTGACATTCGACAATGTGTAATTGCCTTCACGAATTAAAGCGGGTTATGAGATCATTTCCGTTTGGCCGTATGTACCCAGCCCTACAAGGTGTTTACCAATGTCAGCAGTTTAACCATACATGGCAGTCTTGTTAAAGTGCGGCTAAATGCGTTACTTGTGGCAGGAACGCCCATGTCCAGCTCCGCCCCTCGTTGCATCAATTGTATGGGCGACCATGCTGCCTCCTCTCGCGACTGCCCGTCTACAAAGATGAGAAAAGTATACAGGAAATTCGAGTGAAAGA
Organism: Schistocerca gregaria; assembly: GCF_023897955.1. NCBI lineage: Eukaryota > Metazoa > Arthropoda > Insecta > Orthoptera > Acrididae > Schistocerca > Schistocerca gregaria. Next base: position 349,193,177 of record NC_064924.1, read on the forward strand.
GAAGGTGTCCTCGGCTGCTCGCAAGTTATTCAATAGCAGAAAGCCCACTGTGCTTCCGGTAGGTCAATACAGAACCGTTCTCGCCTCTCCTCGGCCTACCAGGGAGGTCGCTACACAGACATGCGATCTAATATTTAGAGATTCGGTCGTCAGATCGGCCAGTGCCAAGATCGCCCGATCAACGTCTCCTCTTCCTCCCACCAATCCTAAGGCTCAATCATCATCATCTGCTACTGCTAAGACGAGGACCTTCAAAAAAGAACCGACACGCGAAGATTTCTTGCGTACACAAACTTCACAGCCATCAACTGTTCTTTCGACAAAACGTAATTCTTCAAAGAAGGCTCATAGAAAAGAGTTCTCCATCTCCGCCGAGGCGCTTTTCTTCTCCTGCCCCACCCAGCGGTTGCCGTCCCCAGCCATCTTCAGTTTCGCAAGGCCGCACGGCTGGTAGCCGATCATCTGGCCTTTCACCGGCAAAGGAAGCTGCCCCTCCTGACCAACTCAGGAAGATGACAGACGCAACTGTTGAGTTGGACCATGATTCACTACCTATCGATTGCAGCACCAGTGCTCCCTCGAAGCCAGGCCCTCAGCAGCCATCGAGGTGACCCTTTCTTGTTCCTTTTTCTTTTCGTTTACCTAATGGCATTTCTTCAATGGAATATTTGCGGCATTCGATCCAACCGAGAGGAACTAAAACTGCTCCTTCGAATGCACTGCCCGCTTGTCGTATGTCTCCAAGAAACGAAGTTACGTCCATGCGATCGTATTGGCCTGGCACACTATACCTCCATGCGCTTTGACCTACCCCCTGTGGCAGATATTCCGGCTCATGGAGGGGTTATGTTGCTGGTTTGGGATGATATCTACTACGATCCAATCACAGTGCACACAGATCTGCAGGCAGATGCCGCCCGAATTACTCTCCCCACTTTCATACTTTTAATTTGTACCGTTTACACTCCCCCATAGTCTGCCTTTACTGGGGCAGACATGATGCAAATTGTTGCTCAGCTACCTGCACCAGTTTTGTTGATTCGAGACTTCAATGCCCACCATCCCCTTTGGGGCTCTCCCGCATCCTGCCCGAGAGGCTCCCTCTTGGCAGACCTATTCAACCACCTCAATCTAGTCTGCTTAAATACCGGTGCACCTACCTTCCTTTCGGACGCAACGCATACCTATTCCCACTTGGACCTCTCAATATCCACTATTCAACTTGCACATCAGTTCGAGTGGTATGCTCTGTCTGACACACATTCGAGCCACCATTTCCCCTGCGTAATCCATCTCCTGCATCACACCCCCTTCTCCACGTTCCACTAGCAGGAACATCTCCAAAGCCGACTGGGGGCCTTTCACCTCCCTGGTGAACTTCCATGATCAAAACTTCTCCAGCTGCGATAGTCAGGTCGCATACCTCACGGACGTTATTCTCACTGCTGCTGAATATTCCATCCCTCGTACTTCCTCTTCCCCACGTCGAGTCCCAGTCCCCTGGTGGGCTACAGCATGCGGCGGCACTATTCGTGCTCTACCACGTGCTTTACGCACCTTCGAACGCCACCTTACGATGGCGAACTGTATAAGTTACAAACGACTCCGTGCACAATGTCGTCGTGTTATCAAAGAAAGCAAAAAGGCTTGCTGGGTGGCTTTCACCAGCTCATTCAACAGTTTTACTCTTTCGGTTGTCTGGGGTGGCCTGCGCCGGCTATCTGGCACCGAGGTCCACTCCCCCATTTCTGGCCTGACTGTAGCGAGTGAAGTCCTTGTGGCCCCTAAGGACGTCGCCAATGCCTTCGGCCGCTTTTTCGCAGAGGTTTAGAGCTCCGCTCATTGCCACCCTGCCTCCTTCCCCCGAAGGCAGAGGAGGCAAGGCCACCTAACTTCCGCTCCTCGAAACATGAAAGTTATAATGCCCCATTCACCATGCGGGAACTCGAAAATGCACTTGCCCGGTCACAGTCCTCCGCTGCAGGGCCTGATTCTATTCATATTCAGATGCTGAAGAACCTTTCTCCTGCGGGTAAAGCTTTTCTTCTTCGTACTTATAATCGCATCTGGATTGCGGGTCATGTTCCCACATGCTGGCGCGAATCTATTACTGTCCCGATTCCTAAGCCAGGAAAGGACAAGCACTTGCCTTCCAGTTATCGACTGATCTCCCTTACCAGCTGTCTCTGTAAGATGATGGAACGAATGGTTAACTCTCGTCTGGTTTAGCTGCTCGAATCTCGACGCCTACTTACCAATGTACAATGTGGATTTCGTAGGCGCCTCTCTGCTATTGACCATCTGGTTACCTTGTCGACCTTCGTTATGAACAACTTCTTGTGGAAGCGCCCGACTGCGGCTGTGTTCTTTGATTTTGAGAAGGCTTAAGACACCTGTTGGAGGGCGGGCATTCTCCGCACCATGCATACATGGGGCCTTCGCGGTCGCCCCCCTCTTTTTATTCGTGCCTTTTTAATGGATCGACAGTTCCGGGTACATGTGGATTCTGTCCTGTCCGACGTCTTTCGCCAGGAGAATGGGGTGCTACAGGGCTCAGTTTTGAGCGTCGCTCTCTTCGTCACAGCGATCAATCCAATAATGGATTGCCTCCCAGTTGATGTATAAGGCTCCCTTTTCGTGGACGATTTTACCATCTATTGCAGCGCGCAGCGTACATGTTTCCTGGAGCGCTGTCTTCAGCGTTCTCTTGACCGTCTTTACTCCTGGAGTGTCGCCAATGGCTTCCGTTTTTCTGCCGAGAAAACGGTCTGTATTAACTTCTGGCGCTACAAAGAGTTTCTCCCACCGTCCTTACGACTCGGCCCCGTTGCTCTCCCATTCGTGGAGACAACAAAATTTTTAGGTCTTACATTTGACAGGAAACTTAGCTGGTCTCCACTTGTCATATTTGGCTGCCGTTGTACCCGTTCTCTTAATGTCCTTCGTGTTCTCAGCAGTATGTCGTGGGGAGTGGATCGAACCGTCCTACTTCGGCTATATCGGTTGATTGCCCGCTCAAAGCTGGATTATGGGAGCTTCGTATACTCCTCTGCACGGCCGTCCATCTTTCGCCACCTCTATACAACATCAGGGTTTAGGTCTTGCGATCGGAGCGTTCTATACTAGTCCCGTCGAGAGTTCATTGCCACTAACCTACCGGCGTGATATACTGCTTTGTCGGTATGCCTGTCGGCTATTGTCAATGCCCGACCACCCGTCTTATCGTTCCTTTTTTGACGACTCTCTCGACCGTCAAAACGGGTTGTATGTCTCTGTCCTGCTACCCCCCCTGGAGTTCGCTTTCGTCGCCTCTTTCAGCACCTTGATTTTTCACTCCCTGCAACATTTAGAGTGGGCGAGAGCCAAACGCTACCTTCGCTCCAGGATCAGGTTTGCGTTCACCTTGACCTCAGCTCGCTTCCAAAGGAGGTTACTCCAGCTTCGGTATACCGCTCCTGGTTTGTCGAACTGCGTTCGAAGTTCATTAATATGATCTTCATTTATACAGATGGCTCTAAGATCAATGATGGTGTCGGGTGTTCTTTTATTGTTGGGGCACACAGTTTCAGATACCAGCTCTATGGCCATTGTTCGGTCTTCACAGCTGAGCTATTTGCTCTCTATCAGGCTGTTCTTTACATCCACCGCCACCGACATTCTGCTTATGTCATCTGCTCTGATTCCCTGAGCGCCATCCAGAGCCTCAGTGATCCGTATCCGGTTCACCCTTTCGTGCACAAGGTCCAACGCTCTCTTTAGCAGCTGGCGGACGACGGTTCTCCGGTTACGTTTATGTGGGCTCCTAGCCATGTCGGTATCCCTGGGAACGAAGCTGCAGATGCCGCAGCCAAGGCTGCGGTCTTCCAACCTCAGACAGCTTCTTGTTGTGTCCCGTCATCTGATTGTAGCAGGGTCATTTGTGGGCGCTGTGGCATGCCGATTGGACTACACTTACGGACAACAAGCTTCGGGCCTTGAAACTTCTTCCCACGGCTTGGACGACCTCTTCACGTCCTTCTCGGTGGGAGGAGGTCGTTTTGGCCCAGTTACGAATTGGACACAGCTGGTTCAGCCATTGCCGTCTGCTTACGGCTACGCTGGTGCCGTTCAGCCCATGTGGGCAATTGCTGACGGTACGCCATATTTTAACGTCCTGTCCGAATTTTAATACACTGCGCGTTGATCTTGGTCTGCCATGTACTCTGGATGCCATTTTAGCGGGTGACCCAGCTGCACGCGTTCTTCGTTTTATCCACTTGACAAACCTGTCTAAGGACATTTGATTATGCTGTTTTTTTTTAATCCTATGCTTGTTAATGTCTTTTATAGTGTTGTCCCTTTTAGTTGCTGTTTTAACCTTGTGCCTCTCAGTGCATTCCTAACTTAGTCTGGGCGCTAATGACCATTGCAGTTGTGCACCCTAAAAAAACAAAAAAATTACTAAATTTCTCTTCCATAGTGTGAGTCATTCGGAGAAGAGCACCTTACCTAGTGTCTCCAACGTGTGCCCTCCTAGTACATTCCATCTTTTCTTTCACGTCGTTCTCTGATGCTAGGGTGCATAGCCAGCATGGTAGCCAGCCCGTGTGGTGGGGTCGATATGTACTCTTTTGGTTGAGCCCCCTGAACACACAGGGATCACACTTCTGATATCTGAGCTGTGACCACCTCATGTAAGCCTAGGAGTGGTTGCTTGTCATCCTGGAGCATCGGTACTCCCGGCAATGACCACAGTGCCAGACGGCCCTTGCTGCGGCTGGGTGGTGCCCATGAGGAGAGCCCCTGATCAGGGTGGGTGGTATCAGGGGAGACACTATGCAAATGAACCACATACGGGTCGAGAACTCTGGCCGTTCTTCTGCAGCCGTCTCTCTGTGAGGAACTGATTCTTCTAGTGCTGCTTCTCCTACCCCTTTGGCTTCCCTTCCATGGTACCCCCTGGGAGGAGGGTCAGGCAGGTGATTTTCAGCTTCCTCCCATGCCCAGTCTTCCACCACGATCCCCCCCCCCCCCCCCTCCCTTGGTTAGTTCCACAGCCGCGAATTCGGATGGATCTCTGCCGAGGTCCGAAAGATTCCATCCCCGTGATGGTGTTCCATTCGTTTTCCGCCGAATTTTATGGGAGTTTCGGGATGCTGTCGTTTTTTACACCAATGGCTCTAAATCTGCTGATCATGTGGTATATGCCTTCACGTCCTCTGATGGAACAGAAAATTATCTGCTGCTACCTATATATGAGTTGTTTACTGTGGAACTGATGGCAATTTCCCAGCCCCTTACCTTTATTAAACAGTCCCAACACAACTGTGTTTTGTTATGTATAGAGGTAATGAGTGGCCTTCTGGCTATTGACTGGTGTTTTTCGCACCATCCCTTGGTCTCTTCCATCCATGACCATCTCGCTGATCTTCACCGTGCTGCTTGTTCTGTTGACTTCCTTTGGGTCCCTGGCCATGTGGGTATCCCAGGTAATGAGCTTGCTGATCGTTTGGCTGGTGGAGCAGTCACTTACCCCCCATTTTCTATAACCCCTCCTGCAGCGGATTTACGGCTTCACATCAAATCCCAATTCGCACAATCATGGGCCAACTCTTGGCAGGCTACCTCCCTGTATAATAAACTTCATGCGATTAAGGTGACACCAGGCCCATGGCGTTCTTCCTTTCGCCTCTCCTGAAAGAACTCGACCACACTGTGTCATCTCCGCATTGACCTTACCAGGCTGACCCATGGTTTTCTTTTGCGTGATGAGCCACCCCCACTTTGTGGTTGTGGAGCCTTCCAGTCAGTAGCCCACATTTTGGTTGAATGCCCACTTCTTTTGGCTCTGCGTGCTAAGTACAGACTCCCCTACACGCTACCTTTGATGTTGGCTGATGATTCTCGGATGGTCAAACTGGTTCTTGGTTTCCTCCAGGAAAGTGGTTTTTATTCTTAGTTTTAAGGTTTTTAATCTCACTTTGGTGTTGGGGCAGGGCGATGAGCGTTGGGGTATCTCCCACTGTAAGCTGTTCGGAGATTCCAGACTCCCCTCCCTGGCCAAGATCCTCCTTTCATCCCCTTTTACTCTGTTTTTATCACTTTTTAGGATTGGTTAGTCTCCTTTTCCCATATGCACTTCTACGTTTTTAAGTAACAGGTGGTCTTGCCTCTACTGCTTCAGAGGTGGGATATTTCCTGCCTCTAGCATTCTGTTTTTACCATTGACGACGTGACTGCACGTCTACATTTTTTAGTCTTTTCCCTTTTTATTGTTCTTACTTTTCTGAGATGTCACTCTATCTGAATGGACCATATTTGAAACAAGAGACTGATGACCTTGCTGTTTGGTCCCTTTAACACCAACCAACCAACTGGCACTGTACATTGACAATTCTTGTATCTGGTGCAGCTCCCACTCTGTAGCGTCTGCTGAGCACCGGCTCGAAGGTGCCATCTGACAGGCCTCTGCATGGGGCCACTATTCATTGCTTCCAGTTTTCTCCCTCCAAAATGGGTATTGTGCATTTTTGTTGTCAATCCACAGTACACCCAGATCCAGAACTTTTTTTAGGCAACCAGCTCCTCAATGTTGTAGCCCAGTCCCGTTTCTTGACCCTTATTTTTTATAACAAACTGATGTGGCTGCCCCACATTTGCCACCTAAAGACTATAGGTAAGAAGAAGCTTAATGCTCTCCACCTCCTGGCCCACACCTCTTGGAGTGAAGACTGTTCCACTCTTCTCCATCTTAACTGTGCCCTGGTCTTGTCCAGACTAGATTATGGTTGTCAGGTGTGTGGCTCAGCAGCTCCTTCCACTTTGAAACTCCTTGACATTGTCTGTCTTCGAGGGGTGTGTCTGGCTAGTGGTGCCTTTTGCACTAGTCCTGTTGATAGTCTCCTCACAGAAGTTTATATTCGCCCTCTACACATCTGATGGAGCCAACTCCTTGTTTCTTACACAATCACTATTCATGAATTCCCTAACCATCCTGTGTACCCTGTGCTCTTTGCTAATGAGGGATGTCTCCCTCCTAACACCCACCCATGGGTGGGATTGCTGGTTGCCATGCGTCTCACTTCCCCTCGTCGGGATCTCCATCTTCACTCACTGGACTGCACCCCATGTCTTTCCTCCCTTACCACCCCCCCCCCCCTCTTCCCCCTTGGATGGTGCCTAGACCATGGATTAGAACCAATCTATTCCAGGGTCTTAAGGTCTCTGTTGCTCCTATGGTTTATCAGCGTCTTTTATGTGCCATTCTTGAAGAGTTCCAGGGTGACACCATCTTTTACACTGATGGTTTTAAGACTATTGATATGGTGGGATACACTTTCACATTTCCTACTGGCTTTGAGCACCATTTATTGCCGTGATCATGTAGTGTGTTCACAGCAGAGCTTCTAGCCATTCACAGGGCCCTGATCTTTGTTTCTCAGGCATCCCTCCACAGTGTCGTAATTTGTTCAGACTCCATGAGCAGCCTTCAGCCTATTGATCGATGCTACTCTCATCATCCTTTGGTCTCTGCTATCCATGAGCTTCTCTCTGCCTGTTTAGTAATCTTTCTCTGCGTCCCAAGTCATGTGGCCATCCCAAGGAATGAATTGGCTGACTGTTTGGTTATAGAAGCAGATACTTCCCCCATTTCCTTTCAAGATTCCAGCTATAGATATGTGGATCTACATCAAATCTCTCTTTGCCCAACAGTGGAATGCCATCTGGAGCGCTACTGGCTCATACTAATAAACTCTTCACAATCAAGGAGTCTACTACAGTTTGGCACTCTTCTTTCCACTCCTCTCAGAAGGAGTCCAAGGTTTCATGCCCTTTACACATTGGTCATACGTGGCTCAACCACTGTTTCCTCCTATGCAACAATCCACCCCAACAATGTGGTTGTCGAGCCAGGCTGACAATGTCTCACATATTGGTGGAATGTCCCCTTCTTTTGGCCCTTAGTGCTATGTATAGTCTTCCTGATTCCTGAAATTTAATATTAGTAGATTATACAGAAATCGTCATACTGATCCTCGGTTTCCTCTGTGAATGTGGTGTTTATTTCCAGATATAAGGTTCTCCTTTAGTCTTGGAGCAGGGGTGATTTGGTTGTCGTTGAGACTTCTTTTATAGTATTCTCAATCTGTGACCTCATGACACCCCCCCATTTTCCAGTATTTAGATTTGGTCTCACCTTTTATGCTTTTACTGTGTGTGTTTTATGTTCATTATTTTATAATTTGACTCTCCTGACTGGATATGTTCACTTTAGCAGACCTTTTTTTCTTCTGTAACTCACTTTGGAATCTCAGGACTGATCACCATTTGGTTCATACCCCTCTCAATCAATCAATCAGTCTGATGGTGTTTGCATATGAGGTCTTGCTACTCACTTCGGACCCTGTGTCAACAAGAAACTATTGATTGCACATATGACCTAGGAGGTAGAGTCTACTGCCCTCAGATGGGGTTGATGTGCAGCTGGCTTGGCTTGTGTTGAGGTGGCAGATAGCTTGTACTAGTGCAGCAATCCAGTGCACCTATCATGGATTGTGTCTTCTTGTTTGGGTGTTCACAAGGAGCTGAACAGTAGCATGTTTCATTGTCAAAATGCATATGAAACCAATAGATGTGGCCATATGTTGTTTGAGCAAGAAGTGTAGACAGCTGGCCAGATGTTTGACTGTTTGGAGGGCTCTACTCTGACAGTTGTGAGTGACATCATACTTGACGGTGTCCATGCTAACTTTGTTTGCTTCAGCTGCTTGCAGTTGCATGTCATGACATGATTTGTGAATGAGGCAGAACTGGTCATTTTTGTCCAAGGAATAGAGCACTGTTGATATAACATGGCTAGAAGTCTCTTCCAAAATTAGTTCTTTCTAATGTCTCATTCTCATACGACCGCATAGGTGGTTGCAGCTGAAGTAGTACCTCCATGATCCAGTGTCCAAGGGTGTGATCTGGCATGAGGTTGGCATCATTGAATGTTTGGAGGCATCTCAAGAGTTGAGAAGGTATCTGAGAGCTATGATGGATGAGCTCTTATGTACTGAATGTGATGTGGAAGGAAACTGTTCGTGCATGGCCTGACCAGACTCCACATGATGATGCAAACTGGTTCAGCAGAACTGTACTCAGTGCAGTATATGTAATGAAATTGCAAAACATTCCACTGTGTCTGTGTGACAGTATGTTGAATGGAATCATACTTGTATGTGAACAGGCTGTATTTATTACCAGTCACCCAGAAGACTGGGAGTCAGAGAACATTGTCAGATATCAGAGGGGAGTTGTCAACACCACCAGCACTTCTCAAAAAAGTTGCTTTCATTTTTCACAAAAAGCAAAGGTTGTTTCTGTTGATGTAAAGCTCTAAACTGAACACGGTATAAGTCACTGTCTTGTAGTTCATAAATTTCCACCATAATAATCAGTACTGTTAAAAGTCCAAAGTTAGTGCACATAAGTGAGCAACACTATACTGCAATATTGTAGAAATGTGTTAAGAAAATAATTCTATATTGAAGCTTAATTAATTTACCTTGAAGTTGGCATCAGCATCTAGGGTTGTTGTCAAGTTGATAACTTTAATGAAAGTAGAAGTTGGTACAAAGCTGTCTTCAGTGGTGACTGAAATATAATTCATTAATTTTTTTAATATAAACTTTTTATTTGCATTTCTTCCAATTTAGTGGACATATAGCAAACATTTGCATAACAAAACTTTGTACATAGAAACATTTTGTTCAGACCATTCATAACAACGTTTAATGAACTGTACTTGAGCACAGTAATAAATACTGATACCAAAATATCAGAGTATATCCAGAACATTTGATAATTCAATTAAATACTATTCACACTTTAATTTTGTATTTGAACAAAATTAGTTCATGTCTTTTACATAGGACACTTCAAAAATATTATGGAAGTAAAATATATTTACAAAAGTGACAAAAATCAACCGTTTTTCAAAAATACAGATGCTGAGCCATGTCATAAAACGAGCACAATAGAAGTTAGTAAATTAAATATTTGACATTTCTTATAAGAGACACTATTTTGATTTTATAAAACAAATTAGAAACAAAGCTGTATTTTATATTTTGTTGTGATATTAATAAAACAATTCTCATAGAATAACATGATGTATAAAAACATCAATATATACTTGACTTGGGGAGGCTTGCGTGCCTCAACGATACAGATAGCCGTACCGTAGGTGCAACAACAACGGAGGGGTATCTGATGAGAGGCCAGACAAACGTATGGTTCCTGAAGAGGGGCAGCAGCCTTTTCGGTAGTTGCAGGGGCAACAGTCTGGATGATTGACTGATCTGGCCTTGTAACACTAACCAAAATGGCCTTGCTGTTCTGGTACTGCGAACGGCTGAAAGCAAGCCGTAATTTTTCCCGAGGGCATGCAGCTTTACTCTATGACTAAGTGATGATAGCATCCTCTTGGGTACAATATTCCAGAGGTAAAATAGTCCCCCATTTGGATCTTCGGGCAGGGACTACTCAAGAGGACATCGTTATCAGGAGAAAGAAAACTGGCGTTCTACGGATCGAAGTGTGGAATGTCATATCCCTCAATCGGGCAGGTAGGTTAGAAAAATTTTAAAAGGAAAATGGATAAGTTAAAGTTAGATACAGTGGGAATTAGCGAAGTTGGGTGGCAGTAGGAACAAGACTTTTGGTCAGGTGAGTACAGGGTTATAAACACAAAATCAAATAGGGGTAATTCAGGGGTAGGTTTAATAATGAATAAAAGAAAAATAGGAGTGCAGGTAAGCTACTACAAACAGCATAGTGAACACATTATTGTGGCCAAGATAGACACGAAGCCCACACCTACTACAATAGTAAAAGTTTATATGCCAACTAGCTGTGCGGATGATCAACAAATTGATGAAATGTATGATGAGATAAAAGAAATTATTCAGGTAGTGAAGGGAGATTAAAATTTAATAGTCAAGGGTGACTGGAATTCGACAGTAGGGAAAGGAAGAGAAGGAAACGTAGTAAGAGAATATGGATTAGGGCTCAGAAATGAAAGTGGAAGCCGCCTAGTAGAATTTTGCACAGAGCATAACTTAATCTTAGCTAACACTTGGTTGAAGAATCAGGAAAGAAGGTTGTATACATGGAAGAACCCTGGAGATACTAAAAGGTTTCAGATACATTATATAATGGTAAGACAGAGATTTAGGAACCAGGTTTTAAATTGTAAGACATTTCCAGGGGCAGGTGTGGACTCTGACCACAATCTATTGGTAGATTAAAACTGAAGAAAATGCAAAAAGGTGTGAACTTAAGGAGATGGGACCTGGGTAAACTGAAAGAACCAGAGGTTGTACAGAGTTTCAGTGAGAGCATAAGGGAACAATTGACAGGAATGTGGGAAAGAAATACAGTAGAAGGAGAATGGGTAGCTTTGAGGAATGAAATAGTGAAGGCAGCAGAGGATGAAGTAGGTAAAAAGATGAGGGCTTGTAGAAATCCTTGGGTAACAGAAGAAATATTGAAGTGGAAGAGGAGGTAGATGAAGATGAAATGGGAGATATGAAACTGCGTGAAGAGTTTGACAGAGCAATGAAAGACCTGAGTCAAAACAAGGCCCCGGGAGTAGACAACATTCCATTAAAATTACTGACGGCCTTGGGAGAGGCAGTCCTGACAAAACTCTACCATCTGGTGAGCAGATGTATGAGACAGGCGAAATTCCCTCAGACTTAAAGAAGAATATAATAATTCCAATCCCAAAGGAAGCAGGTGTTAACAGATGTGAAAATTACCAAACTATTAGTTTAATAAGTCAAAGCTGCAAAATATTAATATGAATTCTTTACGGACGAATGGAAACACTAGTAGAAACTGATCTCGGGGAAGATCAGTTTGGATTCCGTAGAAATTCTAGAACACATAAGGCAATACTGACCTTACGCCTTATCTTAGAAGAAAGATTAAGGAAAGGTAAACCTATGTTTCTAGCATTTGTAGACTTAGAGAAAGCTTTTGACAATGTTGACTGGAATACTCTTTCAAATTCTGAAGGTGGCAGGGGTAAAATAGAGGGAGTGAAAGGCTATTTACAATTTGTACAGAAACCAGATGGCAGTTACAAGAGTCGAGGGACATGAAAGGGACGCAGTTGTTGGGAAGGGAGTGAGACAGGGTTGTAGCTTCTCCCCGATGTTATTCAATCTGTATATTGAGCAAGCAGTGAATGAAACAAAAGAAAAATTCGGAGTAGGTTTTAAAATCCATGGAGAAGAAATAAAGACTTTGAGGTTCGCCGATGAGATCGTAATTCTGTCAGAGACAGCAAAGGACTTGGAAGAGCAGTTAAATGGAATGGACAGTGTCTTGAAGGGAGGATATAAGATGAACACCAACAAAAGCAAAACAAGGATAATGGAATGTAGTCGAATTAAGTCAGGTGATGCTGAGGGAATTAGATTAGGAAATGAGACACTTAAAGTAGTAAAGGAGTATTGCTATTTGGGGAGCAAAATAACTGATGGTCAAAGTAGAGGGGATATAAAATGTAGAATGGCAATGGCAAGGAAAGCGTTTCTGAAGAAGAGAAATTTGTTAACATCGAATATAGATTTATGTATCAGGAAGTCGTTTCTGAAAGTATTTGTTTGGAGTGTAGCTATGTATGGAAGTGAAACATGGACGATAAATAGTTCAAGCAAGAAGAGAACAGAAGCTTTTGAAATGTGGTGCTACAGAAGAATGCTGAAGATTAGATGGGTAGATCACATAACTAATGAGGAGGTATTGAATAGAAATGGGGAGAAGAGGAGTATGTGGCACAACTTGAATAGAAAAAGGGATCAGTTGGTAGGACATGTTTTGAGGCATCAAGGGATCACCAATTTAGTACTGGAGGGCAGCATGGAGGGTAAAAATCATAGAGGGAGACCAAGAGAAGAATACAGCAAGCAGATTCAGAAGGATGTAGGCTGCAGTAGGTACTGGGAGATGAAGAGGCTTACACAGGATAGAGTAGCATGGAGAGCTGCATCAAACCAGTCTCAGGAATGAAGACCACAACAAACAACAACATACTTGACTAACATTATGCATGGCAGAACTTTGCCCAGATTGCTTCAACATTGTGTAAATACTCAAAAACATTAATCAGATACTGCATATATCTGACAACAGGTATAATCATGACTGAAATTAAAATGATATCTTAAGTTTCTGTAATTTGAAAACATTACACAAGACCTTAGTTTACTTGAAGTTTTCCAGCACTACAGTTGCAAGATGGCACCACTGAATATGGGAGGACATGGAGTATGCAGGATAATCTGTAGTAGGTATTAATGTTTGTTGCATGGTCACCTGCATGTAGAGAATCCAGGTGTGCATGCTCATGGTCAAATCATTGTGCCAGAATCAGAAAATGAAAGATATACGAGCCTTATTGCCCAGTAAGAATACATTGAAAAGATGTGTGTGTACACAATGAGAGCTCAGACTGATCTATTACAGAGATAGTCCTGCAGCACAGCTGCATCACCGACAAGAGTTTTAAAATATTACATAATGCAGTTGCTGCATTATAAGTTCTTTACAGCATTATAGAGTGGAAGTATTAAGATATCAGACTCATTAAGAACACAGTTTTTCTCATACTGTTGGGCTATCTACTGAAAACACAAACTGAAATAACATTTTCTACCATAAAAGTACTGTCACTCTGGGAACATTAGAAGCTGTCACTAACATCAGAGTGAGAAGGAAAATGTTGACATTTTCTATCCAATTAAGTCTTGCGAGAGCAGTTTGTCACTGTCTGTGACTCAGTGCCTCTATGGGGGTGAGTAGGAATCTGTCCTTTCAATACCATTGTTATTTTCATTGTTTGATTCTGCACAACAGTTTCCCTCCTCTCCCCTCCCCCCTCCCCTGCCGCCACCACCACCACCACCACCACCAACCCAGTCATTCCCGTCATTAACATTATCTATCACGTCACATTACTCAGTGTCTGTACTTTCATTTCTCAGCTTTCCTGTGTTTGCTTGTCATCTTCCTATCAAACCATGAGTTTTCAAGTAATGCTTAATTTGCAGAGAATGATACAAAGAAGCAATAACCTGAGAAGCAATGCAGCAGCAAATAGTGACAGAGATGAAGAGAGGGCAGTGATTTTAAATGCTGTTGGTGCTAATCAAATCTGTTCAGGTAACAAGAAGCATTTCAGTTGCATATATTATCGTACATTTAGTTTGTCTTATATCAATATTTTAAAGTAACACTTAACATATTTCAGCCTTAATGAATTTTTTCCTGTTTAAAGTAAAATTAATTTTTTTCCAAAGAATAGAAGTTAAGAATCTGGGCAATGACAGTTTTGTATTGTCATTAAAATGTGATATTTCATGAAATCATAAATTTCAGATAATTGCTGCACAATATTTCTGTTTTTACTTGGGTCTCTTGGATACCATAGCATCATTATTATTTTTCTACATCTACATCCATACTCCGCGAGCCACCTGACGGTGTGTGGAGGAGGGTACCCAGAGTACCTCTATTGGTTCTCCCTTCTATTCCAGTCTCGTATTGTTCGTGGGAAGGTGGAGAGACTCCGATCATATAAACAATCCCCTTAGTGGCCTATATCTATTAACTGTCCTCCGTAAAATAGTGAAAAAAGCTTTTACAGCATTCTGCAGAAGGCAGTTGATAAATGTAGGCCACTGATGATGGAATCATGTATACGATTCTAGCTCATTCCCTCGGTGTCAGCTAAGGCCCAAAAATGGTGCATTGAGTCACCAAAACGAACTGAAATATAATAAAATATTATCAAAAAATGGCTGCAGGTGTTTAATTTTATTATGCTTCAGTAATGGAGAAAAAGTGGAGTCCTTAAAGTCCATATATTATGTCGTATTAACAATATAAGGAAAAAATAGATTACTTCTCAATATAAAAGTTTCCTGTGAACCATTTTATATGCAGATTATTTTTACTCCTGGTATTTTAGTTCTCAAATTCACTCTTCATTGCAAATTGCCCTTGTTATTGATCACAAATAAAATTGGGGAGACGATGTATCAACATGTAAGTGTAAGAATCCATTGGTTTCTTAGAGGCTTTTGCAAAACGTTCAGACAGCAACTTTATCCATTATTCTTACTGTATTACATGCATCTCTAGAACAAATATTTCTTTGACTTTACCAGCCTTTCCAAAAAATATTAAACCATAGGACAGGAGTGAGCGAAAAATTCAGTGTATGCTAGCAATATTGTCTGTGGGTCAGCTTAATGAGAGAAATTTCTAAACTTTATTCCTGTTGTGTTTGTGACCCTCTGTTTACCACTATAAAGATAAGATGATTGATAGATAGACAGATATTCAGTGATCACAGGCCCTACAGACCACACACTGCTTCCATCTACTGCCTCCATTCCTTGCTGTTTTGTGCCCAGTTCCACCAGATGTCTTCAGTTCTCTGGGCTGCTAGGACCTTTGCCAGGTCGTCCATCCAGCACTGCCTTGGTCGTCCAATGGGACGTTTGGTGTTTGGTTTCCCCACTATTGCCATCTTTTCCTGTCTCCCATCTGGCATACGGGCTACATGGCCCACCCATTGTATTCTTTTGCACTTTATTTTTGTAACATTGTTGGTTGTTGCGTCAGAAGGTAAATTTCTTCATTTTCCTCCTCCTCCTCCTCCTCCTCCTCCTCCTCCTCCTCCTCCTCCTCCTCCTCCTCCTCCTCCTCCTCCTCCTCCTCCATTCTCCATTATCTAAAACTGGTCCCCATTTCTTCCTCATTACTCTTCTTTCAAATATTAAGTTTTTCCCTTTCTCGCTTAGTCATGCTCCATGTTTTGAACCATACATTACTGCTGGGCATATCACTGTGTTGTAGATTTTCATTTTAGTGGTTACCAAGATCAATTTAGAGCCAAGTGTCTCTCTGAGGGTATGCATATATTTCATTCCCACTGCTATTCTTTCCTAGACGTTAATTTTAATGTAGTTGTCTGTGGTAAACTATGATCCCAAGTATTTGAACTGGTCTACTCTCTTGAACCTCTTGCCATCTATCTCAAGAAATTCTTTCTACTCTTGTCTTCTTCCTAATTGCATGAACTCTGTTTTGTCTCAATTCACATTGAGTCCTACCTTCTGTGCATAATTGTCCATTTTCTGGTACATTTCTTTCAACTCGTGCTTTGATTCACTGAATAGTACTAGATCACCTACATATGTGAGACAATTGAAGTTACTGTCCATCTCTACTCCAGCCCACTCCTGTTGCCTACACTCTTTTATTACTTTCTCTAAGACGAGATTGAACAGAACACATGAGGGAGCATCCCCTTGGGTGAGGTCTGTCTCAATCTCAAATGTTTCTGATGTGGCTCCTTGGAAATGTACTGCTGCCTTTGACCCTTCCATACAAGCTTGCAACATGCTCACTAGCTTCTCAGGGATTCTGAAGTCCCACATTGCAATGCATAGGCTATTCCTATGGATGCTGTCATATGCATGTTAAAAATCAATGAACAGGCTGTAGATATCTTTATCATATTCCCAAGGTTTTTCATGCAATTGTCTTAGTGTGAAAATATGATCTATTGTCAATCGGTTTGATCAAAAGCCAGCCTGGTACTCCTGTGTGTTCTCTATGAATGGTGGCAATTTTCTGAGGACAATGATGGACAGCACCTTATATGTTACATACAAGAAGCTGATTCCTGTGTAGTTACCACAGTCCATTTTGCTTCCCTTCTTGTATATTGGGTGTATTATAGCCAATTTCCATTCTTCTGGCAATGTCTCCTCCTCCCATATCTCTAAGTGTAAGCTCTCACCATCCTCCTTGATTAATTCTGATGTTATTCTGTCCTTCCCTGGGGCTTTGTTGTTTCCGAGTCCATTGATTGCGATTTTCACGCCTTCTTCACTAACTTCCCATTCTTCATCTTTTCTTTCTTCCGTAGTGTTTGCAGGTAATATCTCATCTTGGTCTGGGTGATTCAACAGTTCTGTGAAGTATTCTTTCCTTCTTTCTACAATTGTTTCTTTGTCATTTAACAAGTTGCCGTTCTTATCTCTAATGAAAAAGGTTGGGCTCTGAAATCCACATTTCTGATTTTTTTATGTATTGGAAGATGTGCCTTGAGTTCTTTTACTGGCTTTCTGCCTCAACTTGATCTAGCAAACTGGTTAGATATATTATCTTCTCTTCTCTGCTCTTAAGATTCGCTTTGTCTCCCTTCTGATGTTGATAAAATGTTCCCCTGTCTGCTCATTCTCCCTGTCAGCTAGCCACTTCTCTCTAATCTTCTTTCACTTTTCTGTAGCCTTCTGGCATGTCTCGTTGAACAATTTCCTCTTCTTCATTATCTTCTTTCTTCCCAATATATCCTCTGCTACACTTAGTACTGTGGACTTTATTTCTTTCCACCTTCCCTCCATGTTCTCTCTTGGTTCTAGGGTCTCTAGGATCTCAAAATGGTTTTTGATTTCTATAGCATATTGTTCTTTAATGGCACTTTTTCGTAGTTTCTCAGCATTCAAAGCAGGTTCTAGTGTCCCCTTCTTCTTATGCATATGGGTGAACATGAGTTTAAGCCTGCTCACAATGAGGAAGTGGTCTGACGCACAGTCGGCTCCTCTATACGACCTGACGTCCATTACTCAATGGCTATAGCGCTGGTCGACCAAGATGTGATCTATCTGGTTGGTGGTTCTTCCATCTGGTGAACACTCTGTTCCCTTATGTATTCTCTTGTGTTTGAAGTAATTCTAACTTACTCTCAGGTTCCTTGAGATAGCTAAGGTTATCATTCTCATTGGTGCCATCATGAAAAACTGTGCCTTCCTATAGTTGGTATGTAGAATTATTCTTTTCCTGCTTTTCCATTAAAATCTCCCAGCACTATCCTGATATTTCTAGTTGGTGTGCTCTCAATTGTTTGTTCTAGTTGGTCATAGAACTCTTCCTTTTCCTCATCTGTTTTATCCTCAGTTTGGGCATGAACATTGATGAATGTGACATCTGACATTTGGTTTCAAAGTACTATGCAGGATATTCTCTTGTTAACAGCTTTGAATTCCTTCACTGAATTTGCTGCTTTTTTGTGTATTACAAAACCAGTGCCGAATGCATGTTTATCTACAAGTCTGCCGTACAACAGTGTGTATCCATCCTCTCTGCGAATTCCTTCTCCTAGTCATCTTGTCTCCTGTATCGCCCCCAGTTCCAGTTTATATCGGCTACTTTCTGAGACCATAGTCTGGATGGTTCCTGGTCTATACAGGCTTTGAACATTCCAAGATCCAAAATTAAAATTTCTAAATCATGTGCTGTTTGTCCTTTGCAATTTTCGTATTGCATTGTATCCATCCACGTCAAAGGCAAGTATTTTTTTCGTAACAGAGTTTTTTACAGGACTGGGTTGTTAGCCCAATGGCCAACCCCCCTCCTCTATCCGGGCTTGGGACCGGCAGTGGCTGTTACAAGGCAACTGACCCCAGGCAGAGTTATAAAGATAAGATGGCATCACAGAAAGACCCATAGGTAATTTTCTTGTTCATTTCTACCAGATCAATTTTTGTGAAATTATAAATAAATGTGATTCATGGTGTGGGATCCTGTAGTCATGTCCTAGTTCATGAACCACGGGCAACGTATGAGTGGCCAAGTATGTGGTCCCGACAGTCAGGATACCAGTTACTTTGGAATAAGTCTGGGTATCTCAGACATATTCTGAGTCGTGGTCACCTTTGTGCTCATACGGCAAAGACTACCAAATCCACCGGTTAGTCCCACAACCGTTAGGAGTAAAACTCAATGGGACTCAGGGCAAGTAAGGCTAGCAACCTGCTTCCCCGATACTTTAAATATGATGCTGGCAACAATCAGAGCAAAATGCCTCGGACCTTTGGAGGTGACTGAGTCCCACCTCTAACTGACAAACCAGGAACTCCTAAGATATGACTTGGCAAACAAATGGTAATGAGATGGGGAGCTATTAATATCAATGGGGGCTACTCTGGGAAGAAGGTAGAGCTGGCAGAGGCTGCAAGTAAGATGGAGCTGGACGTTTTAGCTGTAAGGGGTGAGAGAGAAGAAGAAGTGGGAGAATACAAGGTCTACCTGTCAGGAGTCAAAGCAGGTATAGCACAATGGGGTGTAGGGATTTTCATCAGGAAAGAAATGGAACTAGGCATAGTTGCAATAAGGTATGTAAATGAACGACTGATGTGGTAGATTTGACAGTGTCTAGCAAGAACATTAGGACTGTGTCAGTATATTCACATTGTGAAGGGACAGATCAAGATGGATAGTTTTTATGACGCATTCAGTGACGTAGTTGTTAGAGTAATGGACAAGGACAGTGTTTTCATCATGGGTGATTTTAATGCCAGGGTTGGAAATCGAACAGAAGGGTATGAAAAGGTTATGGGTAAATTTGGAGAAGATATGGAGGCCAACAGTAATGGGAAACAATTCTTGGATTTCTGTGCCAGTATGGGCTTAGTAATCACAAACTCCTTTTTTAAACATAAGAACATTCACTGGTGTACTTGGGAAGGCAGGGGAACCAAATCTGTCATTGAGTATATAATAACAGATCAGGAATTCAGGAAGGCTGTGAGGAACACATGTGTATTCAGGGGATTCTTTGATGACAATGATCATTATTTAAACTGCAGTGAAATTGGTATTGTGAGGCCGAAAGTGCAGGAGGTCAGGTCCATGTGGAGGAAGATAAGAGTGGAGAAACTTCAGGATAAGGAAATCAGGCACAAGTACATAACAGTAAGGTACCAGTTAGTTGAATGTAGTCAATTACAGTCATTGGAAAAGGAATGGACAATGTACAGGGACACAGTACTAGAAGTGGCTAAAGAATGTTTTGGAACAGTAGTGTGTAAAAGTAGGATGAATCAAACAGCTTGGTGGAATGACACAGTCAAGGAAGCCTGTAAAAGGAAAAAGGTGTATCAAAAATGGCTACATACTAGAACTCAGACAGAGAAAGTTATGTTGAAGAAAGAAACAAAGCCAAACAGATAATTGCAGCATCCAAGAAGAAATCTTGGGAAGACTTTGGGAACAGGTTGGAGACTATGGGTCAAGCTGCTGGAAAACCATTCTGGAGTGTAATTAGCAGTCTTTGAAAGGGAGGTAAGAAGGAAATGACAAGTATTTTGGACAGGTCTGGAAAACTGCTGGTGAATCCTGTGGATGCCTTGGGCAGATGGAGGGAATATTTTGAGGAGTTGCTGAATGTAGGTGAAAATACGATCGGCAATGTTTCAGATTTCGAGGTAGAATGGGATAGGAATGATGATGGAAATAGGATCACATTTGAGAAAGTGGAAAAAATGGTCAATAGATTGCAGTGCAATAAAGCGGCTGGGGTGGATAAAATTAAAATGGAACTCATGAAATACAGTGGAATGTCAGGTCTTAAATAGCTACACAGGATAACTGAAATGGTGTGGGAGTTGGGACAGGTTCCATCAGACAGGACGAAAGCAGTAATCACACCAATCTTTAAACATGGAAACAGAAAAGATTGTAACAACTACAGAGGCAACTCTTTAATCAGTGTTGTGGGTAAAATCTTCCAGGTATTGTTGAAAGGAAGGTGTGAGTTTTAGTTGAGGACCAATTGGATGAAAATCGGTGTGGGTTTAGGCCTCTTAGAGGTTGTCAGGACCAGATGTTTAGTTTACGGCAAATAATGGAGAAGTGTTATGAGGGGAACAGGGAACTGTATCTATGCTTTATAGATCTAGAAAAGGCATATGACCGGGTTCCTAGGAGGAAGTCATTGTCTGTTCTAAAAGATTATGGAATAGGAGGCAAACTTTTGCAGGCAATTAAAGGTCTTTACATGGATAGTCAGGCAGCAGTTAGTTGATGGTAAATTGAGTTCATGGTTCAGAGTAGTTTCATAGGTAAGACAAGGCTGCAACCTGTCTCCACTGTTGTTCATATTATTTACCGATCATATGTTGAAAACAATAGACTGGCTGGGTGAGATCAAGATATGTGAACACACAATAAGCAGTCTTGCATATGCGGATGACTTAGTTGTGATGGCAGATTCGATTGAAAGTTTGCAAAGTAATATTTCAGAGCTAGATCAGAAATGTAAGGACTATGGTATGAAGATTAGCATCTCCAAAACGAAAGTAATGTCAGTGGCAAAGAAATATAAATGGATTGAGTGCCAAATAGGAGGAACAAAGTTAGAACAGGTGGACGGTTTCAAGTACTTAGGATGCATATTCTCACAGGATGGCAACATAGTGAAAGAACTGGAAGTGAGGTGTAGCAAAGCTAATGCAGTGAGTGCTCAGCTATGATCTACTCTCTTCTGCAAGAAGGAAGTCAGTACCAAGACTAAGTTACCTGTGCATTGTTCAATCTTTCAACCAACTTTGTTGTATGGGAGCAAAAGCTGCGTGGATTCAGGTTACCTTATCAACAAGGTTGAGGTTACGGATATGAAAGTAACTAGGATGATAGCAGGTACTAGCAGATGGGGACAATGGCAGGAGGGTGTCCACAATGAGGAAATCAAAGAAAAAACTGGGAATGAACTCTATAGATGTAGCAGTCAGGATGAACAGGCTTAGATGGTGGGGTCATGTTACACGCATGGGAGAATCAAGGTTACCAAAGAGACTCACGGGTTCAGTAGTAGAGGGTAGGAGGAGTCGGGGCAGACCAAGGAGAAGATAACTGGATTTGGTTAAGAAACTAAAGTGGTTAGATACTCCGTTGTAAACTACTTTATCAAAACAATTTTGAGCCTATATTTAGAAATAAATTGCAACATCCCTGTTTTTCTTGGCGTGATTAAATAATGGTGTGCTTCCACGTATACAGAAGAGTATGACACAAAGCACAACATTAAATCAATTCCTTATTGTGAGTTTTGTAAATGGGTGTTTCTATTAAATATTCAGTCTCCCAGAAAAGATTTGTCACTTGGTAAGTAAGATGATGCAAGTAATGTGTTGCCAAATCTGCACAAAATTCTAATACTGTATTTGAAATGACATCATAGATAGAAGAGTTACTGTTTTTTAGTGACCTCATGATTTTGTGATGTGTCTAATAGATAATTTGGCAAAACTGGTATCTATTGGTAGAGTATGCAATGCCTGTTAAAGTAAATCTAATGAATCTACCTTTGATGGACCATTGTTCATCAGCTACTGTTGGGGAGTGTTCTGTTAGAAAGGTTTTGCATAGTTGCATCTGCATGGGTTTGCAGTTCTTGTTTTTCTCACATTCTGACCACTAGTGCATAGAGTTTATTTATGTGAGCGCAGTAATAGTATTCTTTGTAACTGATTTTGTTGCATGTGAAAAGTCAGTCATTGTAAAGAAAGCCAGTTACGTTAATTAATAAAATAAGTTCATACACAGCTCTATTAATCTCTTTTTAGCAAACCTCCACTATCCACATCAAAATCATTGAATTTAGAGGCCAGTAATTTCAATTGATTATCATTTGCCTTGCTTATTTTATTCATTTCATGCTTAATAGTACTCCTAATTATCTTTGTTTTTGGACTCCTTTTGTGTGTACTACATGGTTGTTGGGTTTTTGATGACCTGTTCAAGAATGTTGCAATACTGCTTGTAATGCCTTTTTAAGTCTTATTAGCAGTAGTCCTCTGTGTTAAAGTTCTCTCCTCCTAACACATGAAACTTTAATCCCATGCATTAACCATTCTTTCTCTCTGCTTCTACTATAATTATCTGACTCATTGAAAAGGAAAACTGGATTCAAAGTGTGGTAAGAATTTTTTTAGGATATGAGTAAATTTCTCATCTACTGTGTGTCTCAATGAATTTCTTGAAATTTTTCATCCTTGATTTGAGAGAGTGAGTCAGCAATTAAGATTCTATGAAATTTACCTTTCCTCCTTAATTAAAGCGGATTTACTGGGGTGCCTGGTTACTCCTGTGTGCCAGTCATAGCCAAATGTACTATATATTATGGTCCTTATACATCTTTTGCAAAAGACAATTCAGTTGAAAAATAATTCATCAATTGTTGTTGCAATATCTCCTATTCTTGTTGGGAATGTTACTGAGGGTGTAAACAAAAACAGGATATCAGTAGCTCTAGAAGCCCTTGATCAAAACTATATACACTAATAATGAATCTCTAAAACTACTGTCTGTCTATATGTGAACACACTAATATCCAAAACAACTAGACAAATTTTCACATGGTTTTCATAGGTAACTTGACAATAAATTTGGTCAGCATAATAACCTTTATTTATTTAAAATTGGCTCACAACACAAAGGTAACCACACATGCTATAACTATGTATGTATGGGTTTAGTGTTGTAAGATTGCTGGATCCAAGTATGTACATTATACCACATGTAATAAGCACTATTTTAGTGTCCAAAGAGCACATATACAGATATATACCTCTCTTGATTCTTGGTACACCTGTTTTCCATTTCACGTGCAACCATAGACTGCTCACAAAGAGCTTGCCAAACAAAGATGTTACCAGCGACTTTGAACCCCCCCCCCCCCCCCCCCCCGTTTTGAGTGTGGAAAACCAACACAAATATGAGGGCATACAAAGCACCAAGGGGGGAGGGGGGGAGGGGGGGAGGGGGGGGAGGGGTTTAAACAGAAGCATTACATTACATCCCATTACATTACATCCCATTACATTACATTACATCCCATTACATTACATTACATCCCATTACATTACATTACATCCCATTACATTACATTACATCCCATTACATTACATTACATTACATCCCATTACATTACATTACATCCCATTACATTACATTACATTAGTAAAGCCAGCGAGGGCGTCCGGATGGTCAGGGTGAATCCTCGTACAGCAGTGAAGGAGTCCAGGGACACATCTAGAACACCCAGTGTGCACGTCCGGGATAATGTTCCGCTGGCACTGTGAAAATTTTCTAAGTCCAAGCTACTGCAAATACTATATAAGCGAGCGAGAGCTGCACAGAGGCTCATTCACGCTGCTGCTGCTGCTGCTCAGGCAACTGCATTGAAAGCCACCACAATGCCTTACAGGAGAATTTGTCGCCGTTGACGGACCTTGTGTTTTCTGTGGTTGTAGACTTAATTTTAGTATTGACATTAATGATACTTTTGATCATTGTGATGGTTGGCTCACTGTAGCCATTGTACATGGAGGTACTGGAGTTCCTAACGTACCTGTTTTGTGGATTGTGAGAAGCCAGAGTAGCGAACCTGAATGCCTGTAGTGGTATGAAGAACTTTCAACATTGATGGGGTCAGTACCAACAGTCAAGGGGACAGATTGGAGAAGGTGAATGTGGGTCAAGTTGTCATTGGGGAAGGTGGCTTGTTTGTAAAATACAAACACGTTACCATGATGCACAACAAAAAACACTTTTGAACTACAAATGATATCATTGTTGACTTTAATGACGACTTCTGTATAAGGGTTTACAGAATCTCCCCATGAGTCATTGTCGGCAATGCCACATGTTCCGAGGCTGACCCCTGATATGTCACTAAATCCTAACAGTAGAGAGGTGAGGGGTGGGGATGCCAGTAGGAGGGGGCAGTCATCACATGCATCACTCTGTAGGGGGATGTCACACACACCTGTAGCCCTTTCACATGACTGGGAGTAGGTAACGTCACACATGCAGGAATGGTTGTCACTCACCCGCAGACCATTGGGAGACTGTTTGTGCACAGCAGGTGTAGCAGAAGTTGGGGGCTGACTGGGTGGGGTATAGGGCAGTTCTCCCAGAGACGATGCCAGTTTGAGGTGGCAGACAGATACAGTTTGAGTTGTGCCGTTAATGAGCACTTTGAACATGTTGTTACGCTTCAATATGACTCTGTGCAGGCCTGAGTATGGAGGGCTGAGTTCCGGTCAGATGGTATCACCATAGGCCATGACGTGATAGCATGCCGCCAAGTGCTTATGCAGGAATGTGGGAGGAAGTGAGTGCAACTGAAGAGGGAGCATGCAAATGTTAGGGATTAGCTCCTTAATATGCCTGACAAATGTCAAGTCGCAGATTAGGTCCGGAGGGAGTGAAGGCTCGACTAGCTCTGCTGGGAATGTGAGGGGTTCTCTGTATAGTACTTCTGCCAGAAATGTGCCAAGCTCCTCTTTGTATGTGGCCTGAATGCCTAACATTGCCCATGGTAAGGTGTCAGCTCACTCACCTCCATGGCACATCAGTGAAGATTTAAGCATTCACTGCCAGCATTCGATAAGCCTTTTCCTTGGGGGGGGGGGGGGGGGGGGGGGGGTGTATGCTGTTGTCCTAGTTAGTTTCACCCCACATAGTTCACAAAGCTGCTGCAAGTGGGTGGACTCAAACTGGCAGCCCTGGTCAATGGTGATAAAAGCTGGGCAGCTGAAGCACAAGATCCAAATTAATAAATGGGCAAGGGCCACTGCATCAGCTGTGATAGTAGTGAGGTAGAATTACCTCTACCCAGTGGATAAACCTGTCAATGGCGGAGAGTATTTAACTAAAGTGGACTGAGGGGGTGAGGGCCAGACGATATCAATGTATTTATGTTGAAATCTTCTTTTTGTCACATCGAATGTACCCTTGGCGAACTGCATGACATCCTACTTTTGCATGTTGACAAGCCACACATGATCACTCCCAACTGAAACATTGTTTTATCACCCCAGGTCAAATGAAGCAGGGCATGCAGAGATAGCAGGATGTTGTAAACCTGGTCTGCAATCTTCAGTTTAGCATCCAGTGGGGCCGAAGTTAAATGGAGAAGGTGAATTTGAACTTTCTATGGAAGTTTGGGCAACCAGATGGTCCAAAGTGTAGTGTCCGGCATATGATGCGTCTCAATCATATAGCAGAGATGATGCCAGAGATACGAGAAGGATCTGGAATTCAGCAACTCATGACTGATGATTAGGCAGATAGCTTCCTCTGTAGATCTGGATAGGGGCTTGAAGATGGTGCATTGGGCAAACGCATATTTGTCCAAATAGGGAGGCAAAGCCACAATATCACAGATCAGGTCTGGTTCATCATGGAAGTGACATAGTACGCAAAGGAATTTAGAGTTGTCAGCAATGCCGTGTAGCTGTAGGATATGGTTGACAAAGGCAAACCATGTGAGTGGGTGGTCCTTGCAAAGGGGTGGTAGCTTACGCCAGTGAATGGGAGAGTCTTGGTGTAACTGTTTGTCAGAAACTGTCACTCCCTGTCCATAGCTCTCCAGCGTAACTGGCTCGGGTGCAGTAGCTGTGTGTGAGGATGATATCCGATGAGCATCAACAAAAGCAAGACAATGTTAATGGAATGTAGTCAAATAAAATCAGGCGATTGCGAGGGAATTAGATTACGAAATGAGACACTTAAAGTAATAGATGAGTTTAGCTATTTGGGAAGCAAAATAACTGCGGATTGTCAAAATAGGATATAGAAAGTAGAATGCCTGTGACAAAGAAAGCAATCATCATTGCCGTCGCTCGCTCATTGGTTGCCGTCGCTCGCTCATTGGTTGCCGTCGCTCGCTCATTGGTTGCCGTCGCTCGCTTCGCTCGCTCATATTTCTGATCTAGCTCTGAAATATTACTTTGCAAACTTTCAATCGAATCTGTCATCACAACTAAGTCATCCGCATATG